>NW_027363296.1:0-600000 GCF_046119375.1 Phyllobates terribilis
AGTTGTTGTGACGCTAACCCTAGTTGTCATGACGCTAAACCTAGTTGTGACGCTAACCCTAGTTGTCCTGACGCTAACCCTAGTTGTCCTGACGCTAACCCTAGTTGTCCTGACGCTAACCCTACTTGTCCTGACGCTAACCCTAGTTGTCCTGACGCTAACCCTAGTTGACCTGACGCTAACCCTAGTTGTCCTGAAGCTAACCCTAGTTGTCCTGACGCTAACCCTAGTTGTCCTGACGCTAACCCTACTTGTCCTGACGCTAACCCTAGTTGTCCTGACGCTAACCCTAGTTGTCCTGACGCTAACCCTAGTTGTCGTGACGCTAACCCTAGTTGTCCTGATGCTAACCCTAGTTGTCCTGACGCTAACCCTAGTTGTCCTGACGCTAACCCTAGTTTTCGTGACGCTAACCCTAGTTGTCCTGGCGCTAACCCTAGTTGTCCTGGCGCTAACCCTAGTTGTCCTGGCGCTAACCCTAGTTGTAATGGCGCTAACCCTAGTTGTCCTGGCGCTAACCCTAGTTGTCCTGGCGCTAACCCTAGTTGTCCTGACGCTAACCCTAGTTGTCCTGACGCTAACCCTAGTTGTCCTGACGCTAACCCTAGTTGTCGTGACGCTAACCCTAGTTGTCCTGACGCTAACACTAGTTGTCCTGACGCTAACCCTAGTTGTCGTGACGCTAACCCTAGTTGTCCTGACGCTAACCCTAGTTGTCGTGACGCTAACCCTAGTTGTCCTGACGCTAACCCTAGTTGTCATGACGCTAACCCTAGTTGTCCTGACGCTAACCCTAGTTGTCGTGACTCTAACCCTAGTTGTCCTGACGCTAACCCTAGTTGTCCTGACGCTAACCCTAGTTGTCCTGACGCTAACCCTAGTTGTTGTGAAGCTAACCCTAGTTGTCCTGACGCTAACCCTAGTTGTCCTGACGCTAACCCTAGTTGTCCTGACGCTAACCCTAGTTGTCCTGACGCTAACCCTAGTTGTCCTGACGCTAACCCTACTTGTCCTGACGCTAACCCTAGTTGTCCTGACGCTAACCCTAGTTGACCTGACGCTAACCCTAGTTGTCCTGAAGCTAACCCTAGTTGTCCTGACGCTAACCCTAGTTGTCCTGACGCTAACCCTACTTGTCCTGACGCTAACCCTACTTGTCCTGACGCTAACCCTAGTTGTCCTGACGCTAACCCTACTTGTCCTGACGCTAACCCTAGTTGTCCTGACGCTAACCCTAGTTGCCCTGACGCTAACCCTACTTGTTCTGACGTTAACCCCAGTTGTCCTGACGCTAACCCTAGTTGTCCTGACGCTAACCCTACTTGTCCTGACGCTAACCCTAGATGCCCTGACGCTAACCCTAGTTGTCCTGACGCTAACCCTAGTTTTCCTGACGCTAACCCTAGTTGTCCTGACGCTAACCCTACTTGTCCTGACGCTAACCCTAGTTGTCCTGACGCTAACCCTAGTTGTCCTGACGCTAACAATAGTTGTCCTGACGCTAACCCTACTTGTCCTGACGCTAACCCTAGTTGTCCTGACGCTAACCCTAGTTGTCCTGACGCTAACCCTAGTTGTCCTGACGCTAACCCTAGTTGTCGTGACTCTAACCCTAGTTGTCCTGACGCTAACCCTAGTTGTCCTGACGCTAACCCTAGTTGTCCTGACGCTAACCCTAGTTGTTGTGACGCTAACCCTAGTTGTCATGACGCTAAACCTAGTTGTGACGCTAACCCTAGTTGTCCTGACGCTAACCCTAGTTGTCCTGACGCTAACACAAGTTGTCCTGACGCTAACCCTAGTTGTCCTGACGCTAACCCTACTTGTCTGACGCTAACCCTAGTTGTCCTGACGCTAACCCTAGTTGACCTGACGCTAACCCTAGTTGTCCTGAAGCTAACCCTAGTTGTCCTGACGCTAACCCTAGTTGTCCTGACGCTAACCCTACTTGTCCTGACGCTAACCCTAGTTGTCCTGACGCTAACCCTAGTTGTCCTGACGCTAACCCTAGTTGTCGTGACGCTAACCCTAGTTGTCCTGACGCTAACCCTAGTTGTCGTGACGCTAACCCTAGTTGTCCTGACGCTAACCCTAGTTGTCCTGACGCTAACCCTAGTTGTCGTGACGCTAACCCTAGTTATCCTGACGCTAACCCTAGTTGTCGTGACGCTAACCCTAGTTGTCCTGACGCTAACCCTAGTTGTCATGACGCTAACCCTAGTTGTCCTGACGCTAACCCTAGTTGTCGTGACTCTAACCCTAGTTGTCCTGACGCTAACCCTAGTTGTCCTGACGCTAACCCTAGTTGTCCTGACGCTAACCCTAGTTGTTGTGACGCTAACCCTACTTGTCCTGACGTTAACCCCAGTTGTCCTGACGCTAACCCTAGTTGTCCTGACGCTAACCCTACTTGTCCTGACGCTAACCCTAGATGCCCTGACGCTAACCCTAGTTGTCCTGACGCAAACCCTAGTTGTCCTGACGCTAACCCTAGTTGTCCTGACGCTAACCCTACTTGTCCTGACGCTAACCCTAGTTGTCCTGACGCTAACCCTAGTTGTCCTGACGCTAACCCTAGTTGTCCTGACGCTAACCCTAGTTGTCCTGACGCTAACAATAGTTGTCCTGACCCTAACCCTACTTGTCCTGACGCTAACCCTAGTTGTCCTGACGCTAACCCTAGTTGTCCTGACGCTAACCCTAGTTGTCGTGACTCTAACCCTAGTTGTCCTGACGCTAACCCTAGTTGTCCTGACGCTAACCCTAGTTGTCCTGACGCTAACCCTAGTTGTTGTGACGCTAACCCTAGTTGTCATGACGCTAAACCTAGTTGTGACGCTAACCCTAGTTGTCCTGACGCTAACCCTAGTTGTCCTGACGCTAACCCTAGTTGTCCTGACGCTAACCCTACTTGTCCTGACGCTAACCCTAGTTGTCCTGACGCTAACCCTAGTTGACCTGACGCTAACCCTAGTTGTCCTGAAGCTAACCCTAGTTGTCCTGACGCTAACCCTAGTTGTCCTGACGCTAACCCTACTTGTCCTGACACTAACCCTAGTTGTCCTGACGCTAACCCTAGTTGTCCTGACGCTAACCCTAGTTGTCGTGACGCTAACCCTAGTTGTCCTGATGCTAACCCTAGTTGTCCTGACGCTAACCCTAGTTGTCCTGACGCTAACCCTAGTTTTCGTGACGCTAACCCTAGTTGTCCTGGCGATAACCCTAGTTGTCCTGGCGCTAACCCTAGTTGTCCTGGCGCTAACCCTAGTTGTAATGGCGCTAACCCTAGTTGTCCTGGCGCTAACCCTAGTTGTCCTGGCGCTAACCCTAGTTGTCCTGGCGCTAACCCTAGTTGTCCTGACGCTAACCCTAGTTGTCCTGACGCTAACCCTAGTTGTCGTGACGCTAACCCTAGTTGTCCTGACGCTAACCCTAGTTGTCGTGACGCTAACCCTAGTTGTCCTGACGCTAACACTAGTTGTCCTGACGCTAACCCTAGTTGTCGTGACGCTAACCCTAGTTGTCCTGACGCTAACCCTAGTTGTCGTGACGCTAACCCTAGTTGTCCTGACGCTAACCCTAGTTGTCATGACGCTAACCCTAGTTGTCCTGACGCTAACCCTAGTTGTCGTGACTCTAACCCTAGTTGTCCTGACGCTAACCCTAGTTGTCCTGACGCTAACCCTAGTTGTCCTGACGCTAACCCTAGTTGTTGTGAAGCTAACCCTAGTTGTCCTGACGCTAACCCTAGTTGTCCTGACGCTAACCCTAGTTGTCCTGACGCTAACCCTAGTTGTCCTGACGCTAACCCTAGTTGTCCTGACGCTAACCCTACTTGTCCTGACGCTAACCCTAGTTGTCCTGACGCTAACCCTAGTTGACCTGACGCTAACCCTAGTTGTCCTGAAGCTAACCCTAGTTGTCCTGACGCTAACCCTAGTTGTCCTGACGCTAACCCTACTTGTCCTGACGCTAACCCTAGTTGTCCCGACGCTAACCCTAGTTGTCCTGACGCTAACCCTACTTGTCCTGACGCTAACCCTAGTTGTCCTGACGCTAACCCTAGTTGTCCTGACGCTAACCCTAGTTGTCGTGACGCTAACCCTAGTTGTCCTGACGCTAACCCAAGTTGTCGTGACGCTAACCCTAGTTGTCCTGACGCTAACCCTAGTTGTCCTGACGCTAACCCTAGTTGTCGTGACGCTAACCCTAGTTGTCCTGACGCTAACCCTAGTTGTCCTGACGCTAACCCTAGTTGTCCTGACGCTAACCCTAGTTGTCGTGACGCTAACCCTAGTTGTCCTGGCGCTAACCCTAGTTGTCCTGGCGCTAACCCTAGTTGTCCTGGCGCTAACCCTAGTTGTAATGGCGCTAACCCTAGTTGTCCTGGCGCTAACCCTAGTTGTCCTGGCGCTACCCCTAGTTGTCCTGGCGCTAACCCTAGTTGTCCTGACGCTAACCCTAGTTGTCCTGACGCTAACCCTAGTTGTCCTGATGCTAACCCTAGTTGTCCTGACGCTAACCCTAGTTGTCCTGATGCTAAACCTAGTTGTCCTGGCGCTAACCCTAGTTGTCGTGGCGCTAACCCTAGTTGTCCTGACGCTAACCCTAGTTGTCCTGACGCTAACCCTAGTTGTCGTGACGCTAACCCTAGTTGTCCTGACGCTAACCCTAGTTGTCGTGACGCTAACCCTAGTTGTCCTGACGCTAACCCTAGTTGTCCTGACGCTAACCCTAGTTGTCGTGACGCTAACCCTAGTTGTCCTGACGCTAACCCTAGTTGTCGTGACGCTAACCCTAGTTGTCCTGACGCTAACCCTAGTTGTCGTGACGCTAACCCTAGTTGTCCTGACGCTAACCCTAGTTGTCGTGACTCTAACCCTAGTTGTCCTGACGCTAACCCTAGTTGTCCTGACGCTAACCCTAGTTGTCCTGACGCTAACCCTAGTTGTTGTGACGCTAACCCTAGTTGTCCTGATGCTAACCCTAGTTGTGACGCTAACCCTAGTTGTCCTGACGCTAACCCTAGTTGTCCTGACGCTAACCCTAGTTGTCCTGACGCTAACCCTAGTTGTCCTGATGCTAACCCTAGTTGTCGTGGCGCTAACCCTAGTTGTCCTGACGCTAACCCTAGTTGTCCTGACGCTAACCCTAGTTGTCGTGACGCTAACCCTAGTTGTCCTGACGCTAACCCTAGTTGTCGTGACGCTAACCCTAGTTGTCCTGACGCTAACCCTAGTTGTCCTGACGCTAACCCTAGTTGTCGTGACGCTAACCCTAGTTGTCCTGACGCTAACCCTAGTTGTCGTGACGCTAACCCTAGTTGTCCTGACGCTAACCCTAGTTGTCGTGACGCTAACCCTAGTTGTCCTGACGCTAACCCTAGTTGTCGTGACTCTAACCCTAGTTGTCCTGACGCTAACCCTAGTTGTCCTGACGCTAACCCTAGTTGTCCTGACGCTAACCCTAGTTGTTGTGACGCTAACCCTAGTTGTCCTGATGCTAACCCTAGTTGTGACGCTAACCCTAGTTGTCCTGACGCTAACCCTAGTTGTCCTGACGCTAACCCTAGTTGTCCTGACGCTAACCCTAGTTGTCCTGATGCTAACCCTAGTTGTCGTGACGCTAACCCTAGTTGTCCTGACGCTAACCCTAGTTGTCGTGACGCTAACCCTAGTTGTCCTGGCGCTAACCCTAGTTGTCCTGGCGCTAACCCTAGTTGTCCTGACGCTAACTCTACTTGTCCTGATGCTAACCCTAGTTTTCCTGACGCTAACCCTAGTTGTCCTGACGCTAACCCTACTTGTCCTGACGCTAACCCTAGTTGTCCTGACGCTAACCCTAGTTGTCCTGACGCTAACCCTAGTTGTCCTGACGCTAACCCTAGTTGTCCTGACGCTAACCCTAGTTGTCCTGACGCTAACCCTAGTTGTTGTGACGCTAACCCTAGTTGTCATGACGCTAAACCTAGTTGTGACGCTAACCCTAGTTGTCCTGACGCTAACCCTAGTTGTCCTGACGCTAACCCTAGTTGTCCTGACGCTAACCCTACTTGTCCTGACGCTAACCCTAGTTGTCCTGACGCTAACCCTAGTTGACCTGACGCTAACCCTAGTTGTCCTGAAGCTAACCCTAGTTGTCCTGACGCTAACCCTAGTTGTCCTGACGCTAACCCTACTTGTCCTGACGCTAACCCTAGTTGTCCTGACGCTAACCCTAGTTGTCCTGACGCTAACCCTAGTTGTCGTGACGCTAACCCTAGTTGTCCTGATGCTAACCCTAGTTGTCCTGACGCTAACCCTAGTTGTCCTGACGCTAACCCTAGTTTTCGTGACGCTAACCCTAGTTGTCCTGGTGCTAACCCTAGTTGTCCTGGCGCTAACCCTAGTTGTCCTGGCGCTAACCCTAGTTGTAATGGCGCTAACCCTAGTTGTCCTGGCGCTAACCCTAGTTGTCCTGGCGCTAACCCTAGTTGTCCTGGCGCTAACCCTAGTTGTCCTGACGCTAACCCTAGTTGTCGTGACGCTAACCCTAGTTGTCCTGACGCTAACCCTAGTTGTCGTGACGCTAACCCTAGTTGTCCTGACGCTAACACTAGTTGTCCTGACGCTAACCCTAGTTGTCGTGACGCTAACCCTAGTTGTCCTGACGCTAACCCTAGTTGTCGTGACGCTAACCCTAGTTGTCCTGACGCTAACCCTAGTTGTCATGACGCTAACCCTAGTTGTCCTGACGCTAACCCTAGTTGTCGTGACTCTAACCCTAGTTGTCCTGACGCTAACCCTAGTTGTCCTGACGCTAACCCTAGTTGTCCTGACGCTAACCCTAGTTGTTGTGAAGCTAACCCTAGTTGTCCTGACGCTAACCCTAGTTGTCCTGACGCTAACCCTAGTTGTCCTGACGCTAACCCTAGTTGTCCTGACGCTAACCCTAGTTGTCCTGACTCTAACCCTACTTGTCCTGACGCTAACCCTAGTTGTCCTGACGCTAACCCTAGTTGACCTGACGCTAACCCTAGTTGTCCTGAAGCTAACCCTAGTTGTCCTGACGCTAACCCTAGTTGTCCTGACGCTAACCCTACTTGTCCTGACGCTAACCCTAGTTGTCCTGACGCTAACCCTAGTTGTCCTGACGCTAACCCTACTTGTCCTGACGCTAACCCTAGTTGTCCTGACGCTAACCCTAGTTGCCCTGACGCTAACCCTAGTTGTCCTGATGCTAACCCTAGTTGTCCTGACGCTAACCCTAGTTGTCCTGACGCTAACCCTAGTTGTCCTGACACTAACCCTAGTTGTCCTGACGCTAACCCTACTTGTCCTGACGCTAACCCTAGTTGTCCTGACGCTAACCCTACTTGTCCTGACGCTAACCCTAGTTGTCCTGACGCTAACCCTAGTTGTCCTGACGCTAACCCTAGTTGTCCTGACGCTAACCCTAGTTGTCGTGACGCTAACCCTAGTTGTCCTGACGCTAACCCAAGTTGTCGTGACGCTAACCCTAGTTGTCCTGACGCTAACCCTAGTTGTCCTGACGCTAACCCTAGTTGTCGTGACGCTAACCCTAGTTGTCCTGACGCTAACCCTAGTTGTCCTGATGCTAACCCTAGTTGTCCTGACGCTAACCCTAGTTGTCCTGGCGCTAACCCTAGTTGTCCTGGCGCTAACCCTAGTTGTCCGGGCGCTAACCCTAGTTGTAATGGCGCTAACCCTAGTTGTCCTGGCGCTAACCCTAGTTGTCCTGGCGCTACCCCTAGTTGTCCTGGCGCTAACCCTAGTTGTCCTGACGCTAACCCTAGTTGTCCTGACGCTAACCCTAGTTGTCCTGATGCTAACCCTAGTTGTCCTGACGCTAACCCTAGTTGTCCTGATGCTAAACCTAGTTGTCCTGGCGCTAACCCTAGTTGTCGTGGCGCTAACCCTAGTTGTCCTGACGCTAACCCTAGTTGTCCTGACGCTAACCCTAGTTGTCGTGACGCTAACCCTAGTTGTCCTGACGCTAACCCTATTTGTCGTGACGCTAACCCTAGTTGTCCTGACGCTAACCCTAGTTGTCCTGACGCTAACCCTAGTTGTCGTGACGCTAACCCTAGTTGTCCTGACGCTAACCCTAGTTGTCGTGACGCTAACCCTAGTTGTCCTGACGCTAACCCTAGTTGTCGTGACTCTAACCCTAGTTGTCCTGACGCTAACCCTAGTTGTCCTGACGCTAACCCTAGTTGTCCTGACGCTAACCCTAGTTGTCGTGACGCTAACCCTAGTTGTCCTGACGCTAACCCTAGTTGTCGTGACGCTAACCCTAGTTGTCCTGACGCTAACCCTAGTTGTCGTGACTCTAACCCTAGTTGTCCTGACGCTAACCCTAGTTGTCCTGACGCTAACCCTAGTTGTTGTGACGCTAACCCTAGTTGTCCTGACGCTAACCCTAGTTGTGACGCTAACCCTAGTTGTCCTGACGCTAACCCTAGTTGTCCTGACGCTAACCCTAGTTGTCCTGACGCTAACCCTAGTTGTCCTGACGCTAACCCTAGTTGTCGTGACGCTAACCCTAGTTGTCCTGACGCTAACCCTAGTTGTCGTGACGCTAACCCTAGTTGTCCTGGCGCTAACCCTAGTTGTCCTGGCGCTAACCCTAGTTGTCCTGACGCTAACTCTACTTGTCCTGATGCTAACCCTAGTTTTCCTGACGCTAACCCTAGTTGTCCTGACGCTAACCCTACTTGTCCTGACGCTAACCCTAGTTGTCCTGACGCTAACCCTAGTTGTCCTGATGCTAATCCTAGTTGTCCTGACGCTAACCCTAGTTGTCCTGACGCTAACCCTACTTGTCCTGACGCTAACCCTAGTTGTCCTGACGCTAACCCAAGTTGTCCTGACCCTAACCCTACTTGTCCTGACGCTAACTCTAGTTGTCCTGACGCTAACCCTAGTTGTCCTGACGCTAACCCTACTTGTCCTTATGCTAACCCTAGTTGCCCTGATGCTAACCCTAGTTGTCCTGACGCTAACCCTACTTGTCCTGACGCTAACCCTAGTTGTCCTGATGCTAACCCTTGTTGTCCTGACGCTAACCCTACTTGTCCTGACGCTAACCCTAGTTGTCCTGACGCTAACCCTAGTTGTCCTGACGCTAACCCTAGATGCCCTGACGCTAACCCTAGTTGTCCTGACGCTAACCCTAGTTGTCCTGACGCTAACCCTAGTTGTCCTGACGCTAACCCTACTTGTCCTGACGCTAACCCTACTTGTCCTGACGCTAACCCTAGTTGTCCTGACGCTAACCCTACTTGTCCTGACGCTAACCCTAGTTGTCCTGACGCTAACCCTAGTTGTCCTGATGCTAACCCTAGTTGTCCTGACGCTAACCCTACTTGTCCTGACGCTAACCCTAGTTCTCCTGACGCTAACCCTAGTTGTCCTGACGCTAACCCTAGTTGTCCTGACGCTAACCCTAGTTGTCCCGACGCTAACCCTAGTTGTCCTGACGCTAACCCTAGTTGTCCTGACGCTAACCCTAGTTGTCCTGACGCTATCCCTAGTTGTCCTGACGCTAACCCTAGTTGTCCTGACGCTAACCCTAGTTGTCCTGACGCTAACCCTAGTGGTCCTGACGCTAACCCTAGTTGTCGTGACGCTAACCCTAGTTGTCGTGATGCTGACCCTAGTTGTCCTGACGCTAACCCTAGTTGTCCTGACGCTAACCCTACTTGTCCTGACGCTAACCCTAGTTGTCCTGACGCTAACCCTAGTTGTCCTGACGCTAACCCTACTTGTCCTGACGCTAACCCTAGTTGTCCTGACGCTAACCCTAGTTGTCCTGACGCTAACCCTAGTTGTCCTGACGCTAACCCTACTTGTCCTGACGCTAACCCTACTTGTCCTGACGCTAACCCTAGTTGTCCTGACGCTAACCCTACTTGTCCTGACGCTAACCCTAGTTGTCCTGACGCTAACCCTAGTTGTCCTGATGCTAACCCTAGTTGTCCTGACGCTAACCCTACTTGTCCTGACGCTAACCCTAGTTCTCCTGACGCTAACCCTAGTTGTCCTGACGCTAACCCTAGTTGTCCTGACGCTAACCCTAGTTGTCCCGACGCTAACCCTAGTTGTCCTGACGCTAACCCTAGTTGTCCTGACGCTAACCCTAGTTGTCCTGACGCTATCCCTAGTTGTCCTGACGCTAACCCTAGTTGTCCTGACGCTAACCCTAGTTGTCCTGACGCTAACCCTAGTGGTCCTGACGCTAACCCTAGTTGTCGTGACGCTAACCCTAGTTGTCGTGATGCTGACCCTAGTTGTCCTGACGCTAACCCTAGTTGTCCTGACGCTAACCCTACTTGTCCTGACGCTAACCCTAGTTGTCCTGACGCTAACCCTAGTTGTCCTGACGCTAACCCTACTTGTCCTGACGCTAACCCTAGTTGTCCTGACGCTAACCCTAGTTGTCCTGACGCTAACCCTAGTTGTCGTGACGCTAACCCTAGTTGTCCTGACGCTAACCCTAGTTGTCCTGATGCTAACCCTAGTTGTCGTGACGCTAACCCTAGTTGTCCTGACGCTAACCCTAGTTGTCCTGACGCTAACCCTAGTTGTCGTGACGCTAACCCTAGTTGTCCTGACGCTAACCCTAGTTGTCCTGACGCTAACCCTAGTTGTCCTGACGCTAACCCAAGTTGTCGTGACGCTAACCCTAGTTGTCCTGACGCTAACCCTAGTTGTCCTGACGCTAACCCTAGTTGTCGTGACGCTAATCCTAGTTGTCCTGACGCTAACCCTAGTTGTCCTGACGCTAACCCTAGTTGTCGTGACGCTAACCCTAGTTGTCCTGGCGCTAACCCTAGTTGTCCTGGCGCTAACCCTAGTTGTCCTGGCGCTAACCCTAGTTGTAATGGCGCTAACCCTAGTTGTCCTGGCGCTAACCCTAGTTGTCCTGGCGCTAACCCTAGTTGTCCTGACGCTAACCCTAGTTGTCCTGACGCTAACCCTAGTTGTCCTGATGCTAACCCTAGTTGTCCTGACGCTAACCCTAGTTGTCCTGACGCTAAACCTAGTTGTCCTGACGCTAACCCTAGTTGTCGTGGCACTAACCCTAGTTGTCCTGACGCTAACCCTAGTTGTCCTGACGCTAACCCAAGTTGTCGTGACGCTAACCCTAGTTGTCCTGACGCTAACCCTAGTTGTCCTGACGCTAACCCTAGTTGTCGTGACGCTAATCCTAGTTGTCCTGACGCTAACCCTAGTTGTCCTGACGCTAACCCTAGTTGTCGTGACGCTAACCCTAGTTGTCCTGACGCTAACCCTAGTTGTCCTGACGCTAACCCTAGTTGTCGTGACGCTAACCCTAGTTGTCCTGACGCTAACCCTAGTTGTCCTGACGCTAACCCTAGTTGTCGTGACGCTAACCCTAGTTGTCCTGACGCTAACCCTAGTTGTCCTGACGCTAACCCTAGTTGTCCTGACGCTAACCCAAGTTGTCGTGACGCTAACCCTAGTTGTCCTGACGCTAACCCTAGTTGTCCTGACGCTAACCCTAGTTGTCGTGACGCTAATCCTAGTTGTCCTGACGCTAACCCTAGTTGTCCTGACGCTAACCCTAGTTGTCGTGACGCTAACCCTAGTTGTCCTGGCGCTAACCCTAGTTGTCCTGGCGCTAACCCTAGTTGTCCTGGCGCTAACCCTAGTTGTAATGGCGCTAACCCTAGTTGTCCTGGCGCTAACCCTAGTTGTCCTGGCGCTAACCCTAGTTGTCCTGACGCTAACCCTAGTTGTCCTGACGCTAACCCTAGTTGTCCTGATGCTAACCCTAGTTGTCCTGACGCTAACCCTAGTTGTCCTGACGCTAAACCTAGTTGTCCTGACGCTAACCCTAGTTGTCGTGGCACTAACCCTAGTTGTCCTGACGCTAACCCTAGTTGTCCTGACGCTAACCCTAGTTGTCGTGACGCTAACCCTAGTTGTCCTGACGCTAACCCTAGTTGTCCTGACGCTAACCCTAGTTGTCCTGACGCTAACCCTAGTTGTCGTGACGCTAACCCTAGTTGTCCTGACGCTAACCCTAGTTGTCGTGGCGCTAACCCTAGTTGTCCTGACGCTAACCCTAGTTGTCCTGACGCTAACCCTAGTTGTCGTGACGCTAACCCTAGTTGTCCTGATGCTAACCCTAGTTGTCCTGGCGCTAACCCTAGTTGTCCTGGCGCTAACCCTAGTTGTCCTGACGCTAACCCTAGTTGTCCTGACGCTAACCCTAGTTGTCCTGATGCTAACCCTAGTTGTCCTGACGCTAACCCTAGTTGTCCTGACGCTAAACCTAGTTGTCCTGGCGCTAACCCTAGTTGTCGTGGCGCTAACCCTAGTTGTCCTGACGCTAACCCTAGTTGTCCTGACGCTAACCCTAGTTGTCGTGACGCTAACCCTAGTTGTCCTGACGCTAACCCTAGTTGTCGTGACGCTAACCCTAGTTGTCCTGACGCTAACCCTAGTTGTGCTGACGCTAACCCTAGTTGTCGTGACGCTAACCCTAGTTGTCCTGACGCTAACCCTAGTTGTCGTGACGCTAACCCTAGTTGTCCTGACGCTAACCCTAGTTGTCGTGACGCTAACCCTAGTTGTCCTGACGCTAACCCTAGTTGTCGTGACTCTAACCCTAGTTGTCCAGACGCTAACCCTAGTTGTCCTGACGCTAACCCTAGTTGTCCTGACGCTAACCCTAGTTGTTGTGACGCTAACCCTAGTTGTCCTGACGCTAACCCTAGTTGTGACGCTAACCCTAGTTGTCCTGACGCTAACCCTAGTTGTCCTGACGCTAACCCTAGTTGTCCTGACGCTAACCCTAGTTGTCGTGACGCTAACCCTAGTTGTCCTGACGCTAACCCTAGTTGTCGTGACGCTAACCCTAGTTGTCCTGGCGCTAACCCTAGTTGTCCTGGCGCTAACCCTAGTTGTCCTGACGCTAACTCTACTTGTCCTGATGCTAACCCTAGTTTTCCTGACGCTAACCCTAGTTGTCCTGACGCTAACTCTACTTGTCCTGATGCTAACCCTAGTTTTCCTGACGCTAACCCTAGTTGTCCTGACGCTAACCCTACTTGTCCTGACGCTAACCCTAGTTGTCCTGATGCTAACCCTTGTTGTCCTGACGCTAACCCTACTTGTCCTGACGCTAACCCTAGTTGTCCTGACGCTAACCCTAGTTGTCCTGACGCTAACCCTAGATGCCCTGACGCTAACCCTAGTTGTCCTGACGCTAACCCTAGTTGTCCTGACGCTAACCCTAGTTGTCCTGACGCTAACCCTACTTGTCCTGACGCTAACCCTACTTGTCCTGACGCTAACCCTAGTTGTCCTGACGCTAACCCTACTTGTCCTGACGCTAACCCTAGTTGTCCTGACGCTAACCCTAGTTGTCCTGATGCTAACCCTAGTTGTCCTGACGCTAACCCTACTTGTCCTGACGCTAACCCTAGTTCTCCTGACGCTAACCCTAGTTGTCCTGACGCTAACCCTAGTTGTCCTGACGCTAACCCTAGTTGTCCCGACGCTAACCCTAGTTGTCCTGACGCTAACCCTAGTTGTCCTGACGCTAACCCTAGTTGTCCTGACGCTATCCCTAGTTGTCCTGACGCTAACCCTAGTTGTCCTGACGCTAACCCTAGTTGTCCTGACGCTAACCCTAGTGGTCCTGACGCTAACCCTAGTTGTCGTGACGCTAACCCTAGTTGTCGTGATGCTAACCCTAGTTGTCCTGACGCTAACCCTAGTTGTCCTGACGCTAACCCTACTTGTCCTGACGCTAACCCTAGTTGTCCTGACGCTAACCCTAGTTGTCCTGACGCTAACCCTACTTGTCCTGACGCTAACCCTAGTTGTCCTGACGCTAACCCTAGTTGTCCTGACGCTAACCCTAGTTGTCGTGACGCTAACCCTAGTTGTCCTGACGCTAACCCTAGTTGTCCTGACGCTAACCCTAGTTGTCGTGACGCTAACCCTAGTTGTCCTGACGCTAACCCTAGTTGTCCTGACGCTAACCCTAGTTGTCGTGACGCTAACCCTAGTTGTCCTGACGCTAACCCTAGTTGTCCTGACGCTAACCCAAGTTGTCGTGACGCTAACCCTAGTTGTCCTGACGCTAACCCTAGTTGTCCTGACGCTAACCCTAGTTGTCGTGACGCTGATCCTAGTTGTCCTGACGCTAACCCTAGTTGTCCTGACGCTAACCCTAGTTGTCGTGACGCTAACCCTAGTTGTCCTGGCGCTAACCCTAGTTGTCCTGGCGCTAACCCTAGTTGTCCTGGCGCTAACCCTAGTTGTAATGGCGCTAACCCTAGTTGTCCTGGCGCTAACCCTAGTTGTCCTGGCGCTAACCCTAGTTGTCCTGACGCTAACCCTAGTTGTCCTGACGCTAACCCTAGTTGTCCTGATGCTAACCCTAGTTGTCCTGACGCTAACCCTAGTTGTCCTGACGCTAAACCTAGTTGTCCTGACGCTAACCCTAGTTGTCGTGGCACTAACCCTAGTTGTCCTGACGCTAACCCTAGTTGTCCTGACGCAAACCCTAGTTGTCGTGACGCTAACCCTAGTTGTCCTGACGCTAACCCTAGTTGTCCTGATGCTAACCCTAGTTGTCCTGACGCTAACCCTAGTTGTCCTGATGCTAACCCTAGTTGTCCTGACGCTAACCCTACTTGTCCTGACGCTAACCCTACTTGTCCTGACGCTAACCCTAGTTGTCCTGACGCTAACCCTACTTGTCCTGACGCTAACCCTAGTTGTCCTGACGCTAACCCTAGTTGTCCTGATGCTAACCCTAGTTGTCCTGACGCTAACCCTACTTGTCCTGACGCTAACCCTAGTTCTCCTGACGCTAACCCTAGTTGTCCTGACGGTAACCCTAGTTGTCCTGACGCTAACCCTAGTTGTCCCGACGCTAACCCTAGTTGTCCTGACGCTAACCCTAGTTGTCCTGACGCTAACCCTAGTTGTCCTGACGCTATCCCTAGTTGTCCTGACGCTAACCCTAGTTGTCCTGACGCTAACCCTAGTTGTCCTGACGCTAACCCTAGTGGTCCTGACGCTAACCCTAGTTGTCGTGACGCTAACCCTAGTTGTCGTGATGCTAACCCTAGTTGTCCTGACGCTAACCCTAGTTGTCCTGACGCTAACCCTACTTGTCCTGACGCTAACCCTAGTTGTCCTGACGCTAACCCTAGTTGTCCTGACGCTAACCCTACTTGTCCTGACGCTAACCCTAGTTGTCCTGACGCTAACCCTAGTTGTCCTGACGCTAACCCTAGTTGTCGTGACGCTAACCCTAGTTGTCCTGACGCTAACCCTAGTTGTCCTGACGCTAACCCTAGTTGTCGTGACGCTAACCCTAGTTGTCCTGACGCTAACCCTAGTTGTCCTGACGCTAACCCTAGTTGTCGTGACGCTAACCCTAGTTGTCCTGACGCTAACCCTAGTTGTCCTGACGCTAACCCTAGTTGTCCTGACGCTAACCCAAGTTGTCGTGACGCTAACCCTAGTTGTCCTGACGCTAACCCTAGTTGTCCTGACGCTAACCCTAGTTGTCGTGACGCTAATCCTAGTTGTCCTGACGCTAACCCTAGTTGTCCTGACGCTAACCCTAGTTGTCGTGACGCTAACCCTAGTTGTCCTGGCGCTAACCCTAGTTGTCCTGGCGCTAATCCTAGTTGTCCTGGCGCTAACCCTAGTTGTAATGGCGCTAACCCTAGTTGTCCTGGCGCTAACCCTAGTTGTCCTGACGCTAACCCTAGTTGTCCTGACGCTAACCCTAGTTGTCCTGATGCTAACCCTAGTTGTCCTGACGCTAACCCTAGTTGTCCTGACGCTAAACCTAGTTGTCCTGACGCTAACCCTAGTTGTCGTGGCACTAACCCTAGTTGTCCTGACGCTAACCCTAGTTGTCCTGACGCTAACCCTAGTTGTCGTGAGGCTAACCCTTGTTGTCCTGACGCTAACCCTAGTTGTCCTGACGCTAACCCTAGTTGTCCTGACGCTAACCCTAGTTGTCGTGACGCTAACCCTAGTTGTCCTGACGCTAACCCTAGTTGTCGTGGCGCTAACCCTAGTTGTCCTGACGCTAACCCTAGTTGTCGTGACGCTAACCCTAGTTGTCCTGACGCTAACCCTAGTTGTCCTGGCGCTAACCCTAGTTGTCCTGGCGCTAACCCTAGTTGTCCTGACGCTAACCCTAGTTGTCCTGACGCTAACCCTAGTTGTCCTGATGCTAACCCTAGTTGTCCTGACGCTAACCCTAGTTGTCCTGACGCTAAACCTAGTTGTCCTGGCGCTAACCCTAGTTGTCGTGGCGCTAACCCTAGTTGTCCTGACGCTAACCCTAGTTGTCCTGACGCTAACCCTAGTTGTCGTGACGCTAACCCTAGTTGTCCTGACGCTAACCCTAGTTGTCGTGACGCTAACCCTAGTTGTCCTGACGCTAACCCTAGTTGTCGTGACGCTAACCCTAGTTGTCCTGACGCTAACCCTAGTTGTCGTGACGCTAACCCTAGTTGTCCTGACGCTAACCCTAGTTGTCGTGACGCTAACCCTAGTTGTCCTGACGCTAACCCTAGTTGTCGTGACTCTAACCCTAGTTGTCCTGACGCTAACCCTAGTTGTCCTGACGCTAACCCTAGTTGTCCTGACGCTAACCCTAGTTGTTGTGACGCTAACCCTAGTTGTCCTGACGCTAACCCTAGTTGTGACGCTAACCCTAGTTGTCCTGACGCTAACCCTAGTTGTCCTGACGCTAACCCTAGTTGTCCTGACGCTAACCCTAGTTGTCGTGACGCTAACCCTAGTTGTCCTGGCGCTAACCCTAGTTGTCCTGGCGCTAACCCTAGTTGTCCTGACGCTAACTCTACTTGTCCTGATGCTAACCCTAGTTTTCCTGACGCTAACCCTAGTTGTCCTGACGCTAACCCTACTTGTCCTGACGCTAACCCTAGTTGTCCTGACGCTAACCCTAGTTGTCCTGATGCTAATCCTAGTTGTCCTGACGCTAACCCTAGTTGTCCTGACGCTAACCCTACTTGTCCTGACGCTAACCCTAGTTGTCCTGACGCTAACCCTAGTTGTCCTGACGCTAACCCTAGATGCCCTGACGCTAACCCTAGTTGTCCTGACGCTAACCCTAGTTGTCCTGACGCTAACCCTAGTTGTCCTGACGCTAACCCTACTTGTCCTGACGCTAACCCTACTTGTCCTGACGCTAACCCTAGTTGTCCTGACGCTAACCCTACTTGTCCTGACGCTAACCCTAGTTGTCCTGACGCTAACCCTAGTTGTCCTGATGCTAACCCTAGTTGTCCTGACGCTAACCCTACTTGTCCTGACGCTAACCCTAGTTCTCCTGACGCTAACCCTAGTTGTCCTGACGCTAACCCTAGTTGTCCTGACGCTAACCCTAGTTGTCCTGACGCTAACCCTAGTTGTCCCGACGCTAACCCTAGTTGTCCTGACGCTAACCCTAGTTGTCCTGACGCTAACCCTACTTGTCCTGACGCTAACCCTAGTTGTCCTGACGCTAACCCTATTTGTCCTGACGCTAACCCTACTTGTCCTGACGCTAACCCTAGTTGTCCTGACGCTAACCCTAGTTGTCCTGACGCTAACCCTAGTTGTCCTGACGCTAACCCTAGTTGTCGTGACGCTAACCCTAGTTGTCCTGACGCTAACCCTAGTTGTCCTGACGCTAACCCTAGTTGTCGTGACGCTAACCCTAGTTGTCCTGACGCTAACCCTAGTTGTCCTGACGCTAACCCTAGTTGTCGTGACGCTAACCCTAGTTGTCCTGACGCTAACCCTAGTTGTCCTGACGCTAACCCAAGTTGACGTGACGCTAACCCTAGTTGTCCTGACGCTAACCCTAGTTGTCCTGACGCTAACCCTAGTTGTCGTGACGCTAATCCTAGTTGTCCTGACGCTAACCCTAGTTGTCCTGACGCTAACCCTAGTTGTCGTGACGCTAACCCTAGTTGTCCTGGCGCTAACCCTAGTTGTCCTGGCGCTAACCCTAGTTGTCCTGGCGCTAACCCTAGTTGTAATGGCGCTAACCCTAGTTGTCCTGGCGCTAACCCTAGTTGTCCTGGCGCTAACCCTAGTTGTCCTGACGCTAACCCTAGTTGTCCTGACGCTAACCCTAGTTGTCCTGATGCTAACCCTAGTTGTCCTGACGCTAACCCTAGTTGTCCTGACGCTAAACCTAGTTGTCCTGACGCTAACCCTAGTTGTCGTGGCACTAACCCTAGCTGTCCTGACGCTAACCCTAGTTGTCCTGACGCTAACCCTAGTTGTCGTGACGCTAACCCTAGTTGTCCTGACGCTAACCCTAGTTGTCCTGACGCTAACCCTAGTTGTCCTGACGCTAACCCTAGTTGACCTGACGCTAACCCTAGTTGTCCTGAAGCTAACCCTAGTTGTCCTGACGCTAACCCTACTTGTCCTGACGCTAACCCTAGTTGTCCTGACGCTAACCCTAGTTGTCCTGGCGCTAACCCTAGTTGTCCTGACGCTAACTCTACTTGTCCTGATGCTAACCCTAGTTTTCCTGACGCTAACCCTAGTTGTCCTGACGCTAACCCTACTTGTCCTGACGCTAACCCTAGTTGTCCTGACGCTAACCCTAGTTGTCCTGATGCTAATCCTAGTTGTCCTGACGCTAACCCTAGTTGTCCTGACGCTAACCCTACTTGTCCTGACGCTAACCCTAGTTGTCCTGACGCTAACCCTAGTTGTCCTGACGCTAACCCTAGATGCCCTGACGCTAACCCTAGTTGTCCTGACGCTAACCCTAGTTGTCCTGACGCTAACCCTAGTTGTCCTGACGCTAACCCTACTTGTCCTGACGCTAACCCTACTTGTCCTGACGCTAACCCTAGTTGTCCTGACGCTAACCCTACTTGTCCTGACGCTAACCCTAGTTGTCCTGACGCTAACCCTAGTTGTCCTGATGCTAACCCTAGTTGTCCTGACGCTAACCCTACTTGTCCTGACGCTAACCCTAGTTCTCCTGACGCTAACCCTAGTTGTCCTGACGCTAACCCTAGTTGTCCTGACGCTAACCCTAGTTGTCCTGACGCTAACCCTAGTTGTCCCGACGCTAACCCTAGTTGTCCTGACGCTAACCCTAGTTGTCCTGACGCTAACCCTACTTGTCCTGACGCTAACCCTAGTTGTCCTGACGCTAACCCTATTTGTCCTGACGCTAACCCTACTTGTCCTGACGCTAACCCTAGTTGTCCTGACGCTAACCCTAGTTGTCCTGACGCTAACCCTAGTTGTCCTGACGCTAACCCTAGTTGTCGTGACGCTAACCCTAGTTGTCCTGACGCTAACCCTAGTTGTCCTGACGCTAACCCTAGTTGTCGTGACGCTAACCCTAGTTGTCCTGACGCTAACCCTAGTTGTCCTGACGCTAACCCTAGTTGTCGTGACGCTAACCCTAGTTGTCCTGACGCTAACCCTAGTTGTCCTGACGCTAACCCAAGTTGACGTGACGCTAACCCTAGTTGTCCTGACGCTAACCCTAGTTGTCCTGACGCTAACCCTAGTTGTCGTGACGCTAATCCTAGTTGTCCTGACGCTAACCCTAGTTGTCCTGACGCTAACCCTAGTTGTCGTGACGCTAACCCTAGTTGTCCTGGCGCTAACCCTAGTTGTCCTGGCGCTAACCCTAGTTGTCCTGGCGCTAACCCTAGTTGTAATGGCGCTAACCCTAGTTGTCCTGGCGCTAACCCTAGTTGTCCTGGCGCTAACCCTAGTTGTCCTGACGCTAACCCTAGTTGTCCTGACGCTAACCCTAGTTGTCCTGATGCTAACCCTAGTTGTCCTGACGCTAACCCTAGTTGTCCTGACGCTAAACCTAGTTGTCCTGACGCTAACCCTAGTTGTCGTGGCACTAACCCTAGTTGTCCTGACGCTAACCCTAGTTGTCCTGACGCTAACCCTAGTTGTCGTGACGCTAACCCTAGTTGTCCTGACGCTAACCCTAGTTGTCCTGACGCTAACCCTAGTTGTCCTGACGCTAACCCTAGTTGACCTGACGCTAACCCTAGTTGTCCTGAAGCTAACCCTAGTTGTCCTGACGCTAACCCTACTTGTCCTGACGCTAACCCTAGTTGTCCTGACGCTAACCCTAGTTGTCCTGACGCTAACCCTAGTTGTCCTGACGCTAACCCTACTTGTCCTGACGCTAACCCTAGTTGCCCTGACGCTAACCCTAGTTGTCCTGATGCTAACCCTAGTTGTCCTGACGCTAACCCTAGTTGTCCTGACGCTAACCCTAGTTGTCCTGACACTAACCCTACTTGTCCTGACGCTAACCCTACTTGTCCTGACGCTAACCCTAGTTGTCCTGACGCTAACCCTACTTGTCCTGACGCTAACCCTAGTTGTCCTGACACTAACCCTAGTTGTCCTGACGCTAACCCTAGTTGTCCTGACGCTAACCCTACTTGTCCTGACGCTAACCCTAGTTGCCCTGACGCTAACCCTAGTTGTCCTGACGCTAACCCTAGTTGTCCTGATGCTAACCCTAGTTGTCCTGACGCTAACTCTACTTGTCCTGACGCTAACCCTAGTTGTCCTGACGCTAACCCTAGTTGTCCTGATGCTAACCCTAGTTGTCCTGACGCTAACTCTACTTGTCCTGACGCTAACCCTAGTTGTCCTGACGCTAACCCTAGTTGTCCTGACGCTAACCCTAGTTGTCCTGACGCTAAACCTAGTTGTCCTGGCGCTAACCCTAGTTGTCGTGGCGCTAACCCTAGTTGTCCTGACGCTAACCCTAGTTGTCCTGACGCTAACCCTAGTTGTCGTGACGCTAACCCTAGTTGTCCTGACGCTAACCCTAGTTGTCGTGACGCTAACCCTAGTTGTCCTGACGCTAACCCTAGTTGTCGTGACGCTAACCCTAGTTGTCCTGACGCTAACCCTAGTTGTCGTGACGCTAACCCTAGTTGTCCTGACGCTAACCCTAGTTGTCGTGACGCTAACCCTAGTTGTCCTGACGCTAACCCTAGTTGTCGTGACTCTAACCCTAGTTGTCCTGACGCTAACCCTAGTTGTCCTGACGCTAACCCTAGTTGTCCTGACGCTAACCCTAGTTGTTGTGACGCTAACCCTAGTTGTCCTGACGCTAACCCTAGTTGTGACGCTAACCCTAGTTGTCCTGACGCTAACCCTAGTTGTCCTGACGCTAACCCTAGTTGTCCTGACGCTAACCCTAGTTGTCGTGACGCTAACCCTAGTTGTCCTGACGCTAACCCTAGTTGTCGTGACGCTAACCCTAGTTGTCCTGGCGCTAACCCTAGTTGTCCTGGCGCTAACCCTAGTTGTCCTGACGCTAACTCTACTTGTCCTGATGCTAACCCTAGTTTTCCTGACGCTAACCCTAGTTGTCCTGACGCTAACCCTACTTGTCCTGACGCTAACCCTAGTTGTCCTGACGCTAACCCTAGTTGTCCTGATGCTAATCCTAGTTGTCCTGACGCTAACCCTAGTTGTCCTGACGCTAACCCTACTTGTCCTGACGCTAACCCTAGTTGTCCTGACGCTAACCCTAGTTGTCCTGACGCTAACCCTAGATGCCCTGACGCTAACCCTAGTTGTCCTGACGCTAACCCTAGTTGTCCTGACGCTAACCCTAGTTGTCCTGATGCTAACCCTACTTGTCCTGACGCTAACCCTACTTGTCCTGACGCTAACCCTAGTTGTCCTGACGCTAACCCTACTTGTCCTGACGCTAACCCTAGTTGTCCTGACGCTAACCCTAGTTGTCCTGATGCTAACCCTAGTTGTCCTGACGCTAACCCTACTTGTCCTGACGCTAACCCTAGTTCTCCTGACGCTAACCCTAGTTGTCCTGACGCTAACCCTAGTTGTCCTGACGCTAACCCTAGTTGTCCTGACGCTAACCTTAGTTGTCCCGACGCTAACCCTAGTTGTCCTGACGCTAACCCTAGTTGTCCTGACGCTAACCCTACTTGTCCTGACGCTAACCCTAGTTGTCCTGACGCTAACCCTAGTTGTCCTGACGCTAACCCTACTTGTCCTGACGCTAACCCTAGTTGTCCTGACGCTAACCCTAGTTGTCCTGACGCTAACCCTAGTTGTCCTGACGCTAACCCTAGTTGTCGTGACGCTAACCCTAGTTGTCCTGACGCTAACCCTAGTTGTCCTGACGCTAACCCTAGTTGTCGTGACGCTAACCCTAGTTGTCCTGACGCTAACCCTAGTTGTCCTGACGCTAACCCTAGTTGTCGTGACGCTAACCCTAGTTGTCCTGACGCTACCCCTAGTTGTCCTGACGCTAACCCAAGTTGACGTGACGCTAACCCTAGTTGTCCTGACGCTAACCCTAGTTGTCCTGACGCTAACCCTAGTTGTCGTGACGCTAATCCTAGTTGTCCTGACGCTAACCCTAGTTGTCCTGACGCTAACCCTAGTTGTCGTGACGCTAACCCTAGTTGTCCTGGCGCTAACCCTAGTTGTCCTGGCGCTAACCCTAGTTGTCCTGGCGCTAACCCTAGTTGTAATGGCGCTAACCCTAGTTGTCCTGGCGCTAACCCTAGTTGTCCTGGCGCTAACCCTAGTTGTCCTGACGCTAACCCTAGTTGTCCTGACGCTAACCCTAGTTGTCCTGATGCTAACCCTCGTTGTCCTGACGCTAACCCTAGTTGTCCTGACGCTAAACCTAGTTGTCCTGACGCTAACCCTAGTTGTCGTGGCACTAACCCTAGTTGTCCTGACGCTAACCCTAGTTGTCCTGACGCTAACCCTAGTTGTCGTGACGCTAACCCTAGTTGTCCTGACGCTAACCCTAGTTGTCCTGACGCTAACCCTAGTTGTCCTGACGCTAACCCTAGTTGACCTGACGCTAACCCTAGTTGTCCTGAAGCTAACCCTAGTTGTCCTGACGCTAACCCTACTTGTCCTGACGCTAACCCTAGTTGTCCTGACGCTAACCCTAGTTGTCCTGACGCTAACCCTAGTTGTCCTGACGCTAACCCTACTTGTCCTGACGCTAACCCTAGTTGCCCTGACGCTAACCCTAGTTGTCCTGATGCTAACCCTAGTTGTCCTGACGCTAACCCTAGTTGTCCTGACGCTAACCCTAGTTGTCCTGACACTAACCCTACTTGTCCTGACGCTAACCCTACTTGTCCTGACGCTAACCCTAGTTGTCCTGACGCTAACCCTACTTGTCCTGACGCTAACCCTAGTTGTCCTGACACTAACCCTAGTTGTCCTGACGCTAACCCTAGTTGTCCTGACGCTAACCCTACTTGTCCTGACGCTAACCCTAGTTGCCCTGACGCTAACCCTAGTTGTCCTGACGCTAACCCTAGTTGTCCTGATGCTAACCCTAGTTGTCCTGACGCTAACTCTACTTGTCCTGACGCTAACCCTAGTTGTCCTGACGCTAACCCTAGTTGTCCTGATGCTAACCCTAGTTGTCCTGACGCTAACTCTACTTGTCCTGACGCTAACCCTAGTTTTCCTGATGCTAACCCTAGTTGTCCTGACGCTAACCCTAGTTGTCCTGACGCTAACCCTAGTTGTCCTGACACTAACCCTACTTGTCCTGACGCTAACCCTACTTGTCCTGACGCTAACCCTAGTTGTCCTGACGCTAACCCTAGTTGTCCTGACGCTAACCCTACTTGTCCTGACGCTAACCCTACTTGTCCTGACGCTAACCCTAGTTGCCCTGACGCTAACCCTAGTTGTCCTGACGCTAACCCTAGTTGTCCTGACGCTAACTCTACTTGTCCTGACGCTAACCCTAGTTGTCCTGACGCTAACCCTAGTTGTCCTGACGCTAACCCTACTTGTCCTGACGCTAACCCTAGTTGTCCTGGCGCTAACCCTAGTTGTCCTGACGCTAACCCTAGTTGTCCTGACGCTAACCCTAGTTGTCCTGACGCTTACCCTAGTTGTCCTGACGCTAACCCTAGTTGTCCTGATGTTAACCCTAGTTGTCCTGACGCTAACCCTAGTTGTCCTGACGTTAACCCTAGTTGTCCTGACGCTAACCCTAGTTGTCCTGACGCTAACCCTAGTTGTCCTGACGCTAACCCTAGTTGTCCTGATGCTAACCCTACTTGTCCTGACGCTAACCCTACTTGTCCTGACGCTAACCCTACTTATCCTGATGCTAACCCTAGTTGTCCTGACGCTAACCCTAGTTGTCCTGGCGCTAACCCTAGTTGTCCTGACGCTAACCCTAGTTGTCCTGATGCTAACCCTACTTGTCCTGACGTTAACCCTAGTTGTCCTGACGCTAACCCTAGTTGTCCTGACGCTAACCCTACTTGTCCTGACGCTAACCCTAGTTGTCCTGACGCTAACCCTAGTTGTCCTGACGCTAACCCTACTTGTCCTGACGCTAACCCTAGTTGTCCTGACGCTAACCCTAGTTGTCCTGACGCTAACCCTAGTTGTCCTGACGCTAACCCTAGTTGTCCTGTTGCTAACCCTAGTTGTCCTGACGCTAACCCTAGTTGTCCTGACGCTAACCCTAGTTTTCCTGACGCTAACTCTACTTGTCCTGACGCTAACCCTAGTTGTCCTGACGCTAACCCTAGCTGTTCTGACGCTAACCCTAGTTGTCCTGACGCTAACCCTACTTGTCCTGACGCTAACCCTAGCTGTCCTGACGCTAACCCTAGCTGTCCTGACGCTAACCCTAGCTGTCTTGACGCTAACCCTAGTTGTCCTGACGCTAACCCTAGTTGTCCTGATGCTAACCCTAGTTGTCCTGACGCTAACCCAAGTTGTCCTGACGCTAACCCTAGTTGTCCTGACGCTAACCCTAGTTGTCCTGATGCTAACCCTACCTGTCCTGACACTAACCCTAGTTGTCCTGACGCTAACCCTAGTTGTCCTGATGCTAAACCTACTTGTCCTGACGCTAACCCTAGTTGTCCTGACGCTAACCCTAGTTGTCCTGACGGTAACCCTAGTTGTCCTGACGCTAACCCTAGTTGTCCTGACGCTAACCCTAGTTGTCCTGACGCTAACCCTAGTTGTCCTGACGCTAACACTAGTTGTCCTGACGCTAACCCTAGTTGTCCTGACGCTAACCCTACTTGTCCTGACGCTAACCCGAGTTGTCCTGACGCTAACCCTAGTTGTCCTGACGCTAACTCTACTTGTCCTGATGCTAACCCTAGTTGTACTGACTCTAACCCTAGTTGTCCTGACGCTAACCCTAGTTGTCCTGACGCTAACCCTAGTTGTCCTGACGCTAATCCTACTTGTCCTGACGCTAACCCTAGTTGTCCTGACGCTAACCCTAGTTGTCCTGACGCTAACCCTAGTTGTCCTGACACTTACTCTAGTTGTCCTGACGCTAACCCTAGTTGTCCTGACGCTAACCCTAGTTGTCCTGACGCTAACCCTAGTTGTCCTGGCGCTAACCCTAGTTGTCCTGACGCTAACCCTAGTTGTCCTGGCGCTAACCCTAGTTGTCCTGGCGGTAACCCTAGTTGTCGTGACGCTAACCCTAGTTGTCCTGACGCTAACCCTAGTTGTCGTGACGCTAACCCTAGTTGTCCTGACGCTAACCCTAGTTGTCGTGACGCTAACCCTAGTTGTCCTGACGCTAACCCTAGTTGTCGTGACTCTAACCCTAGTTGTCCTGACGCTAACCCTAGTTGTCCTGACGCTAACCCTAGTTGTTGTGACGCTAACCCTAGTTGTCCTGACGCTAACCCTAGTTGTGACGCTAACCCTAGTTGTCCTGACGCTAACCCTAGTTGTCCTGACGCTAACCCTAGTTGTCCTGACGCTAACCCTAGTTGTCGTGACGCTAACCCTAGTTGTCCTGACGCTAACCCTAGTTGTCGTGACGCTAACCCTAGTTGTCCTGGCGCTAACCCTAGTTGTCCTGGCGCTAACCCTAGTTGTCCTGACGCTAACTCTACTTGTCCTGATGCTAACCCTAGTTTTCCTGACGCTAACCCTAGTTGTCCTGACGCTAACCCTACTTGTCCTGACGCTAACCCTAGTTGTCCTGACGCTAACCCTAGTTGTCCTGACGCTAACTCTACTTGTCCTGATGCTAACCCTAGTTGTACTGACTCTAACCCTAGTTGTCCTGACGCTAACCCTAGTTGTCCTGACGCTAACCCTAGTTGTCCTGACGCTAATCCTACTTGTCCTGACGCTAACCCTAGTTGTCCTGACGCTAACCCTAGTTGTCCTGACGCTAACCCTAGTTGTCCTGACACTTACTCTAGTTGTCCTGACGCTAACCCTAGTTGTCCTGACGCTAACCCTAGTTGTCCTGACGCTAACCCTAGTTGTCCTGGCGCTAACCCTAGTTGTCCTGACGCTAACCCTAGTTGTCCTGGCGCTAACCCTAGTTGTCCTGGCGGTAACCCTAGTTGTCGTGACGCTAACCCTAGTTGTCCTGACGCTAACCCTAGTTGTCGTGACGCTAACCCTAGTTGTCCTGACGCTAACCCTAGTTGTCGTGACGCTAACCCTAGTTGTCCTGACGCTAACCCTAGTTGTCGTGACTCTAACCCTAGTTGTCCTGACGCTAACCCTAGTTGTCCTGACGCTAACCCTAGTTGTTGTGACGCTAACCCTAGTTGTCCTGACGCTAACCCTAGTTGTGACGCTAACCCTAGTTGTCCTGACGCTAACCCTAGTTGTCCTGACGCTAACCCTAGTTGTCCTGACGCTAACCCTAGTTGTCGTGACGCTAACCCTAGTTGTCCTGACGCTAACCCTAGTTGTCGTGACGCTAACCCTAGTTGTCCTGGCGCTAACCCTAGTTGTCCTGGCGCTAACCCTAGTTGTCCTGACGCTAACTCTACTTGTCCTGATGCTAACCCTAGTTTTCCTGACGCTAACCCTAGTTGTCCTGACGCTAACCCTACTTGTCCTGACGCTAACCCTAGTTGTCCTGACGCTAACCCTAGTTGTCCTGATGCTAATCCTAGTTGTCCTGACGCTAACCCTAGTTGTCCTGACGCTAACCCTACTTGTCCTGACGCTAACCCTAGTTGTCCTGACGCTAACCCTAGTTGTCCTGACGCTAACCCTAGATGCCCTGACGCTAACCCTAGTTGTCCTGACGCTAACCCTAGTTGTCCTGACGCTAACCCTAGTTGTCCTGACGCTAACCCTACTTGTCCTGACGCTAACCCTACTTGTCCTGACGCTAACCCTAGTTGTCCTGACGCTAACCCTACTTGTCCTGACGCTAACCCTAGTTGTCCTGACGCTAACCCTAGTTGTCCTGATGCTAACCCTAGTTGTCCTGACGCTAACCCTACTTGTCCTGACGCTAACCCTAGTTCTCCTGACGCTAACCCTAGTTGTCCTGACGCTAACCCTAGTTGTCCTGACGCTAACCCTAGTTGTCCTGACGCTAACCCTAGTTGTCCCGACGCTAACCCTAGTTGTCCTGACGCTAACCCTAGTTGTCCTGACGCTAACCCTACTTGTCCTGACGCTAACCCTAGTTGTCCTGACGCTAACCCTAGTTGTCCTGACGCTAACCCTACTTGTCCTGACGCTAACCCTAGTTGTCCTGACGCTAACCCTAGTTGTCCTGACGCTAACCCTAGTTGTCCTGACGCTAACCCTAGTTGTCGTGACGCTAACCCTAGTTGTCCTGACGCTAACCCTAGTTGTCCTGACGCTAACCCTAGTTGTCGTGACGCTAACCCTAGTTGTCCTGACGCTAACCCTAGTTGTCCTGACGCTAAACCTAGTTGTCGTGACGCTAACCCTAGTTGTCCTGACGCTAACCCTAGTTGTCCTGACGCTAACCCAAGTTGTCGTGACGCTAACCCTAGTTGTCCTGACGCTAACCCTAGTTGTCCTGACGCTAACCCTAGTTGTCGTGACGCTAATCCTAGTTGTCCTGACGCTAACCCTAGTTGTCCTGACGCTAACCCTAGTTGTCGTGACGCTAACCCTAGTTGTCCTGGCGCTAACCCTAGTTGTAATGGCGCTAACCCTAGTTGTCCTGGCGCTAACCCTAGTTGTCCTGGCGCTAACCCTAGTTGTCCTGACGCTAACCCTAGTTGTCCTGACGCTAACCCTAGTTGTCCTGATGCTAACCCTAGTTGTCCTGACGCTAACCCTAGTTGTCCTGACGCTAAACCTAGTTGTCCTGACGCTAACCCTAGTTGTCGTGGCACTAACCCTAGTTGTCCTGACGCTAACCCTAGTTGTCCTGACGCTAACCCTAGTTGTCGTGACGCTAACCCTAGTTGTCCTGACGCTAACCCTAGTTGTCCTGACGCTAACCCTAGTTGTCCTGACGCTAACCCTAGTTGACCTGACGCTAACCCTAGTTGTCCTGAAGCTAACCCTAGTTGTCCTGACGCTAACCCTACTTGTCCTGACGCTAACCCTAGTTGTCCTGACGCTAACCCTAGTTGTCCTGACGCTAACCCTAGTTGTCCTGACGCTAACCCTACTTGTCCTGACGCTAACCCTAGTTGCCCTGACGCTAACCCTAGTTGTCCTGATGCTAACCCTAGTTGTCCTGACGCTAACCCTAGTTGTCCTGACGCTAACCCTAGTTGTCCTGACACTAACCCTACTTGTCCTGACGCTAACCCTACTTGTCCTGACGCTAACCCTAGTTGTCCTGACGCTAACCCTACTTGTCCTGACGCTAACCCTAGTTGTCCTGACACTAACCCTAGTTGTCCTGACGCTAACCCTAGTTGTCCTGATGCTAACCCTACTTGTCCTGACGCTAACCCTAGTTGCCCTGACGCTAACCCTAGTTGTCCTGACGCTAACCCTAGTTGTCCTGATGCTAACCCTAGTTGTCCTGACGCTAACTCTACTTGTCCTGACGCTAACCCTAGTTGTCCTGACGCTAACCCTAGTTGTCCTGATGCTAACCCTAGTTGTCCTGACGCTAACTCTACTTGTCCTGACGCTAACCCTAGTTTTCCTGATGCTAACCCTAGTTGTCCTGACGCTAACCCTAGTTGTCCTGACGCTAACCCTAGTTGTCCTGACACTAACCCTACTTGTCCTGACGCTAACCCTACTTGTCCTGACGCTAACCCTAGTTGTCCTGACGCTAACCCTAGTTGTCCTGACGCTAACCCTACTTGTCCTGACGCTAACCCTAGTTGCCCTGACGCTAACCCTAGTTGCCCTGACGCTAACCCTAGTTGTCCTGACGCTAACCCTAGTTGTCCTGACGCTAACTCTACTTGTCCTGACGCTAACCCTAGTTGTCCTGACGCTAACCCTAGTTGTCCTGACGCTAACCCTACTTGTCCTGACGCTAACCCTAGTTGTCCTGGCGCTAACCCTAGTTGTCCTGACGCTAACCCTAGTTGTCCTGACGCTAACCCTAGTTGTCCTGACGCTTACCCTAGTTGTCCTGACGCTAACCCTAGTTGTCCTGATGTTAACCCTAGTTGTCCTGACGCTAACCCTAGTTGTCCTGACTTTAACCCTAGTTGTCCTGACGCTAACCCTAGTTGTCCTGACGCTAACCCTAGTTGTCCTGACGCTAACCCTAGTTGTCCTGATGCTAACCCTACTTGTCCTGACGCTAACCCTACTTGTCCTGACGCTAACCCTACTTATCCTGATGCTAACCCTAGTTGTCCTGACGCTAACCCTAGTTGTCCTGGCGCTAACCCTAGTTGTCCTGACGCTAACCCTAGTTGTCCTGATGCTAACCCTACTTGTCCTGACGTTAACCCTAGTTGTCCTGACGCTAACCCTAGTTGTCCTGACGCTAACCCTACTTGTCCTGACGCTAACCCTAGTTGTCCTGACGCTAACCCTAGTTGTCCTGACGCTAACCCTACTTGTCCTGACGCTAACCCTAGTTGTCCTGACGCTAACCCTAGTTGTCCTGACGCTAACCCTAGTTGTCCTGACGCTAACCCTAGTTGTCCTGTTGCTAACCCTAGTTGTCCTGACGCTAACCCTAGTTGTCCTGACGCTAACCCTAGTTTTCCTGACGCTAACTCTACTTGTCCTGACGCTAACCCTAGTTGTCCTGACGCTAACCCTAGCTGTCCTGACGCTAACCCTAGCTGTCCTGACGCTAACCCTAGCTGTCTTGACGCTAACCCTAGTTGTCCTGACGCTAACCCTAGTTGTCCTGATGCTAACCCTAGTTGTCCTGACGCTAACCCAAGTTGTCCTGACGCTAACCCTAGTTGTCCTGACGCTAACCCTAGTTGTCCTGATGCTAACCCTACCTGTCCTGACACTAACCCTAGTTGTCCTGACGCTAACCCTAGTTGTCCTGATGCTAAACCTACTTGTCCTGACGCTAACCCTAGTTGTCCTGACGCTAACCCTAGTTGTCCTGACGGTAACCCTAGTTGTCCTGATGCTAACCCTAGTTGTCCTGACGCTAACCCTAGTTGTCCTGACGCTAACACTAGTTGTCCTGACGCTAACCCTAGTTGTCCTGACGCTAACCCTACTTGTCCTGACGCTAACCCGAGTTGTCCTGACGCTAACCCTAGTTGTCCTGACGCTAACTCTACTTGTCCTGATGCTAACCCTAGTTGTACTGACTCTAACCCTAGTTGTCCTGACGCTAACCCTAGTTGTCCTGACGCTAACCCTAGTTGTCCTGACGCTAATCCTACTTGTCCTGACGCTAACCCTAGTTGTCCTGACGCTAACCCTAGTTGTCCTGACGCTAACCCTAGTTGTCCTGACACTTACTCTAGTTGTCCTGACGCTAACCCTAGTTGTCCTGACGCTAACCCTAGTTGTCCTGACGCTAACCCTAGTTGTCCTGGCGCTAACCCTAGTTGTCCTGACGCTAACCCTAGTTGTCCTGGCGCTAACCCTAGTTGTCCTGGCGGTAACCCTAGTTGTCCTGGCGCTAACCCTAGTTGTCCTGGCGCTAACCCTAGTTGTCCTGGCGGTAACCCTAGTTGTCCTGGTGCTAACCCTAGTTGTCCTGGCGCTAACCCTAGTTGTCCTGGCGCTAACCCTAGTTGTCCTGGCGCTAACCCTAGTTGTCCTGGCGCTAACCCTAGTTGTCCTTATGCTAACCCTAGTTGTCCTGACGCTAACCCTAGTTATCCTGACGCTAACCCTAGTTGTCCTGACTCTAACCCTAGTTGTCCTGGCGCTAACCCTAGTTGTCCTGACGCTAACCCTAGTTGTCCTGACGCTAACCCTAGTTGTCCTGGCGCTAACCCTAGTTGTCCTGACGCTAACCCTAGTTGTCGTGACGCTAACCCTAGTTGTCCTGACGCTAACCCTAGTTGTCCTGACGCTAACCCTAGTTGTCGTGACTCTAACCCTAGTTGTCCTGAGGCTAACCCTAGTTGTCCTGACGCTAACCCTAGTTGTCCTGACGCTAACCCTAGTTGTTGTGACGCTAACCCTAGTTGTCCTGACGCTAACCCTAGTTGTGACGCTAACCCTAGTTGTCCTGACGCTAACCCTAGTTGTCCTGACGCTAACCCTAGTTGTCCTGACGCTAACCCTAGTTGTCCTGACGCTAACCCTACTTGTCCTGACGCTAACCCTAGTTGTCCTGACGCTAACCCTAGTTGACCTGACGCTAACCCTAGTTGTCCTGAAGCTAACCCTAGTTGTCCTGACGCTAACCCTACTTGTCCTGACGCTAACCCTAGTTGTCCTGACGCTAGCCCTAGTTGTCCTGACGCTAACACTAGTTGTCCTGACGCTAACCCTAGTTGTCCTGACGCTAACCCTACTTGTCCTGACGCTAACCCGAGTTGTCCTGACGCTAACCCTAGTTGTCCTGACGCTAACTCTACTTGTCCTGATGCTAACCCTAGTTGTACTGACTCTAACCCTAGTTGTCCTGACGCTAACCCTAGTTGTCCTGACGCTAACCCTAGTTGTCCTGACGCTAATCCTACTTGTCCTGACGCTAACCCTAGTTGTCCTGACGCTAACCCTAGTTGTCCTGACGCTAACCCTAGTTGTCCTGACACTTACTCTAGTTGTCCTGACGCTAACCCTAGTTGTCCTGACGCTAACCCTAGTTGTCCTGACGCTAACCCTAGTTGTCCTGGCGCTAACCCTAGTTGTCCTGACGCTAACCCTAGTTGTCCTGGCGCTAACCCTAGTTGTCCTGGCGGTAACCCTAGTTGTCCTGGCGCTAACCCTAGTTGTCCTGGCGCTAACCCTAGTTGTCCTGGCGGTAACCCTAGTTGTCCTGGTGCTAACCCTAGTTGTCCTGGCGCTAACCCTAGTTGTCCTGGCGCTAACCCTAGTTGTCCTGGCGCTAACCCTAGTTGTCCTGGCGCTAACCCTAGTTGTCCTTATGCTAACCCTAGTTGTCCTGACGCTAACCCTAGTTATCCTGACGCTAACCCTAGTTGTCCTGACTCTAACCCTAGTTGTCCTGGCGCTAACCCTAGTTGTCCTGACGCTAACCCTAGTTGTCCTGACGCTAACCCTAGTTGTCCTGGCGCTAACCCTAGTTGTCCTGACGCTAACCCTAGTTGTCGTGACGCTAACCCTAGTTGTCCTGACGCTAACCCTAGTTGTCCTGACGCTAACCCTAGTTGTCGTGACTCTAACCCTAGTTGTCCTGAGGCTAACCCTAGTTGTCCTGACGCTAACCCTAGTTGTCCTGACGCTAACCCTAGTTGTTGTGACGCTAACCCTAGTTGTCCTGACGCTAACCCTAGTTGTGACGCTAACCCTAGTTGTCCTGACGCTAACCCTAGTTGTCCTGACGCTAACCCTAGTTGTCCTGACGCTAACCCTAGTTGTCCTGACGCTAACCCTACTTGTCCTGACGCTAACCCTAGTTGTCCTGACGCTAACCCTAGTTGACCTGACGCTAACCCTAGTTGTCCTGAAGCTAACCCTAGTTGTCCTGACGCTAACCCTACTTGTCCTGACGCTAACCCTAGTTGTCCTGACGCTAGCCCTAGTTGTCCTGATGCTAACCCTAGTTGTCCTGACGCTAACCCTACTTGTCCTGACGCTAACCCTAGTTGCCCTGACGCTAACCCTAGTTGTCCTGACGCTAACCCTAGTTGTCCTGACGCTAACCCTAGTTGTCCTGACGCTAACCCTAGTTGTCCTGACACTAACCCTACTTGTCCTGACGCTAACCCTACTTGTCCTGACGCTAACCCTAGTTGTCCTGACGCTAACCCTACTTGTCCTGACGCTAACCCTAGTTGTCCTGACACTAACCCTAGTTGTCCTGACGCTAACCCTAGTTGTCCTGACGCTAACCCTACTTGTCCTGACGCTAACCCTAGTTGCCCTGACGCTAACCCTAGTTGTCCTGACGCTAACCCTAGTTGTCCTGACGCTAACTCTACTTGTCCTGACGCTAACCCTAGTTGTCCTGACGCTAACCCTAGTTGTCCTGACGCTAACCCTAGTTGTCCTGACGCTAACTCTACTTGTCCTGACGCTAACCCTAGTTTTCCTGATGCTAACCCTAGTTGTCCTGACGCTAACCCTAGTTGTCCTGACGCTAACCCTAGTTGTCCTGACACTAACCCTACTTGTCCTGACGCTAACCCTACTTGTCCTGACGCTAACCCTACTTGTCCTGACGCTAACCCTAGTTGTCCTGACGCTAACCCTACTTGTCCTGACGCTAACCCTACTTGTGCTGACGCTAACCCTAGTTCTCCTGACGCTAACCCTAGTTGTCCTGACGCTAACCCTAGTTGTCCTGACGCTAACCCTAGTTGTCCTGACACTAACCCTACTTGTCCTGACGCTAACCCTACTTGTCCTGACGCTAACCCTAGTTGTCCTGACGCTAACCCTAGTTGTCCTGACGCTAACCCTACTTGTCCTGACGCTAACCCTACTTGTCCTGACGCTAACCCTAGTTGCCCTGACGCTAACCCTAGTTGTCCTGACGCTAACCCTAGTTGTCCTGACGCTAACTCTACTTGTCCTGACGCTAACCCTAGTTGTCCTGATGCTAACCCTAGTTGTCCTGACGCTAACCCTACTTGTCCTGACGCTAACCCTAGTTGTCCTGACGCTAACCCTAGTTGTCCTGACGCTAACCCTACTTGTCCTGACGCTAAACCTAGTTGTCCTGACGCTAACCCTAGTTGTCCTGACGCTAACCCTAGTTGTCCTGACGCTAACCCTACTTGTCCTGAGGCTAACCCTAGTTGCCCTGACGCTAACCCTAGTTCTCCTGACGCTAACCCTAGTTGTCCTGACGCTAACCCTAGTTGTCCTGACGCTAACCCTAGTTGTCCTGACGATAACTCCACTTGTCCTGATGCTAACCCTAGTTTTCCTGACGCTAACCCTAGTTGTCCTGACGCTAACCCTACTTGTCCTGACGCTAACCCTAGTTGTCCTGACGCTAACCCTAGTTGTCCTGACGCTAATCCTAGTTGTCCTGACGCTAACCCTAGTTGTCCTGACGCTAACCCTACTTGTCCTGACGCTAACCCTAGTTGTCCTGACGCTAACCCTAGTTGTCCTGATGCTAACCCTAGTTGTCCTGACGCTAACCCTACTTGTCCTGACGCTAACCCTAGTTGCCCTGACGCTAACCCTAGTTGTCCTGATGCTAACCCTAGTTGTCCTGACGCTAACCCTAGTTGTCCTGACGCTAACCCTAGTTGTCCTGACACTAACCCTAGTAGTCCTGACGCTAACCCTACTTGTCCTGACGCTAACCCTAGTTGTCCTGACGCTAACCCTACTTGTCCTGACGCTAACCCGAGTTGTCCTGACGCTAACCCTAGTTGTCCTGACGCTAACTCTACTTGTCCTGATGCTAACCCTAGTTGTACTGACTCTAACCCTAGTTGTCCTGACGCTAACCCTAGTTGTCCTGACGCTAACCCTAGTTGTCCTGACGCTAATCCTACTTGTCCTGACGCTAACCCTAGTTGTCCTGACGCTAACCCTAGTTGTCCTGACGCTAACCCTAGTTGTCCTGACACTTACTCTAGTTGTCCTGACGCTAACCCTAGTTGTCCTGACGCTAACCCTAGTTGTCCTGACGCTAACCCTAGTTGTCCTGGCGCTAACCCTAGTTGTCCTGACGCTAACCCTAGTTGTCCTGGCGCTAACCCTAGTTGTCCTGGCGGTAACCCTAGTTGTCCTGGCGCTAACCCTAGTTGTCCTGGCGCTAACCCTAGTTGTCCTGGCGGTAACCCTAGTTGTCCTGGTGCTAACCCTAGTTGTCCTGGCGCTAACCCTAGTTGTCCTGGCGCTAACCCTAGTTGTCCTGGCGCTAACCCTAGTTGTCCTGGCGCTAACCCTAGTTGTCCTTATGCTAACCCTAGTTGTCCTGACGCTAACCCTAGTTATCCTGACGCTAACCCTAGTTGTCCTGACTCTAACCCTAGTTGTCCTGGCGCTAACCCTAGTTGTCCTGACGCTAACCCTAGTTGTCCTGACGCTAACCCTAGTTGTCCTGGCGCTAACCCTAGTTGTCCTGACGCTAACCCTAGTTGTCGTGACGCTAACCCTAGTTGTCCTGACGCTAACCCTAGTTGTCCTGACGCTAACCCTAGTTGTCGTGACTCTAACCCTAGTTGTCCTGAGGCTAACCCTAGTTGTCCTGACGCTAACCCTAGTTGTCCTGACGCTAACCCTAGTTGTTGTGACGCTAACCCTAGTTGTCCTGACGCTAACCCTAGTTGTGACGCTAACCCTAGTTGTCCTGACGCTAACCCTAGTTGTCCTGACGCTAACCCTAGTTGTCCTGACGCTAACCCTAGTTGTCCTGACGCTAACCCTACTTGTCCTGACGCTAACCCTAGTTGTCCTGACGCTAACCCTAGTTGACCTGACGCTAACCCTAGTTGTCCTGAAGCTAACCCTAGTTGTCCTGACGCTAACCCTACTTGTCCTGACGCTAACCCTAGTTGTCCTGACGCTAGCCCTAGTTGTCCTGACGCTAACCCTAGTTGTCCTGACGCTAACCCTACTTGTCCTGACGCTAACCCTAGTTGCCCTGACACTAACCCTAGTTGTCCTGACGCTAACCCTAGTTGTCCTGACGCTAACCCTAGTTGTCCTGACGCTAACCCTAGTTGTCCTGACACTAACCCTACTTGTCCTGACGCTAACCCTACTTGTCCTGACGCTAACCCTAGTTGTCCTGACGCTAACCCTACTTGTCCTGACGCTAACCCTAGTTGTCCTGACACTAACCCTAGTTGTCCTGACGCTAACCCTAGTTGTCCTGACGCTAACCCTACTTGTCCTGACGCTAACCCTAGTTGCCCTGACGCTAACCCTAGTTGTCCTGACGCTAACCCTAGTTGTCCTGACGCTAACCCTAGTTGTCCTGACGCTAACTCTACTTGTCCTGACGCTAACCCTAGTTGTCCTGACGCTAACCCTAGTTGTCCTGACGCTAACCCTAGTTGTCCTGACGCTAACTCTACTTGTCCTGACGCTAACCCTAGTTTTCCTGATGCTAACCCTAGTTGTCCTGACGCTAACCCTAGTTGTCCTGACGCTAACCCTAGTTGTCCTGACACTAACCCTACTTGTCCTGACGCTAACCCTACTTGTCCTGACGCTAACCCTAGTTGTCCTGACGCTAACCCTAGTTGTCCTGACGCTAACCCTACTTGTCCTGACGCTAACCCTACTTGTCCTGACGCTAACCCTAGTTCTCCTGACGCTAACCCTAGTTGTCCTGACGCTAACCCTAGTTGTCCTGACGCTAACCCTAGTTGTCCTGACACTAACCCTACTTGTCCTGACGCTAACCCTACTTGTCCTGACGCTAACCCTAGTTGTCCTGACGCTAACCCTAGTTGTCCTGACGCTAACCCTACTTGTCCTGACGCTAACCCTACTTGTCCTGACGCTAACCCTAGTTGCCCTGACGCTAACCCTAGTTGTCCTGACGCTAACCCTAGTTGTCCTGACGCTAACTCTACTTGTCCTGACGCTAACCCTAGTTGTCCTGATGCTAACCCTAGTTGTCCTGACGCTAACCCTACTTGTCCTGACGCTAACCCTAGTTGTCCTGACGCTAACCCTAGTTGTCCTGACGCTAACCCTACTTGTCCTGACGCTAAACCTAGTTGTCCTGACGCTAACCCTAGTTGTCCTGACGCTAACCCTAGTTGTCCTGACGCTAACCCTACTTGTCCTGAGGCTAACCCTAGTTGCCCTGACGCTAACCCTAGTTCTCCTGACGCTAACCCTAGTTGTCCTGACGCTAACCCTAGTTGTCCTGACGCTAACCCTAGTTGTCCTGACGATAACTCCACTTGTCCTGATGCTAACCCTAGTTTTCCTGACGCTAACCCTAGTTGTCCTGACGCTAACCCTACTTGTCCTGACGCTAACCCTAGTTGTCCTGACGCTAACCCTAGTTGTCCTGACGCTAATCCTAGTTGTCCTGACGCTAACCCTAGTTGTCCTGACGCTAACCCTACTTGTCCTGACGCTAACCCTAGTTGTCCTGACGCTAACCCTAGTTGTCCTGATGCTAACCCTAGTTGTCCTGACGCTAACCCTACTTGTCCTGACGCTAACCCTAGTTGCCCTGACGCTAACCCTAGTTGTCCTGATGCTAACCCTAGTTGTCCTGACGCTAACCCTAGTTGTCCTGACGCTAACCCTAGTTGTCCTGACGCTAACCCTAGTAGTCCTGACGCTAACCCTACTTGTCCTGACGCTAACCCTACTTGTCCTGACGCTAACCCTAGTTGTCCTGACGCTAACCCTACTTGTCCTGACGCTAACCCTACTTGTCCTGACGCTAACCCTAGTTGCCCTGACGCTAACCCTAGTTGTCCTGACGCTAACCCTAGTTGTCCTGACGCTAACTCTACTTGTCCTGACGCTAACCCTAGTTGTCCTGACGCTAACCCTAGTTGTCCTGACGCTAACCCTAGTTGTCCTGACGCTAACTCTACTTGTCCTGACGCTAACCCTAGTTTTCCTGATGCTAACCCTAGTTGTCCTGACGCTAACCCTACTTGTCCTGACGCTAACCCTAGTTGTCCTGACGCTAACCCTAGTTGTCCTGACGCTAACCCTACTTGTCCTGAAGCTAACCCTAGTTGTCCTGACGCTAACCCTAGTTGTCCTGACGCTAACCCTACTTGTCCTGACGCTAACCCTAGTTGTCCTGACGCTAACCCTAGTTGTCCTGACGCTAACCCTAGTTGTCCTGACGCTAACCCTACTTGTCCTGAGGCTAACCCTAGTTGCCCTGACGCTAACCCTAGTTCTCCTGACGCTAACCCTAGTTGTCCTGACGCTAACCCTAGTTGTCCTGACGCTAACCCTACTTGTCCTGACGCTAACCCTAGTTGTCCTGACGCTAACCCTAGTTGTCCTGACGCTAACCCTACTTGTCCTGACGCTAACCCTAGTTGTCCTGACGCTAACCCTAGTTGTCCTGACGCTAACCCTAGTTGTCCTGAGGCTAACCCTAGTTGCCCTGACGCTAACCCTAGTTCTCCTGACGCTAACCCTAGTTGTCCTGACGCTAACCCTACTTGTCCTGACGCTAACCCTAGTTGTCCTGACGCTAACCCTAGTTGTCCTGACGCTAACCCTACTTGTCCTGACGCTAACTCTAGTTGTCCTGACGCTAACCCTAGTTGTCCTGACGCTAACCCTACTTGTCCTGACGCTAACCCTAGTTGCCCTGACGCTAACCCTAGTTGTCCTGACGCTAACCCTACTTGTCCTGACGCTAACCCTAGTTGTCCTGACGCTAACCCTAGTTGTCCTGACGCTAACCCTACTTGTCCTGACGCTAACCCTAGATGCCCTGACGCTAACCCTAGTTGTCCTGACGCTAACCCTAGTTGACCTGACGCTAACCCTAGTTGTCCTGAAGCTAACCCTAGTTGTCCTGACGCTAACCCTAGTTGTCCTGACGCTAACCCTACTTGTCCTGACGCAAACCCTAGTTGTCCTGACGCTAACCCTAGTTGTCCTGACGCTAACCCTAGTTGTCCTGACGCTAACCCTACTTGTCCTGACGCTAACCCTAGTTGCCCTGACGCTAACCCTAGTTGTCCTGATGCTAGCCCTAGTTGTCCTGACGCTAACCCTAGTTGTCCTGACGCTAACCCTAGTTGTCCTGACGCTAACCCTAGTTGTCCTGACGCTAACCCTACTTGTCCTGACGCTAACCCTACTTGTCCTGACGCTAACCCTAGTTGTCCTGACGCTAACCCTAGTTGTCCTGACGCTAACCCTAGTTGTCCTGACGCTAACCCTAGTTGTCGTGACGCTAACCCTAGTTGTCCTGACGCTAACCCTAGTTGTCGTGACTCTAACCCTAGTTGTCCTGACGCTAACCCTAGTTGTCCTGACGCTAACCCTAGTTGTCCTGACGCTAACCCTAGTTGTTGTGACGCTAACCCTAGTTGTCCTGACGCTAACCCTAGTTGTCGTGACGCTAACCCTAGTTGTCCTGGCGCTAACCCTAGTTGTCCTGGCGCTAACCCTAGTTGTCCTGGCGCTAACCCTAGTTGTAATGGCGCTAACCCTAGTTGTCCTGGCGCTAACCCTAGTTGTCCTGGCGCTAACCCTAGTTGTCCTGACGCTAACCCTAGTTGTCCTGACGCTAACCCTAGTTGTCCTGATGCTAACCCTAGTTGTCCTGACGCTAACCCTAGTTGTCCTGACGCTAAACCTAGTTGTCCTGACGCTAACCCTAGTTGTCGTGGCACTAACCCTAGTTGTCCTGACGCTAACCCTAGTTGTCCTGACGCTAACCCTAGTTGTCGTGACGCTAACCCTAGTTGTCCTGACGCTAACCCTAGTTGTCCTGACGCTAACCCTAGTTGTCGTGACGCTAACCCTAGTTGTCCTGACGCTAACCCTAGTTGTCGTGACGCTAACCCTAGTTGTCCTGACGCTAACCCTAGTTGTCCTGACGCTAACCCTAGTTGTCGTGACGCTAACCCTAGTTGTCGTGACGCTAACCCTAGTTGTCCTGACGCTAACCCTAGTTGTCCTGACGCTAACCCTAGTTGTCGTGACGCTAACCCTAGTTGTCCTGACGCTAACCCTAGTTGTCCTGACGCTAACCCTAGTTGTCGTGACTCTAACCCTAGTTGTCCTGAGGCTAACCCTAGTTGTCCTGACGCTAACCCTAGTTGTCCTGACGCTAACCCTAGTTGTTGTGACGCTAACCCTAGTTGTCCTGACGCTAACCCTAGTTGTGACGCTAACCCTAGTTGTCCTGACGCTAACCCTAGTTGTCCTGACGCTAACCCTAGTTGTCCTGACGCTAACCCTAGTTGTCCTGACGCTAACCCTACTTGTCCTGACGCTAACCCTAGTTGTCCTGACGCTAACCCTAGTTGACCTGACGCTAACCCTAGTTGTCCTGAAGCTAACCCTAGTTGTCCTGACGCTAACCCTACTTGTCCTGACGCTAACCCTAGTTGTCCTGACGCTAACCCTAGTTGTCCTGACGCTAACCCTAGTTGTCCTGACGCTAACCCTAGTTGTCCTGACGCTAACCCTACTTGTCCTGACGCTAACCCTAGTTGCCCTGACGCTAACCCTAGTTGTCCTGATGCTAACCCTAGTTGTCCTGACGCTAACCCTAGTTGTCCTGACGCTAACCCTAGTTGTCCTGACACTAACCCTACTTGTCCTGACGCTAACCCTACTTGTCCTGACGCTAACCCTAGTTGTCCTGACGCTAACCCTACTTGTCCTGACGCTAACCCTAGTTGTCCTGACACTAACCCTAGTTGTCCTGACGCTAACCCTAGTTGTCCTGACGCTAACCCTACTTGTCCTGACGCTAACCCTAGTTGCCCTGACGCTAACCCTAGTTGTCCTGACGCTAACCCTAGTTGTCCTGATGCTAACCCTAGTTGTCCTGACGCTAACTCTACTTGTCCTGACGCTAACCCTCGTTGTCCTGACGCTAACCCTAGTTGTCCTGACGCTAACCCTAGTTGTCCTGACGCTAACTCTACTTGTCCTGACGCTAACCCTAGTTTTCCTGATGCTAACCCTAGTTGTCCTGACGCTAACCCTAGTTGTCCTGACGCTAACCCTAGTTGTCCTGACACTAACCCTACTTGTCCTGACGCTAACCCTACTTGTCCTGACGCTAACCCTAGTTGTCCTGACGCTAACCCTAGTTGTCCTGACGCTAACCCTAGTTGTCCTGACGCTAACCCTAGTTGTCCTGACGCTAACCCTACTTGTCCTGACGCTAACCCTACTTGTCCTGACGCTAACCCTAGTTGCCCTGACGCTAACCCTAGTTGTCCTGACGCTAACCCTAGTTGTCCTGACGCTAACTCTACTTGTCCTGACGCTAACCCTAGTTGTCCTGACGCTAACCCTAGTTGTCCTGACGCTAACCCTACTTGTCCTGACGCTAACCCTAGTTGTCCTGGCGCTAACCCTAGTTGTCCTGACGCTAACCCTAGTTGTCCTGACGCTAACCCTAGTTGTCCTGACGCTTACCCTAGTTGTCCTGACGCTAACCCTAGTTGTCCTGATGTTAACCCTAGTTGTCCTGACGCTAACCCTAGTTGTCCTGACGTTAACCCTAGTTGTCCTGACGCTAACCCTAGTTGTCCTGACGCTAACCCTAGTTGTCCTGACGCTAACCCTAGTTGTCCTGATGCTAACCCTACTTGTCCTGACGCTAACCCTACTTGTCCTGACGCTAACCCTACTTATCCTGATGCTAACCCTAGTTGTCCTGACGCTAACCCTAGTTGTCCTGGCGCTAACCCTAGTTGTCCTGACGCTAACCCTAGTTGTCCTGATGCTAACCCTACTTGTCCTGACACTAACCCTAGTTGTCCTGACGCTAACCCTAGTTGTCCTGACGCTAACCCTACTTGTCCTGACGCTAACCCTAGTTGCCCTGACGCTAACCCTAGTTGTCCTGACGCTAACCCTAGTTGTCCTGATGCTAACCCTAGTTGTCCTGACGCTAACTCTACTTGTCCTGACGCTAACCCTCGTTGTCCTGACGCTAACCCTAGTTGTCCTGACGCTAACCCTAGTTGTCCTGACGCTAACTCTACTTGTCCTGACGCTAACCCTAGTTTTCCTGATGCTAACCCTAGTTGTCCTGACGCTAACCCTAGTTGTCCTGACGCTAACCCTAGTTGTCCTGACACTAACCCTACTTGTCCTGACGCTAACCCTACTTGTCCTGACGCTAACCCTAGTTGTCCTGACGCTAACCCTAGTTGTCCTGACGCTAACCCTACTTGTCCTGACGCTAACCCTAGTTGTCCTGACGCTAACCCTAGTTGTCCTGACGCTAACCCTACTTGTCCTGACGCTAACCCTACTTGTCCTGACGCTAACCCTAGTTGCCCTGACGCTAACCCTAGTTGTCCTGACGCTAACCCTAGTTGTCCTGACGCTAACTCTACTTGTCCTGACGCTAACCCTAGTTGTCCTGACGCTAACCCTAGTTGTCCTGACGCTAACCCTACTTGTCCTGACGCTAACCCTAGTTGTCCTGGCGCTAACCCTAGTTGTCCTGACGCTAACCCTAGTTGTCCTGACGCTAACCCTAGTTGTCCTGACGCTTACCCTAGTTGTCCTGACGCTAACCCTAGTTGTCCTGATGTTAACCCTAGTTGTCCTGACGCTAACCCTAGTTGTCCTGACGTTAACCCTAGTTGTCCTGACGCTAACCCTAGTTGTCCTGACGCTAACCCTAGTTGTCCTGACGCTAACCCTAGTTGTCCTGATGCTAACCCTACTTGTCCTGACGCTAACCCTACTTGTCCTGACGCTAACCCTACTTATCCTGATGCTAACCCTAGTTGTCCTGACGCTAACCCTAGTTGTCCTGGCGCTAACCCTAGTTGTCCTGACGCTAACCCTAGTTGTCCTGATGCTAACCCTACTTGTCCTGACGTTAACCCTAGTTGTCCTGACGCTAACCCTAGTTGTCCTGACGCTAACCCTACTTGTCCTGACGCTAACCCTAGTTGTCCTGACGCTAACCCTAGTTGTCCTGACGCTAACCCTACTTGTCCTGACGCTAACCCTAGTTGTCCTGACGCTAACCCTAGTTGTCCTGACGCTAACCCTAGTTGTCCTGACGCTAACCCTAGTTGTCCTGTTGCTAACCCTAGTTGTCCTGACGCTAACCCTAGTTGTCCTGACGCTAACCCTAGTTTTCCTGACGCTAACTCTACTTGTCCTCACGCTAACCCTAGTTGTCCTGACGCTAACCCTAGCTGTCCTGACGCTAACCCTAGTTGTCCTGACGCTAACCCTAGCTGTCCTGACGCTAACCCTAGCTGTCCTGACGCTAACCCTAGCTGTCTTGACGCTAACCCTAGTTGTCCTGACGCTAACCCTAGTTGTCCTGATGCTAACCCTAGTTGTCCTGACGCTAACCCAAGTTGTCCTGACGCTAACCCTAGTTGTCCTGATGCTAACCCTAGTTGTCCTGATGCTAACCCTACCTGTCCTGACACTAACCCTAGTTGTCCTGACGCTAACCCTAGTTGTCCTGATGCTAAACCTACTTGTCCTGACGCTAACCCTAGTTGTCCTGACGCTAACCCTAGTTGTCCTGACCGTAACCCTAGTTGTCCTGACGCTAACCCTAGTTGTCCTGACGCTAACCCTAGTTGTCCTGACGCTAACCCTAGTTGTCCTGACGCTAACACTAGTTGTCCTGACGCTAACCCTAGTTGTCCTGACGCTAACCCTACTTGTCCTGACGCTAACCCGAGTTGTCCTGACGCTAACCCTAGTTGTCCTGACGCTAACTCTACTTGTCCTGATGCTAACCCTAGTTGTACTGACTCTAACCCTAGTTGTCCTGACGCTAACCCTAGTTGTCCTGACGCTAACCCTAGTTGTCCTGACGCTAATCCTACTTGTCCTGACGCTAACCCTAGTTGTCCTGACGCTAACCCTAGTTGTCCTGACGCTAACCCTAGTTGTCCTGACACTTACTCTAGTTGTCCTGACGCTAACCCTAGTTGTCCTGACGCTAACCCTAGTTGTCCTGACGCTAACCCTAGTTGTCCTGGCGCTAACCCTAGTTGTCCTGACGCTAACCCTAGTTGTCCTGGCGCTAACCCTAGTTGTCCTGGCGGTAACCCTAGTTGTCCTGGTGCTAACCCTAGTTGTCCTGGCGCTAACCCTAGTTGTCCTGGCGGTAACCCTAGTTGTCCTGGTGCTAACCCTAGTTGTCCTGGCGCTAACCCTAGTTGTCCTGACGCTAACCCTAGTTGTCCTGGCGCTAACCCTAGTTGTCCTGATGCTAACCCTAGTTGTCCTGACGCTAACCCTACTTGTCCTGACGCTAACCCTAGTTGTCCTGACGCTAACCCTAGTTGTCCTGACGCTAACCCTAGTTGTCCTGACGCTAACCCTAGTTGTCCTGTTGCTAACCCTAGTTGTCCTGACGCTAACCCTAGTTGTCCTGACGCTAACCCTAGTTTTCCTGACGCTAACTCTACTTGTCCTCACGCTAACCCTAGTTGTCCTGACGCTAACCCTAGCTGTCCTGACGCTAACCCTAGTTGTCCTGACGCTAACCCTAGCTGTCCTGACGCTAACCCTAGCTGTCCTGACGCTAACCCTAGCTGTCTTGACGCTAACCCTAGTTGTCCTGACGCTAACCCTAGTTGTCCTGATGCTAACCCTAGTTGTCCTGACGCTAACCCAAGTTGTCCTGACGCTAACCCTAGTTGTCCTGATGCTAACCCTAGTTGTCCTGATGCTAACCCTACCTGTCCTGACACTAACCCTAGTTGTCCTGACGCTAACCCTAGTTGTCCTGATGCTAAACCTACTTGCCTGACGCTAACCCTAGTTGTCCTGACGCTAACCCTAGTTGTCCTGACCGTAACCCTAGTTGTCCTGACGCTAACCCTAGTTGTCCTGACGCTAACCCTAGTTGTCCTGACGCTAACCCTAGTTGTCCTGACGCTAACACTAGCTGTCCTGACGCTAACCCTAGTTGTCCTGACGCTAACCCTACTTGTCCTGACGCTAACCCGAGTTGTCCTGACGCTAACCCTAGTTGTCCTGACGCTAACTCTACTTGTCCTGATGCTAACCCTAGTTGTACTGACTCTAACCCTAGTTGTCCTGACGCTAACCCTAGTTGTCCTGACGCTAACCCTAGTTGTCCTGACGCTAATCCTACTTGTCCTGACGCTAACCCTAGTTGTCCTGACGCTAACCCTAGTTGTCCTGACGCTAACCCTAGTTGTCCTGACACTTACTCTAGTTGTCCTGACGCTAACCCTAGTTGTCCTGACGCTAACCCTAGTTGTCCTGACGCTAACCCTAGTTGTCCTGGCGCTAACCCTAGTTGTCCTGACGCTAACCCTAGTTGTCCTGGCGCTAACCCTAGTTGTCCTGGCGGTAACCCTAGTTGTCCTGGTGCTAACCCTAGTTGTCCTGGCGCTAACCCTAGTTGTCCTGGCGGTAACCCTAGTTGTCCTGGTGCTAACCCTAGTTGTCCTGGCGCTAACCCTAGTTGTCCTGGCGCTAACCCTAGTTGTCCTGGCGCTAACCCTAGTTGTCCTGATGCTAACCCTAGTTGTCCTGACGCTAACCCTAGTTATCCTGACGCTAACCCTAGTTGTCCTGACTCTAACCCTAGTTGTCCTGGCGCTAACCCTAGTTGTCCTGACGCTAACCCTAGTTGTCCTGACGCTAACCCTAGTTGTCCTGGCGCTAACCCTAGTTGTCCTGACGCTAACCCTAGTTGTCGTGACGCTAACCCTAGTTGTCCTGACGCTAACCCTAGTTGTCCTGACGCTAACCCTAGTTGTCGTGACTCTAACCCTAGTTGTCCTGAGGCTAACCCTAGTTGTCCTGACGCTAACCCTAGTTGTCCTGACGCTAACCCTAGTTGTTGTGACGCTAACCCTAGTTGTCCTGACGCTAACCCTAGTTGTGACGCTAACCCTAGTTGTCCTGACGCTAACCCTAGTTGTCCTGACGCTAACCCTAGTTGTCCTGACGCTAACCCTAGTTGTCCTGACGCTAACCCTACTTGTCCTGACGCTAACCCTAGTTGTCCTGACACTAACCCTAGTTGACCTGACGCTAACCCTAGTTGTCCTGAAGCTAACCCTAGTTGTCCTGACGCTAACCCTACTTGTCCTGACGCTAACCCTAGTTGTCCTGACGCTAACCCTAGTTGTCCTGACGCTAACCCTAGTTGTCCTGACGCTAACCCTACTTGTCCTGACGCTAACCCTAGTTGCCCTGACGCTAACCCTAGTTGTCCTGATGCTAACCCTAGTTGTCCTGACGCTAACCCTAGTTGTCCTGACACTAACCCTACTTGTCCTGACGCTAACCCTACTTGTCCTGACGCTAACCCTAGTTGTCCTGACGCTAACCCTACTTGTCCTGACGCTAACCCTAGTTGTCCTGACACTAACCCTAGTTGTCCTGACGCTAACCCTAGTTGTCCTGACGCTAACCCTACTTGTCCTGACGCTAACCCTAGTTGCCCTGACGCTAACCCTAGTTGTCCTGACGCTAACCCTAGTTGTCCTGATGCTAACCCTAGTTGTCCTGACGCTAACTCTACTTGTCCTGACGCTAACCCTAGTTGTCCTGACGCTAACCCTAGTTGTCCTGACGCTAACCCTAGTTGTCCTGACGCTAACTCTACTTGTCCTGACGCTAACCCTAGTTTTCCTGACGCTAACCCTACTTGTCCTGACGCTAACCCTAGTTGTCCTGACGCTAACCCTAGTTGTCCTGACGCTAAACCTACTTGTCCTGACGCTAACCCTACTTGTCCTGACGCTAACCCTAGTTGCCCTGACGCTAACCCTAGTTGTCCTGACGCTAACCCTAGTTGTCCTGACGCTAACTCTACTTGTCCTGACGCTAACCCTAGTTGTCCTGACGCTAACCCTAGTTGTCCTGACGCTAACCCTACTTGTCCTGACGCTAACCCTAGTTGTCCTGACGCTAACCCTAGTTGTCCTGACGCTAACCCTACTTGTCCTGACGCTAAACCTAGTTGTCCTGACGCTAACCCTAGTTGTCCTGACGCTAACCCTAGTTGTCCTGACGCTAACCCTACTTGTCCTGAGGCTAACCCTAGTTGCCCTGACGCTAACCCTAGTTCTCCTGACGCTAACCCTAGTTGTCCTGACGCTAACCCTAGTTGTCCTGACGCTAACCCTAGTTGTCCTGACGATAACTCCACTTGTTATGATGCTAACCCTAGTTTTCCTGACGCTAACCCTAGTTGTCCTGACGCTAACCCTACGTGTCCTGACGCTAACCCTAGTTGTCCTGACGCTAACCCTAGTTGTCCTGACGCTAATCCTAGTTGTCCTGACGCTAACCCTAGTTGTCCTGACGCTAACCCTACTTGTCCTGACGCTAACCCTAGTTGTCCTGACGCTAACCCTAGTTGTCCTGATGCTAACCCTAGTTGTCCTGACGCTAACCCTACTTGTCCTGACGCTAACCCTAGTTGCCCTGACGCTAACCCTAGTTGTCCTGATGCTAACCCTAGTTGTCCTGACGCTAACCCTAGTTGTCCTGACGCTAACCCTAGTTGTCCTGACACTAACCCTAGTAGTCCTGACGCTAACCCTACTTGTCCTGACGCTAACCCTACTTGTCCTGACGCTAACCCTAGTTGTCCTGACGCTAACCCTACTTGTCCTGACGCTAACCCTACTTGTCCTGACGCTAACCCTAGTTGCCCTGACGCTAACCCTAGTTGTCCTGACGCTAACCCTAGTTGTCCTGACGCTAACTCTACTTGTCCTGACGCTAACCCTAGTTGTCCTGACGCTAACCCTAGTTGTCCTGACGCTAACCCTAGTTGTCCTGACGCTAACTCTACTTGTTCTGACGCTAACCCTAGTTTTCCTGATGCTAACCCTAGTTGTCCTGACGCTAACCCTACTTGTCCTGACGCTAACCCTAGTTGTCCTGACGCTAACCCTAGTTGTCCTGACGCTAACCCTACTTGTCCTGACGCTAACCCTAGTTGTCCTGACGCTAACCCTAGTTGTCCTGACGCTAACCCTACTTGTCCTGACGCTAACCCTAGTTGTCCTGACGCTAACCCTAGTTGTCCTGACGCTAACCCTAGTTGTCCTGACGCTAACCCTACTTGTCCTGAGGCTAACCCTAGTTGCCCTGACGCTAACCCTAGTTGTCGTGACGCTAACCCTAGTTGTCCTGACGCTAACCCTAGTTGTCGTGACGCTAACCCTAGTTGTCCTGACGCTAACCCTAGTTGTCCTGACGCTAACCCTAGTTGTCCTGACGCTAACCCTACTTGTCCTGACGCTAACCCTAGTTGTCCTGACGCTAACCCTAGTTGTCCTGACGCTAACCCTAGTTGTCCTGACGCTAAACCTAGTTGTCCTGACGCTAACCCTACTTGTCCTGACGCTAACTCTAGTTGTCCTGATGCTAACCCTAGTTGTCCTGACGCTAACCCTACTTGTCCTGACGCTAACCCTAGTTGCCCTGACGCTAACCCTAGTTGTCCTGACGCTAACCCTACTTGTCCTGACGCTAACCCTAGTTGTCCTGACGCTAACCCTAGTTGTCCTGACGCTAACCCTACTTGTCCTGACGCTAACCCTAGATGCCCTGACGCTAACCCTAGTTGTCCTGACGCTAACCCTAGTTGACCTGACGCTAACCCTAGTTGTCCTGAAGCTAACCCTAGTTGTCCTGACGCTAACCCTAGTTGTCCTGACGCTAACCCTACTTGTCCTGACGCTAACCCTAGTTGTCCTGACGCTAACCCTAGTTGTCCTGACGCTAACCCTAGTTGTCCTGACGCTAACCCTACTTGTCCTGACGCTAACCCTAGTTGCCCTGACGCTAACCCTAGTTGTCCTGATGCTAGCCCTAGTTGTCCTGACGCTAACCCTAGTTGTCCTGACGCTAACCCTAGTTGTCCTGACACTAACCCTACTTGTCCTGACGCTAACCCTACTTGTCCTGACGCTAACCCTAGTTGTCCTGACGCTAACCCTACTTGTCCTGACGCTAACCCTAGTTGTCCTGACGCTAACCCTAGTTGTCCTGACGCTAACCCTAGTTGTCCTGACGCTAACCCTAGTTGTCGTGACGCTAACCCTAGTTGTCCTGACGCTAACCCTAGTTGTCGTGACTCTAACCCTAGTTGTCCTGACGCTAACCCTAGTTGTCCTGACGCTAACCCTAGTTGTCCTGACGCTAACCCTAGTTGTTGTGACGCTAACCCTAGTTGTCCTGACGCTAACCCTAGTTGTGACGCTAACCCTAGTTGTCCTGACGCTAACCCTATTTGTCCTGACGCTAACCCTACTTGTCCTGACGCTAACCCTACTTGTCCTGACGCTAACCCTAGTTGACCTGACGCTAACCCTAGTTGTCCTGAAGCTAACCCTAGTTGTCCTGACGCTAACCCTACTTGTCCTGACGCTAACCCTACTTGTCCTGACGCTAACCCTAGTTGTCCTGACGCTAACCCTACTTGTCCTGACGCTAACCCTAGTTGCCCTGACGCTAACCCTAGTTGTCCTGATGCTAACCCTAGTTGTCCTGACGCTAACCCTAGTTGTCCTGACGCTAACCCTAGTTGTCCTGACACTAACCCTACTTGTCCTGACGCTAACCCTAGTTGTCCTGACGCTAACTCTACTTGTCCTGACGCTAACCCTAGTTGTCCTGACGCTAACCCTAGTTGTCCTGACGCTAACCCTAGTTGTCCTGACGCTAACCCTAGTTGACCTGATGCTAACCCTAGTTGACCTGACGCTAACCCTAGTTGTCCTGAAGCTATCCCTAGTTGTCCTGACGCTAACCCTACTTGTCCTGACGCTAACCCTAGTTGTCCTGACGTTAACCCTAGTTGTCCTGACGCTAACCCTAGTTGTCCTGACGCTAACCCTAGTTGTCCTGACGCTAACCCTAGTTGTCCTGACGCTAACCCTAGTTGTCCTGACGCTAACCCTACTTGTCCTGACGCTAACCCTAGTTGCCCTGACGCTAACCCTAGTTGTCCTGATGCTAACCCTAGTTGTCCTGACGCTAACCCTAGTTGTCCTGACGCTAACCCTAGTTGTCCTGACACTAACCCTACTTGTCCTGACGCTAACCCTACTTGTCCTGACGCTAACCCTAGTTGTCCTGACGCTAACCCTACTTGTCCTGACGCTAACCCTAGTTGTCCTGACACTAACCCTAGTTGTCCTGACGCTAACCCTAGTTGTCCTGACGCTAACCCTACTTGTCCTGACGCTAACCCTAGTTGCCCTGACGCTAACCCTAGTTGTCCTGACGCTAACCCTAGTTGTCCTGATGCTAACCCTAGTTGTCCTGACGCTAACTCTACTTGTCCTGACGCTAACCCTCGTTGTCCTGACGCTAACCCTAGTTGTCCTGACGCTAACCCTAGTTGTCCTGACGCTAACTCTACTTGTCCTGACGCTAACCCTAGTTTTCCTGATGCTAACCCTAGTTGTCCTGACGCTAACCCTAGTTGTCCTGACGCTAACCCTAGTTGTCCTGACACTAACCCTACTTGTCCTGACGCTAACCCTACTTGTCCTGACGCTAACCCTAGTTGTCCTGACGCTAACCCTAGTTGTCCTGACGCTAACCCTACTTGTCCTGACGCTAACCCTACTTGTCCTGACGCTAACCCTAGTTGCCCTGACGCTAACCCTAGTTGTCCTGACGCTAACCCTAGTTGTCCTGACGCTAACTCTACTTGTCCTGACGCTAACCCTAGTTGTCCTGACGCTAACCCTAGTTGTCCTGACGCTAACCCTACTTGTCCTGACGCTAACCCTAGTTGTCCTGGCGCTAACCCTAGTTGTCCTGACGCTAACCCTAGTTGTCCTGACGCTAACCCTAGTTGTCCTGACGCTTACCCTAGTTGTCCTGACGCTAACCCTAGTTGTCCTGATGTTAACCCTAGTTGTCCTGACGCTAACCCTAGTTGTCCTGATGTTAACCCTAGTTGTCCTGACGCTAACCCTAGTTGTCCTGACGCTAACCCTAGTTGTCCTGACGCTAACCCTAGTTGTCCTGATGCTAACCCTACTTGTCCTGACGCTAACCCTACTTGTCCTGACGCTAACCCTACTTATCCTGATGCTAACCCTAGTTGTCCTGACGCTAACCCTAGTTGTCCTGGCGCTAACCCTAGTTGTCCTGACGCTAACCCTAGTTGTCCTGATGCTAACCCTACTTGTCCTGACGTTAACCCTAGTTGTCCTGACGCTAACCCTAGTTGTCCTTACGCTAACCCTACTTGTCCTGACGCTAACCCTAGTTGCCCTGACGCTAACCCTAGTTGTCCTGATGCTAACCCTAGTTGTCCTGACGCTAACCCTAGTTGTCCTGACGCTAACCCTAGTTGTCCTGACACTAACCCTACTTGTCCTGACGCTAACCCTAGTTGTCCTGACGCTAACTCTACTTGTCCTGACGCTAACCCTAGTTGTCCTGACGCTAACCCTAGTTGTCCTGACGCTAACCCTAGTTGTCCTGACGCTAACCCTAGTTGACCTGACGCTAACCCTAGTTGACCTGACGCTAACCCTAGTTGTCCTGAAGCTAACCCTAGTTGTCCTGACGCTAACCCTACTTGTCCTGACGCTAACCCTAGTTGTCCTGACGCTAACCCTAGTTGTCCTGACGCTAACCCTAGTTGTCCTGACGCTAACCCTAGTTGTCCTGACGCTAACCCTAGTTGTCCTGACGCTAACCCTACTTGTCCTGACGCTAACCCTAGTTGCCCTGACGCTAACCCTAGTTGTCCTGATGCTAACCCTAGTTGTCCTGACGCTAACCCTAGTTGTCCTGACGCTAACCCTAGTTGTCCTGACACTAACCCTACTTGTCCTGACGCTAACCCTACTTGTCCTGACGCTAACCCTAGTTGTCCTGACGCTAACCCTACTTGTCCTGACGCTAACCCTAGTTGTCCTGACACTAACCCTAGTTGTCCTGACGCTAACCCTAGTTGTCCTGACGCTAACCCTACTTGTCCTGACGCTAACCCTAGTTGCCCTGACGCTAACCCTAGTTGTCCTGACGCTAACCCTAGTTGTCCTGATGCTAACCCTAGTTGTCCTGACGCTAACTCTACTTGTCCTGACGCTAACCCTCGTTGTCCTGACGCTAACCCTAGTTGTCCTGACGCTAACCCTAGTTGTCCTGACGCTAACTCTACTTGTCCTGACGCTAACCCTAGTTTTCCTGATGCTAACCCTAGTTGTCCTGACGCTAACCCTAGTTGTCCTGACGCTAACCCTAGTTGTCCTGATGCTAACCCTACTTGTCCTGACGCTAACCCTACTTGTCCTGACGCTAACCCTAGTTGTCCTGACGCTAACCCTAGTTGTCCTGACGCTAACCCTACTTGTCCTGACGCTAACCCTACTTGTCCTGACGCTAACCCTAGTTGCCCTGACGCTAACCCTAGTTGTCCTGACGCTAACCCTAGTTGTCCTGACGCTAACTCTACTTGTCCTGACGCTAACCCTAATTGTCCTGACGCTAACCCTAGTTGTCCTGACGCTAACCCTACTTGTCTTGACGCTAACCCTAGTTGTCCTGGCGCTAACCCTAGTTGTCCTGACGCTAACCCTAGTTGTCCTGACGCTAACCCTAGTTGTCCTGACGCTTACCCTAGTTGTCCTGACGCTAACCCTAGTTGTCCTGATGTTAACCCTAGTTGTCCTGACGCTAACCCTAGTTGTCCTGACGTTAACCCTAGTTGTCCTGACGCTAACCCTAGTTGTCCTGACGCTAACCCTAGTTGTCCTGACGCTAACCCTAGTTGTCCTGATGCTAACCCTACTTGTCCTGACGCTAACCCTACTTGTCCTGACGCTAACCCTACTTATCCTGATGCTAACCCTAGTTGTCCTGACGCTAACCCTAGTTGTCCTGGCGCTAACCCTAGTTGTCCTGACGCTAACCCTAGTTGTCCTGATGCTAACCCTACTTGTCCTGACGTTAACCCTAGTTGTCCTGACGCTAACCCTAGTTGTCCTGACGCTAACCCTACTTGTCCTGACGCTAACCCTAGTTGTCCTGACGCTAACCCTAGTTGTCCTGACGCTAACCCTACTTGTCCTGACGCTAACCCTAGTTGTCCTGACGCTAACCCTAGTTGTCCTGACGCTAACCCTAGTTGTCCTGACGCTAACCCTAGTTGTCCTGTTGCTAACCCTAGTTGTCCTGACGCTAACCCTAGTTGTCCTGACGCTAACCCTAGTTTTCCTGACGCTAACTCTACTTGTCCTGACGCTAACCCTAGTTGTCCTGACGCTAACCCTAGCTGTCCTGACGCTAACCCTAGTTGTCCTGACGCTAACCCTAGCTGTCCTGACGCTAACCCTAGCTGTCCTGACGCTAACCCTAGCTGTCTTGACGCTAACCCTAGTTGTCCTGACGCTAACCCTAGTTGTCCTGATGCTAACCCTAGTTGTCCTGACGCTAACCCAAGTTGTCCTGACGCTAACCCTAGTTGTCCTGACGCTAACCCTAGTTGTCCTGATGCTAACCCTACCTGTCCTGACACTAACCCTAGTTGTCCTGACGCTAACCCTAGTTGTCCTGATGCTAAACCTACTTGTCCTGACGCTAACCCTAGTTGTCCTGACGCTAACCCTAGTTGTCCTGACGGTAACCCTAGTTGTCCTGACGCTAACCCTAGTTGTCCTGACGCTAACCCTAGTTGTCCTGACGCTAACCCTAGTTGTCCTGACGCTAACCCTAGTTGTCCTGACGCTAACCCTACTTGTCCTGACGCTAACCCGAGTTGTCCTGACGCTAACCCTAGTTGTCCTGACGCTAACTCTACTTGTCCTGATGCTAACCCTAGTTGTACTGACTCTAACCCTAGTTGTCCTGACGCTAACCCTAGTTGTACTGACTCTAACCCTAGTTGTCCTGACGCTAACCCTAGTTGTCCTGACGCTAACCCTAGTTGTCCTGACGCTAATCCTACTTGTCCTGACGCTAACCCTAGTTGTCCTGACGCTAACCCTAGTTGTCCTGACGCTAACCCTAGTTGTCCTGACACTTACTCTAGTTGTCCTGACGCTAACCCTAGTTGTCCTGACGCTAACCCTAGTTGTCCTGACGCTAACCCTAGTTGTCCTGGCGCTAACCCTAGTTGTCCTGACGCTAACCCTAGTTGTCCTGGCGCTAACCCTAGTTGTCCTGGCGGTAACCCTAGTTGTCCTGGTGCTAACCCTAGTTGTCCTGGCGCTAACCCTAGTTGTCCTGGCGGTAACCCTAGTTGTCCTGGTGCTAACCCTAGTTGTCCTGGCGCTAACCCTAGTTGTCCTGGCGCTAACCCTAGTTGTCCTGGCGCTAACCCTAGTTGTCCTGGCGCTAACCCTAGTTGTCCTGATGCTAACCCTAGTTGTCCTGACGCTAACCCTAGTTATCCTGACGCTAACCCTAGTTGTCCTGACTCTAACCCTAGTTGTCCTGGCGCTAACCCTAGTTGTCCTGACGCTAACCCTAGTTGTCCTGACGCTAACCCTAGTTGTCCTGGCGCTAACCCTAGTTGTCCTGACGCTAACCCTAGTTGTCGTGACGCTAACCCTAGTTGTCCTGACGCTAACCCTAGTTGTCCTGACGCTAACCCTAGTTGTCGTGACTCTAACCCTAGTTGTCCTGAGGCTAACCCTAGTTGTCCTGACGCTAACCCTAGTTGTCCTGACGCTAACCCTAGTTGTTGTGACGCTAACCCTAGTTGTCCTGACGCTAACCCTAGTTGTGACGCTAACCCTAGTTGTCCTGACGCTAACCCTAGTTGTCCTGACGCTAACCCTAGTTGTCCTGACGCTAACCCTAGTTGTCCTGACGCTAACCCTACTTGTCCTGACGCTAACCCTAGTTGTCCTGACGCTAACCCTAGTTGACCTGACGCTAACCCTAGTTGTCCTGAAGCTAACCCTAGTTGTCCTGACGCTAACCCTACTTGTCCTGACGCTAACCCTAGTTGTCCTGACGCTAACCCTAGTTGTCCTGACGCTAACCCTAGTTGTCCTGACGCTAACCCTACTTGTCCTGACGCTAACCCTAGTTGCCCTGACGCTAAACCTAGTTGTCCTGATGCTAACCCTAGTTGTCCTGACGCTAACCCTAGTTGTCCTGACGCTAACCCTAGTTGTCCTGACGCTAACCCTACTTGTCCTGACGCTAACCCTAGTTGCCCTGACGCTAACCCTAGTTGTCCTGACGCTAACCCTAGTTGTCCTGATGCTAACCCTAGCTGTCCTGACGCTAACTCTACTTGTCCTGACGCTAACCCTAGTTGTCCTGACGCTAACCCTAGTTGTCCTGACGCTAACCCTAGTTGTCCTGACGCTAACTCTACTTGTCCTGACGCTAACCCTAGTTTTCCTGACGCTAACCCTACTTGTCCTGACGCTAACCCTAGTTGTCCTGACGCTAACCCTAGTTGTCCTGACGCTAACCCTACTTGTCCTGACGCTAACCCTACTTGTCCTGACGCTAACCCTAGTTGCCCTGACGCTAACCCTAGTTGTCCTGACGCTAACCCTAGTTGTCCTGACGCTAACTCTACTTGTCCTGACGCTAACCCTAGTTGTCCTGACGCTAACCCTAGTTGTCCTGACGCTAACCCTACTTGTCCTGACGCTAACCCTAGTTGTCCTGACGCTAACCCTAGTTGTCCTGATGCTAACCCTACTTGTCCTGACGCTAAACCTAGTTGTCCTGACGCTAACCCTAGTTGTCCTGACGCTAACCCTAGTTGTCCTGACGCTAACCCTACTTGTCCTGAGGCTAACCCTAGTTGCCCTGACGCTAACCCTAGTTCTCCTGACGCTAACCCTAGTTGTCCTGACGCTAACCCTAGTTGTCCTGACGCTAACCCTAGTTGTCCTGACGATAACTCCACTTGTCCTGATGCTAACCCTAGTTTTCCTGACGCTAACCCTAGTTGTCCTGACGCTAACCCTACTTGTCCTGACGCTAACCCTAGTTGTCCTGACGCTAACCCTAGTTGTCCTGACGCTAATCCTAGTTGTCCTGACGCTAACCCTAGTTGTCCTGACGCTAACCCTACTTGTCCTGACGCTAACCCTAGTTGTCCTGACGCTAACCCTAGTTGTCCTGATGCTAACCCTAGTTGTCCTGACGCTAACCCTACTTGTCCTGACGCTAACCCTAGTTGCCCTGACGCTAACCCTAGTTGTCCTGATGCTAACCCTAGTTGTCCTGACGCTAACCCTAGTTGTCCTGACGCTAACCCTAGTTGTCCTGACACTAACCCTAGTAGTCCTGACGCTAACCCTACTTGTCCTGACGCTAACCCTACTTGTCCTGACGCTAACCCTAGTTGTCCTGACGCTAACCCTACTTGTCCTGACGCTAACCCTACTTGTCCTGACGCTAACCCTAGTTGCCCTGACGCTAACCCTAGTTGTCCTGACGCTAACCCTAGTTGTCCTGACGCTAACTCTACTTGTCCTGACGCTAACCCTAGTTGTCCTGACGCTAACCCTAGTTGTCCTGACGCTAACCCTAGTTGTCCTGACGCTAACTCTACTTGTCCTGACGCTAACCCTAGTTTTCCTGATGCTAACCCTAGTTGTCCTGACGCTAACCCTACTTGTCCTGACGCTAACCCTAGTTGTCCTGACGCTAACCCTAGTTGTCCTGACGCTAACCCTACTTGTCCTGACGCTAACCCTAGTTGTCCTGAGGCTAACCATAGTTGTCCTGACGCTAACCCTACTTGTCCTGACGCTAACCCTAGTTGTCCTGACGCTAACCCTAGTTGTCCTGACGCTAACCCTACTTGTCCTGAGGCTAACCCTAGTTGCCCTGACGCTAACCCTAGTTCTCCTGACGCTAACCCTAGTTGTCCTGACGCTAACCCTAGTTGTCCTGACGCTAACCCTACTTGTCCTGACGCTAACCCTAGTTGTCCTGACGCTAACCCTACTTGTCCTGACGCTAACCCTAGTTGTCCTGACGCTAACCCTAGTTGTCCTGACGCTAACCCTACTTGTCCTGACGCTAACTCTAGTTGTCCTGACGCTAACCCTAGTTGTCCTGACGCTAACCCTACTTGTCCTGACGCTAACCCTAGTTGCCCTGACGCTAACCCTAGTTGTCCTGACGCTAACCCTACTTGTCCTGACGCTAACCCTAGTTGTCCTGACGCTAACCCTAGTTGTCCTGACGCTAACCCTACTTGTCCTGACGCTAACCCTAGATGCCCTGACGCTAACCCTAGTTGTCCTGACGCTAACCCTAGTTGACCTGACGCTAACCCTAGTTGTCCTGAAGCTAACCCTAGTTGTCCTGACGCTAACCCTAGTTGTCCTGACGCTAACCCTACTTGTCCTGACGCTAACCCTAGTTGTCCTGACGCTAACCCTAGTTGTCCTGACGCTAACCCTAGTTGTCCTGACGCTAACCCTACTTGTCCTGACGCTAACCCTAGTTGCCCTGACGCTAACCCTAGTTGTCCTGATGCTAGCCCTAGTTGTCCTGACGCTAACCCTAGTTGTCCTGACGCTAACCCTAGTTGTCCTGACGCTAACCCTAGTTGTCCTGACGCTAACCCTAGTTGTTGTGACGCTAACCCTAGTTGTCCTGACGCTAACCCTAGTTGTGACGCTAACCCTAGTTGTCCTGACGCTAACCCTATTTGTCCTGACGCTAACCCTACTTGTCCTGACGCTAACCCTACTTGTCCTGACGCTAACCCTAGTTGACCTGACGCTAACCCTAGTTGTCCTGACGCTAACTCTACTTGTCCTGACGCTAACCCTAGTTGTCCTGACGCTAACCCTAGTTGTCCTGACGCTAACCCTACTTGTCCTGACGCTAACCCTAGTTGTCCTGACGCTAACCCTAGTTGTCCTGATGCTAACCCTACTTGTCCTGACGCTAAACCTAGTTGTCCTGACGCTAACCCTAGTTGTCCTGACGCTAACCCTAGTTGTCCTGACGCTAACCCTACTTGTCCTGAGGCTAACCCTAGTTGCCCTGACGCTAACCCTAGTTCTCCTGACGCTAACCCTAGTTGTCCTGACGCTAACCCTAGTTGTCCTGACGATAACTCCACTTGTCCTGATGCTAACCCTAGTTTTCCTGACGCTAACCCTAGTTGTCCTGACGCTAACCCTACTTGTCCTGACGCTAACCCTAGTTGTCCTGACGCTAACCCTAGTTGTCCTGACGCTAATCCTAGTTGTCCTGACGCTAACCCTAGTTGTCCTGACGCTAACCCTACTTGTCCTGACGCTAACCCTAGTTGTCCTGACGCTAACCCTAGTTGTCCTGATGCTAACCCTAGTTGTCCTGACGCTAACCCTACTTGTCCTGACGCTAACCCTAGTTGCCCTGACGCTAACCCTAGTTGTCCTGATGCTAACCCTAGTTGTCCTGACGCTAACCCTAGTTGTCCTGACGCTAACCCTAGTTGTCCTGACACTAACCCTAGTAGTCCTGACGCTAACCCTACTTGTCCTGACGCTAACCCTACTTGTCCTGACGCTAACCCTAGTTGTCCTGACGCTAACCCTACTTGTCCTGACGCTAACCCTACTTGTCCTGACGCTAACCCTAGTTGCCCTGACGCTAACCCTAGTTGTCCTGACGCTAACCCTAGTTGTCCTGACGCTAACTCTACTTGTCCTGACGCTAACCCTAGTTGTCCTGACGCTAACCCTAGTTGTCCTGACGCTAACTCTACTTGTCCTGACGCTAACCCTAGTTTTCCTGACGCTAACCCTAGTTGTCCTGACGCTAACCCTACTTGTCCTGACGCTAACCCTAGTTGTCCTGACGCTAACCCTAGTTGTCCTGACGCTAACCCTACTTGTCCTGACGCTAACCCTAGTTGTCCTGACGCTAACCATAGTTGTCCTGACGCTAACCCTACTTGTCCTGACGCTAACCCTAGTTGTCCTGACGCTAACCCTAGTTGTCCTGACGCTAACCCTACTTGTCCTGAGGCTAACCCTAGTTGCCCTGACGCTAACCCTAGTTCTCCTGACGCTAACCCTAGTTGTCCTGACGCTAACCCTAGTTGTCCTGACGCTAACCCTACTTGTCCTGACGCTAACCCTAGTTGTCCTGACGCTAACCCTACTTGTCCTGACGCTAACCCTAGTTGTCCTGACGCTAACCCTAGTTGTCCTGACGCTAACCCTACTTGTCCTGACGCTAACTCTAGTTGTCCTGACGCTAACCCTAGTTGTCCTGACGCTAACCCTACTTGTCCTGACGCTAACCCTAGTTGCCCTGACGCTAACCCTAGTTGTCCTGACGCTAACCCTACTTGTCCTGACGCTAACCCTAGTTGTCCTGACGCTAACCCTAGTTGTCCTGACGCTAACCCTACTTGTCCTGACGCTAACCCTAGATGCCCTGACGCTAACCCTAGTTGTCCTGACGCTAACCCTAGTTGACCTGACGCTAACCCTAGTTGTCCTGAAGCTAACCCTAGTTGTCCTGACGCTAACCCTAGTTGTCCTGACGCTAACCCTACTTGTCCTGACGCTAACCCTAGTTGTCCTGACGCTAACCCTAGTTGTCCTGACGCTAACCCTAGTTGTCCTGACGCTAACCCTACTTGTCCTGACGCTAACCCTAGTTGCCCTGACGCTAACCCTAGTTGTCCTGATGCTAGCCCTAGTTGTCCTGACGCTAACCCTAGTTGTCCTGACGCTAACCCTAGTTGTCCTGACGCTAACCCTAGTTGTCCTGACGCTAACCCTAGTTGTTGTGACGCTAACCCTAGTTGTCCTGACGCTAACCCTAGTTGTGACGCTAACCCTAGTTGTCCTGACGCTAACCCTATTTGTCCTGACGCTAACCCTACTTGTCCTGACGCTAACCCTACTTGTCCTGACGCTAACCCTAGTTGACCTGACGCTAACCCTAGTTGTCCTGAAGCTAACCCTAGTTGTCCTGACGCTAACCCTACTTGTCCTGACGCTAACCCTACTTGTCCTGACGCTAACCCTAGTTGTCCTGACGCTAACCCTACTTGTCCTGACGCTAACCCTAGTTGCCCTGACGCTAACCCTAGTTGTCCTGATGCTAACCCTAGTTGTCCTGACGCTAACCCTAGTTGTCCTGACGCTAACCCTAGTTGTCCTGACACTAACCCTACTTGTCCTGACGCCAACCCTAGTTGTCCTGACGCTAACTCTACTTGTCCTGACGCTAACCCTAGTTGTCCTGACGCTAACCCTAGTTGTCCTGACGCTAACCCTAGTTGTCCTGATGCTAACTCTACTTGTCCTGACGCTAACCCTAGTTTTCCTGATGCTAACCCTACTTGTCCTGACGCTAACCCTACTTGTCCTGACGCTAACCCTAGTTGTCCTGACGCTAACCCTACTTGTCCTGACGCTAACCCTACTTGTCCTGACGCTAACCCTAGTTGCCCTGACGCTAACCCTAGTTGTCCTGACGCTAACCCTAGTTGTCCTGACGCTAACTCTACTTGTCCTGACGCTAACCCTAGTTGTCCTGACGCTAACCCTAGTTGTCCTGACGCTAACCCTAGTTGTCCTGACGCTAACTCTACTTGTCCTGACGCTAACCCTAGTTTTGCTGATGCTAACCCTAGTTGTCCTGACGCTAACCCTACTTGTCCTGACGCTAACCCTAGTTGTCCTGACGCTAACCCTAGTTGTCCTGACGCTAACCCTACTTGTCCTGACGCTAACCCTAGTTGTCCTGACGCTAACCCTACTTGTCCTGACGCTAACCCTAGTTGTCCTGACGCTAACCCTAGTTGTCCTGACGCTAACCCTAGTTGTCCTGACGCTAACCCTACTTGTCCTGAGGCTAACCCTAGTTGCCCTGACGCTAACCCTAGTTCTCCTGACGCTAACCCTAGTTGTCCTGACGCTAACCCTAGTTGTCCTGACGCTAACCCTACTTGTCCTGACGCTAACCCTAGTTGTCCTGACGCTAACCCTAGTTGTCCTGACGCTAACCCTACTTGTCCTGACGCTAACCCTAGTTGTCCTGACGCTAACCCTAGTTGTCCTGACGCTAACCCTAGTTGTCCTGACGCTAACCCTACTTGTCCTGAGGCTAACCCTAGTTGCCCTGACGCTAACCCTAGTTCTCCTGACGCTAACCCTAGTTGTCCTGACGCTAACCCTACTTGTCCTGACGCTAACCCTAGTTGTCCTGACGCTAACCCTAGTTGTCCTGACGCTAACCCTACTTGTCCTGACGCTAACTCTAGTTGTCCTGACGCTAACCCTAGTTGTCCTGACGCTAACCCTACTTGTCCTGACGCTAACCCTAGTTGCCCTGACGCTAACCCTAGTTGTCCTGACGCTAACCCTACTTGTCCTGACGCTAACCCTAGTTGTCCTGACGCTAACCCTAGTTGTCCTGACGCTAACCCTACTTGTCCTGACGCTAACCCTAGATGCCCTGACGCTAACCCTAGTTGTCCTGACGCTAACCCTAGTTGACCTGACGCTAACCCTAGTTGTCCTGAAGCTAACCCTAGTTGTCCTGACGCTAACCCTAGTTGTCCTGACGCTAACCCTACTTGTCCTGACGCTAACCCTAGTTGTCCTGACGCTAACCCTAGTTGTCCTGACGCTAACCCTAGTTGTCCTGACGCTAACCCTACTTGTCCTGACGCTAACCCTAGTTGCCCTGACGCTAACCCTAGTTGTCCTGATGCTAGCCCTAGTTGTCCTGACGCTAACCCTAGTTGTCCTGACGCTAACCCTAGTTGTCCTGACACTAACCCTACTTGTCCTGACGCTAACCCTACTTGTCCTGACGCTAACCCTAGTTGTCCTGACGCTAACCCTACTTGTCCTGACGCTAACCCTAGTTGTCCTGACGCTAACCCTAGTTGTCCTGACGCTAACCCTAGTTGTCCTGACGCTAACCCTAGTTGTCGTGACGCTAACCCTAGTTGTCCTGACGCTAACCCTAGTTGTCGTGACTCTAACCCTAGTTGTCCTGACGCTAACCCTAGTTGTCCTGACGCTAACCCTAGTTGTCCTGACGCTAACCCTAGTTGTTGTGACGCTAACCCTAGTTGTCCTGACGCTAACCCTAGTTGTGACGCTAACCCTAGTTGTCCTGACGCTAACCCTATTTGTCCTGACGCTAACCCTACTTGTCCTGACGCTAACCCTACTTGTCCTGACGCTAACCCTAGTTGACCTGACGCTAACCCTAGTTGTCCTGAAGCTAACCCTAGTTGTCCTGACGCTAACCCTACTTGTCCTGACGCTAACCCTACTTGTCCTGACGCTAACCCTAGTTGTCCTGACGCTAACCCTACTTGTCCTGACGCTAACCCTAGTTGCCCTGACGCTAACCCTAGTTGTCCTGATGCTAACCCTAGTTGTCCTGACGCTAACCCTAGTTGTCCTGACGCTAACCCTAGTTGTCCTGACACTAACCCTACTTGTCCTGACGCTAACCCTAGTTGTCCTGACGCTAACTCTACTTGTCCTGACGCTAACCCTAGTTGTCCTGACGCTAACCCTAGTTGTCCTGACGCTAACCCTAGTTGTCCTGATGCTAACTCTACTTGTCCTGACGCTAACCCTAGTTTTCCTGATGCTAACCCTACTTGTCCTGACGCTAACCCTACTTGTCCTGACGCTAACCCTAGTTGTCCTGACGCTAACCCTAGTTGTCCTGACGCTAACCCTACTTGTCCTGACGCTAACCCTAGTTGTCCTGACGCTAACCCTAGTTGTCCTGACGCTAACCCTACTTGTCCTGACGCTAACCCTACTTGTCCTGACGCTAACCCTAGTTGTCCTGACGCTAACCCTAGTTGTCCTGACGCTAACCCTACTTGTCCTGAGGCTAACCCTAGTTGCCCTGACGCTAACCCTAGTTCTCCTGACGCTAACCCTAGTTGTCCTGACGCTAACCCTAGTTGTCCTGACGCTAACCCTAGTTGTCCTGACGCTAACTCTACTTGTCCTGATGCTAACCCTAGTTTTCCTGACGCTAACCCTAGTTGTCCTGACTCTAACCCTACTTGTCCTGACGCTAACCCTAGTTGTCCTGACGCTAACCCTAGTTGTCCTGACGCTAATCCTAGTTGTCCTGACGCTAACCCTAGTTGTCCTGACGCTAACCCTAGTTGTCCTGACGCTAACCCTAGTTGTCCTGACGCTAACCCTAGTTGTCCTGACGCTAACCCTAGTTGTCCTGACGCTAACCCTAGTTGTCCTGACGCTAACCCTACTTGTCCTGACGCTAACTCTAGTTGTCCTGACGCTAACCCTAGTTGTCCTGACGCTAACCCTAGTTGTCCTGACGCTAACCCTAGTTGTCCTGACGCTAACCCTACTTGTCCTGACGCTAACCCTAGTTGTCCTGACGCTAACCCTAGTTGTCCTGACGCTAACCCTACTTGTCCTGACGCTAACCCTAGTTGTCCTGACGCTAACCCTAGTTGTCCTGACGCTAACCCTAGTTGTCCTGACGCTAACCCTACTTATCCTGAGGCTAACCCTAGTTGCCCTGACGCTAACCCTAGTTCTCTTGACGCTAACCCTAGTTGTCCTGACGCTAACCCTAGTTGTCCTGACGCTAACCCTAGTTGTCCTGACGCTAACTCTACTTGTCCTGATGCTAACCCTAGTTTTCCTGACGCTAACCCTAGTTGTCCTGACGCTAACCCTAGTTGTCCTGACGCTAACCCTAGTTGTCGTGACGCTAACCCTAGTTGTCCTGACGCTAACCCTAGTTGTCGTGACTCTAACCCTAGTTGTCCTGACGCTAACCCTAGTTGTCCTGACGCTAACCCTAGTTGTCCTGACGCTAACCCTAGTTGTTGTGACGCTAACCCTAGTTGTCCTGACGCTAACCCTAGTTGTCGTGACGCTAACCCTAGTTGTCCTGACGCTAACCCTAGTTGTCGTGACTCTAACCCTAGTTGTCCTGACGCTAACCCTAGTTGTCCTGACGCTAACCCTAGTTGTCCTGACGCTAACCCTAGTTGTTGTGACGCTAACCCTAGTTGTCCTGACGCTAACCCTAGTTGTGACGCTAACCCTAGTTGTCCTGACGCTAACCCTAGTTGTCCTGACGCTAACCCTACTTGTCCTGACGCTAACCCTAGTTGTCCTGACGCTAACCCTAGTTGTCCTGACGCTAACCCTACTTGTCCTGACGCTAACCCTAGTTGTCCTGACGCTAACCCTAGTTGTCCTGACGGTAACCCTAGTTGTCCTGACGCTAACCCTACTTGTCCTGAGGCTAACCCTAGTTGCCCTGACGCTAACCCTAGTTCTCCTGACGCTAACCCTAGTTGTCCTGATGCTAACCCTAGTTGTCCTGACGCTAACCCTAGTTGTCCTGACGCTAACTCTACTTGTCCTGATGCTAACCCTAGTTTTCCTGACGCTAACCCTAGTTGTCCTGACGCTAACCCTACTTGTCCTGACGCTAACCCTAGTTGTCCTGACGCTAACCCTAGTTGTCCTGACGCTAATCCTAGTTGTCCTGACGCTAACCCTAGTTGTCCTGACGCTAACCCTACTTGTCCTGACGCTAACCCTAGTTGTCCTGACGCTAACCCTAGTTGTCCTGACGCTAACCCTACTTGTCCTGACGCTAACCCTAGTTGCCCTGACGCTAACCCTAGTTGTCCTGATGCTAACCCTAGTTGTCCTGACGCTAACCCTAGTTGTCCTGACGCTAACCCTAGTTGTCCTGACACTAACCCTACTTGTCCTGACGCTAGCCCTACTTGTCCTGACGCTAGCCCTACTTGTCCTGACGCTAACCCTAGTTGTCCTGACGCTAACCCTACTTGTCCTGACGCTAACCCTAGTTGTCCTGACGCTAACCCTAGTTGTCCTGACGCTAACTCTACTTGTCCTGATGCTAACCCTAGTTTTCCTGACGCTAACCCTAGTTGTCCTGACGCTAACCCTACTTGTCCTGACGCTAACCCTAGTTTTCCTGATGCTAACCCTAGTTGTCCTGACGCTAACCCTACTTGTCCTGACGCTAACCCTAGTTGTCCTGACGCTAACCCTAGTTGTCCTGACGCTAACCCTACTTGTCCTGACGCTAACCCTAGTTGTCCTGATGCTAACCCTACTTGTCCTGACGCTAACCCTAGTTGTCCTGACGCTAACCCTAGTTGTCCTGACGCTAACCCTACTTGTCCTGAGGCTAACCCTAGTTGCCCTGACGCTAACCCTAGTTCTCCTGACGCTAACCCTAGTTGTCCTGACGCTAACACTAGTTGTCCTGACGCTAACCCTAGTTGTCCTGACGCTAACTCTACTTGTCCTGATGCTAACCCTAGTTTTCCTGACGCTAACCCTAGTTGTCCTGACGCTAACCCTAGTTGTCCTGACGCTAACCCTAGTTGTCGTGATGCTAACCCTAGTTGTCCTGACGCTAACCCTAGTTGTCGTGACTCTAACCCTAGTTGTCCTGACGCTAACCCTAGTTGTCCTGACGCTAACCCTAGTTGTCCTGACGCTAACCCTAGTTGTTGTGACGCTAACCCTAGTTGTCCTGACGCTAACCCTAGTTGTCGTGACGCTAACCCTAGTTGTCCTGACGCTAACCCTAGTTGTCGTGACTCTAACCCTAGTTGTCCTGACGCTAACCCTAGTTGTCCTGACGCTAACCCTAGTTGTCCTGACGCTAACCCTAGTTGTTGTGACGCTAACCCTAGTTGTCCTGACGCTAACCCTAGTTGTGACGCTAACCCTAGTTGTCCTGACGCTAACCCTAGTTGTCCTGACGCTAACCCTAGTTGTCCTGACGCTAACCCTACTTGTCCTGACGCTAACCCTAGTTGTCCTGACGCTAACCCTAGTTGTCCTGACGCTAACCCTACTTGTCCTGACGCTAACCCTAGTTGTCCTGACGCTAACCCTAGTTGTCCTGACGCTAACCCTAGTTGTCCTGACGCTAACCCTACTTGTCCTGAGGCTAACCCTAGTTGCCCTGACGCTAACCCTAGTTCTCCTGACGCTAACCCTAGTTGTCCTGATGCTAACCCTAGTTGTCCTGACGCTAACCCTAGTTGTCCTGACGCTAACTCTACTTGTCCTGATGCTAACCCTAGTTTTCCTGACGCTAACCCTAGTTGTCCTGACGCTAACCCTACTTGTCCTGACGCTAACCCTAGTTGTCCTGACGCTAACCCTAGTTGTCCTGACGCTAATCCTAGTTGTCCTGACGCTAACCCTAGTTGTCCTGACGCTAACCCTACTTGTCCTGATGCTAACCCTAGTTGTCCTGACGCTAACCCTAGTTGTCCTGACGCTAACCCTAGTTGTCCTGACGCTAACCCTACTTGTCCTGACGCTAACCCTAGTTGCCCTGACGCTAACCCTAGTTGTCCTGATGCTAACCCTAGTTGTCCTGACGCTAACCCTAGTTGTCCTGACGCTAACCCTAGTTGTCCTGACACTAACCCTACTTGTCCTGACGCTAGCCCTACTTGTCCTGACGCTAACCCTAGTTGTCCTGACGCTAACCCTACTTGTCCTGACGCTAACCCTAGTTGTCCTGACGCTAACCCTAGTTGTCCTGACGCTAACTCTACTTGTCCTGATGCTAACCCTAGTTTTCCTGACGCTAACCCTAGTTGTCCTGACGCTAACCCTACTTGTCCTGACGCTAACCCTAGTTTTCCTGATGCTAACCCTAGTTGTCCTGACGCTAACCCTACTTGTCCTGACGCTAACCCTAGTTGTCCTGACGCTAACCCTAGTTGTCCTGACGCTAACCCTACTTGTCCTGACGCTAACCCTAGTTGTCCTGACGCTAACCCTAGTTGTCCTGATGCTAACCCTACTTGTCCTGACGCTAACCCTAGTTGTCCTGACGCTAACCCTAGTTGTCCTGACGCTAACCCTACTTGTCCTGAGGCTAACCCTAGTTGCCCTGACGCTAACCCTAGTTCTCATGACGCTAACCCTAGTTGTCCTGACGCTAACACTAGTTGTCCTGACGCTAACCCTAGTTGTCCTGACGCTAACTCTACTTGTCCTGATGCTAACCCTAGTTTTCCTGACGCTAACCCTAGTTGTCCTGACGCTAACCCTACTTGTCCTGACGCTAACCCTAGTTGTCCTGACGCTAACCCTAGTTGTCCTGACGCTAATCCTAGTTGTCATGACGCTAACCCTAGTTGTCCTGACGCTAACCCTACTTGTCCTGACGCTAACCCTAGTTGTCCTGACGCTAACCCTAGTTGTCCTGACGCTAACCCTACTTGTCCTGACGCTAACCCTAGTTGCCCTGACGCTAACCCTAGTTGTCCTGATGCTAACCCTAGTTGTCCTGACGCTAACCCTAGTTGTCTTGACGCTAACCCTAGTTGTCCTGACACTAACCCTACTTGTCCTGACGCTAACCCTACTTGTCCTGACGTTAACCCTAGTTGTCCTGACGCTAACCCTAGTTGTCCTGATGCTAGCCCTAGTTGTCCTGACGCTAACCCTAGTTGTCCTGACGCTAACCCTAGTTGTCCTGACACTAACCCTACTTGTCCTGACGCTAACCCTACTTGTCCTGACGCTAACCCTAGTTGTCCTGACGCTAACCCTACTTGTCCTGACGCTAACCCTAGTTGTCCTGACGCTAACCCTAGTTGTCCTGACGCTAACCCTAGTTGTCCTGACGCTAACCCTAGTTGTCGTGACGCTAACCCTAGTTGTCTTGACGCTAACCCTAGTTGTCGTGACTCTAACCCTAGTTGTCCTGACGCTAACCCTAGTTGTCCTGACGCTAACCCTAGTTGTCCTGATGCTAACCCTAGTTGTTGTGACGCTAACCCTAGTTGTCCTGACGCTAACCCTAGTTGTGACGCTAACCCTAGTTGTCCTGACGCTAACCCTATTTGTCCTGACGCTAACCCTACTTGTCCTGACGCTAACCCTACTTGTCCTGACGCTAACCCTAGTTGACCTGACGCTAACCCTAGTTGTCCTGAAGCTAACCCTAGTTGTCCTGACGCTAACCCTACTTGTCCTGACGCTAACCCTACTTGTCCTGACGCTAACCCTAGTTGTCCTGACGCTAACCCTACTTGTCCTGACGTTAACCCTAGTTGCCCTGACGCTAACCCTAGTTGTCCTGATGCTAACCCTAGTTGTCCTGACGCTAACCCTAGTTGTCCTGACGCTAACCCTAGTTGTCCTGACACTAACCCTACTTGTCCTGACGCTAACCCTAGTTGTCCTGACGCTAACTCTACTTGTCCTGACGCTAACCCTAGTTGTCCTGACGCTAACCCTAGTTGTCCTGACGCTAACCCTAGTTGTCCTGATGCTAACTCTACTTGTCCTGACGCTATCCCTAGTTTTCCTGATGCTAACCCTACTTGTCCTGACGCTAACCCTACTTGTCCTGACGCTAACCCTAGTTGTCCTGACGCTAACCCTAGTTGTCCTGACGCTAACCCTACTTGTCCTGACGCTAACCCTAGTTGTCCTGACGCTAACCCTAGTTGTCCTGACGCTAACCCTACTTGTCCTGACGCTAACCCTACTTGTCCTGACGCTAACCCTAGTTGTCCTGACGCTAACCCTAGTTGTCCTGACGCTAACCCTACTTGTCCTGAGGCTAACCCTAGTTGCCCTGACGCTAACCCTAGTTCTCCTGACGCTAACCCTAGTTGTCCTGACGCTAACCCTAGTTGTCCTGACGCTAACCCTAGTTGTCCTGACGCTAACTCTACTTGTCCTGATGCTAACCCTAGTTTTCCTGACGCTAACCCTAGTTGTCCTGACTCTAACCCTACTTGTCCTGACGCTAACCCTAGTTGTCCTGACGCTAACCCTAGTTGTCCTGACGCTAATCCTAGTTGTCCTGACGCTAACCCTAGTTGTCCTGACGCTAACCCTAGTTGTCCTGACGCTAACCCTAGTTGTCCTGACGCTAACCCTAGTTGTCCTGACGCTAACCCTAGTTGTCCTGACGCTAACCCTAGTTGTCCTGACGCTAACCCTACTTGTCCTGACGCTAACTCTAGTTGTCCTGACGCTAACCCTAGTTGTCCTGACGCTAACCCTAGTTGTCCTGACGCTAACCCTAGTTGTCCTGACGCTAACCCTACTTGTCCTGACGCTAACCCTAGTTGTCCTGACGCTAACCCTAGTTGTCCTGACGCTAACCCTACTTGTCCTGACGCTAACCCTAGTTGTCCTGACGCTAACCCTAGTTGTCCTGACGCTAACCCTAGTTGTCCTGACGCTAACCCTACTTGTCCTGAGGCTAACCCTAGTTGCCCTGACGCTAACCCTAGTTCTCTTGACGCTAACCCTAGTTGTCCTGACGCTAACCCTAGTTGTCCTGACGCTAACCCTAGTTGTCCTGACGCTAACTCTACTTGTCCTGATGCTAACCCTAGTTTTCCTGACGCTAACCCTAGTTGTCCTGACGCTAACCCTAGTTGTCCTGACGCTAACCCTAGTTGTCGTGACGCTAACCCTAGTTGTCCTGACGCTAACCCTAGTTGTCGTGACTCTAACCCTAGTTGTCCTGACGCTAACCCTAGTTGTCCTGACGCTAACCCTAGTTGTCCTGACGCTAACCCTAGTTGTTGTGACGCTAACCCTAGTTGTCCTGACGCTAACCCTAGTTGTCGTGACGCTAACCCTAGTTGTCCTGACGCTAACCCTAGTTGTCGTGACTCTAACCCTAGTTGTCCTGACGCTAACCCTAGTTGTCCTGACGCTAACCCTAGTTGTCCTGACGCTAACCCTAGTTGTTGTGACGCTAACCCTAGTTGTCCTGACGCTAACCCTAGTTGTGACGCTAACCCTAGTTGTCCTGACGCTAACCCTAGTTGTCCTGACGCTAACCCTAGTTGTCCTGACGCTAACCCTACTTGTCCTGACGCTAACCCTAGTTGTCCTGACGCTAACCCTAGTTGTCCTGACGCTAACCCTACTTGTCCTGACGCTAACCCTAGTTGTCCTGACGCTAACCCTAGTTGTCCTGACGGTAACCCTAGTTGTCCTGACGCTAACCCTACTTGTCCTGAGGCTAACCCTAGTTGCCCTGACGCTAACCCTAGTTCTCCTGACGCTAACCCTAGTTGTCCTGATGCTAACCCTAGTTGTCCTGACGCTAACCCTAGTTGTCCTGACGCTAACTCTACTTGTCCTGATGCTAACCCTAGTTTTCCTGACGCTAACCCTAGTTGTCCTGACGCTAACCCTACTTGTCCTGACTCTAACCCTAGTTGTCCTGACGCTAACCCTAGTTGTCCTGACGCTAATCCTAGTTGTCCTGACGCTAACCCTAGTTGTCCTGACGCTAACCCTACTTGTCCTGACGCTAACCCTAGTTGTCCTGACGCTAACCCTAGTTGTCCTGACGCTAACCCTACTTGTCCTGACGCTAACCCTAGTTGCCCTGACGCTAACCCTAGTTGTCCTGATGCTAACCCTAGTTGTCTTGACGCTAACCCTAGTTGTCCTGACGCTAACCCTAGTTGTCCTGACACTAACCCTACTTGTCCTGACGCTAGCCCTACTTGTCCTGACGCTAACCCTAGTTGTCCTGACGCTAACCCTACTTGTCCTGACGCTAACCCTAGTTGTCCTGACGCTAACCCTAGTTGTCCTGACGCTAACTCTACTTGTCCTGATGCTAACCCTAGTTTTCCTGACGCTAACCCTAGTTGTCCTGACGCTAACCCTACTTGTCCTGACGCTAACCCTAGTTTTCCTGATGCTAACCCTAGTTGTCCTGACGCTAACCCTACTTGTCCTGACGCTAACCCTAGTTGTCCTGACGCTAACCCTAGTTGTCCTGACGCTAACCCTACTTGTCCTGACGCTAACCCTAGTTGTCCTGATGCTAACCCTACTTGTCCTGACGCTAACCCTAGTTGTCCTGACGCTAACCCTAGTTGTCCTGACGCTAACCCTACTTGTCCTGAGGCTAACCCTAGTTGCCCTGACGCTAACCCTAGTTCTCCTGACGCTAACCCTAGTTGTCCTGACGCTAACACTAGTTGTCCTGACGCTAACCCTAGTTGTCCTGACGCTAACTCTACTTGTCCTGATGCTAACCCTAGTTTTCCTGACGCTAACCCTAGTTGTCCTGACGCTAACCCTACTTGTCCTGACGCTAACCCTAGTTGTCCTGACGCTAACCCTAGTTGTCCTGACGCTAATCCTAGTTGTCATGACGCTAACCCTAGTTGTCCTGACGCTAACCCTACTTGTCCTGACGCTAACCCTAGTTGTCCTGACGCTAACCCTAGTTGTCCTGACGCTAACCCTACTTGTCCTGACGCTAACCCTAGTTGCCCTGACGCTAACCCTAGTTGTCCTGATGCTAACCCTAGTTGTCCTGACGCTAACCCTAGTTGTCTTGACGCTAACCCTAGTTGTCCTGACACTAACCCTACTTGTCCTGACGCTAACCCTACTTGTCCTGACGTTAACCCTAGTTGTCCTGACGCTAACCCTACTTGTCCTGACGCTAACCCTAGTTGTCCTGACGCTAACCCTAGTTGTCCTGACGCTAACCCTAGTTGTCCTGACGCAAACCCTACTTGTCCTGACGCTAACCCTAGTTGCCCTGACGCTAACCCTAGTTGTCCTGACGCTAACCCTAGTTGTCCTGACGCTAACCCTAGTTGTCCTGACGCTAACTCTACTTGTCCTGACGCTAACCCTAGTTGTCCTGACGCTAACCCTAGTTGTCCTGACGCTAACCCTAGTTGTCCTGACGCTAACTCTACTTGTCCTGACGCTAACCCTAGTTTTCCTGATGCTAACCCTAGTTGTCCTGACGCTAACCCTACTTGTCCTGACGCTAACCCTAGTTGTCCTGACGCTAACCCTAGTTGTCCTGACGCTAACACTACTTGTCCTGACGCTAACCCTAGTTGTCCTGACGCTAACCCTACTTGTCCTGACGCTAACCCTAGTGTCCTGACGCTAACCCTAGTTGTCCTGACGCTAACCCTAGTTGTCCTGACGCTAACCCTACTTGTCCTGAGGCTAACCCTAGTTGCCCTGACGCTAACCCTAGTTCTCCTGACGCTAACCCTAGTTGTCCTGACGCTAACCCTAGTTGTTCTGACGCTAACCCTAGTTGTCCTGACGCTAACTCTACTTTTCCTGATGCTAACCCTAGTTTTCCTGACGCTAACCCTAGTTGTCCTGACGCTAACCCTAGTTGTCCTGACGCTAACCCTAGTTGTCCTGACGCTAATTCTAGTTGTCCTGACGCTAACCCTAGTTGTCCTGACGCTAACCCTACTTGTCCTGACGCTAACCCTAGTTGTCCTGACGCTAACCCTAGTTGTCCTGACGCTAACCCTACTTGTCCTGACGCTAACTCTAGTTGTCCTGACGCTAACCCTAGTTGTCCTGACGCTAACCCTACTTTTCCTGACGCTAACCCTAGTTGCCCTGACGCTAACCCTAGTTGTCCTGACGCTAACCCTACTTGTCCTGACGCTAACCCTAGTTGTCCTGACGCTAACCCTAGTTGTCCTGACGCTAACCCTACTTGTCCTGACGCTAACCCTAGATGCCCTGACGCTAACCCTAGTTGTCCTGACGCTAACCCTAGTTGACCTGACGCTAACCCTAGTTGTCCTGAAGCTAACCCTAGTTGTCCTGACGCTAACCCTAGTTGTCCTGACGCTAACCCTACTTGTCCTGACGCTAACCCTAGTTGTCCTGACGCTAACCCTAGTTGTCCTGACGCTAACCCTAGTTGTCCTGACGCTAACCCTACTTGTCCTGACGCTAACCCTAGTTGCCCTGACGCTAACCCTAGTTGTCCTGATGCTAGCCCTAGTTGTCCTGACGCTAACCCTAGTTGTCCTGACGCTAACCCTAGTTGTCCTGACACTAACCCTACTTGTCCTGACGCTAACCCTACTTGTCCTGACGCTAACCCTAGTTGTCCTGACGCTAACCCTAGTTGTCCTGACGCTAACCCTAGTTGCCCTGACGCTAACCCTAGTTGTCCTGATGCTAACCCTAGTTGTCCTGACGCTAACCCTAGTTGTCCTGACGCTAACCCTAGTTGTCCTGACACTAACCCTACTTGTCCTGACGCTAACCCTAGTTGTCCTGACGCTAACCCTACTTGTCCTGACGCTAACCCTAGTTGTCCTGACGCTAACCCTACTTGTCCTGACGCTAACCCTAGTTGCCCTGACGCTAACCCTAGTTGTCCTGACGCTAACCCTAGTTGTCCTGACGCTAACTCTACTTGTCCTGACGCTAACCCTAGTTGTCCTGACGCTAACCCTAGTTGTCCTGACGCTAACCCTAGTTGTCCTGACGCTAACTCTACTTGTCCTGACGCTAACCCTAGTTTTCCTGATGCTAACCCTAGTTGTCCTGACGCTAACCCTACTTGTCCTGACGCTAACCCTAGTTGTCCTGACGCTAACCCTACTTGTCCTGACGCTAACCCTACTTGTCCTGACGCTAACCCTAGTTGTCCTGATGCTAACCCTAGTTGTCCTGACGCTAACCCTACTTGTCCTGACGCTAACCCTAGTTGTCCTGACGCTAACCCTAGTTGTCCTGACGCTAACCCTACTTGTCCTGAGGCTAACCCTAGTTGCCCTGACGCTAACCCTAGTTCTCCTGACGCTAACCCTAGTTGTCCTGATGCTAACCCTACTTGTCCTGACGCTAACCCTAGTTGTCCTGACGCTAACCCTAGTTGTCCTGACGCTAACCCTAGTTGTCCTGACGCTAACCCTAGTTGTCCTGACGCTAACCCTAGTTGTCGTGACGCTAACCCTAGTTGTCCTGACGCTAACCCTAGTTGTCATGACTCTAACCCTAGTTGTCCTGACGCTAACCCTAGTTGTCCTGACGCTAACCCTAGTTGTCCTGACGCTAACCCTAGTTGTTGTGACGCTAACCCTAGTTGTCCTGACGCTAACCCTAGTTGTGACGCTAACCCTAGTTGTCCTGACGCTAACCCTATTTGTCCTGACGCTAACCCTACTTGTCCTGACGCTAACCCTACTTGTCCTGATGCTAACCCTAGTTGACCTGACGCTAACCCTAGTTGTCCTGAAGCTAACCCTAGTTGTCCTGACGCTAACCCTACTTGTCCTGACGCTAACCCTACTTGTCCTGACGCTAACCCTAGTTGTCCTGACGCTAACCCTACTTGTCCTGACGCTAACCCTAGTTGCCCTGACGCTAACCCTAGTTGTCCTGATGCTAACCCTAGTTGTCCTGACGCTAACCCTAGTTGTCCTGACGCTAACCCTAGTTGTCCTGACACTAACCCTACTTGTCCTGACGCTAACCCTACTTGTCCTGACGCTAACCCTAGTTGTCCTGACGCTAACCCTAGTTGTCCTGACGCTAACCCTAGATGTCCTGACGCTAACCCTAGTTGTCCTGACGCTAACCCTAGTTGTCCTGACGCTAACCCTAGTTGTCCTGACGCTAACCCTAGTTGTCCTGACGCTAACTCTACTTGTCCTGACGCTAACCCTAGTTGTCCTGACGCTAACCCTAGTTGTCCTGACGCTAACCCTAGTTGTCCTGATGCTAACTCTACTTGTCCTGACGCTAACCCTAGTTTTCCTGATGCTAACCCTACTTGTCCTGACGCTAACCCTACTTGTCCTGACGCTAACCCTAGTTGTCCTGACGCTAACCCTAGTTGTCCTGACGCTAACCCTACTTGTCCTGACGCTAACCCTAGTTGTCCTGACGCTAACCCTAGTTGTCCTGACGCTAACCCTACTTGTCCTGACGCTAACCCTACTTGTCCTGACGCTAACCCTAGTTGTCCTGACGCTAACCCTAGTTGTCCTGACGCTAACCCTACTTGTCCTGAGGCTAACCCTAGTTGCCCTGATGCTAACCCTAGTTCTCCTGACGCTAACCCTAGTTGTCCTGACGTTAACCCTAGTTGTCCTGACGCTAACTCTACTTGTCCTGATGCTAACCCTAGTTTTCCTGATGCTAACCCTAGTTGTCCTGACGCTAACCCTACTTGTCCTGACGCTAACCCTAGTTGTCTTGACGCTAACCCTAGTTGTCCTGACGCTAATCCTAGTTGTCCTGACGCTAACCCTAGTTGTCCTGACGCTAACCCTAGTTGTCCTGACGCTAACCCTAGTTGTCCTGACGCTAACCCTAGTTGTCCTGACGCTAACCCTAGTTGTCCTGACGCTAACCCTACTTGTCCTGACGCTAACTCTAGTTGTCCTGACGCTAACCCTAGTTGTCCTGACGCTAACCCTAGTTGTCCTGACGCTAACCCTAGTTGTCCTGACGCTAACCCTACTTGTCCTGACGCTAACCCTAGTTGTCCTGACGCTAACCCTAGTTGTCATGACGCTAACCCTACTTATCCTGACGCTAACCCTAGTTGTCCTGACGCTAACCCTAGTTGTCCTGACGCTAACCCTAGTTGTCCTGACGCTAACCCTACTTGTCCTGAGGCTAACCCTAGTTGCCCTGACGCTAACCCTATTTCTCTTGACGCTAACCCTAGTTGTCCTGACGCTAACCCTAGTTGTCCTGACGCTAACCCTAGTTGTCCTGACGCTAACCCTAGTTGTCCTGACGCTAACCCTAGTTGTTGTGACGCTAACCCTAGTTGTCCTGACGCTAACCCTAGTTGTCGTGACGCTAACCCTAGTTGTCCTGACGCTAACCCTAGTTGTCGTGACTCTAACCCTAGTTGTCCTGACGCTAACCCTAGTTGTCCTGACGCTAACCCTAGTTGTCCTGACGCTAACCCTAGTTGTTGTGACGCTAACCCTAGTTGTCCTGACGCTAACCCTAGTTGTGACGCTAACCCTAGTTGTCCTGACGCTAACCCTAGTTGTCCTGACGCTAACCCTACTTGTCCTGACGCTAACCCTACTTGTCCTGACGCTAACCCTAGTTGACCTGACGCTAACCCTAGTTGTCCTGAAGCTAACCCTAGTTGTCCTGACGCTAACCCTACTTGTCCTGACGCTAACCCTACTTGTCCTGACGCTATCCCTAGTTGTCCTGACGCTAACCCTACTTGTCCTGACGCTAACACTAGTTGCCCTGACGCTAACCCTAGATGTCCTGATGCTAACCCTAGTTGTCCTGACGCTAACCCTAGTTGTCCTGACGCTAACCCTAGTTGTCCTGACGCTAACCCTAGTTGTCCTGACGCTAACTCTACTTGTCCTGACGCTAACCCAAATTGTCCTGACGCTAACCCTAGTTGTCCTGACGCTAACCCTAGTTGTCCTGACGCTAACTCTACTTGTCCTGACGCTAACCCTAGTTTTCCTGATGCTAACCCTACTTGTCCTGACGCTAACCCTAGTTGTCCTGACGCTAACCCTAGTTGTCCTGACGCTAACCCTACTTGTCCTGACGCTAACCCTAGTTGTCCTGACGCTAACCCTAGTTGTCCTGACGCTAACCCTACTTGTCCTGACGCTAACCCTAGTTGTCCTGACGCTAACCCTAGTTGTCCTGACGCTAACCCTAGTTGTCCTGACGCTAACCCTACTTGTCCTGAGGCTAACCCTAGTTGCCCTGACGCTAACCCTAGTTCTCCTGACGCTAACCCTAGTTGTCCTGACGCTAACCCTAGTTGTCCTGACGCTAACCCTAGTTGTCCTGACGCTAACTCTACTTGTACTGATGCTAACCCTAGTTTTCCTGACGCTAACCCTAGTTGTCCTGACGCTAACCCTACTTGTCCTGACGCTAACCCTAGTTGTCCTGACGCTAACCCTAGTTGTCCTGACGCTAATCCTAGTTGTCCTGACGCTAACCCTAGTTGTCCTGACGCTAACCCTACTTGTCCTGACGCTAACCCTAGTTGTCCTGACGCTAACCCTAGTTGTCCTGACGCTAACCCTAGTTGTCCTGACGCTAACCCTACTTGTCCTGACGCTAACCCTAGTTGCCCTGACGCTAACCCTAGTTGTCCTCATGCTAACCCTAGTTGTCCTGACGCTAACCCTAGTTGTCCTGACGCTAACCCTAGTTGTCCTGACACTAACCCTACTTGTCCTGACGCTAGCCCTACTTGTCCTGACGCTAACCCTAGTTGTCCTGACGCTAACCCTACTTGTCCTGACGCTAACCCTAGTTGTCCTGACGCTAACCCTAGTTGTCCTGACGCTAACTCTACTTGTCCTGATGCTAACCCTAGTTTTCCTGACGCTAACTCTAGTTGTCCTGACGCTAACCCTACTTGTCCTGACGCTAACCCTAGTTTTCCTGATGCTAACCCTAGTTGTCCTGACGCTAACCCTACTTGTCCTGACGCCAACCCTAGTTGTCCTGACGCTAACCCTAGTTGTCCTGACGCTAACCCTACTTGTCCTGACGCTAACCCTAGTTGTCCTGACGCTAACCCTAGTTGTCCTGATGCTAACCCTACTTGTCCTGACGCTAACCCTAGTTGTCCTGACGCTAACCCTAGTTGTCCTGACGCTAACCCTACTTGTCCTGACGCTAACCCTAGTTGCCCTGACGCTAACCCTAGTTGTCCTGATGCTAACCCTAGTTGTCCTGACGCTAACCCTAGTTGTCCTGACGCTAACCCTAGTTGTCCTGACACTAACCCTACTTGTCCTGACGCTAACCCTACTTGTCCTGACGCTAACCCTAGTTGTCCTGACGCTAACCCTACTTGTCCTGACGCTAACCCTAGTTGTCCTGACGCTAACCCTAGTTGTCCTGACGCTAACCCTAGTTCTCCTGACGCTAACCCTACTTGTCCTGACGCTAACCCTAGTTGCCCTGACGCTAACCCTAGTTGTCCTGATGCTAACCCTAGTTGTCCTGACGCTAACCCTAGTTGTCCTGACGCTAACCCTAGTTGTCCTGACACTAACCCTACTTGTCCTGACGCTAGCCCTACTTGTCCTGACGCTAACCCTAGTTGTCCTGACGCTAACCCTACTTGTCCTGACGCTAACCCTAGTTGTCCTGACGCTAACCCTAGTTGTCCTGACGCTAACTCTACTTGTCCTGATGCTAACCCTAGTTTTCCTGACGCTAACTCTAGTTGTCCTGACGCTAACCCTACTTGTCCTGACGCTAACCCTAGTTTTCCTGATGCTAACCCTAGTTGTCCTGACGCTAACCCTACTTGTCCTGACGCTAACCCTAGTTTTCCTGACGCTAACCCTAGTTGTCCTGACGCTAACCCTACTTGTCCTGACGCTAACCCTAGTTGTCCTGACGCTAACCCTAGTTGTCCTGATGCTAACCCTACTTGTCCTGACGCTAACCCTAGTTGTCCTGACGCTAACCCTAGTTGTCCTGACGCTAACCCTACTTGTCCTGACGCTAACCCTAGTTGCCCTGACGCTAACCCTAGTTGTCCTGATGCTAACCCTAGTTGTCCTGACGCTAACCCTAGTTGTCCTGACGCTAACCCTAGTTGTCCTGACACTAACCCTACTTGTCCTGACGCTAACCCTACTTGTACTGACGCTAACCCTAGTTGTCCTGACGCTAACCCTACTTGTCCTGACGCTAACCCTAGTTGTCCTGACGCTAACCCTAGTTGTCCTGACGCTAACCCTAGTTCTCCTGACGCTAACCCTACTTGTCCTGACGCTAACCCTAGTTGCCCTGATGCTAACCCTAGTTGTCCTGACGCTAACCCTAGTTGTCCTGACGCTAACCCTAGTTGTCCTGACGCCAACTCTACTTGTCCTGACGCTAACCCTAGTTGTCCTGACGCTAACCCTAGTTGTCCTGACGCTAACCCTAGTTGTCCTGACGCTAACTCTACTTGTCCTGACGCTAACCCTAGTTTTCCTGATGCTAACCCTAGTTGTCCTGACGCTAACCCTACTTGTCCTGACGCTAACCCTAGTTGTCCTGACGCTAACCCTTGTTGTCCTGACGCTAACCCTACTTGTCCTGACGCTAACCCTAGTTGTCCTGATGCTAACCCTAGTTGTCCTGACGCTAACCCTACTTGTCCTGACGCTAACCCTAGTTGTCCTGACGCTAACCCTAGTTGTCCTGACGCTAACCCTACTTGTCCTGAGGCTAACCCTAGTTGCCCTGACGCTAACCCTAGTTCTCCTGACGCTAACCCTAGTTGTCCTGACGCTAACCCTAGTTGTCCTGACGCTAACCCTAGTTGTCCTGACGCTAACTCTACTTGTCCTGATGCTAACCCTAGTTTTCCTGATGCTAACCCTAGTTGTCCTGACGCTAACCCTACTTGTCCTGACGCTAACCCTAGTTGTCCTGACGCTAACCCTAGTTGTCCTGACGCTAATCCTAGTTGTCATGACGCTAACCCTAGTTGTCCTGACGCTAACCCTACTTGTCCTGACGCTAACCCTAGTTGTCCTGACGCTAACCCTAGTTGTCCTGACGCTAACCCTAGTTGTCCTGACGCTAACCCTACTTGTCCTGACGCTAACCCTAGTTGCCCTGACGCTAACCCTAGTTGTCCTGATGCTAACCCTAGTTGTCCTGACGCTAACCCTAGTTGTCCTGACGCTAACCCTTGTTGTCCTGACACTAACCCTACTTGTCCTGACGCTAACCCTACTTGTCCTGACGCTAACCCTAGTTGTCCTGACGCTAACCCTACTTGTCCTGACGCTAACCCTAGTTGTCCTGACGCTAACCCTAGTTGTCCTGACGCTAACCCTAGTTGTCCTGACGCTAACCCTAGTTGTCCTGACGCTAACTCTACTTGTCCTGACGCTAACCCAAGTTGTCCTGACGCTAACCCTAGTTGTCCTGACGCTAACCCTAGTTGTCCTGACGCTAACTCTACTTGTCCTGACGCTAACCCTAGTTTTCCTGATGCTAACCCTAGTTGTCCTGACGCTAACCCTACTTGTCCTGACGCTAACCCTAGTTGTCCTGACGCTAACCCTAGTTGTCCTGACGCTAACCCTACTTGTCCTGACGCTAACCATAGTTGTCCTGACGCTAACCCTACTTGTCCTGACGCTAACCCTAGTGTCCTGACGCTAACCCTAGTTGTCCTGACGCTAACCCTAGTTGTCCTGACGCTAACCCTACTTGTCCTGAGGCTAACCCTAGTTGCCCTGACGCTAACCCTAGTTCTCCTGACGCTAACCCTAGTTGTTGTGACGCTAACCCTAGTTGTCCTGACGCTAACCCTAGTTGTTGTGACGCTAACCCTAGTTGTCCTGACGCTAACCCTAGTTGTGACGCTAACCCTAGTTGTCCTGACGCTAACCCTAGTTGTCCTGACGCTAACCCTACTTGTCCTGACGCTAACCCTACTTGTCCTGACGCTAACCCTAGTTGACCTGACGCTAACCCTAGTTGTCCTGAAGCTAACCCTAGTTGTCCTGACGCTAACCCTACTTGTCCTGACGCTAACCCTACTTGTCCTGACGCTAACCCTAGTTGTCCTGACGCTAACCCTACTTGTCCTGACGCTAACCCTAGTTGCCCTGACGCTAACCCTAGATGTCCTGATGCTAACCCTAGTTGTCCTGACGCTAACCCTAGTTGTCCTGACGCTAACCCTAGTTGTCCTGACGCTAACCCTAGTTGTCCTGACGCTAACTCTACTTGTCCTGACGCTAACCCAAGTTGTCCTGACGCTAACCCTAGTTGTCCTGACGCTAACCCTAGTTGTCCTGACGCTAACTCTACTTGTCCTGACGCTAACCCTAGTTTTCCTGATGCTAACCCTACTTGTCCTGACGCTAACCCTAGTTGTCCTGACGCCAACCCTAGTTGTCCTGACGCTAACCCTACTTGTCCTGACGCTAACCCTAGTTGTCCTGACGCTAACCCTAGTTGTCCTGACGCTAACCCTACTTGTCCTGACGCTAACCCTAGTTGTCCTGACGCTAACCCTAGTTGTCCTGACGCTAACCCTAGTTGTCCTGACGCTAACCCTACTTGTCCTGAGGCTAACCCTAGTTGCCCTGACGCTAACCCTAGTTCTCCTGACGCTAACCCTAGTTGTCCTGACGCTAACCCTAGTTGTCCTGACGCTAACCCTAGTTGTCCTGACGCTAACTCTACTTGTCCTGATGCTAACCCTAGTTTTCCTGACGCTAACCCTAGTTGTCCTGACGCTAACCCTACTTGTCCTGACGCTAACCCTAGTTGTCCTGACGCTAACCCTAGTTGTCCTGACGCTAATCCTAGTTGTCCTGACGCTAACCCTAGTTGTCCTGACGCTAACCCTACTTGTCCTGACGCTAACCCTAGTTGTCCTGACGCTAACCCTAGTTGTCCTGACGCTAACCCTAGTTGTCCTGACGCTAACCCTACTTGTCCTGACGCTAACCCTAGTTGCCCTGACGCTAACCCTAGTTGTCCTGATGCTAACCCTAGTTGTCCTGACGCTAACCCTAGTTGTCCTGACGCTAACCCTAGTTGTCCTGACACTAACCCTACTTGTCCTGACGCTAGCCCTACTTGTCCTGACGCTAACCCTAGTTGTCCTGACGCTAACCCTACTTGTCCTGACGCTAACCCTAGTTGTCCTGACGCTAACCCTAGTTGTCCTGACGCTAACTCTACTTGTCCTGATGCTAACCCTAGTTTTCCTGACGCTAACCCTAGTTGTCCTGACGCTAACCCTACTTGTCCTGACGCTAACCCTAGTTTTCCTGATGCTAACCCTAGTTGTCCTGACGCTAACCCTACTTGTCCTGACGCTAACCCTAGTTGTCCTGACGCTAACCCTAGTTGTCCTGACGCTAACCCTACTTGTCCTGACGCTAACCCTAGTTGTCCTGACGCTAACCCTAGTTGTCCTGATGCTAACCCTACTTGTCCTGACGCTAACCCTAGTTGTCCTGACGCTAACCCTAGTTGTCCTGACGCTAACCCTACTTGTCCTGACGCTAACCCTAGTTGCCCTGACGCTAACCCTAGTTGTCCTGATGCTAACCCTAGTTGTCCTGACGCTAACCCTAGTTGTCCTGACGCTAACCCTAGTTGTCCTGACACTAACCCTACTTGTCCTGACGCTAACCCTACTTGTCCTGACGCTAACCCTAGTTGTCCTGACGCTAACCCTACTTGTCCTGACGCTAACCCTAGTTGTCCTGACGCTAACCCTAGTTGTCCTGACGCTAACCCTAGTTGTCCTGACGCTAACCCTACTTGTCCTGACGCTAACCCTAGTTGTCCTGACGCTAACCCTACTTGTCCTGACGCTAACCCTAGTTGTCCTGACGCTAACCCTAGTTGTCCTGACGCTAACCCTAGTTGTCCTGACGCTAACCCTACTTGTCCTGACGCTAACCCTAGTTGCCCTGACGCTAACCCTAGTTGTCCTGACGCTAACCCTAGTTGTCCTGACGCTAACCCTAGTTGTCCTGACGCTAACTCTACTTGTCCTGACGCTAACCCTAGTTGTCCTGACGCTAACCCTAGTTGTCCTGACGCTAACCCTAGTTGTCCTGACGCTAACTCTACTTGTCCTGACGCTAACCCTAGTTTTCCTGATGCTAACCCTAGTTGTCCTGACGCTAACCCTACTTGTCCTGACGCTAACCCTAGTTGTCCTGACGCTAACCCTTGTTGTCCTGACGCTAACCCTACTTGTCCTGACGCTAACCCTAGTTGTCCTGATGCTAACCCTAGTTGTCCTGACGCTAACCCTACTTGTCCTGACGCTAACCCTAGTTGTCCTGACGCTAACCCTAGTTGTCCTGACGCTAACCCTACTTGTCCTGAGGCTAACCCTAGTTGCCCTGACGCTAACCCTAGTTCTCCTGACGCTAACCCTAGTTGTCCTGACGCTAACCCTAGTTGTCCTGACGCTAACCCTAGTTGTCCTGACGCTAACTCTACTTGTCCTGATGCTAACCCTAGTTTTCCTGACGCTAACCCTAGTTGTCCTGACGCTAACCCTACTTGTCCTGACGCTAACCCTAGTTGTCCTGACGCTAACCCTAGTTGTCCTGACGCTAATCCTAGTTGTCATGACGCTAACCCTAGTTGTCCTGACGCTAACCCTACTTGTCCTGACGCTAACCCTAGTTGTCCTGACGCTAACCCTAGTTGTCCTGACGCTAACCCTAGTTGTCCTGACGCTAACCCTACTTGTCCTGACGCTAACCCTAGTTGCCCTGACGCTAACCCTAGTTGTCCTGATGCTAACCCTAGTTGTCCTGACGCTAACCCTAGTTGTCCTGACGCTAACCCTAGTTGTCCTGACACTAACCCTACTTGTCCTGACGCTAACCCTACTTGTCCTGACGCTAACCCTAGTTGTCCTGACACTAACCCTACTTGTCCTGACGCTAACCCTAGTTGTCCTGACGCTAACCCTAGTTGTCCTGACGCTAACCCTAGTTGTCCTGACGCTAACCCTACTTGTCCTGACGCTAACCCTAGTTGCCCTGACGCTAACCCTAGTTGTCCTGACGCTAACCCTAGTTGTCCTGACGCTAACCCTAGTTGTCCTGACGCTAACTCTACTTGTCCTGACGCTAACCCTAGTTGTCCTGACGCTAACCCTAGTTGTCCTGACGCTAACCCTAGTTGTCCTGACGCTAACTCTACTTGTCCTGACGCTAACCCTAGTTTTCCTGATGCTAACCCTAGTTGTCCTGACGCTAACCCTACTTGTCCTGACGCTAACCCTAGTTGTCCTGACGCTAACCCTAGTTGTCCTGACGCTAACCCTACTTGTCCTGACGCTAACCATAGTTGTCCTGACGCTAACCCTACTTGTCCTGACGCTAACCCTTGTGTCCTGACGCTAACCCTAGTTGTCCTGACGCTAACCCTAGTTGTCCTGACGCTAACCCTACTTGTCCTGAGGCTAACCCTAGTTACCCTGACGCTAACCCTAGTTCTCCTGACGCTAACCCTAGTTGTCCTGACGCTAACCCTAGTTGTTCTGACGCTAACCCTAGTTGTCCTGACGCTAACTCTACTTTTCCTGATGCTAACCCTAGTTTTCCTGACGCTAACCCTAGTTGTCCTGACGCTAACCCTAGTTGTCCTGACGCTAACCCTAGTTGTCCTGACGCTAATTCTAGTTGTCCTGACGCTAACCCTAGTTGTCCTGACGCTAACCCTACTTGTCCTGACGCTAACCCTAGTTGTCCTGAAGCTAACCCTAGTTGTCCTGACGCTAACCCTACTTGTCCTGACGCTAACTCTAGTTGTCCTGACGCTAACCCTAGTTGTCCTGACGCTAACCCTACTTGTCCTGACGCTAACCCTAGTTGCCCTGACGCTAACCCTAGTTGTCCTGACGCTAACCCTACTTGTCCTGACGCTAACCCTAGTTGTCCTGACGCTAACCCTAGTTGTCCTGACGCTAACCCTACTTGTCCTGACGCTAACCCTAGATGCCCTGACGCTAACCCTAGTTGTCCTGACGCTAACCCTAGTTGACCTGACGCTAACCCTAGTTGTCCTGAAGCTAACCCTAGTTGTCCTGACGCTAACCCTAGTTGTCCTGACGCTAACCCTACTTGTCCTGACGCTAACCCTACTTGTCCTGACGCTAACCCTAGTTGCCCTGACGCTAACCCTAGTTGTCCTGATGCTAGCCCTAGTTGTCCTGACGCTAACCCTAGTTGTCCTGACGCTAACCCTAGTTGTCCTGACACTAACCCTACTTGTCCTGACGCTAACCCTACTTGTCCTGACGCTAACCCTAGTTGTCCTGACGCTAACCCTACTTGTCCTGACGCTAACCCTAGTTGCCCTGACGCTAACCCTAGTTGTCCTGATGCTAACCCTAGTTGTCCTGACGCTAACCCTAGTTGTCCTGACGCTAACCCTAGTTGTCCTGACACTAACCCTACTTGTCCTGACGCTAACCCTACTTGTCCTGACGCTAACCCTAGTTGTCCTGACGCTAACCCTACTTGTCCTGACGCTAACCCTAGTTGTCCTGACGCTAACCCTAGTTGTCCTGACGCTAACCCTACTTGTCCTGACGCTAACCCTAGTTGTCCTGACGCTAACCCTAGTTGTCCTGACGCTAACCCTACTTGTCCTGACGCTAACCCTAGTTGTCCTGACGCTAACCCTAGTTGTCCTGATGCTAACCCTACTTGTCCTGACGCTAACCCTAGTTGTCCTGACGCTAACCCTAGTTGTCCTGACGCTAACCCTACTTGTCCTGACGCTAACCCTAGTTGCCCTGACGCTAACCCTAGTTGTCCTGATGCTAACCCTAGTTGTCCTGACGCTAACCCTAGTTGTCCTGACGCTAACCCTAGTTGTCCTGACACTAACCCTACTTGTCCTGACGCTAACCCTACTTGTCCTGACGCTAACCCTAGTTGTCCTGACGCTAACCCTACTTGTCCTGACGCTAACCCTACTTGTCCTGACGCTAACCCTAGTTGTCCTGACGCTAACCCTAGTTGTCCTGACGCTAACCCTACTTGTCCTGACGCTAACCCTAGTTGCCCTGACGCTAACCCTAGTTGTCCTGACGCTAACCCTAGTTGTCCTGACGCTAACCCTAGTTGTCCTGATGCTAACTCTACTTGTCCTGACGCTAACCCTAGTTGTCCTGACGCTAACCCTAGTTGTCCTGACGCTAACCCTAGTTGTCCTGACGCTAACTCTACTTGTCCTGACGCTAACCCTAGTTTTCCTGATGCTAACCCTAGTTGTCCTGACGCTAACCCTACTTGTCCTGACGCTAACCCTAGTTGTCCTGACGCTAACCCTTGTTGTCCTGACGCTAACCCTACTTGTCCTGACGCTAACCCTAGTTGTCCTGATGCTAACCCTAGTTGTCCTGACGCTAACCCTACTTGTCCTGACGCTAACCCTAGTTGTCCTGACGCTAACCCTAGTTGTCCTGACGCTAACCCTACTTGTCCTGAGGCTAACCCTAGTTGCCCTGACGCTAACCCTAGTTCTCCTGACGCTAACCCTAGTTGTCCTGACGCTAACCCTAGTTGTCCTGACGCTAACCCTAGTTGTCCTGACGCTAACTCTACTTGTCCTGATGCTAACCCTAGTTTTCCTGACGCTAACCCTAGTTGTCCTGACGCTAACCCTACTTGTCCTGACGCTAACCCTAGTTGTCCTGACGCTAACCCTAGTTGTCCTGACGCTAATCCTAGTTGTCATGACGCTAACCCTAGTTGTCCTGACGCTAACCCTACTTGTCCTGACGCTAACCCTAGTTGTCCTGACGCTAACCCTAGTTGTCCTGACGCTAACCCTAGTTGTCCTGACGCTAACCCTACTTGTCCTGACGCTAACCCTAGTTGCCCTGACGCTAACCCTAGTTGTCCTGATGCTAACCCTAGTTGTCCTGACGCTAACCCTAGTTGTCCTGACGCTAACCCTAGTTGTCCTGACACTAACCCTACTTGTCCTGACGCTAACCCTACTTGTCCTGACGCTAACCCTAGTTGTCCTGACGCTAACCCTACTTGTCCTGACGCTAACCCTAGTTGTCCTGACGCTAACCCTAGTTGTCCTGACGCTAACCCTAGTTGTCCTGACGCTAACCCTACTTGTCCTGACGCTAACCCTAGTTGCCCTGACGCTAACCCTAGTTGTCCTGACGCTAACCCTAGTTGTCCTGACGCTAACCCTAGTTGTCCTGACGCTAACTCTACTTGTCCTGACGCTAACCCTAGTTGTCCTGACGCTAACCCTAGTTGTCCTGACGCTAACCCTAGTTGTCCTGACGCTAACTCTACTTGTCCTGACGCTAACCCTAGTTTTCCTGATGCTAACCCTAGTTGTCCTGACGCTAACCCTACTTGTCCTGACGCTAACCCTAGTTGTCCTGACGCTAACCCTAGTTGTCCTGACGCTAACCCTACTTGTCCTGACGCTAACCATAGTTGTCCTGACGCTAACCCTACTTGTCCTGACGCTAACCCTTGTGTCCTGACGCTAACCCTAGTTGTCCTGACGCTAACCCTAGTTGTCCTGACGCTAACCCTACTTGTCCTGAGGCTAACCCTAGTTGCCCTGACGCTAACCCTAGTTCTCCTGACGCTAACCCTAGTTGTCCTGATGCTAACCCTAGTTGTTCTGACGCTAACCCTAGTTGTCCTGACGCTAACTCTACTTTTCCTGATGCTAACCCTAGTTTTCCTGACGCTAACCCTAGTTGTCCTGACGCTAACCCTATTGTCCTGACGCTAACCCTAGTTGTCCTGACGCTAATTCTAGTTGTCCTGACGCTAACCCTAGTTGTCCTGACGCTAACCCTACTTGTCCTGACGCTAACCCTAGTTGTCCTGACGCTAACCCTAGTTGTCCTGACGCTAACCCTACTTGTCCTGACGCTAACTCTAGTTGTCCTGACGCTAACCCTAGTTGTCCTGACGCTAACCCTACTTGTCCTGACGCTAACCCTAGTTGCCCTGACGCTAACCCTAGTTGTCCTGACGCTAACCCTACTTGTCCTGACGCTAACCCTAGTTGTCCTGACGCTAACCCTAGTTGTCCTGACGCTAACCCTACTTGTCCTGACGCTAACCCTAGATGCCCTGACGCTAACCCTAGTTGTCCTGACGCTAACCCTAGTTGACCTGACGCTAACCCTAGTTGTCCTGAAGCTAACCCTAGTTGTCCTGACGCTAACCCTAGTTGTCCTGACGCTAACCCTACTTGTCCTGACGCTAACCCTACTTGTCCTGACGCTAACCCTAGTTGCCCTGACGCTAACCCTAGTTGTCCTGATGCTAGCCCTAGTTGTCCTGACGCTAACCCTAGTTGTCCTGACGCTAACCCTAGTTGTCCTGACACTAACCCTACTTGTCCTGACGCTAACCCTACTTGTCCTGACGCTAACCCTAGTTGTCCTGACGCTAACCCTACTTGTCCTGACGCTAACCCTAGTTGCCCTGACGCTAACCCTAGTTGTCCTGATGCTAACCCTAGTTGTCCTGACGCTAACCCTAGTTGTCCTGACGCTAACCCTAGTTGTCCTGACACTAACCCTACTTGTCCTGACGCTAACCCTACTTGTCCTGACGCTAACCCTAGTTGTCCTGACGCTAACCCTACTTGTCCTGACGCTAACCCTAGTTGTCCTGACGCTAACCCTAGTTGTCCTGACGCTAACCCTAGTTGTCCTGACGCTAACCCTACTTGTCCTGACGCTAACCCTAGTTGCCCTGACGCTAACCCTAGTTGTCCTGACGCTAACCCTAGTTGTCCTGACGCTAACCCTAGTTGTCCTGACGCTAACTCTACTTGTCCTGACGCTAACCCTAGTTGTCCTGACGCTAACCCTAGTTGTCCTGACGCTAACCCTAGTTGTCCTGACGCTAACTCTACTTGTCCTGACGCTAACCCTAGTTTTCCTGATGCTAACCCTAGTTGTCCTGACGCTAATCCTAGTTGTCATGACGCTAACCCTAGTTGTCCTGATGCTAACCCTACTTGTCCTGACGCTAACCCTAGTTGTCCTGACGCTAACCCTAGTTGTCCTGACGCTAACCCTAGTTGTCCTGACGCTAACCCTAGTTGTCCTGACGCTAACCCTACTTGTCCTGACGCTAACCCTAGTTGCCCTGACGCTAACCCTAGTTGTCCTGACGCTAACCCTAGTTGTCCTGACGCTAACCCTAGTTGTCCTGACGCTAACTCTACTTGTCCTGACGCTAACCCTAGTTGTCCTGACGCTAACCCTAGTTGTCCTGACGCTAACTCTACTTGTCCTGACGCTAACCCTAGTTTTCCTGATGCTAACCCTAGTTGTCCTGACGCTAACCCTACTTGTCCTGACGCTAACCCTAGTTGTCCTGACGCTAACCCTAGTTGTCCTGACGCTAACCCTACTTGTCCTGACGCTAACCCTAGTTGTCCTGACGCTAACCCTACTTGTCCTGACGCTAACCCTAGTTGTCCTGACGCTAACCCTAGTTGTCCTGACGCTAACCCTACTTGTCCTGACGCTAACCCTAGTTGTCCTGACGCTAACCCTAGTTGTCCTGACGCTAACCCTACTTGTCCTGACGCTAACTCTAGTTGTCCTGACGCTAACCCTAGTTGTCCTGACGCTAACCCTACTTGTCCTGACGCTAACCCTAGTTGCCCTGACGCTAACCCTAGTTGTCCTGACGCTAACCCTACTTGTCCTGACGCTAACCCTAGTTGTCCTGACGCTAACCCTAGTTGTCCTGACGCTAACCCTACTTGTCCTGACGCTAACCCTAGATGCCCTGACGCTAACCCTAGTTGTCCTGACGCTAACCCTAGTTGACCTGACGCTAACCCTAGTTGTCCTGAAGCTAACCCTAGTTGTCCTGACGCTAACCCTTGTTGTCCCGACGCTAACCCTACTTGTCCTGACGCTAACCCTAGTTGTCCTGACGCTAACCCTAGTTGTCCTGACGCTAACCCTAGTTGTCCTGACGCTAACCCTACTTGTCCTGACGCTAACCCTAGTTGCCCTGACGCTAACCCTAGTTGTCCTGATGCTAGCCCTAGTTGTCCTGACGCTAACCCTAGTTGTCCTGACGCTAACCCTAGTTGTCCTGACACTAACCCTACTTGTCCTGACGCTAACCCTACTTGTCCTGACGCTAACCCTAGTTGTCCTGACGCTAACCCTACTTGTCCTGACGCTAACCCTAGTTGTCCTGACGCTAACCCTAGTTGTCCTGACGCTAACCCTAGTTGTCCTGACGCTAACCCTAGTTGTCCTGACGCTAACCCTAGTTGTTGTGACGCTAACCCTAGTTGTCCTGACGCTAACCCTAGTTGTCGTGACTCTAACCCTAGTTGTCCTGACGCTAACCCTAGTTGTCCTGACGCTAACCCTAGTTGTTGTGACGCTAACCCTAGTTGTCCTGACGCTAACCCTAGTTGTGACGCTAACCCTAGTTGTCCTGACGCTAACCCTAGTTGTTGTGACGCTAACCCTAGTTGTCCTGACGCTAACCCTAGTTGTCGTGACTCTAACCCTAGTTGTCCTGACGCTAACCCTAGATGCCCTGACGCTAACCCTAGTTGTCCTGACGCTAACCCTAGTTGACCTGACGCTAACCCTAGTTGTCCTGAAGCTAACCCTAGTTGTCCTGACGCTAACCCTTGTTGTCCCGACGCTAACCCTACTTGTCCTGACGCTAACCCTAGTTGTCCTGACGCTAACCCTAGTTGTCCTGACGCTAACCCTAGTTGTCCTGACGCTAACCCTACTTGTCCTGACGCTAACCCTAGTTGCCCTGACGCTAACCCTAGTTGTCCTGATGCTAGCCCTAGTTGTCCTGACGCTAACCCTAGTTGTCCTGACGCTAACCCTAGTTGTCCTGACACTAACCCTACTTGTCCTGACGCTAACCCTACTTGTCCTGACGCTAACCCTAGTTGTCCTGACGCTAACCCTACTTGTCCTGACGCTAACCCTAGTTGTCCTGACGCTAACCCTAGATGTCCTGACGCTAACCCTAGTTGTCCTGACGCTAACCCTAGTTGTCCTGACGCTAACCCTAGTTGTTGTGACGCTAACCCTAGTTGTCCTGACGCTAACCCTAGTTGTCGTGACTCTAACCCTAGTTGTCCTGACGCTAACCCTAGTTGTCCTGACGCTAACCCTAGTTGTTGTGACGCTAACCCTAGTTGTCCTGACGCTAACCCTAGTTGTGACGCTAACCCTAGTTGTCCTGACGCTAACCCTAGTTGTCCTGACGCTAACCCTACTTGTCCTGACGCTAACCCTAGTTGTCCTGACGCTAACCCTAGTTGACCTGACGCTAACCCTAGTTGTCCTGAAGCTAACCCTAGTTGTCCTGACGCTAACCCTACTTGTCCTGACGCTAACCCTAGTTGTCCTGACGCTAACCCTAGTTGTCCTGACGCTAACCCTACTTGTCCTGACGCTAACCCTAGTTGCCCTGACGCTAACCCTAGTTGTCCTGATGCTAACCCTAGTTGTCCTGACGCTAACCCTAGTTGTCCTGACGCTAACCCTAGTTGTCCTGACACTAACCCTACATGTCCTGACACTAACCCTACTTGTCCTGACGCTAACCCTAGTTGTCCTGACGCTAACCCTACTTGTCCTGATGCTAACCCTAGTTGTCCTGACGCTAACCCTAGTTGTCCTGACGCTAACCCTACTTGTCCTGACGCTAACCCTAGTTGCCCTGACGCTAACCCTAGTTGTCCTGACGCTAACCCTAGTTGTCCTGACGCTAACCCTAGTTGTCCTGACGCTAATTCTACTTGTCCTGACGCTAACTCTAGTTGTCCTGACGCTAACCCTAGTTGTCCTGACGCTAACCCTAGTTGTCCTGACGCTAACTCTACTTGTCCTGACGCTAACCCTAGTTTTCCTGATGCTAACCCTAGTTGTCCTGACGCTAACCCTACTTGTCCTGACGCTAACCCTAGTTGTCCAGACGCTAACCCTAGTTGTCCTGACGCTAACCCTACTTGTCCTGACGCTAACCCTAGTTGTCCTGATGCTAACCCTAGTTGTCCTGACGCTAACCCTAGTTGTCCTGACGCTAACCCTAGTTGTCCTGACGCTAACCCTAGTTTTCCTGACGCTAACCCTAGTTGTCCTGACGCTAACCCTACTTGTCCTGACGCTAACCCTAGTTGTCCTGACGCTAACCCTAGTTGTCCTGACGCTAATCCTAGTTGTCCTGACGCTAACCCTAGTTGTCCTGACGCTAACCCTAGTTGTCCTGACGCTAACCCTAGTTGTCCTGACGCTAACCCTAGTTGTCCTGACGCTAACACTACTTGTCCTGACGCTAACCCTAGTTGCCCTGACGCTAACCCTAGTTGTCCTGATGCTAACCCTAGTTGTCCTGACGCTAACCCTAGTTGTCCTGACGCTAACCCTAGTTGTCCTGACACTAACCCTACTTGTCCTGACGCTAACCCTACTTGTCCTGACGCTAACCCTAGTTGTCCTGACGCTAACCCTACTTGTCCTGACGCTAACCCTAGTTGTCCTGACGCTAACCCTAGTTGTCCTGACGCTAACCCTACTTGTCCTGACGCTAATCCTAGTTGCCCTGACGCTAACCCTAGTTGTCCTGACGCTAACCCTAGTTGTCCTGACGCTAACCCTAGTTCTCCTGACGCTAACCCTACTTGTCCTGACGCTAACCCTAGTTGTCCTGACGCTAACCCTAGTTGTCCTGACGCTAACCCTAGTTGTCCTGACGCTAACCCTACTTGTCCTGACGCTATCCCTAGTTGCCCTGACGCTAACCCTAGTTGTCCTGATGCTAACCCTAGTTGTCCTGACGCTAACCCTAGTTGTCCTGACGCTAACCCTAGTTGTCCTGACACTAACCCTACTTGTCCTGACGCTAACCCTACTTGTCCTGACGCTAACCCTAGTTGTCCTGACGCTAACCCTACTTGTCCTGACGCTAACCCTAGTTGTCCTGACGCTAACTCTACTTGTCCTGACGCTAACCCTAGTTTTCCTGACGCTAACCCTAGTTGTCCTGACGCTAACCCTACTTGTCCTGACGCTAACCCTAGTTTTCCTGACGCTAACCCTAGTTGTCCTGACGCTAACCCTACTTGTCCTGACGCTAACCCTAGTTGTCCTGACGCTAACCCTAGTTGTCCTGACGCTAACCCTACTTGTCCTGACGCTAACCCTAGTTGTCCTGACGCTAACCCTAGTTGTCCTGACGCTAACCCTACTTGTCCTGACGCTAACCCTAGTTGTCCTGACGCTAACCCTAGTTGTCCTGACGCTAACCCTACTTGTCCTGACGCTAACCCTAGTTGCCCTGACGCTAACCCTAGTTGTCCTGACGCTAACCCTAGTTGTCCTGACGCTAACCCTAGTTGTCCTGACGCTAACCCTAGTTGTCCTGACACTAACCCTACTTGTCCTGACGCTAACCCTACTTGTCCTGACGCTAACCCTAGTTGTCCTGACGCTAACCCTACTTGTCCTGACGCTAACCCTAGTTGTCCTGACGCTAACCCTAGTTGTCCTGACGCTAACCCTAGTTGTCCTGACGCTAACCCTACTTGTCCTGACGCTAACCCTAGTTGTCCTGACGCTAACCCTACTTGTCCTGACGCTAACCCTAGTTGTCCTGACGCTAACCCTAGTTGTCCTGACGCTAACTCTACTTGTCCTGACGCTAACCCTAGTTTTCCTGACGCTAACCCTAGTTGTCCTGACGCTAACCCTACTTGTCCTGACGCTAACCCTAGTTTTCCTGACGCTAACCCTAGTTGTCCTGACGCTAACCCTACTTGTCCTGACGCTAACCCTAGTTGTCCTGACGCTAACCCTAGTTGTCCTGACGCTAACCCTACTTGTCCTGACGCTAACCCTAGTTGTCCTGACGCTAACCCTAGTTGTCCTGACGCTAACCCTACTTGTCCTGACGCTAACCCTAGTTGTCCTGACGCTAACCCTAGTTGTCCTGACGCTAACCCTACTTGTCCTGACGCTAACCCTAGTTGCCCTGACGCTAACCCTAGTTGTCCTGATGCTAACCCTAGTTGTCTTGACGCTAACCCTACTTGTCCTGACGCTAACCCTAGTTGTCCTGACGCTAACCCTACTTGTCCTGACGCTAACCCTAGTTGTCCTGACGCTAACCCTAGTTGTCCTGACGCTAACCCTAGTTGTCCTGACGCTAACCCTAGTAGTCCTGACGCTAACCCTAGTTGTCCTGACGCTAACCCTAGTTGCCCTGACGCTAACCCTAGTTGTCCTGATGCTAACCCTAGTTGTCCTGACGCTAACCCTAGTTGTCCTGACGCTAACCCTAGTTGTCCTGACACTAACCCTACTTGTCCTGACGCTAACCCTACTTGTACTGACGCTAACCCTACTTGTCCTGACGCTAACCCTAGTTGTCCTGACGCTAACCCTACTTGTCCTGACGCTAACCCTAGTTGTCCTGACGCTAACCCTAGTTGTCCTGACGCTAACCCTAGTTGTCCTGACGCTAACCCTAGTTGTCCTGACGCTAACCCTAGTTGTCCTGACGCTAACCCTAGTTGCCCTGACGCTAACCCTAGTTGTCCTGATGCTAACCCTAGTTGTCCTGACGCTAACCCTAGTTGTCCTGACGCTAACCCTAGTTGTCCTGACACTAACCCTACTTGTCCTGACGCTAACCCTACTTGTACTGACGCTAACCCTACTTGTCCTGACGCTAACCCTAGTTGTCCTGACGCTAACCCTACTTGTCCTGACGCTAACCCTAGTTGTCCTGACGCTAACCCTAGTTGTCCTGACGCTAACCCTACTTGTCCTGACGCTAACCCTAGATGCCCTGACGCTAACCCTAGTTGTCCTGACGCTAACCCTAGTTGTCCTGACGCTAACCCTAGTTGTCCTGACGCTAACCCTACTTGTCCTGACGCTAACCCTAGTTGTCCTGACGCTAACCCTAGTTGTCCTGACGCTAACCCTAGTTGTCCTGACGCTAACCCTACTTGTCCTGACGATATCCCTAGTTGCCCTGACGCTAACCCTAGTTGTCCTGATGCTAACCCTAGTTGTCCTGACGCTAACCCTAGTTGTCCTGACGCTAACCCTAGTTGTCCTGACACTAACCCTACTTGTCATGACGCTAACCCTACTTGTCCTGACGCTAACCCTAGTTGTCCTGACGCTAACCCTACTTGTCCTGACGCTAACCCTAGTTGTCCTGACGCTAACCCTAGTTGTCCTGACGCTAACTCTACTTGTCCTGATGCTAACCCTAGTTTTCCTGACGCGAACCCTAGTTGTCCTGACGCTAACCCTACTTGTCCTGACGCTAACCCTAGTTTTCCTGATGCTAACCCTAGTTGTCCTGACGCTAACCCTACTTGTCCTGACGCTAACCCTAGTTGTCCTGACGCTAACCCTACTTGTCCTGACGCTAACCATAGTTGTCCTGACGCTAACCCTAGTTGTCCTGACGCTAACCCTACTTGTCCTGACGCTAACCCTAGTTGTCCTGACGCTAACCCTAGTTGTCCTGACGCTAACCCTACTTGTCCTGACGCTAACCCTAGTTGCCCTGACGCTAACCCTAGTTGTCCTGATGCTAACCCTAGTTCTCCTGACGCTAACCCTAGTTGTCCTGACGCTAACCCTAGTTGTCCTGACACTAACCCTACTTGTCCTGACGCTAACCCTACTTGTCCTGACGCTAACCCTAGTTGTCCTGACGCTAACCCTACTTGTCCTGACGCTAACCCTAGTTGACCTGACGCTAACCCTAGTTGTCCTGACGCTAACCCTACTTGTCCTGACGCTAACCCTAGTTGCCCTGACGCTAACCCTAGTTGTCCTGACGCTAACCCTAGTTGTCCTGACGCTAACCCTAGTTGTCCTGACGCTAACTCTACTTGTCCTGACGCTAACCCTAGTTGTCCTGACGCTAACCCTAGTTGTCCTGACGCTAACCCTAGTTGTCCTGACGCTAACTCTACTTGTCCTGACGCTAACCCTAGTTTTCCTGATGCTAACCCTAGTTGTCCTGACGCTAACCCTACTTGTCCTGACGCTAACCCTAGTTGTCCTGACGCTAACCCTAGTTGTCCTGACGCTAACCCTACTTGTCCTGACGCTAACCCTAGTTGTCCTGACGCTAACCCTAGTTGTCCTGACGCTAACCCTACTTGTCCTGACGCTAACCCTAGTTGTCCTGACGCTAACCCTAGTTGTCCTGACGCTAACCCTAGTTGTCCTGACGCTAACCCTACTTGTCCTGAGGCTAACCCTAGTTGCCCTGACGCTAACCCTAGTTCTCCTGACGCTAACCCTAGTTGTCCTGACGCTAACCCTAGTTGTCCTGACGATAACCCTAGTTGTCCTGACGCTAACTCTACTTGTCCTGATGCTAACCCTAGTTTTCCTGACGCTAACCCTAGTTGTCCTGACGCTAACCCTACTTGTCCTGACGCTAACCCTAGTTGTCCTGACGCTAACCCTAGTTGTCCTGACGCTAATCCTAGTTGTCATGACGCTAACCCTAGTTGTCCTGACGCTAACCCTACTTGTCCTGACGCTAACCCTAGTTGTTCTGACGCTAACCCTAGTTGTCCTGACGCTAACCCTAGTTGTCCTGACGCTAACCCTACTTGTCCTGACGCTAACCCTAGTTGTCCTGACGCTAACACTACTTGTCCTGACGCTAACCCTAGTTGCCCTGACGCTAACCCTAGTTGTCCTGATGCTAACCCTAGTTGTCCTGACGCTAACCCTAGTTGTCCTGACGCTAACCCTAGTTGTCCTGACGCTAACCCTACTTGTCCTGACGCTAACCCTACTTGTCCTGACGCTAACCCTAGTTGTCCTGACGCTAACCCTACTTGTCCTGACGCTAACCCTAGTTGTCCTGACGCTAACCCTAGTTGTCCTGACGCTAACCCTACTTGTCCTGACGCTAACCCTAGTTGCCCTGACGCTAACCCTAGTTGTCCTGACGCTAACCCTAGTTGTCCTGACGCTAACCCTAGTTGTCCTGACGCTAACCCTACTTGTCCTGACGCTAACCCTAGTTGTCCTGACGCTAACCCTAGTTGTCCTGACGCTAACCCTAGTTGTCCTGACGCTAACCCTACTTGTCCTGACGCTATCCCTAGTTGCCCTGACGCTAACCCTAGTTGTCCTGATGCTAACCCTAGTTGTCCTGACGCTAACCCTAGTTGTCCTGACGCTAACCCTAGTTGTCCTGACACTAACCCTACTTGTCCTGACGCTAACCCTACTTGTCCTGACGCTAACCCTAGTTGTCCTGACGCTAACCCTACTTGTCCTGACGCTAACCCTAGTTGTCCTGACGCTAACCCTAGTTGTCCTGACGCTAACTCTACTTGTCCTGATGCTAACCCTAGTTTTCCTGACGCTAACCCTAGTTGTCCTGACGCTAACCCTACTTGTCCTGACGCTAACCCTAGTTTTCCTGACGCTAACCCTAGTTGTCCTGACGCTAACCCTACTTGTCCTGACGCTAACCCTAGTTGTCCTGACGCTAACCCTAGTTGTCCTGACGCTAACCCTACTTGTCCTGACGCTAACCCTAGTTGTCCTGACGCTAACCCTAGTTGTCCTGACGCTAACCCTACTTGTCCTGACGCTAACCCTAGTTGTCCTGACGCTAACCCTAGTTGTCCTGACGCTAACCCTACTTATCCTGACGCTAACCCTAGTTGCCCTGACGCTAACCCTAGTTGTCCTGACACTAACCCTACTTGTCCTGACGCTAACCCTACTTGTCCTGACGCTAACCCTAGTTGTCCTGACGCTAACCCTACTTGTCCTGACGCTAACCCTAGTTGTCCTGACGCTAACCCTAGTTGTCCTGACGCTAACCCTAGTTGTCCTGACGCTAACCCTACTTGTCCTGACGCTAACCCTAGTTGCCCTGACGCTAACCCTAGTTGTCCTGATGCTAACCCTAGTTGTCCTGACGCTAACCCTAGTTGTCCTGACGCTAACCCTAGTTGTCCTGACACTAACCCTACTTGTCCTGACGCTAACCCTACTTGTACTGACGCTAACCCTACTTGTCCTGACGCTAACCCTAGTTGTCCTGACGCTAACCCTACTTGTCCTGACGCTAACCCTAGTTGTCCTGACGCTAACCCTAGTTGTCCTGACGCTAACCCTACTTGTCCTGACGCTAACCCTAGTTGCTCTGACGCTAACCCTAGTTGTCCTGACGCTAACCCTAGGTGTCCTGACGCTAACCCTAGTTGTCCTGACGCTAACCCTACTTGTCCTGACGCTAACCCTAGTTGTCCTGACGCTAACCCTAGTTGTCCTGACGCTAACCCTAGTTGTCCTGACGCTAACCCTACTTGTCCTGACGCTATCCCTAGTTGCCCTGACGCTAACCCTAGTTGTCCTGATGCTAACCCTAGTTGTCCTGACGCTAACCCTAGTTGTCGTGACGCTAACCCTAGGTGTCCTGACACTAACCCTACTTGTCCTGACGCTAACCCTACTTGTCCTGACGCTAACCCTAGTTGTCCTGACGCTAACCCTACTTGTCCTGACGCTAACCCTAGTTGTCCTGACGCTAACCCTAGTTGTCCTGACGCTAACTCTACTTGTCCTGATGCTAACCCTAGTTTTCCTGACGCTAACCCTAGTTGTCCTGACGCTAACCCTACTTGTCCTGACGCTAACCCTAGTTTTCCTGATGCTAACCCTAGTTTTCCTGACGCTAACCCTACTTGTCCTGACGCTAACCCTAGTTGTCCTGACGCTAACCCTAGTTGTCCTGACGCTAACCCTACTTGTCCTGACGCTAACCCTAGTTGTCCTGACGCTAACCCTAGTTGTCCTGACGCTAACCCTACTTGTCCTGACGCTAACCCTAGTTGTCCTGACGCTAACCCTAGTTGTCCTGACGCTAACTCTACTTATCCTGACGCTAACCCTAGTTTTCCTGACGCTAACCCTAGTTGTCCTGACGCTAACCCTACTTGTCCTGACGCTAACCCTAGTTTTCCTGACGCTAACCCTAGTTGTCCTGACGCTAACCCTACTTGTCCTGACGCTAACCCTAGTTGTCCTGACGCTAACCCTAGTTGTCCTGACGCTAACCCTACTTGTCCTGATGCTAACCCTAGTTGTCCTGACGCTAACCCTAGTTGTCCTGACGCTAACCCTACTTGTCCTGACGCTAACCCTAGTTGTCCTGACGCTAACCCTAGTTGTCCTGACGCTAACCCTACTTGTCCTGACGCTAACCCTAGTTGCCCTGACGCTAACCCTAGTTGCCCTGACACTAACCCTACTTGTCCTGACGCTAACCCTACTTGTCCTGACGCTAACCCTAGTTGTCCTGACGCTAACCCTACTTGTCCTGACGCTAACCCTAGTTGTCCTGACGCTAACCCTAGTTGTCCTGACGCTAACCCTAGTTGTCCTGACGCTAACCCTACTTGTCCTGACGCTAACCCTAGTTGCCCTGACGCTAACCCTAGTTGTCCTGATGCTAACCCTAGTTGTCCTGACACTAACCCTAGTTGTCCTGACGCTAACCCTAGTTGTCCTGACACTAACCCTACTTGTCCTGACGCTAACCCTACTTGTACTGACGCTAACCCTACTTGTCCTGACGCTAACCCTAGTTGTCCTGACGCTAACCCTACTTGTCCTGACGCTAACCCTAGTTGTCCTGACGCTAACCCTAGTTGTCCTGACGCTAACCCTACTTGTCCTGACGCTAACCCTAGTTGCCCTGACGCTAACCCTAGTTGTCCTGACGCTTACCCTAGGTGTCCTGACGCTAACCCTAGTTGTCCTGACGCTAACCCTAGTTGTCCTGACGCTAACCCTAGTTGTCCTGACGCTAACCCTAGTTGTCCTGACGCTAACCCTACTTGTCCTGACGCTATCCCTAGTTGCCCTGACGCTAACCCTAGTTGTCCTGATGCTAACCCTAGTTGTCCTGACGCTAACCCTAGTTGTCGTGACGCTAACCCTAGGTGTCCTGACACTAACCCTACTTGTCCTGACGCTAACCCTACTTGTCCTGACGCTAACCCTAGTTGTCCTGACGCTAACCCTACTTGTCCTGACGCTAACCCTAGTTGTCCTGACGCTAACCCTAGTTGTCCTGACGCTAACTCTACTTGTCCTGATGCTAACCCTAGTTTTCCTGACGCTAACCCTAGTTGTCCTGACGCTAACCCTACTTGTCCTGACGCTAACCCTAGTTTTCCTGATGCTAACCCTAGTTGTCCTGACGCTAACCCTACTTGTCCTGACGCTAACCCTAGTTGTCCTGACGCTAACCCTAGTTGTCCTGACGCTAACCCTACTTGTCCTGACGCTAACCCTAGTTGTCCTGACGCTAACCCTAGTTGTCCTGACGCTAACCCTACTTGTCCTGACGCTAACCCTAGTTGTCCTGACGCTAACCCTAGTTGTCCTGACGCTAACCCTACTTGTCCTGACGCTAACCCTAGTTGCCCTGACGCTAACCCTAGTTGTCCTGATGCTAACCCTAGTTGTCCTGACGCTAACCCTAGTTGTCCTGACGCTAACCCTAGTTGTCCTGACACTAACCCTACTTGTCCTGACGCTAACCCTACTTGTCCTGATGCTAACCCTAGTTGTCCTGACGCTAACCCTACTTGTCCTGACGCTAACCCTAGTTGTCCTGACGCTAACCCTAGTTGTCCTGACGCTAACCCTAGTTGTCCTGACGCTAACCCTACTTGTCCTGACGCTAACCCTAGTTGCCCTGACGCTAACCCTAGTTGTCCTGACGCTAACCCTACTTGTCCTGACGCTAACCCTAGTTGTCCTGACGCTAACTCTACTTGTCCTGACGCTAACCCTAGTTTTCCTGATGCTAACCCTAGTTGTCCTGACGCTAACCCTACTTGTCCTGACGCTAACCCTAGTTGTCCTGACGCTAACCCTAGTTGTCCTGACGCTAACCCTACTTGTCCTGACGCTAACCCTAGTTGTCCTGACGCTAACCCTAGTTGTCCTGACGCTAACCCTACTTGTCCTGACGCTAACCCTAGTTGTCCTGACGCTAACCCTAGTTGTCCTGACGCTAACCCTACTTGTCCTGAGGCTAACCCTAGTTGCCCTGACGCTAACCCTAGTTCTCCTGACGCTAACCCTAGTTGTCCTGACGCTAACCCTAGTTGTCCTGACGCTAACCCTAGTTGTCCTGACGCTAACTCTACTTGTCCTGATGCTAACCCTAGTTTTCCTGACGCTAACCCTAGTTGTCCTGACGCTAACCCTACTTGTCCTGACGCTAACCCTAGTTGTCCTGACGCTAACCCTAGTTGTCCTGACGCTAATCCTAGTTGTCATGACGCTAACCCTAGTTGTCCTGACGCTAACCAGACTTGTCCTGATGCTAACCCTAGTTGTCCTGACGCTAACCCTAGTTGTCCTGATGCTAACCCTAGTTGTCCTGACGCTAACCCTACTTGTCCTGACGCTAACCCTAGTTGCCCTGATGCTAACCCTAGTTGTCCTGATGCTAACCCTAGTTGTCCTGACGCTAACCCTAGTTCTCCTGACGCTAACCCTAGTTGTCCTGACACTAACCCTACTTGTCCTGACGCTAACCCTACTTGTCCTGACGCTAACCCTAGTTGTCCTGACGCTAACCCTACTTGTCCTGACGCTAACCCTAGTTGTCCTGACGCTAACCCTAGTTGTCCTGACGCTAACCCTAGTTGTCCTGACGCTAACCCTACTTGTCCTGACGCTAACCCTAGTTGCCCTGACGCTAACCCTAGTTGTCCTGACGCTAACCCTAGTTGTCCTGACGCTAACTCTACTTGTCCTGACGCTAACCCTAGTTGTCCTGACGCTAACCCTAGTTGTCCTGACGCTAACCCTAGTTGTCCTGACGCTAACCCTACTTGTCCTGATGCTAACCCTAGTTGTCCTGAGGCTAACCCTAGTTGTCCTGACGCTAATCCTAGTTGTCCTGACGCTAACCCTAGTTGTCCTGATGCTAACCCTAGTTTTCCTGACGCTAACCCTAGTTGTCCTGACGCTAACCCTACTTGTCCTGACGCTAACCCTAGTTGTCCTGAGGCTAACCCTAGTTGTCCTGACGCTAATCCTAGTTGTCCTGACGCTAACCCTAGTTGTCCTGACGCTAACCCTACTTGTCCTGACGCTAACCCTAGTTGTCCTGACGCTAACCCTAGTTGTCCTGACGCTAACCCTACTTGTCCTGACGCTAACCCTACTTGTCCTGACGCTAATTCTAGTTGTCCTGACGCTAACCCTAGTTGTCCTGACGCTAACCCTACTTGTCCTGACGCTAACCCTAGTTGCCCTGACGCTAACCCTAGTTGTCCTGACGCTAACCCTACTTGTCCTGACGCTAACCCTAGTTGTCCTGACGCTAACCCTAGTTGTCCTGACGCTAACCCTACTTGTCCTGACGCTAACCCTAGATGCCCTGACGCTAACCCTAGTTGTCCTGACGCTAACCCTAGTTGACCTGACGCTAACCCTAGTTGTCCTGAAGCTAACCCTAGTTGTCCTGACGCTAACCCTAGTTGTCCTGACGCTAACCCTACTTGTCCTGAAGCTAACCCTACTTGTCCTGAGGCTAACCCTAGTTGTCCTGACGCTAACCCTACTTGTCCTGACGCTAACCCTAGATGCCCTGACGCTAACCCTAGTTGTCCTGACGCTAACCCTAGTTGACCTGACGCTAACCCTAGTTGTCCTGAAGCTAACCCTAGTTGTCCTGACGCTAACCCTAGTTGTCCTGACGCTAACCCTACTTGTCCTGACGCTAACCCTACTTGTCCTGAGGCTAACCCTACTTGTCCTGACGCTAACCCTAGTTGTCCTGACGCTAACCCTACTTGTCCTGACGCTAACCCTAGTTGTCCTGACGCTAACCCTAGTTGTCCTGACGCTAACCCTAGTTGTCCTGATGCTAACCCTAGTTGTCGTGACGCTAACCCTAGTTGTCCTGACGCTAACCCTAGTTGTCGTGACTCTAACCCTAGTTGTCCTGACGCTAACCCTAGTTGTCCTGACGCTAACCCTAGTTGTTGTGACGCTAACCCTAGTTGTCCTGACGCTAACCCTAGTTGTGACGCTAACCCTAGTTGTCCTGACGCTAACTCTACTTGTCCTGACGCTAACCCTAGTTGTCCTGACGCTAACCCTAGTTGTCCTGACGCTAACTCTACTTGTCCTGATGCTAACCCTAGTTTTCCTGACGCTAACCCTAGTTGTCCTGACGCTAACCCTACTTGTCCTGACGCTAACCCTAGTTGTCCTGACGCTAACCCTAGTTGTCCTGACGCTAATCCTAGTTGTCATGACGCTAACCCTAGTTGTCCTGACGCTAACCCTACTTGTCCTGACGCTAACCCTAGTTGTCCTGACGCTAACCCTAGTTGTCCTGACGCTAACCCTAGTTGTCCTGACGCTAACCCTAGTTGCCCTGACGCTAACCCTAGTTGTCCTGATGCTAACCCTAGTTGTCCTGACGCTAACCCTAGTTGTCCTGACGCTAACCCTAGTTGTCCTGACACTAACCCTACTTGTCCTGACGCTAACCCTACTTGTCCTGACGCTAACCCTAGTTGTCCTGACGCTAACCCTACTTGTCCTGACGCTAACCCTAGTTGTCCTGACGCTAACCCTAGTTGTCCTGACGCTAACGCTAGTTGTCCTGACGCTATCCCTACTTGTCCTGACGCTAACCCTAGTTGCCCTGACGCTAACCCTATTTGTCCTGACGCTAACCCTAGTTGTCCTGACGCTAACTCTACTTGTCCTGACGCTAACCCTAGTTGTCCTGACGCTAACCCTAGTTGTCCTGACGCTAACCCTAGTTGTCCTGACGCTAACTCTACTTGTCCTGACGCTAACCCTAGTTGTCCAGACGCTAACCCTAGTTGTCCTGACGCTAACCCTACTTGTCCTGACGCTAACCCTAGTTGTCCTGACGCTAACCCTACTTGTCCTGACGCTAACCCTAGTTGTCCTGACGCTAACCCTAGTTGTCCTGACGCTAACCCTAGTTGTCCTGACGCTAACCCTACTTGTCCTGAGGCTAACCCTAGTTGTCCTGACGCTAACCCTAGTTCTCCTGACGCTAACCCTAGTTGTCCTGACGCTAACCCTACTTGTCCTGACGCTAACCCTACTTGTCCTGACGCTAACCCTAGTTGTCCTGACGCTAACCCTACTTGTCCTGACGCTAACCCTAGTTGTCCTGACGTTAACCCTAGTTGTCCTGACGCTAACCCTAGTTGTCCTGACGCTAACCCTAGTTGTCGTGACGCTAACCCTAGTTGTCGTGACTCTAACCCTAGTTGTCCTGACGCTAACCCTAGTTGTCCTGACGCTAACCCTAGTTGTTGTGACGCTAACCCTAGTTGTCCTGACGCTAACCCTAGTTGTGACGCTAACCCTAGTTGTCCTGACGCTAACCCTAGTTGTCCTGACGCTAACCCTACTTGTCCTGACGCTAACCCTAGTTGTCCTGACGCTAACCCTAGTTGACCTGACGCTAACCCTAGTTTCCCTGAAGCTAACCCTAGTTGTCCTGACGCTAACCCTACTTGTCCTGATGCTAACCCTAGTTGTCCTGACGCTAACCCTAGTTGTCCTGACGCTAACCCTACTTGTCCTGACGCTAACCCTAGTTGCCCTGACGCTAACCCTAGTTGTCCTGATGCTAACCCTAGTTGTCCTGACGCTAACCCTAGTTGTCCTGATGCTAACCCTAGTTGTCCTGACACTAACCCTACTTGTCCTGACACTAACCCTACTTGTCCTGACGCTAACCCTAGTTGTCCTGACGCTAACCCTACTTGTCCTGACGCTAACCCTAGTTGTCCTGACGCTAACCCTAGTTGTCCTGACGCTAACCCTAGTTGTCCTGACGCTAACCCTACTTGTCCTGACGCTAACCCTAGTTGCCCTGACGCTAACCCTAGTTGTCCTGACGCTAACCCTAGTTGTCCTGACGCTAACCCTAGTTGTCCTGACGCTAACTCTACTTGTCCTGACGCTAACCCTAGTTGTCCTGACGCTAACCCTAGTTGTCCTGACGCTAACCCTAGTTATCCTGACGCTAACTCTACTTGTCCTGTCGCTAACCCTAGTTTTCCTGATGCTAACCCTAGTTGTCCTGACGCTAACCCTACTTGTCCTGACGCTAACCCTAGTTGTCCTGACGCTAACCCTAGTTGTCCTGACGCTAACCCTACTTGTCCTGACGCTAACCCTAGTTGTCCTGACGCTAACCCTAGTTGTCCTGACGCTAACCCTAGTTGTCCTGACGCTAACCCTACTTGTCCTGCCGCTAACCCTAGTTGTCCTGACGCTAACCCTAGTTGTCCTGACGCTAACCCTACTTGTCCTGAGGCTAACCCTAGTTGCCCTGACGCTAACCCTAGTTGTCCTGACGCTAACCCTAGTTGTCCTGACGCTAACCCTAGTTGTCCTGACGCTAACTCTACTTGTCCTGATGCTAACCCTAGTTTTCCTGACGCTAACCCTAGTTGTCCTGACGCTAACCCTACTTGTCCTGACGCTAACCCTAGTTGTCCTGACGCTAACCCTAGTTGTCCTGACGCTAATCCTAGTTGTCCTCACGCTAACCCTAGTTGTCCTGACGCTAACCCTAGTTGTCCTGACGCTAACCCTAGTTGTCCTGACGCTAACCCTACTTGTCCTGACGCTAACCCTAGTTGCCCTGACGCTAACCCTAGTTGTCCTGATGCTAACCCTAGTTGTCCTGACGCTAACCCTAGTTGTCCTGACGCTAACCCTAGTTGTCCTGACACTAACCCTACTTGTCCTGACGCTAACCCTACTTGTCCTGACGCTAACCCTACTTGTACTGACGCTAACCCTAGTTGTCCTGACGCTAACCCTACTTGTCCTGACGCTAACCCTAGTTGTCCTGACGCTAACCCTAGTTGTCCTGACGCTAAAACTACTTGTCCTGACGCTAACCCTAGTTGCCCTGACGCTAACCCTAGTTGTCCTGACGCTAACCCTAGTTGTCCTGACGCTAACCCTAGTTGTCCTGACGCTAACTCTACTTGTCCTGACGCTAACCCTAGTTGTCCTGACGCTAACCCTAGTTGTCCTGACGCTAACCCTAGTTGTCCTGACGCTAACTCTACTTTTCCTGACGCTAACCCTAGTTTTCCTGATGCTAACCCTAGTTTTCCTGACGCTAACCCTAGTTGTCCTGATGCTAACCCTAGTTGTCCTGATGCTAACCCTAGTTGTCCTGACGCTAACCCTACTTGTCCTGACGCTAACCCTAGTTGTCCTGACGCTAACCCTAGTTGTCCTGACGCTAACCCTACTTGTCCTGACGCTAACCCTAGTTGCCCTGACGCTAACCCTAGTTGTCCTGATGCTAACCCTAGTTGTCCTGACGCTAACCCTAGTTGTCCTGATGCTAACCCTAGTTGTCCTGACACTAACCCTACTTGTCCTGACACTAACCCTACTTGTCCTGACGCTAACCCTAGTTGTCCTGACGCTAACCCTACTTGTCCTGACGCTAACCCTAGTTGTCCTGACGCTAACCCTAGTTGTCCTGACGCTAACCCTAGTTGTCCTGACGCTAACCCTACTTGTCCTGACGCTAACCCTAGTTGCCCTGACGCTAACCCTAGTTGTCCTGACGCTAACCCTAGTTGTCCTGACGCTAACCCTAGTTGTCCTGACGCTAACTCTACTTGTCCTGACGCTAACCCTAGTTGTCCTGACGCTAACCCTAGTTGTCCTGACGCTAACCCTAGTTATCCTGACGCTAACTCTACTTGTCCTGTCGCTAACCCTAGTTTTCCTGATGCTAACCCTAGTTGTCCTGACGCTAACCCTACTTGTCCTGACGCTAACCCTAGTTGTCCTGACGCTAACCCTAGTTGTCCTGACGCTAACCCTACTTGTCCTGACGCTAACCCTAGTTGTCCTGACGCTAACCCTAGTTGTCCTGACGCTAACCCTAGTTGTCCTGACGCTAACCCTACTTGTCCTGCCGCTAACCCTAGTTGTCCTGACGCTAACCCTAGTTGTCCTGACGCTAACCCTACTTGTCCTGAGGCTAACCCTAGTTGCCCTGACGCTAACCCTAGTTGTCCTGACGCTAACCCTAGTTGTCCTGACGCTAACCCTAGTTGTCCTGACGCTAACTCTACTTGTCCTGATGCTAACCCTAGTTTTCCTGACGCTAACCCTAGTTGTCCTGACGCTAACCCTACTTGTCCTGACGCTAACCCTAGTTGTCCTGACGCTAACCCTAGTTGTCCTGACGCTAATCCTAGTTGTCCTCACGCTAACCCTAGTTGTCCTGACGCTAACCCTAGTTGTCCTGACGCTAACCCTAGTTGTCCTGACGCTAACCCTACTTGTCCTGACGCTAACCCTAGTTGCCCTGACGCTAACCCTAGTTGTCCTGATGCTAACCCTAGTTGTCCTGACGCTAACCCTAGTTGTCCTGACGCTAACCCTAGTTGTCCTGACACTAACCCTACTTGTCCTGACGCTAACCCTACTTGTCCTGACGCTAACCCTACTTGTACTGACGCTAACCCTAGTTGTCCTGACGCTAACCCTACTTGTCCTGACGCTAACCCTAGTTGTCCTGACGCTAACCCTAGTTGTCCTGACGCTAAAACTACTTGTCCTGACGCTAACCCTAGTTGCCCTGACGCTAACCCTAGTTGTCCTGACGCTAACCCTAGTTGTCCTGACGCTAACCCTAGTTGTCCTGACGCTAACTCTACTTGTCCTGACGCTAACCCTAGTTGTCCTGACGCTAACCCTAGTTGTCCTGACGCTAACCCTAGTTGTCCTGACGCTAACTCTACTTTTCCTGACGCTAACCCTAGTTTTCCTGATGCTAACCCTAGTTTTCCTGACGCTAACCCTAGTTGTCCTGATGCTAACCCTAGTTGTCCTGATGCTAACCCTAGTTGTCCTGACGCTAACCCTACTTGTCCTGACGCTAACCCTAGTTGTCCTGACGCTAACCCTAGTTGTCCTGACGCTAACCCTACTTGTCCTGACGCTAACCCTAGTTGTCCTGACGCTAACCCTAGTTGTCCTGACGCTAACCCTAGTTGTCCTGATGCTAACCCTACTTGTCCTGAGGCTAACCCTAGTTGCCCTGACGCTAACTCTAGTTCTCCTGACGCTAACCCTAGTTGTCCTGACGCTAACCCTAGTTGTCCTGACGCTAACCCTAGTTGTCCTGACGCTAACTCTACTTGTCCTGATGCTAACCCTAGTTTTCCTGACGCTAACCCTAGTTGTCCTGACGCTAATCCTAGTTGTCCTGACGCTAACCCTAGTTGTCCTGACGCTAACCCTACTTGTCCTGACGCTAACCCTAGTTGTCCTGACGCTAACCCTAGTTGTCCTGACGCTAACCCTACTTGTCCTGACGCTAACCCTAGATGCCCTGACGCTAACCCTAGTTGTCCTGACGCTAACCCTAGTTGACCTGACGCTAACCCTAGTTGTCCTGAAGCTAACCCTAGTTGTCCTGACGCTAACCCTAGTTGTCCTGACGCTAACCCTACTTGTCCTGACGCTAACCCTAGTTGTCCTGACGCTAACCCTAGTTGTCCTGACGCTAACCCTAGTTGTCCTGACGCTAACCCTACTTGTCCTGACGCTAACCCTAGTTGCCCTGACGCTAACCCTAGTTGTCCTGATGCTAGCCCTAGTTGTCCTGACGCTAACCCTAGCTGTCCTGCCGCTAACCCTAGTTGTCCTGACGCTAACCCTACTTGTCCTGACGCTAACCCTACTTGTCCTGACGCTAACCCTAGTTGTCCTCACGCTAACCCTACTTGTCCTGACGCTAACCCCAGTTGTCCTGACGCTAACCCTAGTTGTCCTGACGCTAACCCTAGTTGTACTGACGCTAACCCTACTTGTCCTGACGCTAACCCTAGTTGCCCTGACGCTAACCCTAGTTGTCCTGATGCTAACCCTAGTTGTCCTGACGCTAACCCTAGTTGTCCTGACGCTAACTCTACTTGTCCTGACGCTAACCCTAGTTGGCCTGACGCTAACCCTAGTTGTCCTGACGCTAAACCTAGTTGTCCTGACGCTAACTCTACTTGTCCTTACGCTAACCCTAGTTTTCCTGATGCTAACCCTAGTTGTCCTGACGCTAACCCTACTTGTCCTGACGCTAACCCTAGTTTTCCTGACGCTAACCCTAGTTGTCCTGACGCTAACCCTACTTGTCCTGACGCTAACCCTAGTTGCCCTGACGCTAACCCTAGTTGTCCTGATGCTAACCCTAGTTGTCCTGACGCTAACCCTAGTTGTCCTGACGCTAACCCTAGTTGTCCTGACACTAACCCTACTTGTCCTGACGCTAACCCTACTTGTCCTGACGCTAACCCTACTTGTACTGACGCTAACCCTAGTTGTCCTGACGCTAACCCTACTTGTCCTGACGCTAACCCTAGTTGTCCTGACGCTAACCCTAGTTGTCCTGACGCTAAAACTACTTGTCCTGACGCTAACCCTAGTTGCCCTGACGCTAACCCAGTTGTCCTGACGCTAACCCTAGTTGTCCTGACGCTAACCCTAGTTGTCCTGACGCTAACTCTACTTGTCCTGACGCTAACCCTAGTTGTCCTGACGCTAACCCTAGTTGTCCTGACGCTAACCCTAGTTGTCCTGACGCTAACTCTACTTTTCCTGACGCTAACCCTAGTTTTCCTGATGCTAACCCTAGTTTTCCTGACGCTAACCCTAGTTGTCCTGATGCTAACCCTAGTTGTCCTGATGCTAACCCTAGTTGTCCTGACGCTAACCCTACTTGTCCTGACGCTAACCCTAGTTGTCCTGACGCTAACCCTAGTTGTCCTGACGCTAACCCTACTTGTCCTGACGCTAACCCTAGTTGTCCTGACGCTAACCCTAGTTGTCCTGACGCTAACCCTAGTTGTCCTGATGCTAACCCTACTTGTCCTGAGGCTAACCCTAGTTGCCCTGACGCTAACCCTAGTTCTCCTGACGCTAACCCTAGTTGTCCTGACGCTAACCCTAGTTGTCCTGACGCTAACCCTAGTTGTCCTGACGCTAACTCTACTTGTCCTGATGCTAACCCTAGTTTTCCTGACGCTAACCCTACTTGTCCTGACGCTAACCCTAGTTGCCCTGACGCTAACCCTAGTTGTCCTGATGCTAGCCCTAGTTGTCCTGACGCTAACCCTAGTTGTCCTGACGCTAACCCTAGTTGTCCTGACGCTAACCCTACTTGTCCTGACGCTAACCCTACTTGTCCTGACGCTAACCCTAGTTGTCCTCACGCTAACCCTACTTGTCCTGACGCTAACCCCAGTTGTCCTGACGCTAACCCTAGTTGTCCTGACGCTAACCCTAGTTGTACTGACGCTAACCCTACTTGTCCTGACGCTAACCCTAGTTGTCCTGACTCTAACCCTAGTTGTCCTGACGCTAACCCTAGTTGTCCTGACGCTAACCCTACTTGTCCTGACGCTAACCCTAGTTGTCCTGACGCTAACCCTAGTTGTCCTGACGCTAACCCTACTTGTCCTGAGGCTAACCCTAGTTGCCCTGACGCTAACCCTAGTTGTCCTGACGCTAACCCTAGTTGTCCTGACGCTAACCCTACTTGTCCTGAGGCTAACCCTAGTTGCCCTGACGCTAACCCTAGTTGTCCTGACGCTAACCCTAGTTGTCCTGACGCTAACCCTAGTTGTCCTGACGCTAACCCTAGTTGTCCTGACGCTAACTCTACTTGTCCTGATGCTAACCCTAGTTTTCCTGACGCTAACCCTAGTTGTCCTGACGCTAACCCTACTTGTCCTGACGCTAACCCTAGTTGTCCTGACGCTAACCCTAGTTGTACTGACGCTAATCCTAGTTGTCCTGACGCTAACCCTAGTTGTCCTGACGCTAACCCTAGTTGTCCTGACGCTAACCCTAGTTGTCCTGACGCTAACCCTAGTTGACCTGACGCTAACCCTACTTGTCCTGACGCTAACCCTAGTTGCCCTGACGCTAACCCTAGTTGTCCTGATGCTAACCCTAGTTGTCCTGACGCTAACCCTAGTTGTCCTGACGCTAACCCTAGTTGTCCTGACACTAACCCTACTTGTCCTGACGCTAACCCTACTTGTCCTGACGCTAACCCTACTTGTACTGACGCTAACCCTAGTTGTCCTGACGCTAACCCTACTTGTCCTGACGCTAACCCTAGTTGTCCTGACGCTAACCCTAGTTGTACTGACGCTAACCCTACTTGTCCTGACGCTAACCCTAGTTGCCCTGACGCTAACCCTAGTTGTCCTGACGCTAACCCTAGTTGTCCTGACGCTAACCCTAGTTGTCCTGACGCTAACTCTACTTGTCCTGACGCTAACCCTAGTTGTCCTGACGCTAACCCTAGTTGTCCTGACGCTAACCCTAGTTGTCCTGACGCTAACTCTACTTGTCCTGACGCTAACCCTAGTTTTCCTGATGCTAACCCTAGTTTTCCTGACGCTAACCCTAGTTGTCCTGATGCTAACCCTAGTTGTCCTGATGCTAACCCTACTTGTCCTGACGCTAACCCTACTTGTCCTGACGCTAACCCTAGTTGTCCTGACGCTAACCCTACTTGTCCTGACGCTAACCCTAGTTGTCCTGACGCTAACCCTAGTTGTCCTGACGCTAACCCTAGTTGTCCTGACGCTAACCCTACTTGTCCTGAGGCTAACCCTAGTTGCCCTGACGCTAACCCTAGTTCTCCTGACGCTAACCCTAGTTGTCCTGACGCTAACCCTAGTTGTCCTGACGCTAACCCTAGTTGTCCTGACGCTAACTCTACTTGTCCTGATGCTAACCCTAGTTTTCCTGACGCTAACCCTAGTTGTCCTGACGCTAACCCTACTTGTCCTGACGCTAACCCTAGTTGTCCTGACGCTAACCCTAGTTGTCCTGACGCTAATCCTAGTTGTCCTGACGCTAACCCTAGTTGTCCTGACGCTAACCCTATTTGTCCTGACGCTAACCCTAGTTGTCCTGACGCTAACCCTAGTTGTCCTGACGCTAACCCTACTTGTCCTGAAGCTAACTCTAGTTGTCCTGACGCTAACCCTAGTTGTCCTGACGCTAACCCTACTTGTCCTGACGCTAACCCTAGTTGCCCTGACGCTAACCCTAGTTGTCCTGACGCTAACCCTACTTGTCCTGACGCTAACCCTAGTTGTCCTGACGCTAACCCTAGTTGTCCTGACGCTAACCCTACTTGTCCTGACGCTAACCCTAGATGCCCTGACTCTAATCCTAGTTGTCCTGACGCTAACCCTAGTTGACCTGACGCTAACCCTAGTTGTCCTGAAGCTAACCCTAGTTGTGCTGACGCTAACCCTAGTTGTCCTGACGCTAACCCTACTTGTCCTGACGCTAACCCTAGTTGTCCTGACGCTAACCCTAGTTGTCCTGACGCTAACCCTAGTTGTCCTGACGCTAACCCTACTTGTCCTGACGCTAACCCTAGTTGCCCTGACGCTAACCCTAGTTGTCCTGATGCTAGCCCTAGTTGTCCTGACGCTAACCCTAGTTGTCCTGACGCTAACCCTAGTTGTCCTGACGCTAACCCTACTTGTCCTGACGCTAACCCTACTTGTCCTGACGCTAACCCTAGTTGTCCTGACGCTAACCCTACTTGTCCTGACGCTAACCCTAGTTGTCCTGACGCTAACCCTAGTTGTCCTGACGCTAACCCTAGTTGTCCTGACGCTAACCCTACTTGTCCTGACGCTAACCCTAGTTGCCCTGACGCTAACCCTAGTTGTCCTGACGCTAACCCTAGTTGTCCTGACGCTAACCCTAGTTGTCCTGACGCTAACTCTACTTGTCCTGACGCTAACCCTAGTTGTCCTGACGCTAACCCTAGTTGTCCTGACGCTAACTCTACTTGTCCTGACGCTAACCCTAGTTTTCCTGATGCTAACCCTAGTTGTCCTGACGCTAACCCTACTTGTCCTGACGCTAACCCTGGTTGTCCTGACGCTAACCCTAGTTGTCCTGACGCTAACCCTAGTTGTCCTGACTCTAACCCTAGTTGTCCTGACGCTAACCCTAGTTGTCCTGACGCTAACCCTACTTGTCCTGACGCTAACCCTAGTTGTCCTGACGCTAACCCTACTTGTCCTGAGGCTAACCCTAGTTGCCCTGACGCTAACCCTAGTTGTCCTGACGCTAACCCTAGTTGTCCTGACGCTAACCCTAGTTGTCCTGACGCTAACCCTAGTTGTCCTGACGCTAACTCTACTTGTCCTGATGCTAACCCTAGTTTTCCTGACGCTAACCCTAGTTGTCCTGACGCTAACCCTACTTGTCCTGACGCTAACCCTAGTTGTCCTGACGCTAACTCTAGTTGTCCTGGCGCTAATCCTAGTTGTCCTGACGCTAACCCTAGTTGTCCTGACGCTAACCCTAGTTGACCTGACGCTAACCCTACTTGTCCTGACGCTAACCCTAGTTGTCCTGACGCTAACCCTAGTTGTCCTGACGCTAACCCTACTTGTCCTGAAGCTAACTCTAGTTGTCCTGACGCTAACCCTAGTTGTCCTGACGCTAACCCTACTTGTCCTGACGCTAACCCTAGTTGCCCTGACGCTAACCCTAGTTGTCCTGACGCTAACCCTACTTGTCCTGACGCTAACCCTAGTTGTCCTGACGCTAACCCTAGTTGTCCTGACGCTAACCCTACTTGTCCTGACGCTAACCCTAGATGCCCTGACTCTAATCCTAGTTGTCCTGACGCTAACCCTAGTTGACCTGACGCTAACCCTAGTTGTCCTGAAGCTAACCCTAGTTGTGCTGACGCTAACCCTAGTTGTCCTGACGCTAACCCTACTTGTCCTGACGCTAACCCTAGTTGTCCTGACGCTAACCCTAGTTGTCCTGACGCTAACCCTAGTTGTCCTGACGCTAACCCTACTTGTCCTGACGCTAACCCTAGTTGCCCTGACGCTAACCCTAGTTGTCCTGATGCTAGCCCTAGTTGTCCTGACGCTAACCCTAGTTGTCCTGACGCTAACCCTAGTTGTCCTGACGCTAACCCTACTTGTCCTGACGCTAACCCTACTTGTCCTGACGCTAACCCTAGTTGTCCTGACGCTAACCCTACTTGTCCTGACGCTAACCCTAGTTGTCCTGACGCTAACCCTAGTTGTCCTGACGCTAACCCTAGTTGTCCTGACGCTAACCCTACTTGTCCTGACGCTAACCCTAGTTGCCCTGACGCTAACCCTAGTTGTCCTGACGCTAACCCTAGTTGTCCTGACGCTAACCCTAGTTGTCCTGACGCTAACTCTACTTGTCCTGACGCTAACCCTAGTTGTCCTGACGCTAACCCTAGTTGTCCTGACGCTAACTCTACTTGTCCTGACGCTAACCCTAGTTTTCCTGATGCTAACCCTAGTTGTCCTGACGCTAACCCTACTTGTCCTGACGCTAACCCTGGTTGTCCTGACGCTAACCCTAGTTGTCCTGACGCTAACCCTAGTTGTCCTGACTCTAACCCTAGTTGTCCTGACGCTAACCCTAGTTGTCCTGACGCTAACCCTACTTGTCCTGACGCTAACCCTAGTTGTCCTGACGCTAACCCTACTTGTCCTGAGGCTAACCCTAGTTGCCCTGACGCTAACCCTAGTTGTCCTGACGCTAACCCTAGTTGTCCTGACGCTAACCCTAGTTGTCCTGACGCTAACCCTAGTTGTCCTGACGCTAACTCTACTTGTCCTGATGCTAACCCTAGTTTTCCTGACGCTAACCCTAGTTGTCCTGACGCTAACCCTACTTGTCCTGACGCTAACCCTAGTTGTCCTGACGCTAACTCTAGTTGTCCTGGCGCTAATCCTAGTTGTCCTGACGCTAACCCTAGTTGTCCTGACGCTAACCCTAGTTGACCTGACGCTAACCCTACTTGTCCTGACGCTAACCCTAGTTGCCCTGACGCTAACCCTAGTTGTCCTGATGCTAACCCTAGTTGTCCTGACGCTAACCCTAGTTGTCCTGACGCTAACCCTAGTTGTCCTGACACTAACCCTACTTGTCCTGACGCTAACCCTACTTGTCCTGACGCTAACCCTACTTGTACTGACGCTAACCCTAGTTGTCCTGACGCTAACCCTACTTGTCCTGACGCTAACCCTAGTTGTCCTGACGCTAACCCTAGTTGTCCTGACGCTAACCCTACTTGTCCTGACGCTAACCCTAGTTGCCCTGACGCTAACCCTAGTTGTCCTGACGCTAACCCTAGTTGTCCTGACGCTAACCCTAGTTGTCCTGACGCTAACTCTACTTGTCCTGACGCTAACCCTAGTTGTCCTGACGCTAACCCTAGTTGTCCTGACGCTAACCCTAGTTGTCCTGACGCTAACCCTAGTTGTCCTGACGCTAACTCTACTTGTCCTGACGCTAACCCTAGTTTTCCTGATGCTAACCCTAGTTTTCCTGACGCTAACCCTAGTTGTCCTGATGCTAACCCTAGTTGTCCTGATGCTAACCCTAGTTGTCCTGACGCTAACCCTACTTGTCCTGACGCTAACCCTAGTTGTCCTGACGCTAACCCTAGTTGTCCTGACGCTAACCCTACTTGTCCTGACGCTAACCCTAGTTGTCCTGACGCTAACCCTAGTTGTCCTGACGCTAACCCTAGTTGTCCTGACGCTAACCCTTCTTGTCCTGAGGCTAACCCTAGTTGCCCTGACGCTAACCGTAGTTCTCCTGACGCTAACCCTAGTTGTCCTGACGCTAACCCTAGTTGTCCTGACGCTAACCCTAGTTGTCCTGACGCTAACTCTACTTGTCCTGATGCTAACCCTAGTTTTCCTGACGCTAACCCTAGTTGTCCTGACGCTAACCCTACTTGTCCTGACGCTAACCCTAGTTGTCCTGACGCTAACCCTAGTTGTCCTGACGCTAACCCTACTTGTCCTGACGCTAACCCTAGTTGCCCTGACGCTAACCCTAGTTGTCCTGACGCTAACCCTAGTTGTCCTGACGCTAACTCTACTTGTCCTGACGCTAACCCTAGTTGTCCTGACGCTAACCCTAGTTGTCCTGACGCTAACCCTAGTTGTCCTGACGCTAACTCTACTTGTCCTGACGCTAACCCTAGTTTTCCTGATGCTAACCCTAGTTTTCCTGACGCTAACCCTAGTTGTCCTGATGCTAACCCTAGTTGTCCTGATGCTAACCCTAGTTGTCCTGACGCTAACCCTACTTGTCCTGACGCTAACCCTAGTTGTCCTGACGCTAACCCTAGTTGTCCTGACGCTAACCCTACTTGTCCTGACGCTAACCCTAGTTGTCCTGACGCTAACCCTAGTAGTCCTGACGCTAACCCTAGTTGTCCTGACGCTAACCCTACTTGTCCTGAGGCTAACCCTAGTTGCCCTGACGCTAACCCTAGTTCTCCTGACGCTAACCCTAGTTGTCCTGACGCTAACCCTAGTTGTCCTGACGCTAACCCTAGTTGTCCTGATGCTAACTCTACATGTCCTGATGCTAACCCTAGTTTTCCTGACGCTAACCCTAGTTGTCCTGACGCTAACCCTACTTGTCCTGACGCTAACCCTAGTTGTCCTGACGCTAACCCTAGTTGTCCTGACGCTAACCCTATTTGTCCTGACGCTAACCCTAGTTGTCCTGACGCTAACCCTACTTGTCCTGACGCTAACTCTAGTTGTCCTGACGCTAACCCTAGTTGTCCTGACGCTAACCCTACTTGTCCTGACGCTAACCCTAGTTGTCCTGACGCTAACCCTACTTGTCCTGACGCTAACCCTAGTTGTCCTGACGCTAACCCTAGTTGTCCTGACGCTAACCCTACTTGTCCTGACGCTAACCCTAGATGCCCTGACGCTAACCCTAGTTGTCCTGACGCTAACCCTAGTTGACCTGACGCTAACCCTAGTTGTCCTGAAGCTAACCCTAGTTGTCCTGACGCTAACCCTAGTTGTCCTGACGCTAACCCTACTTGTCCTGACGCTAACCCTAGTTGCCCTGACGCTAACCCTAGTTGTCCTGACGCTAACCCTAGTTGTCCTGACGCTAACCCTAGTTGTCCTGACGCTAACTCTACTTGTCCTGACGATAACCCTAGTTGTCCTGACGCTAACCCTAGTTGTCCTGACGCTAACCCTAGTTGTCCTGACGCTAACTCTACTTGTCCTGACGCTAACCCTACTTTTCCTGATGCTAACCCTAGTTTTCCTGACGCTAACCCTAGTTGTCCTGATGCTAACCCTAGTTGTCCTGATGCTAACCCTAGTTGTCCTGATGCTAACCCTACTTGTCCTGACGCTAACCCTAGTTGTCCTGACGCTAACCCTAGTTGTCCTGACGCTAACCCTACTTGTCCTGACGAAAACCCTAGTTGTCCTGACGCTAACCCTAGTTGTCCTGACGCTAACCCTAGTTGTCCTGACGCTAACCCTACTTGTCCTGAGGCTAACCCTAGTTGCCCTGACGCTAACCGTAGTTCTCCTGACGCTAACCCTAGTTGTCCTGACGCTAACCCTAGTTGTCCTGACGCTAACCCTAGTTGTCCTGACGCTAACTCTACTTGTCCTGATGCTAACCCTAGTTTTCCTGACGCTAACCCTAGTTGTCCTGACGCTAACCCTACTTGTCCTGACGCTAACCCTAGTTGTCCTGACGCTAACCCTAGTTGTCCTGACGCTAACCCTACTTGTCCTGACGCTAACCCTAGTTGCCCTGACGCTAACCCTAGTTGTCCTGACGCTAACCCTAGTTGTCCTGACGCTAACCCTAGTTGTCCTGACGCTAACTCTACTTGTCCTGATGCTAACCCTAGTTGTCCTGACGCTAACCCTAGTTGTCCTGACGCTAACCCTAGTTGTCCTGACGCTAACTCTACTTGTCCTGACGCTAACCCTAGTTTTCCTGATGCTAACCCTAGTTTTCCTGACGCTAACCCTAGTTGTCCTGATGCTAACCCTAGTTGTCCTGATGCTAACCCTAGTTGTCCTGACGCTAACCCTACTTGTCCTGACGCTAACCCTAGTTGTCCTGACGCTAACCCTAGTTGTCCTGACGCTAACCCTACTTGTCCTGACGCTAACCCTAGTTGTCCTGACGCTAACCCTAGTAGTCCTGACGCTAACCCTAGTTGTCCTGACGCTAACCCTACTTGTCCTGAGGCTAACCCTAGTTGCCCTGACGCTAACCCTAGTTCTCCTGACGCTAACCCTAGTTGTCCTGACGCTAACCCTAGTTGTCCTGACGCTAACCCTAGTTGTCCTGATGCTAACTCTACTTGTCCTGATGCTAACCCTAGTTTTCCTGACGCTAACCCTAGTTGTCCTGACGCTAACCCTACTTGTCCTGACGCTAACCCTAGTTGTCCTGACGCTAACCCTAGTTGTCCTGACGCTAACCCTATTTGTCCTGACGCTAACCCTAGTTGTCCTGACGCTAACCCTACTTGTCCTGACGCTAACTCTAGTTGTCCTGACGCTAACCCTAGTTGTCCTGACGCTAACCCTACTTGTCCTGACGCTAACCCTAGTTGTCCTGACGCTAACCCTACTTGTCCTGACGCTAACCCTAGTTGTCCTGACGCTAACCCTAGTTGTCCTGACGCTAACCCTACTTGTCCTGACGCTAACCCTAGATGCCCTGACGCTAACCCTAGTTGTCCTGACGCTAACCCTAGTTGACCTGACGCTAACCCTAGTTGTCCTGAAGCTAACCCTAGTTGTCCTGACGCTAACCCTAGTTGTCCTGACGCTAACCCTACTTGTCCTGACGCTAACCCTAGTTGTCCTGACGCTAACCCTAGTTGTCCTGACGCTAACCCTAGTTGTCCTGACGCTAACCCTACTTGTCCTGACGCTAACCCTAGTTTTCCTGATGCTAACCCTAGTTTTCCTGACGCTAACCCTAGTTGTCCTGATGCTAACCCTAGTTGTCCTGATGCTAACCCTAGTTGTCCTGACGCTAACCCTACTTGTCCTGACGCTAACCCTAGTTGTCCTGACGCTAACCCTAGTTGTCCTGACGCTAACCCTACTTGTCCTGACGCTAACCCTAGTTGTCCTGACGCTAACCCTAGTAGTCCTGACGCTAACCCTAGTTGTCCTGACGCTAACCCTACTTGTCCTGAGGCTAACCCTAGTTGCCCTGACGCTAACCCTAGTTCTCCTGACGCTAACCCTAGTTGTCCTGACGCTAACCCTAGTTGTCCTGACGCTAACCCTAGTTGTCCTGATGCTAACTCTACTTGTCCTGATGCTAACCCTAGTTTTCCTGACGCTAACCCTAGTTGTCCTGACGCTAACCCTACTTGTCCTGACGCTAACCCTAGTTGTCCTGACGCTAACCCTAGTTGTCCTGACGCTAACCCTATTTGTCCTGACGCTAACCCTAGTTGTCCTGACGCTAACCCTACTTGTCCTGACGCTAACTCTAGTTGTCCTGACGCTAACCCTAGTTGTCCTGACGCTAACCCTACTTGTCCTGACGCTAACCCTAGTTGTCCTGACGCTAACCCTACTTGTCCTGACGCTAACCCTAGTTGTCCTGACGCTAACCCTAGTTGTCCTGACGCTAACCCTACTTGTCCTGACGCTAACCCTAGATGCCCTGACGCTAACCCTAGTTGTCCTGACGCTAACCCTAGTTGACCTGACGCTAACCCTAGTTGTCCTGAAGCTAACCCTAGTTGTCCTGACGCTAACCCTAGTTGTCCTGACGCTAACCCTACTTGTCCTGACGCTAACCCTAGTTGTCCTGACGCTAACCCTAGTTGTCCTGACGCTAACCCTACTTGTCCTGACGCTAACCCTAGTTGCCCTGACGCTAACCCTAGTTGTCCTGATGCTAGCCCTAGTTGTCCTGACGCTAACCCTAGTTGTCCTGACGCTAACCCTACTTGTCCTGACGCTAACCCTAGTTGTCCTGACGCTAACCCTAGTTGTCCTGACGCTAACCCTACTTGTCCTGACGCTAACCCTAGTTGCCCTGACGCTAACCCTAGTTGTCCTGACGCTAACCCTAGTTGTCCTGACGCTAACCCTAGTTGTCCTGACGCTAACCCTAGTTGTCCTGACGCTAACCCTAGTTGTCCTGACGCTAACTCTACTTGTCCTGACGCTAACCCTAGTTTTCCTGACGCTAACCCTAGTTGTCCTGACGCTAACCCTACTTGTCCTGACTCTAACCCTAGTTGTCCTGACGCTAACCCTAGTTGTCCTGACGCTAACCCTAGTTGTCCTGACGCTAACCCTAGTTGTCCTGACGCTAACTCTACTTGTCCTGACGCTAACCCTAGTTGTCCTGACGCTAACCCTAGTTGTCCTGACGCTAACCCTACTTGTCCTGACTCTAACCCTAGTTGTCCTGACGCTAACCCTAGTTGTCCTGACGCTAACCCTAGTTGTCCTGACGCTAACCCTACTTGTCCTGAGGCTAACCCTAGTTGCCCTGACGCTAACCCTAGTTGCCCTGACGCTAACCCTAGTTGTCCTGACGCTAACCCTAGTTGTCCTGACGCTAACCCTAGTTGTCCTGACGCTAACTCTACTTGTCCTGATGCTAACCCTAGTTTTCCTGACGCTAACCCTAGTTGTCCTGACGCTAACCCTACTTGTCCTGACGCTAACCCTAGTTGTCCTGACGCTAACCCTAGTTGTCCTGACGCTAATCCTAGTTGTCCTGACGCTAACCCTAGTTGTCCTGACGCTAACCCTACTTGTCCTGACGCTAACCCTAGTTGTCCTGACGCTAACCCTAGTTGTCCTGACGCTAACCCTACTTGTCCTGATGCTAACTCTAGTTGTCCTGACGCTAACCCTAGTTGTCCTGACGCTAACCCTACTTGTCCTGACGCTAACCCTAGTTGCCCTGACGCTAACCCTAGTTGTCCTGACGCTAACCCTACTTGTCCTGACGCTAACCCTAGTTGTCCTGACGCTAACCCTAGTTGTCCTGACGCTAACCCTACTTGTCCTGACGCTAACCCTAGTTGTCCTGACGCTAACCCTACTTGTCCTGACGATAACCCTAGATGCCCTGACGCTAACCCTAGTTGTCCTGACGCTAACCCTAGTTGTCCTGACGCTAACCCTAGTTGTCCTGACGCTAACCCTACTTGTCCTGACGCTAACCCTACTTGTCCTGACGCTAACCCTAGTTGTCCTGACGCTAACCCTACTTGTCCTGACGCTAACCCTAGTTGTCCTGACGCTAACCCTAGTTGTCCTGACGCTAACCCTAGTTGTCCTGATGCTAACCCTAGTTGTCCTGACGCTAACCCTACTTGTCCTGACGCTAACCCTAGTTCTCCTGACGCTAACCCTAGTTGTCCTGATGCTAACCCTAGTTGTCCTGACGCTAACCCTAGTTGTCCCGACGCTAACCCTAGTTGTCCCGACGCTAACCCTAGTTGTCCTGACGCTAACCCTAGTTGTCCTGACGCTATCCCTAGTTGTCCTGATGCTAACCCTAGTTGTCCTGACGCTAACCCTAGTTGTCCTGACGCTAACCCTAGTGGTCCTGACGCTAACCCTAGTTGTCGTGAGGCTAACCCTAGTTGTCGTGACGCTAACCCTAGTTGTCCTGACGCTAACCCTAGTTGTCGTGACGCTAAACCTAGTTGTCCTGACGCTAACCCTAGTTGTCCTGACGCTAACCCTAGTTGTCCTGACGCTAACCCAAGTTGTCGTGACGCTAACCCAAGTTGTCGTGACGCTAACCCTAGTTGTCCTGACGCTAACCCTAGTTGTCCTGACGCTAACCCTAGTTGTCGTGACGCTAACCCTAGTTGTCCTGACGCTAACCCTAGTTGTCCTGACGCTAACCCTAGTTGTCCTGACGCTAACCCTAGTTGTCCTGACGCTAACCCTAGTTGTCCTGACACTAACCCTACTTGTCCTGACGCTAACCCTACTTGTAATGGCGCTAACCCTAGTTGTCCTGACGCTAACCCTACTTGTCCTGACGCTAACCCTAGTTGTCCTGACGCTAACCCTAGTTGTCCTGACGCTAACCCTACTTGTCCTGACGCTAACCCTAGTTGCCCTGACGCTAACCCTAGTTGTCCTGACGCTAATACTAGTTGTCCTGACGCTAACCCTAGTTGTCCTGACGCTAACTCTACTTGTCCTGACGCTAACCCTAGTTTTCCTGATGCTAACCCTAGTTGTCCTGATGCTAACCCTGCTTTTCCTGACGCTAACCCTAGTTGTCCTGACGCTAACCCTAGTTGTCCTGACGCTAACCCTACTTGTCCTGACGCTAACCCTAGTTGTCCTGACGCTAACCCTAGTTGTCCTGACGCTAACCCTACTTGTCCTGAGGCTAACCCTAGTTGCCCTGACGCTAACCCTAGTTCTCCTGACGCTAACCCTAGTTGTCCTGACGCTAACCCTAGTTGTCCTGACGCTAACCCTAGTTGTCCTGACGCTAACTCTACTTGTCCTGATGCTAACCCTAGTTTTCCTGACGCTAACCCTAGTTGTCCTGACGCTAACCCTACTTGTCCTGACGCTAACCCTAGTTGTCCTGACGCTAACCCTAGTTGTCCTGACGCTAATCCTAGTTGTCCTGACGCTAACCCTAGTTGTCCTGACGCTAACCCTACTTGTCCTGACGCTAACCCTAGTTGTCCTGACGCTAACCCTAGTTGTCCTGACGCTAACCCTACTTGTCCTGACGCTAACCCTAGTTGTCCTGACGCTAACCCTAGTTGTCCTGACGCTAACTCTACTTGTCCTGACTCTAACCCTAGTTGTCCTGACGCTAACCCTAGTTGTCCTGACGCTAACCCTAGTTGTCCTGACGCTAACCCTACTTGTCCTGAGGCTAACCCTAGTTGCCCTGACGCTAACCCTAGTTGTCCTGATGCTAACCCTAGTTGTCCTGACGCTAACCCTAGTTGTCCTGATGCTAACTCTACTTGTCCTGATGCTAACCCTAGTTTTCCTGACGCTAACCCTAGTTGTCCTGACGCTAACCCTACTTGTCCTGACGCTAACCCTAGTTGTCCTGACGCTAACCCTAGTTGTCCTGACGCTAATCCTAGTTGTCCTGATGCTAACCCTAGTTGTCCTGACGCTAACCCTACTTGTCCTGACGCTAACCCTAGTTGTCCTGACGCTAACCCTAGTTGTCCTGACGCTAACCCTACTTGTCCTGACGCTAACTCTAGTTGTCCTGACGCTAACCCTAGTTGTCCTGACGCTAACCCTACTTGTCCTGACGCTAACCCTAGTTGCCCTGACGCTAACCCTAGTTGTCCTGACGCTAACCCTACTTGTCCTGACGCTAACCCTAGTTGTCCTGACGCTAACCCTAGTTGTCCTGACGCTAACCCTACTTGTCCTGACGCTAACCCTAGTTGTCCTGACGCTAACCCTACTTGTCCTGACGCTAACCCTAGTTGCCCTGACGCTAACCCTAGTTGTCCTGACGCTAATCCTAGTTGTCCTGACGCTAACCCTAGTTGTCCTGACGCTAACCCTAGTTGTCCTGACGCTAACCCTACTTGTCCTGACGCTAACCCTAGTTGTCCTGACGCTAACCCTACTTGTCCTGATGATAACCCTAGATGCCCTGACGCTAACCCTAGTTGTCCTGACGCTAGCCCTAGTTGTCCTGACACTAACCCTACTTGTCCTGACGCTAACCCTACTTGTAATGGCGCTAACCCTAGTTGTCCTGACTCTAACCCTACTTGTCCTGACGCTAACCCTAGTTGTCCTGACGCTAACCCTAGTTGTCCTGACGCTAACCCTACTTGTCCTGACGCTAACCCTAGTTGCCCTGACGCTAACCCTAGTTGTCCTGATGCTAACCCTAGTTGTCCTGACGCTAACCCTAGTTGTCCTGACGCTAACCCTACTTGTCCTGACGCTAACCCTAGTTGCCCTGACGCTAACCCTAGTTGTCCTGACGCTAACCCTAGTTGTCCTGACGCTAACCCTAGTTGTCCTGACGCTAACTCTACTTGTCCTGACGCTAACCCTAGTTTTCCTGATGCTAACCCTAGTTGTCCTGATGCTAACCCTGCTTGTCTTGACGCTAACCCTAGTTGTCCTGACGCTAACCCTAGTTGTCCTGACGCTAACCCTACTTGTCCTGACGCTAACCCTAGTTGTCCTGACGCTAACCCTACTTGTCCTGATGCTAACCCTAGTTGCCCTGACGCTAACCCTAGTTCTCCTGACGCTAACCCTAGTTGTCCTGACGCTAACCCTAGTTGTCCTGACGCTAACCCTAGTTGTCCTGACGCTAACTCTACTTGTCCTGATGCTAACCCTAGTTTTCCTGACGCTAACCCTAGTTGTCCTGACGCTAACCCTACTTGTCCTGACGCTAACCCTAGTTGTCCTGACGCTAACCCTAGTTGTCCTGACGCTAATCCTAGTTGTCCTGACGCTAACCCTAGTTGTCCTGACGCTAACCCTACTTGTCCTGACGCTAACCCTAGTTGTCCTGACGCTAACCCTAGTTGTCCTGACGCTAACCCTACTTGTCCTGACGCTAACCCTAGTTGTCCTGACGCTAACCCTAGTTGTCCTGACGCTAACTCTACTTGTCCTGACTCTAACCCTAGTTGTCCTGACGCTAACCCTAGTTGTCCTGACGCTAACCCTAGTTGTCCTGACGCTAACCCTACTTGTCCTGAGGCTAACCCTAGTTGCCCTGACGCTAACCCTAGTTGCCCTGACGCTAACCCTAGTTGTCCTGATGCTAACCCTAGTTGTCCTGACGCTAACCCTAGTTGTCCTGATGCTAACTCTACTTGTCCTGATGCTAACCCTAGTTTTCCTGACGCTAACCCTAGTTGTCCTGACGCTAACCCTACTTGTCCTGACGCTAACCCTAGTTGTCCTGACGCTAACCCTAGTTGTCCTGACGCTAATCCTAGTTGTCCTGATGCTAACCCTAGTTGTCCTGACGCTAACCCTACTTGTCCTGACGCTAACCCTAGTTGTCCTGACGCTAACCCTAGTTGTCCTGACGCTAACCCTACTTGTCCTGACGCTAACTCTAGTTGTCCTGACGCTAACCCTAGTTGTCCTGACGCTAACCCTACTTGTCCTGACGCTAACCCTAGTTGTCCTGACGCTAACCCTACTTGTCCTGACGATAACCCTAGATGCCCTGACGCTAACCCTAGTTGTCCTGACGCTAGCCCTAGTTGTCCTGACACTAACCCTACTTGTCCTGACGCTAACCCTACTTGTAATGGCGCTAACCCTAGTTGTCCTGACTCTAACCCTACTTGTCCTGACGCTAACCCTAGTTGTCCTGACGCTAACCCTACTTGTCCTGACGCTAACCCTAGTTGCCCTGACGCTAACCCTAGTTGTCCTGACGCTAACCCTAGTTGTCCTGACGCTAACCCTAGTTGTCCTGACGCTAACCCTACTTGTCCTGACGCTAACCCTAGTTGCCCTGACGCTAACCCTACTTGTCCTGACGCTAACCCTAGTTTTCCTGATGCTAACCCTAGTTGTCCTGATGCTAACCCTGCTTTTCCTGACGCTAACTCTACTTGTCCTGACTCTAACCCTAGTTGTCCTGACGCTAACCCTAGTTGTCCTGACGCTAACCCTAGTTGTCCTGACGCTAACCCTACTTGTCCTGAGGCTAACCCTAGTTGCCCTGACGCTAACCCTAGTTGTCCTGATGCTAACCCTAGTTGTCCTGACGCTAACCCTAGTTGTCCTGATGCTAACTCTACTTGTCCTGATGCTAACCCTAGTTTTCCTGACGCTAACCCTAGTTGTCCTGACGCTAACCCTACTTGTCCTGACGCTAACCCTAGTTGTCCTGACGCTAACCCTAGTTGTCCTGACGCTAATCCTAGTTGTCCTGATGCTAACCCTAGTTGTCCTGACGCTAACCCTACTTGTCCTGACGCTAACCCTAGTTGTCCTGACGCTAACCCTAGTTGTCCTGACGCTAACCCTACTTGTCCTGACGCTAACTCTAGTTGTCCTGACGCTAACCCTAGTTGTCCTGACGCTAACCCTACTTGTCCTGACGCTAACCCTAGTTGCCCTGACGCTAACCCTAGTTGTCCTGACGCTAACCCTACTTGTCCTGACGCTAACCCTAGTTGTCCTGACGCTAACCCTAGTTGTCCTGACGCTAACCCTACTTGTCCTGACGCTAACCCTAGTTGTCCTGACGCTAACCCTACTTGTCCTGACGCTAACCCTAGTTGCCCTGACGCTAACCCTAGTTGTCCTGACGCTAATCCTAGTTGTCCTGACGCTAACCCTAGTTGTCCTGACGCTAACCCTAGTTGTCCTGACGCTAACCCTACTTGTCCTGACGCTAACCCTAGTTGTCCTGACGCTAACCCTACTTGTCCTGACGATAACCCTAGATGCCCTGACGCTAACCCTAGTTGTCCTGACGCTAGCCCTAGTTGTCCTGACACTAACCCTACTTGTCCTGACGCTAACCCTACTTGTAATGGCGCTAACCCTAGTTGTCCTGACTCTAACCCTACTTGTCCTGACGCTAACCCTAGTTGTCCTGACGCTAACCCTAGTTGTCCTGACGCTAACCCTACTTGTCCTGACGCTAACCCTAGTTGCCCTGACGCTAACCCTAGTTGTCCTGACGCTAACCCTAGTTGTCCTGACGCTAACCCTAGTTGTCCTGACGCTAACCCTACTTGTCCTGACGCTAACCCTAGTTGCCCTGACGCTAACCCTAGTTGTCCTGACGCTAACCCTAGTTGTCCTGACGCTAACCCTAGTTGTCCTGACGCTAACTCTACTTGTCCTGACGCTAACCCTAGTTTTCCTGATGCTAACCCTAGTTGTCCTGATGCTAACCCTGCTTGTCTTGACGCTAACCCTAGTTGTCCTGACGCTAACCCTAGTTGTCCTGACGCTAACCCTACTTGTCCTGACGCTAACCCTAGTTGTCCTGACGCTAACCCTACTTGTCCTGATGCTAACCCTAGTTGCCCTGACGCTAACCCTAGTTCTCCTGACGCTAACCCTAGTTGTCCTGACGCTAACCCTAGTTGTCCTGACGCTAACCCTAGTTGTCCTGACGCTAACTCTACTTGTCCTGATGCTAACCCTAGTTTTCCTGACGCTAACCCTAGTTGTCCTGACGCTAACCCTACTTGTCCTGACGCTAACCCTAGTTGTCCTGACGCTAACCCTAGTTGTCCTGACGCTAATCCTAGTTGTCCTGACGCTAACCCTAGTTGTCCTGACGCTAACCCTACTTGTCCTGACGCTAACCCTAGTTGTCCTGACGCTAACCCTAGTTGTCCTGACGCTAACCCTACTTGTCCTGACGCTAACCCTAGTTGTCCTGACGCTAACCCTAGTTGTCCTGACGCTAACTCTACTTGTCCTGACTCTAACCCTAGTTGTCCTGACGCTAACCCTAGTTGTCCTGACGCTAACCCTAGTTGTCCTGACGCTAACCCTACTTGTCCTGAGGCTAACCCTAGTTGCCCTGACGCTAACCCTAGTTGCCCTGACGCTAACCCTAGTTGTCCTGATGCTAACCCTAGTTGTCCTGACGCTAACCCTAGTTGTCCTGATGCTAACTCTACTTGTCCTGATGCTAACCCTAGTTTTCCTGACGCTAACCCTAGTTGTCCTGACGCTAACCCTACTTGTCCTGACGCTAACCCTAGTTGTCCTGACGCTAACCCTAGTTGTCCTGACGCTAATCCTAGTTGTCCTGATGCTAACCCTAGTTGTCCTGACGCTAACCCTACTTGTCCTGACGCTAACCCTAGTTGTCCTGACGCTAACCCTAGTTGTCCTGACGCTAACCCTACTTGTCCTGACGCTAACTCTAGTTGTCCTGACGCTAACCCTAGTTGTCCTGACGCTAACCCTACTTGTCCTGACGCTAACCCTAGTTGTCCTGACGCTAACCCTACTTGTCCTGACGATAACCCTAGATGCCCTGACGCTAACCCTAGTTGTCCTGACGCTAGCCCTAGTTGTCCTGACACTAACCCTACTTGTCCTGACGCTAACCCTACTTGTAATGGCGCTAACCCTAGTTGTCCTGACTCTAACCCTACTTGTCCTGACGCTAACCCTAGTTGTCCTGACGCTAACCCTAGTTGTCCTGACGCTAACCCTACTTGTCCTGACGCTAACCCTAGTTGCCCTGACGCTAACCCTAGTTGTCCTGACGCTAACCCTAGTTGTCCTGACGCTAACCCTAGTTGTCCTGACGCTAACCCTACTTGTCCTGACGCTAACCCTAGTTGCCCTGACGCTAACCCTAGTTGTCCTGACGCTAACCCTAGTTGTCCTGACGCTAACCCTAGTTGTCCTGACGCTAACTCTACTTGTCCTGAAGCTAACCCTAGTTTTCCTGATGCTAACCCTAGTTGTCCTGATGCTAACCCTGCTTGTCTTGACGCTAACCCTAGTTGTCCTGACGCTAACCCTAGTTGTCCTGACGCTAACCCTACTTGTCCTGACGCTAACCCTAGTTGTCCTGACGCTAACCCTACTTGTCCTGAGGCTAACCCTAGTTGCCCTGACGCTAACCCTAGTTCTCCTGACGCTAACCCTAGTTGTCCTGACGCTAACCCTAGTTGTCCTGACGCTAACCCTAGTTGTCCTGACGCTAACTCTACTTGTCCTGATGCTAACCCTAGTTTTCCTGACGCTAACCCTAGTTGTCCTGACGCTAACCCTACTTGTCCTGACGCTAACCCTAGTTGTCCTGACGCTAACCCTAGTTGTCCTGACGCTAATCCTAGTTGTCCTGACGCTAACCCTAGTTGTCCTGACGCTAACCCTACTTGTCCTGACACCAACCCTAGTTGTCCTGACGCTAACCCTAGTTGTCCTGACGCTAACCCTACTTGTCCTGACGCTAACCCTAGTTGTCCTGATGCTAACCCTAGTTGTCCTGACGCTAACCCTACTTGTCCTGACTCTAACCCTAGTTGTCCTGACGCTAACCCTAGTTGTCCTGACGCTAACCCTAGTTGTCCTGACGCTAACCCTACTTGTCCTGAGGCTAACCCTAGTTGCCCTGACGCTAACCCTAGTTGCCCTGACGCTAACCCTAGTTGTCCTGATGCTAACCCTAGTTGTCCTGACGCTAACCCTAGTTGTCCTGACGCTAACTCTACTTGTCCTGATGCTAACCCTAGTTTTCCTGACGCTAACCCTAGTTGTCCTGAAGCTAACCCTACTTGTCCTGACGCTAACCCTAGTTGTCCTGACGCTAACCCTAGTTGTCCTGACGCTAATCCTAGTTGTCCTGATGCTAACCCTAGTTGTCCTGACGCTAACCCTACTTGTCCTGACGCTAACCCTAGTTGTCCTGACGCTAACCCTACTTGTCCTGACGCTAACCCTAGTTGTCCTGATGCTAACCCTACTTGTCCTGACGATAACCCTAGATGCCCTGACGCTAACCCTAGTTGTCCTGACGCTAACCCTAGTTGTCCTGACGCTAACCCTAGTTGTCCTGACGCTAACCCTACTTGTCCTGACGCTAACCCTACTTGTCCTGACGCTAACCCTAGTTGTCCTGACGCTAACCCTACTTGTCCTGACGCTAACCCTAGTTGTCCTGACGCTAACCCTAGTTGTCCTGACGCTAACCCTAGTTGTCCTGATGCTAACCCTAGTTGTCCTGACGCTAACCCTACTTGTCCTGACGCTAACCCTAGTTCTCCTGACGCTAACCCTAGTTGTCCTGACGCTAACCCTAGTTGTCCTGACGCTAACCCTAGTTGTCCCGACGCTAACCCTAGTTGTCCCGACGCTAACCCTAGTTGTCCTGACGCTAACCCTAGTTGTCCTGACGCTATCCCTAGTTGTCCTGACGCTAACCCTAGTTGTCCTGACGCTAACCCTAGTTGTCCTGACGCTAACCCTAGTGGTCCTGACGCTAACCCTAGTTGTCGTGACGCTAACCCTAGTTGTCGTGACGCTAACCCTAGTTGTCCTGACGCTAACCCTAGTTGTCCTGACGCTAACCCTAGTTGTCCTGACGCTAACCCTACTTGTCCTGACGCTAACCCTAGTTGTCCTGACGCTAACCCTAGTTGTCGTGACGCTAACCCTAGTTGTCCTGACGCTAACCCTAGTTGTCCTGACGCTAACCCAAGTTGTCGTGACGCTAACCCAAGTTGTCGTGACGCTAACCCTAGTTGTCCTGACGCTAACCCTAGTTGTCCTGACGCTAACCCTAGTTGTCGTGACGCTAACCCTAGTTGTCCTGACGCTAACCCTAGTTGTCCTGACGCTAACCCTAGTTGTCCTGACGCTAACCCTAGTTGTCCTGACGCTAACCCTACTTGTCCTGACGCTAACCCTAGTTGTCCTGACGCTAACCCTAGTTGTCCTGACGCTAACCCTAGTTGTCGTGACGCTAACCCTAGTTGTCCTGACGCTAACCCTAGTTGTCCTGACGCTAACCCTAGTTGTCCTGACGCTAACCCAAGTTGTCGTGACGCTAACCCAAGTTGTTGTGACGCTAACCCTAGTTGTCCTGACGCTAACCCTAGTTGTCCTGACGCTAACCCTAGTTGTCGTGACTCTAACCCTAGTTGTCCTGACGCTAACCCTAGTTGTCCTGACGCTAACCCTAGTTGTCCTGACGCTAACCCTAGTTGTCCTGACGCTAACCCTACTTGTCCTGACGCTAACCCTACTTGTCCTGACGCTAACCCTAGTTGTCCTGACGCTAACCCTAGTTGTCCTGACGCTAATCCTAGTTGTCCTGATGCTAACCCTAGTTGTCCTGACGCTAACCCTACTTGTCCTGACGCTAACCCTAGTTGTCCTGACGCTAACCCTAGTTGTCCTGACGTTAACCCTACTTGTCCTGACGCTAACTCTAGTTGTCCTGACGCTAACCCTAGTTGTCCTGACGCTAACCCTACTTGTCCTGACGCTAACCCTAGTTGCCCTGACGCTAACCCTAGTTGTCCTGACGCTAACCCTACTTGTCCTGACGCTAACCCTAGTTGTCCTGACGCTAACCCTAGTTGTCCTGACGCTATCCCTACTTGTCCTGACGCTAACCCTAGTTGTCCTGACGCTAACCCTACTTGTCCTGACGATAACCCTAGATGCCCTGACGCTAACCCTAGTTGTCCTGACGCTAACCCTAGTTGTCCTGACGCTAACCCTAGTTGTCCTGACGATAACCCTACTTGTCCTGACGCTAACCCTACTTGTCCTGATGCTAACCCTAGTTGTCCTGACGCTAACCCTACTTGTCCTGACGCTAACCCTAGTTGTCCTGACGCTAACCCTAGTTGTCCTGACGCTAACCCTAGTTGTCCTGATGCTAACCCTAGTTGTCCTGACGCTAACCCTACTTGTCCTGACGCTAACCCTAGTTCTCCTGACGCTAACCCTAGTTGTCCTGACGCTAACCCTAGTTGTCCTGACGCTAACCCTAGTTGTCCCGACGCTAACCCTAGTTGTCCCGACGCTAACCCTAGTTGTCCTGACGCTAACCCTAGTTGTCCTGACGCTATCCCTAGTTGTCCTGACGCTAACCCTAGTTGTCCTGACGCTAACCCTAGTTGTCCTGACGCTAACCCTAGTGGTCCTGACGCTAACCCTAGTTGTCGTGACGCTAACCCTAGTTGTCGTGACGCTAACCCTAGTTGTCCTGACGCTAACCCTAGTTGTCCTGACGCTAACCCTAGTTGTCCTGACGCTAACCCTACTTGTCCTGACGCTAACCCTAGTTGTCCTGACGCTAACCCTAGTTGTCCTGACGCTAACCCTACTTGTCCTGACGCTAACCCTACTTGTCCTGACGCTAACCCTAGTTGTCCTGACGCTAACCCTAGTTGTCCTGACGCTAACCCTAGTTGTCGTGACGCTAACCCTAGTTGTCCTGACGCTAACCCTAGTTGTCCTGACGCTAACCCTAGTTGTCCTGACGCTAACCCAAGTTGTCGTGACGCTAACCTAAGTTGTTGTGACGCTAACCCTAGTTGTCCTGACGCTAACCCTAGTTGTCCTGACGCTAACCCTAGTTGTCGTGACTCTAACCCTAGTTGTCCTGACGCTAACCCTAGTTGTCCTGACGCTAACCCTAGTTGTCCTGACACTAACCCTACTTGTCCTGACGCTAACCCTACTTGTAATGGCGCTAACCCTAGTTGTCCTGACGCTATCCCTACTTGTCCTGACGCTAACCCTAGTTGTCCTGACGCTAACCCTAGTTGTCCTGACGCTAACCCTACTTGTCCTAACGCTAACCCTAGTTGCCCTGACGCTAACCCTAGTTGTCCTGACGCTAACCCTAGTTGTCCTGACGCTAACCCTAGTTGTCCTGACGCTAACTCTACTTGTCCTGACGCTAACCCTAGTTTTCCTGATGCTAACCCTAGTTGTCCTGACGCTAACCCTGCTTGAACTGACGCTAACCCTAGTTGTCCTGACGCTAACCCTAGTTGTCCTGACGCTAGCCCTTCTTGTCCTGACGCTAACCCTAGTTGTCCTGACGCTAACCCTAGTTGTCCTGACGCTAACCCTACTTGTCCTGAGGCTAACCCTAGTTGCCCTGACGCTAACCCTAGTTCTCCTGACGCTAACCCTAGTTGTCCTGACGCTAACCCTAGTTGTCCTGACGCTAACTCTACTTGTCCTGATGCTAACCCTAGTTTTCCTGACGCTAACCCTAGTTGTTCTGACGCTAACCCTACTTGTCCTGACGCTAACCCTAGTTGTCCTGACGCTAACCCTAGTTGTCCTGACGCTAATCCTAGTTGTCCTGACGCTAACCCTAGTTGTCCTGACGCTAACCCTACTTGTCCTGACGCTAACCCTAGTTGTCCTGACGCTAACCCTACTTGTCCTGAGGCTAACCCTAGTTGCCCTGACGCTAACCCTAGTTGCCCTGACGCTAACCCTAGTTGTCCTGACGCTAACCCTAGTTGTCCTGACGCTAACCCTAGTTGTCCTGACGCTAACCCTAGTTGTCCTGACGCTAACTCTACTTGTCCTGATGCTAACCCTAGTTTTCCTGACGCTAACCCTAGTTGTAATGACGCTAACCCTACTTGTCCTGACGCTAACCCTAGTTGTCCTGACGCTAACCCTAGTTGTCCTGACGCTAATCCTAGTTGTCCTGACGCTAACCCTAGTTGTCCTGACGCTAACCCTACTTGTCCTGACGCTAACCCTAGTTGTCCTGACGCTAACCCTAGTTGTCCTGACGCTAACCCTACTTGTCCTGACGCTAACTCTAGTTGTCCTGACGCTAACCCTAGTTGTCCTGACGCTAACCCTACTTGTCCTGACGCTAACCCTAGTTGCCCTGACGCTAACCCTAGTTGTCCTGACGCTAACCCTACTTGTCCTGACGCTAACCCTACTTGTCCTGACGCTAACCCTAGTTGTCCTGACGCTAACCCTACTTGTCCTGACGCTAACCCTAGTTGTCCTGACGCTAACCCTACTTGTCCTGACGATAACCCTAGATGCCCTGACGCTAACCCTAGTTGTCCTGACGCTAACCCTAGTTGTCCTGACGCTAACCCTAGTTGTCCTGACGCTAACCCTACTTGTCCTGACGCTAACCCTACTTGTCCTGACGCTAACCCTAGTTGTCCTGACGCTAACCCTACTTGTCCTGACGCTAACCCTAGTTGTCCTGACGCTAACCCTAGTTGTCCTGACGCTAACCCTAGTTGTCCTGATGCTAACCCTAGTTGTCCTGACGCTAACCCTACTTGTCCTGACGCTAACCCTAGTTCTCCTGACGCTAACCCTAGTTGTCCTGACGCTAACCCTAGTTGTCCTGACGCTAACCCTAGTTGTCCCGACGCTAACCCTAGTTGTCCCAACGCTAACCCTAGTTGTCCTGACGCTAACCCTAGTTGTCCTGACGCTATCCCTAGTTGTCCTGACGCTAACCCTAGTTGTCCTGACGCTAACCCTAGTTGTCCTGACGCTAACCCTAGTGGTCCTGACGCTAACCCTAGTTGTCGTGACGCTAACCCTAGTTGTCGTGACGCTAACCCTAGTTGTCCTGACGCTAACCCTAGTTGTCCTGACGCTAACCCTAGTTGTCCTGACGCTAACCCTACTTGTCCTGACGCTAACCCTAGTTGTCCTGACGCTAACCCAAGTTGTCGTGACGCTAACCCAAGTTGTCGTGACGCTAACCCTAGTTGTCCTGACGCTAACCCTAGTTGTCGTGACGCTAACCCTAGTTGTCCTGACGCTAACCCTAGTTGTCCTGACGCTAACCCTAGTTGTCCTGACGCTAACCCTAGTTGTCCTGACGCTAACCCTACTTGTCCTGACGCTAACCCTACTTGTCCTGACGCTAACCCTAGTTGTCCTGACGCTAACCCTAGTTGTCCTGACGCTAACCCTACTTGTCCTGACGCTAACCCTACTTGTCCTGACGCTAACCCTAGTTGTCCTGACGCTAACCCTAGTTGTCCTGACGCTAACCCTAGTTGTCGTGACGCTAACCCTAGTTGTCCTGACGCTAACCCTAGTTGTCCTGACGCTAACCCTAGTTGTCCTGACGCTAACCCAAGTTGTCGTGACGCTAACCTAAGTTGTTGTGACGCTAACCCTAGTTGTCCTGACGCTAACCCTAGTTGTCCTGACGCTAACCCTAGTTGTCGTGACTCTAACCCTAGTTGTCCTGACGCTAACCCTAGTTGTCCTGACGCTAACCCTAGTTGTCCTGACGCTAACCCTAGTTGTCGTGACGCTAACCCTAGTTGTCCTGACGCTAACCCTAGTTGTCCTGACGCTAACCCTAGTTGTCCTGACGCTAACCCAAGTTGTCGTGACGCTAACCTAAGTTGTTGTGACGCTAACCCTAGTTGTCCTGACGCTAACCCTAGTTGTCCTGACGCTAACCCTAGTTGTCGTGACTCTAACCCTAGTTGTCCTGACGCTAACCCTAGTTGTCCTGACGCTAACCCTAGTTGTCCTGACGCTAACCCTAGTTGTCCTGACACTAACCCTACTTGTCCTGACGCTAACCCTACTTGTAATGGCGCTAACCCTAGTTGTCCTGACGCTATCCCTACTTGTCCTGACGCTAACCCTAGTTGTCCTGACGCTAACCCTAGTTGTCCTGACGCTAACCCTACTTGTCCTAACGCTAACCCTAGTTGCCCTGACGCTAACCCTAGTTGTCCTGACGCTAACCCTAGTTGTCCTGACGCTAACCCTAGTTGTCCTGACGCTAACTCTACTTGTCCTGACGCTAACCCTAGTTTTCCTGATGCTAACCCTAGTTGTCCTGACGCTAACCCTGCTTGCCCTGACGCTAACCCTAGTTGTCCTGACGCTAACCCTAGTTGTCCTGACGCTAGCCCTTCTTGTCCTGACGCTAACCCTAGTTGTCCTGACGCTAACCCTAGTTGTCCTGACGCTAACCCTACTTGTCCTGAGGCTAACCCTAGTTGCCCTGACGCTAACCCTAGTTCTCCTGACGCTAACCCTAGTTGTCCTGACGCTAACCCTAGTTGTCCTGACGCTAACTCTACTTGTCCTGATGCTAACCCTAGTTTTCCTGACGCTAACCCTAGTTGTTCTGACGCTAACCCTACTTGTCCTGACGCTAACCCTAGTTGTCCTGACGCTAACCCTAGTTGTCCTGACGCTAATCCTAGTTGTCCTGACGCTAACCCTAGTTGTCCTGACGCTAACCCTACTTGTCCTGACGCTAACCCTAGTTGTCCTGACGCTAACCCTACTTGTCCTGAGGCTAACCCTAGTTGCCCTGACGCTAACCCTAGTTGCCCTGACGCTAACCCTAGTTGTCCTGACGCTAACCCTAGTTGTCCTGACGCTAACCCTAGTTGTCCTGACGCTAACCCTAGTTGTCCTGACGCTAACTCTACTTGTCCTGACGCTAACTCTACTTGTCCTGATGCTAACCCTAGTTTTCCTGACGCTAACCCTAGTTGTAATGACGCTAACCCTACTTGTCCTGACGCTAACCCTAGTTGTCCTGACGCTAACCCTAGTTGTCCTGACGCTAATCCTAGTTGTCCTGACGCTAACCCTAGTTGTCCTGACGCTAACCCTACTTGTCCTGACGCTAACCCTAGTTGTCCTGACGCTAACCCTAGTTGTCCTGACGCTAACCCTACTTGTCCTGACGCTAACTCTAGTTGTCCTGACGCTAACCCTAGTTGTCCTGACGCTAACCCTACTTGTCCTGACGCTAACCCTAGTTGCCCTGACGCTAACCCTAGTTGTCCTGACGCTAACCCTACTTGTCCTGACGCTAACCCTACTTGTCCTGACGCTAACCCTAGTTGTCCTGACGCTAACCCTACTTGTCCTGACGCTAACCCTAGTTGTCCTGACGCTAACCCTACTTGTCCTGACGATAACCCTAGATGCCCTGACGCTAACCCTAGTTGTCCTGACGCTAACCCTAGTTGTCCTGACGCTAACCCTAGTTGTCCTGACGCTAACCCTACTTGTCCTGACGCTAACCCTACTTGTCCTGACGCTAACCCTAGTTGTCCTGACGCTAACCCTACTTGTCCTGACGCTAACCCTAGTTGTCCTGACGCTAACCCTAGTTGTCCTGACGCTAACCCTAGTTGTCCTGATGCTAACCCTAGTTGTCCTGACGCTAACCCTACTTGTCCTGACGCTAACCCTAGTTCTCCTGACGCTAACCCTAGTTGTCCTGACGCTAACCCTAGTTGTCCTGACGCTAACCCTAGTTGTCCCGACGCTAACCCTAGTTGTCCCAACGCTAACCCTAGTTGTCCTGACGCTAACCCTAGTTGTCCTGACGCTATCCCTAGTTGTCCTGACGCTAACCCTAGTTGTCCTGACGCTAACCCTAGTTGTCCTGACGCTAACCCTAGTGGTCCTGACGCTAACCCTAGTTGTCGTGACGCTAACCCTAGTTGTCGTGACGCTAACCCTAGTTGTCCTGACGCTAACCCTAGTTGTCCTGACGCTAACCCTAGTTGTCCTGACGCTAACCCTACTTGTCCTGACGCTAACCCTAGTTGTCCTGACGCTAACCCAAGTTGTCGTGACGCTAACCCAAGTTGTCGTGACGCTAACCCTAGTTGTCCTGACGCTAACCCTAGTTGTCCTGACGCTAACCCTAGTTGTCCTGACGCTAACCCTAGTTGTCCTGACGCTAACCCTAGTTGTCCTGACGCTAACCCAAGTTGTCGTGACGCTAACCCAAGTTGTCGTGACGCTAACCCTAGTTGTCCTGACGCTAACCCTAGTTGTCCTGACGCTAACCCTAGTTGTCGTGACGCTAACCCTAGTTGTCCTGACGCTAACCCTAGTTGTCCTGACGCTAACCCTAGTTGTCCTGACGCTAACCCTAGTTGTCCTGACGCTAACCCTAGTTGTCCTGACGCTATCCCTAGTTGTCCTGACGCTAACCCTAGTTGTCCTGACGCTAACCCTAGTTGTCCTGACGCTAACCCTAGTGGTCCTGACGCTAACCCTAGTTGTCGTGACGCTAACCCTAGTTGTCGTGACGCTAACCCTAGTTGTCCTGACGCTAACCCTAGTTGTCCTGACGCTAACCCTAGTTGTCCTGACGCTAACCCTACTTGTCCTGACGCTAACCCTAGTTGTCCTGACGCTAACCCTAGTTGTCCTGACGCTAACCCTACTTGTCCTGACGCTAACCCTAGTTGTCCTGACGCTAACCCTAGTTGTCCTGACGCTAACCCTAGTTGTCGTGACGCTAACCCTAGTTGTCCTGACGCTAACCCTAGTTGTCCTGACGCTAACCCAAGTTGTCGTGACGCTAACCCAAGTTGTCGTGACGCTAACCCTAGTTGTCCTGACGCTAACCCTAGTTGTCCTGACGCTAACCCTAGTTGTCGTGACGCTAACCCTAGTTGTCCTGACGCTAACCCTAGTTGTCCTGACGCTAACCCTAGTTGTCCTGACGCTAACCCTACTTGTCCTGACGCTAACCCTAGTTGTCCTGACGCTAAGCCTAGTTGTCCTGACGCTAACCCTAGTTGTCGTGACGCTAACCCTAGTTGTCCTGACGCTAACCCTAGTTGTCCTGACGCTAACCCAAGTTGTCGTGACGCTAACCCAAGTTGTTGTGACGCTAACCCTAGTTGTCCTGACGCTAACCCTAGTTGTCCTGACGCTAACCCTAGTTGTCGTGACTCTAACCCTAGTTGTCCTGACGCTAACCCTAGTTGTCCTGACGCTAACCCTAGTTGTCCTGACGCTAACCCTAGTTGTCGTGACTCTAACCCTAGTTGTCCTGACGCTAACCCTAGTTGTCCTGACGCTAACCCTAGTTGTCCTGACGCTAACCCTAGTTGTCCTGACACTAACCCTACTTGTCCTGACGCTAACCCTACTTGTCCTGACGCTAACCCTAGTTGTCCTGACGCTAACCCTAGTTGTCCTGACGCTAACCCTACTTGTCCTAACGCTAACCCTAGTTGCCCTGACGCTAACCCTAGTTGTCCTGACGCTAACCCTAGTTGTCCTGACGCTAACCCTAGTTGTCCTGACGCTAACTCTACTTGTCCTGACGCTAACCCTAGTTTTCCTGATGCTAACCCTAGTTGTCCTGACGCTAACCCTGCTTGTCCTGACGCTAACCCTAGTTGTCCTGACGCTAACTCTAGTTGTCCTGACGCTAACCCTACTTGTCCTGACGCTAACCCTAGTTGTCCTGACGCTAACCCTAGTTGTCCTGACGCTAACCCTACTTGTCCTGAGGCTAACCCTAGTTGCCCTGACGCTAACCCTAGTTCTCCTGACGCTAACCCTAGTTGTCCTGACGCTAACCCTAGTTGTCCTGACGCTAACCCTAGTTGTCCTGACGCTAACTCTACTTGTCCTGATGCTAACCCTAGTTTTCCTGACGCTAACCCTAGTTGTTCTGACGCTAACCCTACTTGTCCTGACGCTAACCCTAGTTGTCCTGACGCTAACCCTAGTTGTCCTGACGCTAATCCTAGTTGTCCTGACGCTAACCCTAGTTGTCCTGACGCTAACCCTACTTGTCCTGACGCTAACCCTAGTTGTCCTGAAGCTAACCCTAGTTGTCCTGACGCTAACCCTACTTGTCCTGACGCTAACCCTAGTTGTCCTGACGCTAACCCTAGTTGTCCTGACGCTAACCCTACTTGTCCTGACTCTAACCCTAGTTGTCCTGACGCTAACCCTAGTTGTCCTGACGCTAACCCTAGTTGTCCTGACGCTAACCCTACTTGTCCTGAGGCTAACCCTAGTTGCCCTGACGCTAACCCTAGTTGCCCTGACGCTAACCCTAGTTGTCCTGACGCTAACCCTAGTTGTCCTGACGCTAACCCTAGTTGTCCTGACGGTAACTCTACTTGTCCTGATGCTAACCCTAGTTTTCCTGACGCTAACCCTAGTTGTAATGACGCTAACCCTACTTGTCCTGACGCTAACCCTAGTTGTCCTGACGCTAACCCTAGTTGTCCTGACGCTAATCCTAGTTGTCCTGACGCTAACCCTAGTTGTCCTGACGCTAACCCTACTTGTCCTGACGCTAACCCTAGTTGTCCTGACGCTAACCCTAGTTGTCCTGACGCTAACCCTGCTTGTCCTGACGCTAACCCTAGTTGTCCTGACGCTAACTCTAGTTGTCCTGACGCTAACCCTACTTGTCCTGACGCTAACCCTAGTTGTCCTGACGCTAACCCTAGTTGTCCTGACGCTAACCCTACTTGTCCTGAGGCTAACCCTAGTTGCCCTGACGCTAACCCTAGTTCTCCTGACGCTAACCCTAGTTGTCCTGACGCTAACCCTAGTTGTCCTGACGCTAACCCTAGTTGTCCTGACGCTAACTCTACTTGTCCTGATGCTAACCCTAGTTTTCCTGACGCTAACCCTAGTTGTTCTGACGCTAACCCTACTTGTCCTGACGCTAACCCTAGTTGTCCTGACGCTAACCCTAGTTGTCCTGACGCTAATCCTAGTTGTCCTGACGCTAACCCTAGTTGTCCTGACGCTAACCCTACTTGTCCTGACGCTAACCCTAGTTGTCCTGAAGCTAACCCTAGTTGTCCTGACGCTAACCCTACTTGTCCTGACGCTAACCCTAGTTGTCCTGACGCTAACCCTAGTTGTCCTGACGCTAACCCTACTTGTCCTGACTCTAACCCTAGTTGTCCTGACGCTAACCCTAGTTGTCCTGACGCTAACCCTAGTTGTCCTGACGCTAACCCTACTTGTCCTGAGGCTAACCCTAGTTGCCCTGACGCTAACCCTAGTTGCCCTGACGCTAACCCTAGTTGTCCTGACGCTAACCCTAGTTGTCCTGACGCTAACCCTAGTTGTCCTGACGGTAACTCTACTTGTCCTGATGCTAACCCTAGTTTTCCTGACGCTAACCCTAGTTGTAATGACGCTAACCCTACTTGTCCTGACGCTAACCCTAGTTGTCCTGACGCTAACCCTAGTTGTCCTGACGCTAATCCTAGTTGTCCTGACGCTAACCCTAGTTGTCCTGACGCTAACCCTACTTGTCCTGACGCTAACCCTAGTTGTCCTGACGCTAACCCTAGTTGTCCTGACGCTAACCCTACTTGTCCTGACGCTAACTCTAGTTGTCCTGACGCTAACCCTAGTTGTCCTGACGCTAACCCTACTTGTCCTGACGCTAACCCTAGTTGCCCTGACGCTAACCCTAGTTGTCCTGACGCTAACCCTACTTGTCCTGACGCTAACCCTAGTTGTCCTGACGCTAACCCTAGTTGTCCTGACGCTAACCCTACTTGTCCTGACGCTAACCCTAGTTGTCCTGACGCTAACCCTACTTGTCCTGACGATAACCCTAGATGCCCTGACGCTAACCCTAGTTGTCCTGACGCTAACCCTAGTTGTCCTGACGCTAACCCTAGTTGTCCTGACGCTAACCCTACTTGTCCTGACGCTAACCCTACTTGTCCTGACGCTAACCCTAGTTGTCCTGACGCTAACCCTACTTGTCCTGACGCTAACCCTAGTTGTCCTGACGCTAACCCTAGTTGTCCTGACACTAACCCTAGTTGTCCTGATGCTAACCCTAGTTGTCCTGACGCTAACCCTACTTGTCCTGACGCTAACCCTAGTTCTCCTGACGCTAACCCTAGTTGTCCTGACGCTAACCCTAGTTGTCCTGACGCTAACAAAAGTTGTCCCGACGCTAACCCTAGTTGTCCCGACGCTAACCCTAGTTGTCCTGACGCTAACCCTAGTTGTCCTGACGCTATCCCTAGTTGTCCTGACGCTAACCCTAGTTGTCCTGACGCTAACCCTAGTTGTCCTGACGCTAACCCTAGTGGTCCTGACGCTAACCCTAGTTGTCGTGACGCTAACCCTAGTTGTCGTGACGCTAACCCTAGTTGTCCTGACGCTAACCCTAGTTGTCCTGACGCTAACCCTAGTTGTCCTGACGCTAACCCTACTTGTCCTGACGCTAACCCTAGTTGTCCTGACGCTAACCCAAGTTGTCGTGACGCTAACCCAAGTTGTCGTGACGCTAACCATAGTTGTCCTGACGCTAACCCTAGTTGTCGTGACGCTAACCCTAGTTGTCCTGACGCTAACCCTAGTTGTCCTGACGCTAACCCTAGTTGTCCTGACGCTAACCCTAGTTGTCCTGACGCTAACCCTACTTGTCCTGACGCTAACCCTACTTGTCCTGACGCTAACCCTAGTTGTCCTGACGCTAACCCTAGTTGTCCTGACGCTAACCCTAGTTGTCGTGACGCTAACCCTAGTTGTCCTGACGCTAACCCTAGTTGTCCTGACGCTAAACCTAGTTGTCCTGACGCTAACCCAAGTTGTCGTGACGCTAACCCAAGTTGTCGTGACGCTAACCCTAGTTGTCCTGACGCTAACCCTAGTTGTCCTGACGCTAACCCTAGTTGTCGTGACGCTAACCCTAGTTGTCCTGACGCTAACCCTAGTTGTCCTGACGCTAACCCTAGTTGTCCTGACGCTAACCCTAGTTGTCCTGACACTAACCCTACTTGTCCTGACGCTAACCCTACTTGTAATGGCGCTAACCCTAGTTGTCCTGACGCTAACCCTACTTGTCCTGACGCTAACCCTAGTTGTCCTGACGCTAACCCTAGTTGTCCTGACGCTAACCCTACTTGTCCTGACTCTAACCCTAGTTGTCCTGACGCTAACCCTAGTTGTCCTGACGCTAATCCTAGTTGTCCTGATGCTAACCCTAGTTGTCCTGACGCTAACCCTACTTGTCCTGACGCTCACCCTAGTTGTCCTGACGCTAACCCTAGTTGTCCTGACGTTAACCCTACTTGTCCTGACGCTAACTCTAGTTGTCCTGACGCTAACCCTAGTTGTCCTGACGCTAACCCTACTTGTCCTGACGCTAACCCTAGTTGCCCTGACGCTAACCCTAGTTGTCCTGACGCTAACCCTACTTGTCCTGACGCTAACCCTAGTTGTCCTGACGCTAACCCTAGTTGTCCTGACGCTAACCCTACTTGTCCTGACGCTAACCCTAGTTGTCCTGACGCTAACCCTACTTGTCCTGACGATAACCCTAGATGCCCTGACGCTAACCCTAGTTGTCCTGACGCTAACCCTACTTGTCCTGACGCTAACCCTAGTTGTCCTGACGCTAACCCTAGTTGTCCTGACGCTAACCCTAGTTGTCCTGATGCTAACCCTATTGTCCTGACGCTAACCCTAGTTGTCCTGACGCTAACCCTAGTTGTCCTGACGCTAATCCTAGTTGTCCTGACGCTAACCCTAGTTGTCCTGACGCTAACCCTACTTGTCCTGACGCTAACCCTAGTTGTCCTGACGCTAACCCTAGTTGTCCTGACGCTAACCCTACTTGTCCTGACGCTAACCCTAGTTGTCCTGACGCTAACCCTAGTTGTCCTGACGCTAACCCTACTTGTCCTGACTCTAACCCTAGTTGTCCTGACGCTAACCCTAGTTGTCCTGACGCTAACCCTAGTTGTCCTGACGCTAACCCTACTTGTCCTGAGGCTAACCCTAGTTGCCCTGACGCTAACCCTAGTTGCCCTGACGCTAACCCTAGTTGTCCTGACGCTAACCCTAGTTGTCCTGACGCTAACCCTAGTTGTCCTGACGGTAACTCTACTTGTCCTGATGCTAACCCTAGTTTTCCTGACGCTAACCCTAGTTGTAATGACGCTAACCCTACTTGTCCTGACGCTAACCCTAGTTGTCCTGACGCTAACCCTAGTTGTCCTGACGCTAATCCTAGTTGTCCTGACGCTAACCCTAGTTGTCCTGACGCTAACCCTACTTGTCCTGACGCTAACCCTAGTTGTCCTGACGCTAACCCTAGTTGTCCTGACGCTAACCCTACTTGTCCTGACGCTAACTCTAGTTGTCCTGACGCTAACCCTAGTTGTCCTGACGCTAACCCTACTTGTCCTGACGCTAACCCTAGTTGCCCTGACGCTAACCCTAGTTGTCCTGACGCTAACCCTACTTGTCCTGACGCTAACCCTAGTTGTCCTGACGCTAACCCTAGTTGTCCTGACGCTAACCCTACTTGTCCTGACGCTAACCCTAGTTGTCCTGACGCTAACCCTACTTGTCCTGACGATAACCCTAGATGCCCTGACGCTAACCCTAGTTGTCCTGACGCTAACCCTAGTTGTCCTGACGCTAACCCTAGTTGTCCTGACGCTAACCCTACTTGTCCTGACGCTAACCCTACTTGTCCTGACGCTAACCCTAGTTGTCCTGACGCTAACCCTACTTGTCCTGACGCTAACCCTAGTTGTCCTGACGCTAACCCTAGTTGTCCTGACGCTAACCCTAGTTGTCCTGATGCTAACCCTAGTTGTCCTGACGCTAACCCTACTTGTCCTGACGCTAACCCTAGTTCTCCTGACGCTAACCCTAGTTGTCCTGACGCTAACCCTAGTTGTCCTGACGCTAACCCTAGTTGTCCCGACGCTAACCCTAGTTGTCCCGACGCTAACCCTAGTTGTCCTGACGCTAACCCTAGTTGTCCTGACGCTATCCCTAGTTGTCCTGACGCTAACCCTAGTTGTCCTGACGCTAACCCTAGTTGTCCTGACGCTAACCCTAGTGGTCCTGACGCTAACCCTAGTTGTCGTGACGCTAACCCTAGTTGTCGTGACGCTAACCCTAGTTGTCCTGACGCTAACCCTAGTTGTCCTGACGCTAACCCTAGTTGTCCTGACGCTAACCCTACTTGTCCTGACGCTAACCCTAGTTGTCCTGACGCTAACCCAAGTTGTCGTGACGCTAACCCAAGTTGTCGTGACGCTAACCATAGTTGTCCTGACGCTAACCCTAGTTGTCGTGACGCTAACCCTAGTTGTCCTGACGCTAACCCTAGTTGTCCTGACGCTAACCCTAGTTGTCCTGACGCAAACCCTCCTTGTCCTGACGCTAACCCTACTTGTCCTGACGCTAACCCTAGTTGTCCTGACGCTAACCCTAGTTGTCCTGACGCTAACCCTAGTTGTCGTGACGCTAACCCTAGTTGTCCTGACGCTAACCCTAGTTGTCCTGACGCTAAACCTAGTTGTCCTGACGCTAACCCAAGTTGTCGTGACGCTAACCCAAGTTGTCGTGACGCTAACCCTAGTTGTCCTGACGCTAACCCTAGTTGTCCTGACGCTAACCCTAGTTGTCGTGACGCTAACCCTAGTTGTCCTGACGCTAACCCTAGTTGTCCTGACGCTAACCCTAGTTGTCCTGACGCTAACCCTAGTTGTCCTGACGCTAACCCTAGTTGTCCTGACACTAACCCTACTTGTCCTGACGCTAACCCTACTTGTAATGGCGCTAACCCTAGTTGTCCTGACGCTAACCCTACTTGTCCTGACGCTAACCCTAGTTGTCCTGACGCTAACCCTAGTTGTCCTGACGCTAACCCTACTTGTCCTGACGCTAACCCTAGTTGTCCTGACGCTAACCCTAGTTGTCCTGACGCTAATCCTAGTTGTCCTGATGCTAACCCTAGTTGTCCTGACGCTAACCCTACTTGTCCTGACGCTAACCCTAGTTGTCCTGACGCTAACCCTAGTTGTCCTGACGTTAACCCTACTTGTCCTGACGCTAACTCTAGTTGTCCTGACGCTAACCCTAGTTGTCCTGACGCTAACCCTACTTGTCCTGACGCTAACCCTAGTTGCCCTGACGCTAACCCTAGTTGTCCTGACGCTAACCCTACTTGTCCTGACGCTAACCCTAGTTGTCCTGACGCTAACCCTAGTTGTCCTGACGCTAACCCTACTTGTCCTGACGCTAACCCTAGTTGTCCTGACGCTAACCCTACTTGTCCTGACGATAACCCTAGATGCCCTGACGCTAACCCTAGTTGTCCTGACGCTAACCCTAGTTGTCCTGACGCTAACCCTAGTTGTCCTGACGCTAACCCTACTTGTCCTGACGCTAACCCTACTTGTCCTGACGCTAACCCTAGTTGTCCTGACGCTAACCCTACTTGTCCTGACGCTAACCCTAGTTGTCCTGACGCTAACCCTAGTTGTCCTGACGCTAACCCTAGTTGTCCTGATGCTAACCCTAGTTGTCCTGACGCTAACCCTACTTGTCCTGACGCTAACCCTAGTTCTCCTGACGCTAACCCTAGTTGTCCTGACGCTAACCCTAGTTGTCCCGACGCTAACCCTAGTTGTCCCGACGCTAACCCTAGTTGTCCCGACGCTAACCCTAGTTGTCCTGACGCTAACCCTAGTTGTCCTGACGCTATCCCTAGTTGTCCTGACGCTAACCCTAGTTGTCCTGACGCTAACCCTAGTTGTCCTGACGCTAACCCTAGTGGTCCTGACGCTAACCCTAGTTGTCGTGACGCTAACCCTAGTTGTCGTGACGCTAACCCTAGTTGTCCTGACGCTAACCCTAGTTGTCCTGACGCTAACCCTAGTTGTCCTGACGCTAACCCTAGTTGTCCTGACGCTAACCCTAGTTGTCCTGACGCTAACCCTAGTTGTCCTGACGCTAACCCTACTTGTCCTGACGCTAACCCTACTTGTCCTGACGCTAACCCTAGTTGTCCTGACGCTAACCCTAGTTGTCCTGATGCTAACCCTAGTTGTCGTGACGCTAACCCTAGTTGTCCTGACGCTAACCCTAGTTGTCCTGACGCTAAACCTAGTTGTCCTGACGCTAACCCAAGTTGTCGTGACGCTAACCCTAGTTGTCCTGACGCTAACCCTAGTTGTCCTGACGCTAACCCTAGTTGTCGTGACGCTAACCCTAGTTGTCCTGACGCTAACCCTAGTTGTCCTGACGCTAACCCTAGTTGTCCTGACGCTAACCCTAGTTGTCCTGACGCTAACCCTAGTTGTCCTGACACTAACCCTACTTGTCCTGACGCTAACCCTACTTGTAATGGCGCTAACCCTAGTTGTCCTGACGCTAACCCTACTTGTCCTGACGCTAACCCTAGTTGTCCTGACGCTAACCCTAGTTGTCCTGACGCTAACCCTACTTGTCCTGACGCTAACCCTAGTTGTCCTGACGCTAACCCTAGTTGTCCTGACGCTAATCCTAGTTGTCCTGATGCTAACCCTAGTTGTCCTGACGCTAACCCTACTTGTCCTGACGCTAACCCTAGTTGTCCTGACGCTAACCCTAGTTGTCCTGACGTTAACCCTACTTGTCCTGACGCTAACTCTAGTTGTCCTGACGCTAACCCTAGTTGTCCTGACGCTAACCCTACTTGTCCTGACGCTAACCCTAGTTGCCCTGACGCTAACCCTAGTTGTCCTGACGCTAACCCTACTTGTCCTGACGCTAACCCTAGTTGTCCTGACGCTAACCCTAGTTGTCCTGACGCTAACCCTACTTGTCCTGACGCTAACCCTAGTTGTCCTGACGCTAACCCTACTTGTCCTGACGATAACCCTAGATGCCCTGACGCTAACCCTAGTTGTCCTGACGCTAACCCTAGTTGTCCTGACGCTAACCCTAGTTGTCCTGACGCTAACCCTACTTGTCCTGACGCTAACCCTACTTGTCCTGACGCTAACCCTAGTTGTCCTGACGCTAACCCTACTTGTCCTGACGCTAACCCTAGTTGTCCTGACGCTAACCCTAGTTGTCCTGACGCTAACCCTAGTTGTCCTGATGCTAACCCTAGTTGTCCTGACGCTAACCCTACTTGTCCTGACGCTAACCCTAGTTCTCCTGACGCTAACCCTAGTTGTCCTGACGCTAACCCTAGTTGTCCCGACGCTAACCCTAGTTGTCCCGACGCTAACCCTAGTTGTCCCGACGCTAACCCTAGTTGTCCTGACGCTAACCCTAGTTGTCCTGACGCTATCCCTAGTTGTCCTGACGCTAACCCTAGTTGTCCTGACGCTAACCCTAGTTGTCCTGACGCTAACCCTAGTGGTCCTGACGCTAACCCTAGTTGTCGTGACGCTAACCCTAGTTGTCGTGACGCTAACCCTAGTTGTCCTGACGCTAACCCTAGTTGTCCTGACGCTAACCCTACTTGTCCTGACGCTAACCCTAGTTGTCCTGACGCTAACCCTAGTTGTCCTGACGCTAACCCTACTTGTCCTGACGCTAACCCTACTTGTCCTGACGCTAACCCTAGTTGTCCTGACGCTAACCCTAGTTGTCCTGACGCTAACCCTAGTTGTCGTGACGCTAACCCTAGTTGTCCTGACGCTAACCCTAGTTGTCCTGACGCTAACCCAAGTTGTCGTGACGCTAACCCAAGTTGTTGTGACGCTAACCCTAGTTGTCCTGACGCTAACCCTAGTTGTCCTGACGCTAACCCTAGTTGTCGTGACTCTAACCCTAGTTGTCCTGACGCTAACCCTAGTTGTCCTGACGCTAACCCTAGTTGTCCTGACGCTAACACTAGTTGTCCTGACGCTAACCCTAGTTGTCCTGACACTAACCCTACTTGTCCTGACGCTAACCCTACTTGTAATGGCGCTAACCCTAGTTGTCCTGACGCTAACCCTACTTGTCCTGACGCTAACCCTAGTTGTCCTGACGCTAACCCTAGTTGTCCTGACGCTAACCCTACTTGTCCTAACGCTAACCCTAGTTGCCCTGACGCTAACCCTAGTTGTCCTGACGCTAACCCTAGTTGTCCTGACGCTAACCCTAGTTGTCCTGACGCTAACTCTACTTGTCCTGACGCTAACCCTAGTTTTCCTGATGCTAACCCTAGTTGTCCTGACGCTAACCCTGCTTGTCCTGACGCTAACCCTAGTTGTCCTGACGCTAACCCTAGTTGTCCTGATGCTAACCCTACTTGTCCTGACGCTAACCCTAGTTGTCCTGACGCTAACCCTAGTTGTCCTGACGCTAACCCTACTTGTCCTGAGGCTAACCCTAGTTGCCCTGACGCTAACCCTAGTTCTCCTGATGCTAACCCTAGTTGTCCTGACGCTAACCCTAGTTGTCCTGACGCTAACTCTACTTGTCCTGATGCTAACCCTAGTTTTCCTGACGCTAACCCTAGTTGTCCTGACGCTAACCCTACTTGTCCTGACGCTAACCCTAGTTGTCCTGACGCTAACCCTAGTTGTCCTGACGCTAATCCTAGTTGTCCTGACGCTAACCCTAGTTGTCCTGACGCTAACCCTACTTGTCCTGACGATAACCCTAGTTGTCCTGACGCTAACCCTAGTTGTCCTGACGCTAACCCTACTTGTCCTGACGCTAACCCTAGTTGTCCTGACGCTAACCCTAGTTGTCCTGACGCTAACCCTACTTGTAATGACTCTAACCCTAGTTGTCCTGACGCTAACCCTAGTTGTCCTGACGCTAACCCTAGTTGTCCTGACGCTAACCCTACTTGTCCTGAGGCTAACCCTAGTTGCCCTGACGCTAACCCTAGTTGCCCTGACGCTAACCCTAGTTGTCCTGACGCTAACCCTAGTTGTCCTGACGCTAACCCTAGTTGTCCTGACGCTAACTCTACTTGTCCTGATGCTAACCCTAGTTTTCCTGACGCTAACCCTAGTTGTAATGACGCTAACCCTACTTGTCCTGACGCTAACCCTAGTTGTCCTGACGCTAACCCTAGTTGTCCTGACGCTAACCCTACTTGTCCTGACGCTAACCCTAGTTGTCCTGACGCTAACCCTAGTTGTCCTGACGCTAACCCTACTTGTCCTGACGCTAACTCTAGTTGTCCTGACGCTAACCCTAGTTGTCCTGACGCTAACCCTACTTGTCCTGACGCTAACCCTAGTTGCCCTGACGCTAACCCTACTTGTCCTGACGCTAACCCTAGTTGTCCTGACGCTAACCCTACTTGTCCCGACGCTAACCCTAGTTGTCCCGACGCTAACCCTAGTTGTCCTGACGCTAACCCTAGTTGTCCTGACGCTATCCCTAGTTGTCCTGACGCTAACCCTAGTTGTCCTGACGCTAACCCTAGTTGTCCTGACGCTAACCCTAGTGGTCCTGACGCTAACCCTAGTGGTCGTGACGCTAACCCTAGTTGTCGTGACGCTAACCCTAGTTGTCCTGACGCTAACCCTAGTTGTCCTGACGCTAACCCTAGTTGTCCTGACGCTAACCCTACTTGTCCTGACGCTAACCCTAGTTGTCCTGACGCTAACCCAAGTTGTCGTGACGCTAACCCAAGTTGTCGTGACGCTAACCCTAGTTGTCCTGACGCTAACCCTAGTTGTCCTGACGCTAACCCTAGTTGTCCTGACGCTAACCCTAGTTGTCCTGACGCTAACCCAAGTTGTCGTGACGCTAACCCAAGTTGTCGTGACGCTAACCCTAGTTGTCCTGACGCTAACCCTAGTTGTCCTGACGCTAACCCTAGTTGTCCTGACGCTAACCCAAGTTGTCGTGACGCTAACCCAAGTTGTCGTGACGCTAACCCTAGTTGTCCTGACGCTAACCCTAGTTGTCCTGACGCTAACCCTAGTTGTCGTGACGCTAACCCTAGTTGTCCTGACGCTAACCCTAGTTGTCCTGACGCTAACCCTAGTTGTCCTGACGCTAACCCTAGTTGTCCTGACACTAACCCTACTTGTCCTGACGCTAACCCTACTTGTAATGGCGCTAACCCTAGTTGTCCTGACGCTAACCCTACTTGTCCTGACGCTAACCCTAGTTGTCCTGACGCTAACCCTAGTTGTCCTGACGCTAACCCTACTTGTCCTGACGCTAACCCTAGTTGCCCTGACGCTAACCCTAGTTGTCCTGACGCTAACCCTAGTTGTCCTGACGCTAACCCTAGTTGTCCTGACGCTAACCCTAGTTGTCCTGACACTAACCCTACTTGTCCTGACGCTAACCCTACTTGTAATGGCGCTAACCCTAGTTGTCCTGACGCTAACCCTACTTGTCCTGACGCTAACCCTAGTTGTCCTGACGCTAACCCTAGTTGTCCTGACGCTAACCCTACTTGTCCTGACGCTAACCCTAGTTGCCCTGACGCTAACCCTAGTTGTCCTGACGCTAACCCTAGTTGTCCTGACGCTAACCCTAGTTGTCCTGACGCTAACCCTACTTGTCCTGACGCTAACCCTAGTTGTCCTGACGCTAACCCTAGTTGTCCTGACGCTAACCCTACTTGTCCTGAGGCTAACCCTAGTTGCCCTGACGCTAACCCTAGTTCTCCTGACGCTAACCCTAGTTGTCCTGACGCTAACCCTAGTTGTCCTGACGCTAACCCTAGTTGTCCTGACGCTAACTCTACTTGTCCTGATGCTAACCCTAGTTTTCCTGACGCTAACCCTACTTGTCCTGACGCTAATCCTAGTTGTCCTGACGCTAACCCTAGTTGTCCTGACGCTAACCCTAGTTGTCCTGACGCTAACCCTACTTGTCCTGACGCTAACCCTAGTTGTCCTGACGCTAACCCTAGTTGTCCTGACGCTAACCCTACTTGTCCTGAGGCTAACCCTAGTTGCCCTGACGCTAACCCTAGTTCTCCTGACGCTAACCCTAGTTGTCCTGACGCTAACCCTAGTTGTCCTGACGCTAACCCTAGTTGTCCTGACGCTAACTCTACTTGTCCTGATGCTAACCCTAGTTTTCCTGACGCTAACCCTAGTTGTAATGACGCTAACCCTACTTGTCCTGACGCTAACCCTAGTTGTCCTGACGCTAACCCTAGTTGTCCTGACGCTAACCCTACTTGTCCTGACGCTAACCCTAGTTGTCCTGACGCTAACCCTAGTTGTCCTGACGCTAACCCTACTTGTCCTGACGCTAACTCTAGTTGTCCTGACGCTAACCCTAGTTGTCCTGACGCTAACCCTACTTGTCCTGACGCTAACCCTAGTTGCCCTGACGCTAACCCTACTTGTCCTGACGCTAACCCTAGTTGTCCTGACGCTAACCCTAGTTGTCCCGACGCTAACCCTAGTTGTCCCGACGCTAACCCTAGTTGTCCTGACGCTAACCCTAGTTGTCCTGACGCTATCCCTAGTTGTCCTGACGCTAACTCTAGTTGTCCTGACGCTAACCCTAGTTGTCCTGACGCTAACCCTAGTGGTCCTGACGCTAACCCTAGTGGTCGTGACGCTAACCCTAGTTGTCGTGACGCTAACCCTAGTTGTCCTGACGCTAACCCTAGTTGTCCTGACGCTAACCCTAGTTGTCCTGACGCTAACCCTACTTGTCCTGACGCTAACCCTAGTTGTCCTGACGCTAACCCAAGTTGTCGTGACGCTAACCCAAGTTGTCGTGACGCTAACCCTAGTTGTCCTGACGCTAACCCTAGTTGTCCTGACGCTAACCCTAGTTGTCCTGACGCTAACCCTAGTTGTCCTGACGCTAACCCTAGTTGTCCTGACGCTAACCCTAGTTGTCCTGACGCTAACCCTACTTGTCCTGACGCTAACCCTACTTGTCCTGACGCTAACCCTAGTTGTCCTGACGCTAACCCTAGTTGTCCTGACGCTAACCCTAGTTGTCGTGACGCTAACCCTAGTTGTCCTGACGCTAACCCTAGTTGTCCTGACGCTAACCCAAGTTGTCGTGACGCTAACCCAAGTTGTCGTGACGCTAACTCTACTTGTCCTGATGCTAACCCTAGTTTTCCTGACGCTAACCCTAGTTGTCCTGACGCTAACCCTACTTGTCCTGACGCTAACCCTAGTTGTCCTGACGCTAACCCTAGTTGTCCTGACGCTAACCCTAGTTGTCCTGACGCTAACCCTAGTTGTCCTGACGCTAACCCTACTTGTCCTGACGCTAACCCTAGTTGTCCTGACGCTAACCCTAGTTGTCCTGACGCTAACCCTACTTGTCCTGACGCTAACCCTAGTTGTCCTGACGCTAACCCTAGTTGTCCTGACGCTAACCCTACTTGTAATGACTCTAACCCTAGTTGTCCTGACGCTAACCCTAGTTGTCCTGACGCTAACCCTAGTTGTCCTGACGCTAACCCTACTTGTCCTGAGGCTAACCCTAGTTGCCCTGACGCTAACCCTAGTTGCCCTGACGCTAACCCTAGTTGTCCTGACGCTAACCCTAGTTGTCCTGACGCTAACCCTAGTTGTCCTGACGCTAACTCTACTTGTCCTGATGCTAACCCTAGTTTTCCTGACGCTAACCCTAGTTGTAATGACGCTAACCCTACTTGTCCTGACGCTAACCCTAGTTGTCCTGACGCTAACCCTAGTTGTCCTGACGCTAACCCTACTTGTCCTGACGCTAACCCTAGTTGTCCTGACGCTAACCCTAGTTGTCCTGACGCTAACCCTACTTGTCCTGACGCTAACTCTAGTTGTCCTGACGCTAACCCTAGTTGTCCTGACGCTAACCCTACTTGTCCTGACGCTAACCCTAGTTGCCCTGACGCTAACCCTACTTGTCCTGACGCTAACCCTAGTTGTCCTGACGCTAACCCTAGTTGTCCCGACGCTAACCCTAGTTGTCTCGACGCTAACCCTAGTTGTCCTGACGCTAACCCTAGTTGTCCTGACGCTATCCCTAGTTGTCCTGACGCTAACCCTAGTTGTCCTGACGCTAACCCTAGTTGTCCTGACGCTAACCCTAGTGGTCCTGACGCTAACCCTAGTGGTCGTGACGCTAACCCTAGTTGTCGTGACGCTAACCCTAGTTGTCCTGACGCTAACCCTAGTTGTCCTGACGCTAACCCTAGTTGTCCTGACGCTAACCCTACTTGTCCTGACGCTAACCCTAGTTGTCCTGACGCTAACCCAAGTTGTCGTGACGCTAACCCAAGTTGTCGTGACGCTAACCCTAGTTGTCCTGACGCTAACCCTAGTTGTCCTGACGCTAACCCTAGTTGTCCTGACGCTAACCCTAGTTGTCCTGACGCTAACCCTAGTTGTCCTGACGCTAACCCTAGTTGTCCTGACGCTAACCCTACTTGTCCTGACGCTAACCCTACTTGTCCTGACGCTAACCCTAGTTGTCCTGACGCTAACCCTAGTTGTCCTGACGCTAACCCTAGTTGTCGTGATGCTAACCCTAGTTGTCCTGACGCTAACCCTAGTTGTCCTGACGCTAACCCAAGTTGTCCTGACACTAACCCTAGTTGTCCTGACGCTAACCCTACTTGTCCTGACGCTAACCCTAGTTGCCCTGACGCTAACCCTAGTTGTCCTGACGCTAACCCTAGTTGTCCTGACGCTAACCCTAGTTGTCCTGACGCTAACCCTAGTTGTCCTGACACTAACCCTACTTGTCCTGACGCTAACCCTACTTGTAATGGCGCTAACCCTAGTTGTCCTGACGCTAACCCTACTTGTCCTGACGCTAACCCTAGTTGTCCTGACGCTAACCCTAGTTGTCCTGACGCTAACCCTACTTGTCCTGACGCTAACCCTAGTTGCCCTGACGCTAACCCTAGTTGTCCTGACGCTAACCCTAGTTGTCCTGACGCTAACCCTAGTTGTCCTGACGCTAACCCTACTTGTCCTGACGCTAACCCTAGTTGTCCTGACGCTAACCCTAGTTGTCCTGACGCTAACCCTACTTGTCCTGAGGCTAACCCTAGTTGCCCTGACGCTAACCCTAGTTCTCCTGACGCTAACCCTAGTTGTCCTGACGCTAACCCTAGTTGTCCTGACGCTAACCCTAGTTGTCCTGACGCTAACTCTACTTGTCCTGATGCTAACCCTAGTTTTCCTGACGCTAACCCTACTTGTCCTGACGCTAATCCTAGTTGTCCTGACGCTAACCCTAGTTGTCCTGACGCTAACCCTACTTGTCCTGACGCTAACCCTAGTTGTCCTGACGCTAACCCTAGTTGTCCTGACGCTAACCCTACTTGTCCTGACGCTAACTCTAGTTGTCCTGACGCTAACCCTAGTTGTCCTGACGCTAACCCTACTTGTCCTGACGCTAACCCTAGTTGCCCTGACGCTAACCCTAGTTGTCCTGACGCTAACCCTACTTGTCCTGACGCTAACCCTAGTTGTCCTGACGCTAACCCTACTTGTCCTGACGCTAACCCTACTTGTCCTGACGCTAACCCTAGTTGTCCTGACGCTAACCCTACTTGTCCTGACGCTAACCCTAGATGCCCTGACGCTAACCCTAGTTGTCCTGACGCTAACCCTAGTTGTCCTGACGCTAAACCTAGTTGTCCTGACGCTAACCCTACTTGTCCTGACGCTAACCCTACTTGTCCTGACGCTAACCCTAGTTGTCCTGACGCTAACCCTACTTGTCCTGACGCTAACCCTACTTGTCCTGACGCTAACCCTAGTTGTCCTGACGCTAACCCTAGTTGTCCTGACGCTAACCCTAGTTGTCCTGACGCTAACCCTAGTTCTCCTGACACTAACCCTAGTTGTCCTGACGCTAACCCTAGTTGTCCCGACGCTAACCCTAGTTGTCCCGACGCTAACCCTAGTTGTCCTGACGCTAACCCTAGTTGTCCTGACGCTATCCCTAGTTGTCCTGACGCTAACCCTAGTTGTCCTGACGCTAACCCTAGTTGTCCTGACGCTAACCCTAGTTGTCCTGACGCTAACCCTAGTGGTCCTGACGCTAACCCTAGTTGTCGTAACGCTAACCCTAGTTGTCGTGATGCTAACCCTAGTTGTCGTGACGCTAACCCTAGTTGTCCTGACGCTAACCCAAGTTGTCGTGACGCTAACTCTAGTTGTCCTGACGCTAACCCTAGTTGTCCTGACGCTAACCCTAGTTGTCCTGACGCTAAACCTAGTTGTCGTGACGCTAACCCTAGTTGTCGTGACGCTAACCCTAGTTGTCGTGAAGCTAACCCTAGTTGTCCTGACGCTAACCCTAGTTGTCGTGACGCTAACCCTAGGTGTCCTGACGCTAACCCTAGTTGTTGTGACGCTAACCCTAGTTGTCGTGACGCTAACCCTAGTTGTCCTGACGCTAACCCTAGTTGTCCTGACGCTAACCCTAGTTGTCCTGACGCTAACCCTAGTAGTCGTGACGCTAACCCTAGTTGTCCTGACGCTAACCCTAGTTGTCGTGAAGCTAACCCTAGTTGTCCTGACGCTAACCCTAGTTGTCGTGACGCTAACCCTAGTTGTCCTGACGCTAACCCTAGTGTTCCTGACGCTAACCCTAGTTGTCCTGACGCTAACCCTAGTTGTCCTGATGCTAAACCTAGTTGTCCTGACGCTAACCCTAGTTGTCGTGACGCTAACCCTAGTTGTCCTGACGCTAACCCTAGTGGTCCTGACGCTAACCCTAGTTGTCCTGACGCTAACCCTAGTTGTCCTGACGCTAACCCTAGTTGTCCTGACGCTAACCCTAGTTGTCGTGACGCTAACCCTGGTTGTCCTGACGCTAACCCTAGTTGTCCTGACGCTAACCCTAGTTGTCCTGACGCTAACCCTAGTTGTCCTGACGCTATCCCTAGTTGTCCTGACGCTAACCCTAGTTGTCCTGACGCTAACCCTAGTTGTCCTGACGCTAACCCTAGTTGTCCTGACGCTAACCCTAGTTGTCGTGACGCTAACCCTAGTTGTCCTGACGCTAACCCTAGTTGTCGTGACGCTAACCCTAGTTGTCCTGACGCTAAATCAAGTTGTCGTGACGCTAACCCTAGTTGTCCTGACGCTAACCCTAGTTGTCGTGACGCTAACCCTAGTTGTCCTGACGCTAACCCTAGTTGTCCTGACGCTAACCCTAGTTGTCCTGACGCTAACCCTAGTTGTCCTGACGCTAACCCTAGTTGTCCTGGCGCTAACCCTAGTTGTCCTGGCGCTAACCCTAGTTGTCCTGGCGCTAACCCTAGTTGTAATGGCGCTAACCCTAGTTGTCCTGGCGCTAACCCTAGTTGTCCTGACGCTAACCCTAGTTGTCCTGACGCTAACCCTAGTTGTCCTGATGCTAACCCTAGTTGTCCTGACGCTAACCCTAGTTGTCCTGACGCTAAACCTAGTTGTCCTGACGCTAACCCTAGTTGTCGTGGCGCTAACCCTAGTTGTCCTGACGCTAACCCTAGTTGTCCTGACGCTAACCCTAGTTGTCGTGACGCTAACCCTAGTTGTCCTGACGCTAACCCTAGTTGTCGTGACGCTAACCCTAGTTGTCCTGACGCTAACCCTAGTTGTCCTGACGCTAACCCTAGTTGTCGTGACGCTAACCCTAGTTGTCCTGACGCTAACCCTAGTTGTCGTGACGCTAACCCTAGTTGTCCTGACGCTAACCCTAGCTGTCCTGACGCTAACCCTAGTTGTCGTGACGCTAACCCTAGTTGTCCTGACGCTAACCCTAGTTGTCCTGACGCTAACCCTAGTTGTCGTGACGCTAACCCTAGTTGTCCTGACGCTAACCCTAGTTGTCGTGACGCTAACCCTAGTTGTCCTGACGCTAACCCTAGTTGTCGTGACTCTAACCCTAGTTGTCCTGACGCTAACCCTAGTTGTCCTGACGCTAACCCTAGTTGTTGTGACGCTAACCCTAGTTGTCCTGACGCTAACCCTAGTTGTGACGCTAACCCTAGTTGTCCTGACGCTAACCCTAGTTGTCCTGATGCTAACCCTAGTTGTCGTGACGCTAACCCTAGTTGTCCTGACGCTAACCCTAGTTGTCCTGACGCTAACCCTAGTTGTCCTGATGCTAACCCTAGTTGTCCTGGCGCTAACCCTAGTTGTCCTGGCGCTAACCCTAGTTGTCCCGGCGCTAACCCTAGTTGTCCCGGCGCTAACCCTAGTTGTCCTGGCGCTAACCCTAGTTGTCCTGGCGCTAACCCTAGTTGTCCTGGCGCTAACCCTAGTTGTCCTGGCGGTAACCCTAGTTGTCCTGGCGCTAACCCTAATTGTCCTGGCGCTAACCCTAGTTGTCCTGGCGCTAAGCCTAGTTGTAATGGCGCTAACCCTAGTTGTCCTGGTGCTAACCCTAGTTGTCCTGGCGCTAACCCTAGTTGTCCTGGCGCTAACCCTAGTTGTCCTGGCGCTAACCCTAGTTGTCCTGACGCTAAACCTAGTTGTCCTGACCCTAACCCTAGTTGTCCTGACGCTAACCCTAGTTGTCCTGACGCTAACCCTAGTTGTCCTGACGCTAACCGTAGTTGTCCTGACGCTTACCCTAGTTGTCCTGACACTAACCCTAGTTTTCCTGATGCTAACCCTAGTTGTCCTGACGCTAACCCTAGTTGTCCTGGCGCTAACCCTAGTTGTCCTGGCGCTAACCCTAGTTGTCCTGGCGCTAACCCTAGTTGTCCTGACGCTAACCCTAGTTGTCCTGGCGCTAACCCTAGTTGTCCTGGCGCTAACCCTAGTTGTCCTGGCGCTAACCCTAGTTGTCCTGGCGCTAACCCTAGTTGTCCTGGCGCTAACTCTAGTTGTCCTGGCGCTAACCCTAGTTGTCCTGGCGCTAACCCTAGTTGTCCTGGTGCTAACCCTAGTTGTCCTGGCGCTAACCCTAGTTGTAATGGCGCTAACCCTAGTTGTCCTGGCGCTAACCCTAGTTGTCCTGGCGCTAACCCTAGTTGTCCTGACGCTAACCCTAGTTGTCCAGACGCTAACCCTAGTTGTCCTGACGCTAACCCTAGTTGTCCTGGCGCTAACCCTAGTTGTCCTGACGCTAACCCTAGTTGTCCTGACGCTAACCCTAGTTGTCGTGACGCTAACCCTAGTTGTCCTGACGCTAACCCTAGTTGTCGTGAAGCTAACCCTAGTTGTCCTGACGCTAACCCTAGTTGTCGTGACGCTAACCCTAGTTGTCCTGACGCTAACCCTAGTGTTCCTGACGCTAACCCTAGTTGTCCTGACGCTAACCCTAGTTGTCCTGATGCTAAACCTAGTTGTCCTGACGCTAACCCTAGTTGTCGTGACGCTAACCCTAGTTGTCCTGACGCTAACCCTAGTTGTAATGGCGCTAACCCTAGTTGTCCTGGCGCTAACCCTAGTTGTCCTGGCGCTAACCCTAGTTGTAATGGCGCTAACCCTAGTTGTCCTGGCGCTAACCCTAGTTGTCCTGACGCTAACCCTAGTTGTCCTGACGCTAACCCTAGTTGTCCTGATGCTAACCCTAGTTGTCCTGACGCTAACCCTAGTTGTCCTGACGCTAAACCTAGTTGTCCTGACGCTAACCCTAGTTGTCGTGGCGCTAACCCTAGTTGTCCTGACGCTAACCCTAGTTGTCCTGACGCTAACCCTAGTTGTCGTGACGCTAACCCTAGTTGTCCTGACGCTAACCCTAGTTGTCGTGACGCTAACCCTAGTTGTCCTGACGCTAACCCTAGTTGTCCTGACGCTAACCCTAGTTGTCGTGACGCTAACCCTAGTTGTCCTGACGCTAACCCTAGTTGTCGTGACGCTAACCCTAGTTGTCCTGACGCTAACCCTAGCTGTCCTGACGCTAACCCTAGTTGTCGTGACGCTAACCCTAGTTGTCCTGACGCTAACCCTAGTTGTCCTGACGCTAACCCTAGTTGTCGTGACGCTAACCCTAGTTGTCCTGACGCTAACCCTAGTTGTCGTGACGCTAACCCTAGTTGTCCTGACGCTAACCCTAGTTGTCGTGACTCTAACCCTAGTTGTCCTGACGCTAACCCTAGTTGTCCTGACGCTAACCCTAGTTGTTGTGACGCTAACCCTAGTTGTCCTGACGCTAACCCTAGTTGTGACGCTAACCCTAGTTGTCCTGACGCTAACCCTAGTTGTCCTGATGCTAACCCTAGTTGTCGTGACGCTAACCCTAGTTGTCCTGACGCTAACCCTAGTTGTCCTGACGCTAACCCTAGTTGTCCTGATGCTAACCCTAGTTGTCCTGGCGCTAACCCTAGTTGTCCTGGCGCTAACCCTAGTTGTCCCGGCGCTAACCCTAGTTGTCCCGGCGCTAACCCTAGTTGTCCTGGCGCTAACCCTAGTTGTCCTGGCGCTAACCCTAGTTGTCCTGGCGCTAACCCTAGTTGTCCTGGCGGTAACCCTAGTTGTCCTGGCGCTAACCCTAATTGTCCTGGCGCTAACCCTAGTTGTCCTGGCGCTAAGCCTAGTTGTAATGGCGCTAACCCTAGTTGTCCTGGTGCTAACCCTAGTTGTCCTGGCGCTAACCCTAGTTGTCCTGGCGCTAACCCTAGTTGTCCTGGCGCTAACCCTAGTTGTCCTGACGCTAAACCTAGTTGTCCTGACCCTAACCCTAGTTGTCCTGACGCTAACCCTAGTTGTCCTGACGCTAACCCTAGTTGTCCTGACGCTAACCGTAGTTGTCCTGACGCTTACCCTAGTTGTCCTGACACTAACCCTAGTTTTCCTGATGCTAACCCTAGTTGTCCTGACGCTAACCCTAGTTGTCCTGGCGCTAACCCTAGTTGTCCTGGCGCTAACCCTAGTTGTCCTGGCGCTAACCCTAGTTGTCCTGACGCTAACCCTAGTTGTCCTGGCGCTAACCCTAGTTGTCCTGGCGCTAACCCTAGTTGTCCTGGCGCTAACCCTAGTTGTCCTGGCGCTAACCCTAGTTGTCCTGGCGCTAACTCTAGTTGTCCTGGCGCTAACCCTAGTTGTCCTGGCGCTAACCCTAGTTGTCCTGGTGCTAACCCTAGTTGTCCTGGCGCTAACCCTAGTTGTAATGGCGCTAACCCTAGTTGTCCTGGCGCTAACCCTAGTTGTCCTGGCGCTAACCCTAGTTGTCCTGACGCTAACCCTAGTTGTCCAGACGCTAACCCTAGTTGTCCTGACGCTAACCCTAGTTGTCCTGGCGCTAACCCTAGTTGTCCTGACGCTAACCCTAGTTGTCCTGACGCTAACCCTAGTTGTCGTGACGCTAACCCTAGTTGTCCTGACGCTAACCCTAGTTGTCGTGAAGCTAACCCTAGTTGTCCTGACGCTAACCCTAGTTGTCGTGACGCTAACCCTAGTTGTCCTGACGCTAACCCTAGTGTTCCTGACGCTAACCCTAGTTGTCCTGACGCTAACCCTAGTTGTCCTGATGCTAAACCTAGTTGTCCTGACGCTAACCCTAGTTGTCGTGACGCTAACCCTAGTTGTCCTGACGCTAACCCTAGTGGTCCTGACGCTAACCCTAGTTGTCCTGACGCTAACCCTAGTTGTCCTGACGCTAACCCTAGTTGTCCTGACGCTAACCCTAGTTGTCGTGACGCTAACCCTGGTTGTCCTGACGCTAACCCTAGTTGTCCTGACGCTAACCCTAGTTGTCCTGACGCTAACCCTAGTTGTCCTGACGCTATCCCTAGTTGTCCTGACGCTAACCCTAGTTGTCCTGACGCTAACCCTAGTTGTCCTGACGCTAACCCTAGTTGTCCTGACGCTAACCCTAGTTGTCGTGACGCTAACCCTAGTTGTCCTGACGCTAACCCTAGTTGTCGTGACGCTAACCCTAGTTGTCCTGACGCTAAATCAAGTTGTCGTGACGCTAACCCTAGTTGTCCTGACGCTAACCCTAGTTGTCGTGACGCTAACCCTAGTTGTCCTGACGCTAACCCTAGTTGTCCTGACGCTAACCCTAGTTGTCCTGACGCTAACCCTAGTTGTCCTGACGCTAACCCTAGTTGTCCTGGCGCTAACCCTAGTTGTCCTGGCGCTAACCCTAGTTGTCCTGGCGCTAACCCTAGTTGTAATGGCGCTAACCCTAGTTGTCCTGGCGCTAACCCTAGTTGTCCTGACGCTAACCCTAGTTGTCCTGACGCTAACCCTAGTTGTCCTGATGCTAACCCTAGTTGTCCTGACGCTAACCCTAGTTGTCCTGACGCTAAACCTAGTTGTCCTGACGCTAACCCTAGTTGTCGTGGCGCTAACCCTAGTTGTCCTGACGCTAACCCTAGTTGTCCTGACGCTAACCCTAGTTGTCGTGACGCTAACCCTAGTTGTCCTGACGCTAACCCTAGTTGTCGTGACGCTAACCCTAGTTGTCCTGACGCTAACCCTAGTTGTCCTGACGCTAACCCTAGTTGTCGTGACGCTAACCCTAGTTGTCCTGACGCTAACCCTAGTTGTCGTGACGCTAACCCTAGTTGTCCTGACGCTAACCCTAGCTGTCCTGACGCTAACCCTAGTTGTCGTGACGCTAACCCTAGTTGTCCTGACGCTAACCCTAGTTGTCCTGACGCTAACCCTAGTTGTCGTGACGCTAACCCTAGTTGTCCTGACGCTAACCCTAGTTGTCGTGACGCTAACCCTAGTTGTCCTGACGCTAACCCTAGTTGTCGTGACTCTAACCCTAGTTGTCCTGACGCTAACCCTAGTTGTCCTGACGCTAACCCTAGTTGTTGTGACGCTAACCCTAGTTGTCCTGACGCTAACCCTAGTTGTGACGCTAACCCTAGTTGTCCTGACGCTAACCCTAGTTGTCCTGATGCTAACCCTAGTTGTCGTGACGCTAACCCTAGTTGTCCTGACGCTAACCCTAGTTGTCCTGACGCTAACCCTAGTTGTCCTGATGCTAACCCTAGTTGTCCTGGCGCTAACCCTAGTTGTCCTGGCGCTAACCCTAGTTGTCCCGGCGCTAACCCTAGTTGTCCCGGCGCTAACCCTAGTTGTCCTGGCGCTAACCCTAGTTGTCCTGGCGCTAACCCTAGTTGTCCTGGCGCTAACCCTAGTTGTCCTGGCGGTAACCCTAGTTGTCCTGGCGCTAACCCTAATTGTCCTGGCGCTAACCCTAGTTGTCCTGGCGCTAAGCCTAGTTGTAATGGCGCTAACCCTAGTTGTCCTGGTGCTAACCCTAGTTGTCCTGGCGCTAACCCTAGTTGTCCTGGCGCTAACCCTAGTTGTCCTGGCGCTAACCCTAGTTGTCCTGACGCTAAACCTAGTTGTCCTGACCCTAACCCTAGTTGTCCTGACGCTAACCCTAGTTGTCCTGACGCTAACCCTAGTTGTCCTGACGCTAACCGTAGTTGTCCTGACGCTTACCCTAGTTGTCCTGACACTAACCCTAGTTTTCCTGATGCTAACCCTAGTTGTCCTGACGCTAACCCTAGTTGTCCTGGCGCTAACCCTAGTTGTCCTGGCGCTAACCCTAGTTGTCCTGGCGCTAACCCTAGTTGTCCTGACGCTAACCCTAGTTGTCCTGGCGCTAACCCTAGTTGTCCTGGCGCTAACCCTAGTTGTCCTGGCGCTAACCCTAGTTGTCCTGGCGCTAACCCTAGTTGTCCTGGCGCTAACTCTAGTTGTCCTGGCGCTAACCCTAGTTGTCCTGGCGCTAACCCTAGTTGTCCTGGTGCTAACCCTAGTTGTCCTGGCGCTAACCCTAGTTGTAATGGCGCTAACCCTAGTTGTCCTGGCGCTAACCCTAGTTGTCCTGGCGCTAACCCTAGTTGTCCTGACGCTAACCCTAGTTGTCCAGACGCTAACCCTAGTTGTCCTGACGCTAACCCTAGTTGTCCTGGCGCTAACCCCAGTTGTCCTGACGCTAACCCTAGTTGTCCTGACGCTAACCCTAGTTGTCGTGACGCTAACCCTAGTTGTCGTGACGCTAACCCTAGTTGTCCTGACGCTAACCCTAGTTGTCGTGACGCTAACCCTAGTTGTCCTGACGCTAACCCTAGCTGTCCTGACGCTAACCCTAGTTGTCGTGACGCTAACCCTAGTTGTCCTGACGCTAACCCTAGTTGTCCTGACGCTAACCCTAGTTGTCGTGACGCTAACCCTAGTTGTCCTGACGCTAACCCTAGTTGTCTTGACGCTAACCCTAGTTGTCCTGACGCTAACCCTAGTTGTCGTGACTCTAACCCTAGTTGTCCTGACGCTAACCCTAGTTGTCCTGACGCTAACCCTAGTTGTCCTGACGCTAACCCTAGTTGTCCTGACGCTAACCCTAGTTGTCCTGATGCTAACCCTAGTTGTCGTGACGCTAACCCTAGTTGTCCTGATGCTAACCCTAGTTGTCCTGACGCTAACCCTAGTTGTCCTGACGCTAACCCTAGTTGTCCTGATGCTAACCCTAGTTGTCCTGACTCTAACCCTAGTTGTCCTGACGCTAACCCTAGTTGTTCTGACGCTAACCCTAGTTGTCCTGACGTTAACCCTAGTTGTCCTGGCGCTAACCCTAGTTGTCCTGGCGCTAACCTTAGTTGTCCTGACACTAACCCTAGTTGTCCTGGCGCTAACCCTAGTTGTCCTGGCGCTAACCCTAGTTGTCCTGGCGCTAACCCTAGTTGTCCTGGCGCTAACCCTAGTTGTCCTGGTGCTAACCCTAGTTGTCCTGGCGCTAACCCTAGTTGTCCCGGCGCTAACCCTAGTTGTCCCGGCGCTAACCCTAGTTGTCCCGGCGCTAACCCTAGTTGTCCTGGCGCTAACCAAAGTTGTCCTGGCGCTAACCCTAGTTGTCCTGGCGGTAACCCTAGTTGTCCTGGCGCTAACCCTAATTGTCCTGGCGCTAACCCTAGTTGTCCTGGCGCTAAGCCTAGTTGTAATGGCGCTAACCCTAGTTGTCCTGGTGCTAACCCTAGTTGTCCTGACGCTAACCCTAGTTGTCCTGACGCTAACCCTAGTTGTCGTGACGCTAACCCTAGTTGTCCTGACGCTAACCCTAGTTGTCGTGACGCTAACCCTAGTTGTCCTGACGCTAACCCTAGTTGTCCTGACGCTAACCCTAGTTGTCGTGACGCTAACCCTAGTTGTCCTGACGCTAACCCTAGTTGTCGTGACGCTAACCCTAGTTGTCCTGACGCTAACCCTAGCTGTCCTGACGCTAACCCTAGTTGTCGTGACGCTAACCCTAGTTGTCCTGACGCTAACCCTAGTTGTCCTGACGCTAACCCTAGTTGTCGTGACGCTAACCCTAGTTGTCCTGATGCTAACCCTAGTTGTCGTGACGCTAACCCTAGTTGTCCTGACGCTAACCCTAGTTGTCGTGACTCTAACCCTAGTTGTCCTGACGCTAACCCTAGTTGTCCTGACGCTAACCCTAGTTGTTGTGACGCTAACCCTAGTTGTCCTGACGCTAACCCTAGTTGTGACGCTAACCCTAGTTGTCCTGACGCTAACCCTAGTTGTCCTGATGCTAACCCTAGTTGTCGTGACGCTAACCCTAGTTGTCCTGACGCTAACCCTAGTTGTCCTGACGCTAACCCTAGTTGTCCTGACGCTAACCCTAGTTGTCCTGATGCTAACCCTAGTTGTCCTGGCGCTAACCCTAGTTGTCCTGGCGCTAACCCTAGTTGTCCCGGCGCTAACCCTAGTTGTCCCGGCGCTAACCCTAGTTGTCCTGGCGCTAACCCTAGTTGTCCTGGCGCTAACCCTAGTTGTCCTGGCGCTAACCCTAGTTGTCCTGGCGGTAACCCTAGTTGTCCTGGCGCTAACCCTAATTGTCCTGACGCTAACCCTAGTTGTCCTGGCGCTAAGCCTAGTTGTAATGGCGCTAACCCTAGTTGTCCTGGTGCTAACCCTAGTTGTCCTGGTGCTAACCCTAGTTGTCCTGGCGCTAACCCTAGTTGTCCTGGCGCTAACCCTAGTTGTCCTGACGCTAAACCTAGTTGTCCTGACCCTAACCCTAGTTGTCCTGACGCTAACCCTAGTTGTCCTGACGCTAACCCTAGTTGTCCTGACGCTAACCGTAGTTGTCCTGACGCTTACCCTAGTTGTCCTGACACTAACCCTAGTTGTCCTGATGCTAACCCTAGTTGTCCTGACGCTAACCCTAGTTGTCCTGGCGCTAACCCTAGTTGTCCTGGCGCTAACCCTAGTTGTCCTGGCGCTAACCCTAGTTGTCCTGACGCTAACCCTAGTTGTCCTGGCGCTAACCCTAGTTGTCCTGGCGCTAACCCTAGTTGTCCTGGCGCTAACCCTAGTTGTCCTGGCGCTAACTCTAGTTGTCCTGGCGCTAACCCTAGTTGTCCTGGCGCTAACCCTAGTTGTCCTGGTGCTAACCCTAGTTGTCCTGGCGCTAACCCTAGTTGTAATGGCGCTAACCCTAGTTGTCCTGGCGGTAACCCTAGTTGTCCTGGCGCTAACCCTAATTGTCCTGGCGCTAACCCTAGTTGTCCTGGCGCTAAGCCTAGTTGTAATGGCGCTAACCCTAGTTGTCCTGGTGCTAACCCTAGTTGTCCTGACGCTAACCCTAGTTGTCCTGACGCTAACCCTAGTTGTCGTGACGCTAACCCTAGTTGTCCTGACGCTAACCCTAGTTGTCGTGACGCTAACCCTAGTTGTCCTGACGCTAACCCTAGTTGTCCTGACGCTAACCCTAGTTGTCGTGACGCTAACCCTAGTTGTCCTGACGCTAACCCTAGTTGTCGTGACGCTAACCCTAGTTGTCCTGACGCTAACCCTAGCTGTCCTGACGCTAACCCTAGTTGTCGTGACGCTAACCCTAGTTGTCCTGACGCTAACCCTAGTTGTCCTGACGCTAACCCTAGTTGTCGTGACGCTAACCCTAGTTGTCCTGACGCTAACCCTAGTTGTCGTGACGCTAACCCTAGTTGTCCTGACGCTAACCCTAGTTGTCGTGACTCTAACCCTAGTTGTCCTGACGCTAACCCTAGTTGTTCTGACGCTAACCCTAGTTGTTGTGACGCTAACCCTAGTTGTCCTGACGCTAACCCTAGTTGTGACGCTAACCCTAGTTGTCCTGACGCTAACCCTAGTTGTCCTGATGCTAACCCTAGTTGTCGTGACGCTAACCCTAGTTGTCCTGACGCTAACCCTAGTTGTCCTGACGCTAACCCTAGTTGTCCTGACGCTAACCCTAGTTGTCCTGATGCTAACCCTAGTTGTCCTGGCGCTAACCCTAGTTGTCCTGGCGCTAACCCTAGTTGTCCCGGCGCTAACCCTAGTTGTCCCGGCGCTAACCCTAGTTGTCCTGGCGCTAACCCTAGTTGTCCTGGCGCTAACCCTAGTTGTCCTGGCGGTAACCCTAGTTGTCCTGGCGCTAACCCTAATTGTCCTGGCGCTAACCCTAGTTGTCCTGGCGCTAAGCCTAGTTGTAATGGCGCTAACCCTAGTTGTCCTGGTGCTAACCCTAGTTGTCCTGGCGCTAACCCTAGTTGTCCTGGCGCTAACCCTAGTTGTCCTGGCGCTAACCCTAGTTGTCCTGACGCTAAACCTAGTTGTCCTGACCCTAACCCTAGTTGTCCTGACGCTAACCCTAGTTGTCCTGACGCTAACCCTAGTTGTCCTGACGCTAACCGTAGTTGTCCTGACGCTTACCCTAGTTGTCCTGACACTAACCCTAGTTGTCCTGATGCTAACCCTAGTTGTCCTGACGCTAACCCTAGTTGTCCTGGCGCTAACCCTAGTTGTCCTGGCGCTAACCCTAGTTGTCCTGACGCTAACCCTAGTTGTCCTGGCGCTAACCCTAGTTGTCCTGGCGCTAACCCTAGTTGTCCTGGCGCTAACCCTAGTTGTCCTGGCGCTAACCCTAGTTGTCCTGGCGGTAACCCTAGTTGTCCTGGCGCTAACCCTAATTGTCCTGACGCTAACCCTAGTTGTCCTGGCGCTAAGCCTAGTTGTAATGGCGCTAACCCTAGTTGTCCTGGTGCTAACCCTAGTTGTCCTGGCGCTAACCCTAGTTGTCCTGGCGCTAACCCTAGTTGTCCTGGCGCTAACCCTAGTTGTCCTGACGCTAAACCTAGTTGTCCTGACCCTAACCCTAGTTGTCCTGACGCTAACCCTAGTTGTCCTGACGCTAACCCTAGTTGTCCTGACGCTAACCGTAGTTGTCCTGACGCTTACCCTAGTTGTCCTGACACTAACCCTAGTTGTCCTGATGCTAACCCTAGTTGTCCTGACGCTAACCCTAGTTGTCCTGGCGCTAACCCTAGTTGTCCTGGCGCTAACCCTAGTTGTCCTGGCGCTAACCCTAGTTGTCCTGACGCTAACCCTAGTTGTCCTGGCGCTAACCCTAGTTGTCCTGGCGCTAACCCTAGTTGTCCTGGCGCTAACCCTAGTTGTCCTGGCGCTAACTCTAGTTGTCCTGGCGCTAACCCTAGTTGTCCTGGCGCTAACCCTAGTTGTCCTGGTGCTAACCCTAGTTGTCCTGGCGCTAACCCTAGTTGTAATGGCGCTAACCCTAGTTGTCCTGGCGGTAACCCTAGTTGTCCTGGCGCTAACCCTAATTGTCCTGGCGCTAACCCTAGTTGTCCTGGCGCTAAGCCTAGTTGTAATGGCGCTAACCCTAGTTGTCCTGGTGCTAACCCTAGTTGTCCTGACGCTAACCCTAGTTGTCCTGACGCTAACCCTAGTTGTCGTGACGCTAACCCTAGTTGTCCTGACGCTAACCCTAGTTGTCGTGACGCTAACCCTAGTTGTCCTGACGCTAACCCTAGTTGTCCTGACGCTAACCCTAGTTGTCGTGACGCTAACCCTAGTTGTCCTGACGCTAACCCTAGTTGTCGTGACGCTAACCCTAGTTGTCCTGACGCTAACCCTAGCTGTCCTGACGCTAAACCTAGTTGTCGTGACGCTAACCCTAGTTGTCCTGACGCTAACCCTAGTTGTCCTGACGCTAACCCTAGTTGTCGTGACGCTAACCCTAGTTGTCCTGACGCTAACCCTAGTTGTCGTGACGCTAACCCTAGTTGTCCTGACGCTAACCCTAGTTGTCGTGACTCTAACCCTAGTTGTCCTGACGCTAACCCTAGTTGTTCTGACGCTAACCCTAGTTGTTGTGACGCTAACCCTAGTTGTCCTGACGCTAACCCTAGTTGTGACGCTAACCCTAGTTGTCCTGACGCTAACCCTAGTTGTCCTGATGCTAACCCTAGTTGTCGTGACGCTAACCCTAGTTGTCCTGACGCTAACCCTAGTTGTCCTGACGCTAACCCTAGTTGTCCTGACGCTAACCCTAGTTGTCCTGATGCTAACCCTAGTTGTCCTGGCGCTAACCCTAGTTGTCCTGGCGCTAACCCTAGTTGTCCCGGCGCTAACCCTAGTTGTCCCGGCGCTAACCCTAGTTGTCCTGGCGCTAACCCTAGTTGTCCTGGCGCTAACCCTAGTTGTCCTGGCGCTAACCCTAGTTGTCCTGACGGTAACCCTAGTTGTCCTGGCGCTAACCCTAATTGTCCTGGCGCTAACCCTAGTTGTCCTGGCGCTAAGCCTAGTTGTAATGGCGCTAACCCTAGTTGTCCTGGTGCTAACCCTAGTTGTCCTGGCGCTAACCCTAGTTGTCCTGGCGCTAACCCTAGTTGTCCTGGCGCTAACCCTAGTTGTCCTGACGCTAAACCTAGTTGTCCTGACCCTAACCCTAGTTGTCCTGACGCTAACCCTAGTTGTCCTGACGCTAACCCTAGTTGTCCTGACGCTAACCGTAGTTGTCCTGACGCTTACCCTAGTTGTCCTGACACTAACCCTAGTTGTCCTGATGCTAACCCTAGTTGTCCTGACGCTAACCCTAGTTGTCCTGGCGCTAACCCTAGTTGTCCTGGCGCTAACCCTAGTTGTCCTGACGCTAACCCTAGTTGTCCTGGCGCTAACCCTAGTTGTCCTGGCGCTAACCCTAGTTGTCCTGGCGCTAACCCTAGTTGTCCTGGCGCTAACTCTAGTTGTCCTGGCGCTAACCCTAGTTGTCCTGGCGCTAACCCTAGTTGTCCTGGTGCTAACCCTAGTTGTCCTGGCGCTAACCCTAGTTGTAATGGCGCTAACCCTAGTTGTCCTGGCGCTAACCCTAGTTGTCCTGGCGCTAACCCTAGTTGTCCTGACGCTAACCCTAGTTGTCCAGACGCTAACCCTAGTTGTCCTGACGCTAACCCTAGTTGTCCTGGCGCTAACCCTAGTTGTCCTGACGCTAACCCTAGTTGTCCTGACGCTAACCCTAGTTGTCGTGACGCTAACCCTAGTTGTCGTGACGCTAACCCTAGTTGTCCTGACGCTAACCCTAGTTGTCGTGACGCTAACCCTAGTTGTCCTGACGCTAACCCTAGCTGTCCTGACGCTAACCCTAGTTGTCGTGACGCTAACCCTAGTTGTCCTGACGCTAACCCTAGTTGTCCTGACGCTAACCCTAGTTGTCCTGGCGCTAACCCTAGTTGTCCTGACGCTAACCCTAGTTGTCCTGACGCTAACCCTAGTTGTCCTGACGCTAAACCTAGTTGTCCTGACGCTAACCCTAGTTGTCGTGGCGCTAACCCTAGTTGTCCTGACGCTAACCCTAGTTGTCCTGACGCTAACCCTAGTTGTCGTGACGCTAACCCTAGTTGTCCTGACGCTAACCCTAGTTGTCGTGACGCTAACCCTAGTTGTCCTGACGCTAACCCTAGTTGTCCTGACGCTAACCCTAGTTGTCGTGACGCTAACCCTAGTTGTCCTGACGCTAACCCTAGTTGTCGTGACGCTAACCCTAGTTGTCCTGACGCTAACCCTAGCTGTCCTGACGCTAACCCTAGTTGTCGTGACGCTAACCCTAGTTGTCCTGACGCTAACCCTAGCTGTCCTGACGCTAACCCTAGTTGTCGTGACGCTAACCCTAGTTGTCCTGACGCTAACCCTAGTTGTCCTGACGCTAACCCTAGTTGTCCTGGCGCTAACCCTAGTTGTCCTGACGCTAACCCTAGTTGTCCTGACGCTAACCCTAGTTGTCCTGACGCTAAACCTAGTTGTCCTGACGCTAACCCTAGTTGTCGTGGCGCTAACCCTAGTTGTCCTGACGCTAACCCTAGTTGTCCTGACGCTAACCCTAGTTGTCCTGACGCTAACCCTAGTTGTCGTGACGCTAACCCTAGTTGTCCTGACGCTAACCCTAGTTGTCGTGACTCTAACCCTAGTTGTCCTGACGCTAACCCTAGTTGTCCTGACGCTAACCCTAGTTGTTGTGACGCTAACCCTAGTTGTCCTGACGCTAACCCTAGTTGTGACGCTAACCCTAGTTGTCCTGACGCTAACCCTAGTTGTCCTGATGCTAACCCTAGTTGTCGTGACGCTAACCCTAGTTGTCCTGACGCTAACCCTAGTTGTCCTGACGCTAACCCTAGTTGTCCTGATGCTAACCCTAGTTGTCCTGGCGCTAACCCTAGTTGTCCTGGCGCTAACCCTAGTTGTCCTGGCGCTAACCCTAGTTGTCCCGGCGCTAACCCTAGTTGTCCTGGCGCTAACCCTAGTTGTCCTGGCGCTAACCCTAGTTGTCCTGGCGCTAACCCTAGTTGTCCTGGCGGTAACCCTAGTTGTCCTGGCGCTAACCCTAATTGTCCTGGCGCTAACCCTAGTTGTCCTGGCGCTAAGCCTAGTTGTAATGGCGCTAACCCTAGTTGTCCTGGTGCTAACCCTAGTTGTCCTGGCGCTAACCCTAGTTGTCCTGGCGCTAACCCTAGTTGTCCTGGCGCTAACCCTAGTTGTCCTGACGCTAAACCTAGTTGTCCTGACCCTAACCCTAGTTGTCCTGACGCTAACCCTAGTTGTCCTGACGCTAACCCTAGTTGTCCTGACGCTAACCGTAGTTGTCCTGACGCTTACCCTAGTTGTCCTGACACTAACCCTAGTTGTCCTGATGCTAACCCTAGTTGTCCTGACGCTAACCCTAGTTGTCCTGACGCTATCCCTAGTTGTCCTGACGCTAACCCTAGTTGTCCTGACGCTAACCCTAGTTGTCCTGATGCTAACCCTAGTTGTCCTGACGCTAACCCTAGTTGTCGTGACGCTGACCCTAGTTGTCCTGACGCTAACCCTAGTTGTCGTGACTCTAACCCTAGTTGTCCTGACGCTAAGCCTAGTTGTCCTGACGCTAACCCTAGTTGTCGTGACGCTAACCCTAGTTGTCCTGACGCTAACCCTAGTTGTCCTGGCGCTAACCCTAGTTGTCCAGACGCTAACCCTAGTTGTCCTGACGCTAACCCTAGTTGTCCTGGCGCTAACCCTAGTTGTCCTGACGCTAACCCTAGTTGTCCTGACGCTAACCCTAGTTGTCGTGACGCTAACCCTAGTTGTCGTGACGCTAACCCTAGTTGTCCTGACGCTAACCGTAGTTGTCCTGACGCTTACCCTAGTTGTCCTGACACTAACCCTAGTTGTCCTGATGCTAACCCTAGTTGTCCTGACGCTAACCCTAGTTGTCCTGGCGCTAACCCTAGTTGTCCTGGCGCTAACCCTAGTTGTCCTGGCGCTAACCCTAGTTGTCCTGACGCTAACCCTAGTTGTCCTGGCGCTAACCCTAGTTGTCCTGGCGCTAACCCTAGTTGTCCTGGCGCTAACCCTAGTTGTCCTGGCGCTAACCCTAGTTGTCCTGGCGCTAACTCTAGTTGTCCTGGCGCTAACCCTAGTTGTCCTGGCGCTAACCCTAGTTGTCCTGGTGCTAACCCTAGTTGTCCTGGCGCTAACCCTAGTTGTAATGGCGCTAACCCTAGTTGTCCTGGCGCTAACCCTAGTTGTCCTGGCGCTAACCCTAATTGTCCTGGCGCTAACCCTAGTTGTCCTGGCGCTAAGCCTAGTTGTAATGGCGCTAACCCTAGTTGTCCTGGTGCTAACCCTAGTTGTCCTGACGCTAACCCTAGTTGTCCTGACGCTAACCCTAGTTGTCGTGACGCTAACCCTAGTTGTCCTGACGCTAACCCTAGTTGTCGTGACGCTAACCCTAGTTGTCCTGACGCTAACCCTAGTTGTCCTGACGCTAACCCTAGTTGTCGTGACGCTAACCCTAGTTGTCCTGACGCTAACCCTAGTTGTCGTGACGCTAACCCTAGTTGTCCTGACGCTAACCCTAGCTGTCCTGACGCTAACCCTAGTTGTCGTGACGCTAACCCTAGTTGTCCTGACGCTAACCCTAGTTGTCCTGACGCTAACCTAGTTGTCGTGACGCTAACCCTAGTTGTCCTGACGCTAACCCTAGTTGTCGTGACGCTAACCCTAGTTGTCCTGACGCTAACCCTAGTTGTCGTGACTCTAACCCTAGTTGTCCTGACGCTAACCCTAGTTGTCCTGACGCTAACCCTAGTTGTTGTGACGCTAACCCTAGTTGTCCTGACGCTAACCCTAGTTGTGACGCTAACCCTAGTTGTCCTGACGCTAACCCTAGTTGTCCTGACGCTAACCCTAGTTGTCCTGACGCTAACCCTAGTTGTCCTGATGCTAACCCTAGTTGTCCTGGCGCTAACCCTAGTTGTCCTGGCGCTAACCCTAGTTGTCCCGGCGCTAACCCTAGTTGTCCCGGCGCTAACCCTAGTTGTCCTGGCGCTAACCCTAGTTGTCCTGGCGCTAACCCTAGTTGTCCTGGCGCTAACCCTAGTTGTCCTGGCGGTAACCCTAGTTGTCCTGGCGCTAACCCTAATTGTCCTGGCGCTAACCCTAGTTGTCCTGGCGCTAAGCCTAGTTGTAATGGCGCTAACCCTAGTTGTCCTGGTGCTAACCCTAGTTGTCCTGGCGCTAACCCTAGTTGTCCTGGCGCTAACCCTAGTTGTCCTGTCGCTAACCCTAGTTGTCCTGACGCTAAACCTAGTTGTCCTGACCCTAACCCTAGTTGTCCTGACGCTAACCCTAGTTGTCCTGACGCTAACCCTAGTTGTCCTGACGCTAACCGTAGTTGTCCTGACGCTTACCCTAGTTGTCCTGACACTAACCCTAGTTGTCCTGATGCTAACCCTAGTTGTCCTGACGCTAACCCTAGTTGTCCTGGCGCTAACCCTAGTTGTCCTGGCGCTAACCCTAGTTGTCCTGGCGCTAACCCTAGTTGTCCTGACGCTAACCCTAGTTGTCCTGGCGCTAACCCTAGTTGTCCTGGCGCTAACCCTAGTTGTCCTGGCGCTAACCCTAGTTGTCCTGGCGCTAACCCTAGTTGTCCTGGCGCTAACTCTAGTTGTCCTGGCGCTAACCCTAGTTGTCCTGGCGCTAACCCTAGTTGTCCTGGTGCTAACCCTAGTTGTCCTGGCGCTAACCCTAGTTGTAATGGCGCTAACCCTAGTTGTCCTGGCGCTAACCCTAGTTGTCCTGGCGCTAACCCTAGTTGTCCTGACGCTAACCCTAGTTGTCCAGACGCTAACCCTAGTTGTCCTGACGCTAACCCTAGTTGTCCTGGCGCTAACCCTAGTTGTCCTGACGCTAACCCTAGTTGTCCTGACGCTAACCCTAGTTGTCGTGACGCTAACCCTAGTTGTCGTGACGCTAACCCTAGTTGTCCTGACGCTAACCCTAGTTGTCGTGACGCTAACCCTAGTTGTCCTGACGCTAACCCTAGCTGTCCTGACGCTAACCCTAGTTGTCGTGACGCTAACCCTAGTTGTCCTGACGCTAACCCTAGTTGTCCTGACGCTAACCCTAGTTGTCCTGGCGCTAACCCTAGTTGTCCTGACGCTAACCCTAGCTGTCCTGACGCTAACCCTAGTTGTCGTGACGCTAACCCTAGTTGTCCTGACGCTAACCCTAGTTGTCCTGACGCTAACCTAGTTGTCGTGACGCTAACCCTAGTTGTCCTGACGCTAACCCTAGTTGTCGTGACGCTAACCCTAGTTGTCCTGACGCTAACCCTAGTTGTCGTGACTCTAACCCTAGTTGTCCTGACGCTAACCCTAGTTGTCCTGACGCTAACCCTAGTTGTTGTGACGCTAACCCTAGTTGTCCTGACGCTAACCCTAGTTGTGACGCTAACCCTAGTTGTCCTGACGCTAACCCTAGTTGTCCTGATGCTAACCCTAGTTGTCGTGACGCTAACCCTAGTTGTCCTGACGCTAACCCTAGTTGTCCTGACGCTAACCCTAGTTGTCCTGACGCTAACCCTAGTTGTCCTGATGCTAACCCTAGTTGTCCTGGCGCTAACCCTAGTTGTCCTGGCGCTAACCCTAGTTGTCCCGGCGCTAACCCTAGTTGTCCCGGCGCTAACCCTAGTTGTCCTGGCGCTAACCCTAGTTGTCCTGGCGCTAACCCTAGTTGTCCTGGCGCTAACCCTAGTTGTCCTGGCGGTAACCCTAGTTGTCCTGGCGCTAACCCTAATTGTCCTGGCGCTAACCCTAGTTGTCCTGGCGCTAAGCCTAGTTGTAATGGCGCTAACCCTAGTTGTCCTGGTGCTAACCCTAGTTGTCCTGGCGCTAACCCTAGTTGTCCTGGCGCTAACCCTAGTTGTCCTGGCGCTAACCCTAGTTGTCCTGACGCTAAACCTAGTTGTCCTGACCCTAACCCTAGTTGTCCTGACGCTAACCCTAGTTGTCCTGACGCTAACCCTAGTTGTCCTGACGCTAACCGTAGTTGTCCTGACGCTTACCCTAGTTGTCCTGACACTAACCCTAGTTGTCCTGATGCTAACCCTAGTTGTCCTGACGCTAACCCTAGTTGTCCTGGCGCTAACCCTAGTTGTCCTGGCGCTAACCCTAGTTGTCCTGGCGCTAACCCTAGTTGTCCTGACGCTAACCCTAGTTGTCCTGGCGCTAACCCTAGTTGTCCTGGCGCTAACCCTAGTTGTCCTGGCGCTAACCCTAGTTGTCCTGGCGCTAACCCTAGTTGTCCTGGCGCTAACTCTAGTTGTCCTGGCGCTAACCCTAGTTGTCCTGGCGCTAACCCTAGTTGTCCTGGTGCTAACCCTAGTTGTCCTGGCGCTAACCCTAGTTGTAATGGCGCTAACCCTAGTTGTCCTGGCGCTAACCCTAGTTGTCCTGGCGCTAACCCTAGTTGTCCTGACGCTAACCCTAGTTGTCCAGACGCTAACCCTAGTTGTCCTGACGCTAACCCTAGTTGTCCTGGCGCTAACCCTAGTTGTCCTGACGCTAACCCTAGTTGTCCTGACGCTAACCCTAGTTGTCGTGACGCTAACCCTAGTTGTCGTGACGCTAACCCTAGTTGTCCTGACGCTAACCCTAGTTGTCGTGACGCTAACCCTAGTTGTCCTGACGCTAACCCTAGCTGTCCTGACGCTAACCCTAGTTGTCGTGACGCTAACCCTAGTTGTCCTGACGCTAACCCTAGTTGTCCTGACGCTAACCCTAGTTGTCCTGGCGCTAACCCTAGTTGTCCTGACGCTAACCCTAGTTGTCCTGACGCTAACCCTAGTTGTCCTGACGCTAAACCTAGTTGTCCTGACGCTAACCCTAGTTGTCGTGGCGCTAACCCTAGTTGTCCTGACGCTAACCCTAGTTGTCCTGACGCTAACCCTAGTTGTCGTGACGCTAACCCTAGTTGTCCTGACGCTAACCCTAGTTGTCGTGACGCTAACCCTAGTAGTCCTGACGCTAACCCTAGTTGTCCTGACGCTAACCCTAGTTGTCGTGACGCTAACCCTAGTTGTCCTGACGCTAACCCTAGTTGTCGTGACGCTAACCCTAGTTGTCCTGACGCTAACCCTAGCTGTCCTGACGCTAACCCTAGTTGTCGTGACGCTAACCCTAGTTGTCCTGACGCTAACCCTAGCTGTCCTGACGCTAACCCTAGTTGTCGTGACGCTAACCCTAGTTGTCCTGACGCTAACCCTAGTTGTCCTGACGCTAACCCTAGTTGTCCTGGCGCTAACCCTAGTTGTCCTGACGCTAACCCTAGTTGTCCTGATGCTAACCCTAGTTGTCCTGACGCTAAACCTAGTTGTCCTGACGCTAACCCTAGTTGTCGTGGCGCTAACCCTAGTTGTCCTGACGCTAACCCTAGTTGTCCTGACGCTAACCCTAGTTGTCGTGACGCTAACCCTAGTTGTCCTGACGCTAACCCTAGCTGTCCTGACGCTAACCCTAGTTGTCCTGACGCTAACCCTAGTTGTCGTGACGCTAACCCTAGTTGTCGTGACGCTAACCCTAGTTGTCCTGACGCTAACCCTAGTTGTCGTGACGCTAACCCTAGTTGTCCTGACGCTAACCCTAGCTGTCCTGACGCTAACCCTAGTTGTCGTGACGCTAACCCTAGTTGTCCTGACGCTAACCCTAGTTGTCCTGACGCTAACCCTAGTTGTCGTGACGCTAACCCTAGTTGTCCTGACGCTAACCCTAGTTGTCTTGACGCTAACCCTAGTTGTCCTGACGCTAACCCTAGTTGTCGTGACTCTAACCCTAGTTGTCCTGACGCTAACCCTAGTTGTCCTGACGCTAACCCTAGTTGTCCTGACGCTAACCCTAGTTGTCCTGACGCTAACCCTAGTTGTCCTGATGCTAACCCTAGTTGTCGTGACGCTAACCCTAGTTGTCCTGATGCTAACCCTAGTTGTCCTGACGCTAACCCTAGTTGTCCTGACGCTAACCCTAGTTGTCCTGATGCTAACCCTAGTTGTCCTGACTCTAACCCTAGTTGTCCTGACGCTAACCCTAGTTGTTCTGACGCTAACCCTAGTTGTCCTGACGCTAACCCTAGTTGTCCTGGCGCTAACCCTAGTTGTCCTGGCGCTAACCTTAGTTGTCCTGACACTAACCCTAGTTGTCCTGGCGCTAACCCTAGTTGTCCTGGCGCTAACCCTAGTTGTCCTGGCGCTAACCCTAGTTGTCCTGGCGCTAACCCTAGTTGTCCTGGTGCTAACCCTAGTTGTCCTGACGCTAACCCTAGTTGTCCTGGCGCTAACCCTAGTTGTCCTGGCGCTAACCTTAGTTGTCCTGACACTAACCCTAGTTGTCCTGGCGCTAACCCTAGTTGTCCTGGCGCTAAACCTAGTTGTCCTGGCGCTAACCCTAGTTGTCCTGGCGCTAACCCTAGTTGTCCTGGCGCTAACCCTAGTTGTCCTGGTGCTAACCCTAGTTGTCCTGGCGCTAACCCTAGTTGTCCCGGCGCTAACCCTAGTTGTCCCGGCGCTAACCCTAGTTGTCCCGGCGCTAACCCTAGTTGTCCTGGCACTAACCAAAGTTGTCCTGGCGCTAACCCTAGTTGTCCTGGCGGTAACCCTAGTTGTCCTGGCGCTAACCCTAATTGTCCTGGCGCTAACCCTAGTTGTCCTGGCGCTAAGCCTAGTTGTAATGGCGCTAACCCTAGTTGTCCTAGTGCTAACCCTAGTTGTCCTGGCGCTAACCCTAGTTGTCCTGGCGCTAACCCTAGTTGTCCTGGCGCTAACCCTAGTTGTCCTGACGCTAAACCTAGTTGTACTGACCCTAACCCTAGTTGTCCTGACGCTAACCCTAGTTGTCCTGACGCTAACCCTAGTTGTCCTAAAGCTAACCGTAGTTGTCCTGACGCTTACCCTAGTTGTCCTGACGCTAACCCTAGTTGTCCTGGCGCTAACCCTAGTTGTCCTGACGCTAACCCTAGTTGTCCTGGCGCTAACCCTAGTTGTCCTGGCGCTAACCCTAGTTGTCCTGGCGCTAACCCTAGTTGTAATGGCGCTAACCCTAGTTGTCCTGGCGCTAACCCTAGTTGTCCTGGCGCTAACCCTAGTTGTCCTGACGCTAACCCTAGTTGTCCAGACGCTAACCCTAGTTGTCCTGACGCTAACCCTAGTTGTCCTGGCGCTAACCCTAGTTGTCCTGGCGCTAACCCTAGTTGTCCTGACGCTAACCCTAGTTGTCCTGATGCTAACCCTAGTTGTCCTGACGCTAAACCTAGTTGTCCTGACGCTAACCCTAGTTGTCGTGGCGCTAACCCTAGTTGTCCTGACGCTAACCCTAGTTGTCCTGACGCTAACCCTAGTTGTCGTGACGCTAACCCTAGTTGTCCTGACGCTAACCCTAGCTGTCCTGACGCTAACCCTAGTTGTCCTGACGCTAACCCTAGTTGTCGTGACGCTAACCCTAGTTGTCGTGACGCTAACCCTAGTTGTCCTGACGCTAACCCTAGTTGTCGTGACGCTAACCCTAGTTGTCCTGACGCTAACCCTAGCTGTCCTGACGCTAACCCTAGTTGTCGTGACGCTAACCCTAGTTGTCCTGACGCTAACCCTAGTTGTCCTGACGCTAACCCTAGTTGTCGTGACGCTAACCCTAGTTGTCCTGACGCTAACCCTAGTTGTCTTGACGCTAACCCTAGTTGTCCTGACGCTAACCCTAGTTGTCGTGACTCTAACCCTAGTTGTCCTGACGCTAACCCTAGTTGTCCTGACGCTAACCCTAGTTGTCCTGACGCTAACCCTAGTTGTCCTGACGCTAACCCTAGTTGTCCTGATGCTAACCCTAGTTGTCGTGACGCTAACCCTAGTTGTCCTGATGCTAACCCTAGTTGTCCTGACGCTAACCCTAGTTGTCCTGACGCTAACCCTAGTTGTCCTGATGCTAACCCTAGTTGTCCTGACTCTAACCCTAGTTGTCCTGACGCTAACCCTAGTTGTTCTGACGCTAACCCTAGTTGTCCTGACGCTAACCCTAGTTGTCCTGGCGCTAACCCTAGTTGTCCTGGCGCTAACCTTAGTTGTCCTGACACTAACCCTAGTTGTCCTGGCGCTAACCCTAGTTGTCCTGGCGCTAACCCTAGTTGTCCTGGCGCTAACCCTAGTTGTCCTGGCGCTAACCCTAGTTGTCCTGGTGCTAACCCTAGTTGTCCTGACGCTAACCCTAGTTGTCCTGGCGCTAACCCTAGTTGTCCTGGCGCTAACCTTAGTTGTCCTGACACTAACCCTAGTTGTCCTGGCGCTAACCCTAGTTGTCCTGGCGCTAAACCTAGTTGTCCTGGCGCTAACCCTAGTTGTCCTGGCGCTAACCCTAGTTGTCCTGGCGCTAACCCTAGTTGTCCTGGTGCTAACCCTAGTTGTCCTGGCGCTAACCCTAGTTGTCCCGGCGCTAACCCTAGTTGTCCCGGCGCTAACCCTAGTTGTCCCGGCGCTAACCCTAGTTGTCCTGGCACTAACCAAAGTTGTCCTGGCGCTAACCCTAGTTGTCCTGGCGGTAACCCTAGTTGTCCTGGCGCTAACCCTAATTGTCCTGGCGCTAACCCTAGTTGTCCTGGCGCTAAGCCTAGTTGTAATGGCGCTAACCCTAGTTGTCCTAGTGCTAACCCTAGTTGTCCTGGCGCTAACCCTAGTTGTCCTGGCGCTAACCCTAGTTGTCCTGACGCTAAACCTAGTTGTACTGACCCTAACCCTAGTTGTCCTGACGCTAACCCTAGTTGTCCTGACGCTAACCCTAGTTGTCCTAAAGCTAACCGTAGTTGTCCTGACGCTTACCCTAGTTGTCCTGACGCTAACCCTAGTTGTCCTGGCGCTAACCCTAGTTGTCCTGACGCTAACCCTAGTTGTCCTGGCGCTAACCCTAGTTGTCCTGGCGCTAACCCTAGTTGTCCTGGCGCTAACCCTAGTTGTAATGGCGCTAACCCTAGTTGTCCTGGCGCTAACCCTAGTTGTCCTGGCGCTAACCCTAGTTGTCCTGACGCTAACCCTAGTTGTCCAGACGCTAACCCTAGTTGTCCTGACGCTAACCCTAGTTGTCCTGGCGCTAACCCTAGTTGTCCTGGCGCTAACCCTAGTTGTCCTGACGCTAACCCTAGTTGTCCTGACGCTAACCCTAGTTGTCCTGACGCTAACCCTAGTTGTCCTGACGCTAACCCTAGTTGTCGTGACGCTAACCCTAGTTGTCCTGACGCTAACCCTGGTTGTCCTGACGCTAACCCTAGTTGTCCTGACGCTAAACCTAGTTGTCCTGACGCTAACCCTAGTTGTCGTGATGCTAACCCTAGTTGTCCTGACGCTAACCCTAGTTGTCCTGACGCTAACCCTAGTTGTCCTGACGCTAACCCTAGTTGTCGTGACGCTAACCCTAGTTGTCCTGACGCTAACCCTAGTTGTCCTGAAGCTATCCCTAGTTGTCCTGACGCTAACCCTAGTTGTCCTGACGCTAACCCTAGTTGTCCTGACGCTAACCCTAGTTGTCCTGACGCTAACCTTAGTTGTCGTGACGCTAGCCCTAGTTGTCGTGACGCTAACCCTAGTTGTCCTGACGCTAACCCTAGTTGTCCTGACGCTAACCCTAGTTGTCCTGACGCTAACCCTAGTTGTCGTGACGCTAACCCTAGTTGTCCTGACGCTAACCCTAGTTGTCGTGACGCTAACCCTAGTTGTCCTGACGCTAACCCTGGTTGTCCTAACGCTAACCCTAGTTGTCCTGACGCTAAACCTAGTTGTCCTGACGCTAACCCTAGTTGTCGTGACGCTAACCCTAGTTGTCCTGACGCTAACCCTAGTTGTCCTGACGCTAACCCTAGTTGTCCTGACGCTAACCCTAGTTGTCGTGACGCTAACCCTAGTTGTCCTGACGCTAACCCTAGTTGTCCTGACGCTATCCCTAGTTGTCCTGACGCTAACCCTAGTTGTCCTGACGCTAACCCTAGTTGTCCTGACGCTAACCCTAGTTGTCCTGACGCTAACCTTAGTTGTCGTGACGCTAACCCTAGTTGTCGTGACGCTAACCCTAGTTGTCGTGACGCTAACCCTAGTTGTCCTGACGCTAACCCTAGTTGTCCTGACGCTAACCCTAGTTGTCGTGACGCTAACCCTAGTTGTCCTGGCGCTAACCCTAGTGGTCCTGGCGCTAACCCTAGTTGTCCTGTTGCTAACCCTAGTTGTCCTGGCGCTAACCCTAGTTGTCCTGGCGCTAACCCTAGTTGTCCTGACGCTAACCCTAGTTGTCCTGATGCTAACCCTAGTTGTCCTGACGCTAACCCTAGTTGTCCTGATGCTAACCCTAGTTGTCCTGACGCTAACCCTAGTTGTCGTGACGCTGACCCTAGTTGTCCTGACGTTAACCCTAGTTGTCGTGACTCTAACCCTAGTTGTCCTGACGCTAATCCTAGTTGTCCTGACGCTAACCCTAGTTGTCCTGACGCTAACCCTAGTTGTCGTGACGCTAACCCTAGTTGTCCTGACGCTAACCCTAGTTGTCCTGGCGCTAACCCTAGTTGTCCTGACGCTAACCCTAGTTGTCCTGATGCTAACCCTAGTTGTCCTGACGCTAACCCTACTTGTCCTGATGCTAACCCTAGTTGTCCTGACGCTAACCCTAGTTGTCGTGACGCTGACCCTAGTTGTCCTGACGCTAACCCTAGTTGTCGTGACTCTAACCCTAGTTGTCCTGACGCTAAGCCTAGTTGTCCTGACGCTAACCCTAGTTGTCGTGACGCTAACCCTAGTTGTCCTGACGCTAACCCTAGTTGTCCTGGCGCTAACCCTAGTTGTCCAGACGCTAACCCTAGTTGTCCTGACGCTAACCCTAGTTGTCCTGGCGCTAACCCTAGTTGTCCTGACGCTAACCCTAGTTGTCCTGACGCTAACCCTAGTTGTCGTGACGCTAACCCTAGTTGTCGTGACGCTAACCCTAGTTGTCCTGACGCTAACCCTAGTTGTCGTGACGCTAACCCTAGTTGTCCTGACGCTAACCCTAGCTGTCCTGACGCTAACCCTAGTTGTCGTGACGCTAACCCTAGTTGTCCTGACGCTAACCCTAGTTGTCCTGACGCTAACCCTAGTTGTCGTGACGCTAACCCTAGTTGTCCTGACGCTAACCCTAGTTGTCTTGACGCTAACCCTAGTTGTCCTGACGCTAACCCTAGTTGTCGTGACTCTAACCCTAGTTGTCCTGACGCTAACCCTAGTTGTCCTGACGCTAACCCTAGTTGTCCTGACGCTAACCCTAGTTGTCCTGATGCTAACCCTAGTTGTCGTGACGCTAACCCTAGTTGTCCTGATGCTAACCCTAGTTGTCCTGACGCTAACCCTAGTTGTCCTGACGCTAACCCTAGTTGTCCTGACGCTAACCCTAGTTGTCCTGATGCTAACCCTAGTTGTCCTGACTCTAACCCTAGTTGTCCTGACGCTAACCCTAGTTGTTCTGACGCTAACCCTAGTTGTCCTGACGCTAACCCTAGTTGTCCTGGCGCTAACCCTAGTTGTCCTGGCGCTAACCTTAGTTGTCCTGACACTAACGCTAGTTGTCCTGGCGCTAACCCTAGTTGTCCTGGCGCTAACCCTAGTTGTCCTGGCGCTAACCCTAGTTGTCCTGGTGCTAACCCTAGTTGTCCTGGTGCTAACCCTAGTTGTCCTGGCGCTAACCCTAGTTGTCTCGGCGCTAACCCTAGTTGTCCCGGCGCTAACCCTAGTTGTCCCGGCGCTAACCCTAGTTGTCCTGGCGCTAACCAAAGTTGTCCTGGCGCTAACCCTAGTTGTCCTGGCGGTAACCCTAGTTGTCCTGGCGCTAACCCTAATTGTCCTGGCGCTAACCCTAGTTGTCCTGGCGCTAAGCCTAGTTGTAATGGCGCTAACCCTAGTTGTCCTGGTGCTAACCCTAGTTGTCCTGACGCTAACCCTAGTTGTCCTGGCGCTAACCCTAGTTGTCCTGGCGCTAACCTTAGTTGTCCTGACACTAACCCTAGTTGTCCTGGCGCTAACCCTAGTTGTCCTGGCGCTAACCCTAGTTGTCCTGGCGCTAACCCTAGTTGTCCTGGCGCTAACCCTAGTTGTCCTGGCGCTAACCCTAGTTGTCCTGGTGCTAACCCTAGTTGTCCTGGCGCTAACCCTAGTTGTCCCGGCGCTAACCCTAGTTGTCCCGGCGCTAACCCTAGTTGTCCCGGCGCTAACCCTAGTTGTCCTGGCACTAACCAAAGTTGTCCTGGCGCTAACCCTAGTTGTCCTGGCGGTAACCCTAGTTGTCCTGGCGCTAACCCTAATTGTCCTGGCGCTAACCCTAGTTGTCCTGGCGTTAAGCCTAGTTGTAATGGCGCTAACCCTAGTTGTCCTGGTGCTAACCCTAGTTGTCCTGGCGCTAACCCTAGTTGTCCTGGCGCTAACCCTAGTTGTCCTGGCGCTAACCCTAGTTGTCCTGACGCTAAACCTAGTTGTCCTGACCCTAACCCTAGTTGTCCTGACGCTAACCCTAGTTGTCCTGACGCTAACCCTAGTTGTCCTAAAGCTAACCGTAGTTGTCCTGACGCTTACCCTAGTTGTCCTGACGCTAACCCTAGTTGTCCTGGCGCTAACCCTAGTTGTCCTGACGCTAACCCTAGTTGTCCTGGCGCTAACCCTAGTTGTCCTGGCGCTAACCCTAGTTGTCCTGGCGCTAACCCTAGTTGTAATGGCGCTAACCCTAGTTGTCCTGGCGCTAACCCTAGTTGTCCTGGCGCTAACCCTAGTTGTCCTGACGCTAACCCTAGTTGTCCAGACGCTAACCCTAGTTGTCCTGACGCTAACCCTAGTTGTCCTGGCGCTAACCCTAGTTGTCCTGGCGCTAACCCTAGTTGTCCTGACGCTAACCCTAGTTGTCCTGACGCTAACCCTAGTTGTCCTGACGCTAACCCTAGTTGTCCTGACGCTAACCCTAGTTGTCGTGACGCTAACCCTAGTTGTCCTGACGCTAACCCTAGTTGTCGTGACGCTAACCCTAGTTGTCCTGACGCTAACCCTAGTTGTCGTGACGCTAACCCTAGTTGTCCTGACGCTAACCCTGGTTGTCCTGACGCTAACCCTAGTTGTCCTGACGCTAAACCTAGTTGTCCTGACGCTAACCCTAGTTGTCGTGATGCTAACCCTAGTTGTCCTGACGCTAACCCTAGTTGTCCTGACGCTAACCCTAGTTGTCGTGACGCTAACCCTAGTTGTCCTGACGCTAACCCTAGTTGTCCTGACGCTAACCCTAGTTGTCCTGACGCTATCCCTAGTTGTCCTGACGCTAACCCTAGTTGTCCTGACGCTAACCCTAGTTGTCCTGACGCTAACCCTAGTTGTCCTGACGCTAACCTTAGTTGTCGTGACGCTAGCCCTAGTTGTCGTGACGCTAACCCTAGTTGTCCTGACGCTAACCCTAGTTGTCCTGACGCTAACCCTAGTTGTCCTGACGCTAACCCTAGTTGTCGTGACGCTAACCCTAGTTGTCCTGACGCTAACCCTAGTTGTCGTGACGCTAACCCTAGTTGTCCTGACGCTAACCCTGGTTGTCCTAACGCTAACCCTAGTTGTCCTGACGCTAAACCTAGTTGTCCTGACGCTAACCCTAGTTGTCGTGACGCTAACCCTAGTTGTCCTGACGCTAACCCTAGTTGTCCTGACGCTAACCCTAGTTGTCCTGACGCTAACCCTAGTTGTCGTGACGCTAACCCTAGTTGTCGTGACGCTAACCCTAGTTGTCCTGACGCTAACCCTAGTTGTCCTGACGCTAACCCTAGTTGTCCTGACGCTATCCCTAGTTGTCCTGACGCTAACCCTAGTTGTCCTGACGCTAACCCTAGTTGTCCTGACGCTAACCTTAGTTGTCGTGACGCTAACCCTAGTTGTCGTGACGCTAACCCTAGTTGTCGTGACGCTAACCCTAGTTGTCCTGACGCTAACCCTAGTTGTCCTGACGCTAACCCTAGTTGTCCTGACGCTAACCCAAGTTGTCGTGATGCTAACCCTAGTTGTCCTGACGCTAACCCTAGTTGTCCTGACGCTAACCCTAGTTGTCCTGACGCTAACCCTAGTTGTCGTGACGCTAACCCTAGTTGTCGTGACGCTAACCCTAGTTGTCCTGACGCTAACCCTAGTTGTCCTGACGCTAACCCTAGTTGTTCTGACGCTAACCCTAGTTGTCGTGACGCTAACCCTAGTTGTCCTGGCGCTAACCCTAGTGGTCCTGGCGCTAACCCTAGTTGTCCTGTTGCTAACCCTAGTTGTCCTGGCGCTAACCCTAGTTGTCCTCGCGCTAACCCTAGTTGTCCTGACGCTAACCCTAGTTGTCCTGATGCTAACCCTAGTTGTCCTGACGCTAACCCTAGTTGTCCTGATGCTAACCCTAGTTGTCCTGACGCTAACCCTAGTTGTCGTGACACTAACCCTAGTTGTCCTGACGCTAACCCTAGTTGTCGTGACTCTAACCCTAGTTGTCCTGACGCTAATCCTAGTTGTCCTGACGCTAACCCTAGTTGTCCTGACGCTAACCCTAGTTGTCGTGACGCTAACCCTAGTTGTCCTGACGCTAACCCTAGTTGTCCTGGCGCTAACCCTAGTTGTCCTGACGCTAACCCTAGTTGTCCTGATGCTAACCCTAGTTGTCCTGACGCTAACCCTAGTTGTCCTGATGCTAACCCTAGTTGTCCTGACGCTAACCCTAGTTGTCGTGACGCTGACCCTAGTTGTCCTGATGCTAACCCTAGTTGTCGTGACTCTAACCCTAGTTGTCCTGACGCTAATCCTAGTTGTCCTGACGCTAACCCTAGTTGTCCTGACGCTAACCCTAGTTGTCGTGACGCTAACCCTAGTTGTCCTGACGCTAACCCTAGTTGTGACGCTAACCCTAGTTGTCCTGACGCTAACCCTAGTTGTCCTGACGCTATCCCTAGTTGTCGTGACGCTAACCCTAGTTGTCCTGACGCTAACCCTAGTTGTCCTGACGCTAACCCTAGTTGTCCTGACGCTAACCCTAGTTGTCCTGATGCTAACCCTAGTTGTCCTGACGCTAACCCTAGTTGTCCTGACGCTAACCCTAGTTGTCCTCACGCTAACCCTAGTTGTCCTGACGCTAACCCTAGTTGTTCTGACGCTAACCCTAGTTGTCCTGGCGCTAACCCTAGTTGTCCTGGCGCTAACCCTAGTTGTCCTGGCGCTAACCCTAGTTGTCCTGGCGCTAACCCTAGTTGTCCTGGTGCTAACCCTAGTTGTCCCGGCGCTAACCCTAGTTGTCCCGGCGCTAACCCTAGTTGTCCCGGCGCTAACCCTAGTTGTCCCGGCGCTAACCCTAGTTGTCCTGGCGCTAACCAAAGTTGTCCTGGCGCTAACCCTAGTTGTCCTGACGCTAACCCTAGTTGTCCAGACGCTAACCCTAGTTGTCCTGACGCTAACCCTAGTTGTCCTGGCGCTAACCCTAGTTGTCCTGGCGCTAACCCTAGTTGTCCTGACGCTAACCCTAGTTGTCCTGACGCTAACCCTAGTTGTCCTGACGCTAACCCTAGTTGTCCTGACGCTAACCCTAGTTGTCGTGACGCTAACCCTAGTTGTCCTGACGCTAACCCTAGTTGTCGTGACGCTAACCCTAGTTGTCCTGACGCTAACCCTAGTTGTCGTGACGCTAACCCTAGTTGTCGTGACGCTAACCCTAGTTGTCCTGACGCTAACCCTAGTTGTCCTGACGCTAACCCTAGTTGTCCTGACGCTAACCCTAGTTGTCGTGACGCTAACCCTAGTTGTCCTAACGCTAACCCTAGTTGTCGTGACGCTAACCCTAGTTGTCCTGACGCTAATCCTGGTTGTCCTGACGCTAACCCTAGTTGTCCTGATGCTAAACCTAGTTGTCCTGACGCTAACCCTAGTTGTCGTGACGCTAACCCTAGTTGTCCTGACGCTAACCCTAGTTGTCCTGACGCTAACCCTAGTTGTCCTGACGCTAACCCTAGTTGTCGTGACGCTAACCCTAGTTGTCGTGACGCTAACCCTAGTTGTCCTGACGCTAACCCTAGTTGTCCTGACGCTAACCCTAGTTGTCCTGACGCTATCCCTAGTTGTCCTGACGCTAACCCTAGTTGTCCTGACGCTAACCCTAGTTGTCCTGACGTTAACCCTAGTTGTCCTGACGCTAACCTTAGTTGTCGTGACGCTAACCCTAGTTGTCGTGACGCTAACCCTAGTTGTCGTGACGCTAACCCTAGTTGTCCTGACGCTAACCCTAGTTGTCCTGACGCTAACCCTAGTTGTCCTGACGCTAACCCAAGTTGTCGTGACGCTAACCCTAGTTGTCCTGACGCTAACCCTAGTTGTCCTGACGCTAACCCTAGTTGTCGTGACGCTAACCCTAGTTGTCGTGACGCTAACCCTAGTTGTCCTGACGCTGACCCTAGTTGTCCTGACGCTAACCCTAGTTGTTCTGACGCTAACCCTAGTTGTCGTGACGCTAACCCTAGTTGTCCTGGCGCTAACCCTAGTGGTCCTGGCGCTAACCCTAGTTGTCCTGTTGCTAACCCTAGTTGTCCTGGCGCTAACCCTAGTTGTCCTGGCGCTAACCCTAGTTGTCCTGACGCTAACCCTAGTTGTCCTGATGCTAACCCTAGTTGTCCTGACGCTAACCCTAGTTGTCCTGATGCTAACCCTAGTTGTCCTGACGCTAACCCTAGTTGTCCTGACGCTAACCCTAGTTGTCGTGACGCTAACCCTAGTTGTCCTGATGCTAACCCTAGTTGTCCTGACGCTAACCCTAGTTGTCGTGACGCTAACCCTAGTTGTCCTGACGCTAACCCTAGTTGTCCTGACGCTAACCCTAGTTGTCGTGACGCTAACCCTAGTTGTCCTGACGCTAACCCTAGTTGTCGTGACGCTAACCCTAGTTGTCCTGACGCTAACCCTAGTTGTCGTGACTCTAACCCTAGTTGTCCTGACGCTAATCCTAGTTGTCCTGACGCTAACCCTAGTTGTCCTGACTCTAACCCTAGTTGTCGTGACGCTAACCCTAGTTGTCCTGACGCTAACCCTAGTTGTGACGCTAACCCTAGTTGTCCTGACGCTATCCTTAGTTGTCGTGACGCTAACCCTAGTTGTCCTGACGCTAACCCTAGTTGTCCTGACGCTAACCCTAGTTGTCCTGATGCTAATCCTAGTTGTCCTGACGCTAACCCTAGTTGTCCTGACGCTAACCCTAGTTGTCCTCACGCTAACCCTAGTTGTCCTGACGCTAACCCTAGTTGTTCTGACGCTAACCCTAGTTGTCCTGACGCTAACCCTAGTTGTCCTGACGCTAACCCTAGTTGTCCTGGTGCTAACCCTAGTTGTCCTGACGCTAACCCTAGTTGTCCAGACGCTAACCCTAGTTGTCCTGACGCTAACCCTAGTTGTCCTGGCGCTAACTCTAGTTGTCCTGGCGCTAACCCTAGTTGTCCTGACGCTAACCCTAGTTGTTCTGACGCTAACCCTAGTTGTCCTGACGCTAACCCTAGTTGTCATGACGCTAACCCTAGTTGTCCTGACGCTAACCCTAGTTGTCGTGACGCTAACCCTAGTTGTCCTGACGCTAACCCTAGTTGTCGTGACGCTAACCCTAGTTGTCCTGACGCTAACCCTAGTTGTCCTGACGCTAACCCTAGTTGTCCTGACGCTAACACTAGTTGTCCTGACGCTAAACCTAGTTGTCCTGACGCTAACCCTAGTTGTCGTGACGCTAACCCTAGTTGTCCTGACGCTAACCCTAGTTGTCCTGACGCTAACCCTAGTTGTCCTGACGCTAACCCTAGTTGTCGTGACGCTAACCCTAGTTGTCCTGACGCTAACCCTAGTTGTCCTGACGCTATCCCTAGTTGTCCTGACGCTATCCCTAGTTGTCCTGACGCTAACCCTAGTTGTCCTGACGCTAACCCTAGTTGTCCTGACGCTAACCCTAGTTGTCCTGACGCTAACCTTAGTTGTCGTGACGCTAACCCTAGTTGTCGTGACGCTAACCCTAGTTGTCGTGACGCTAACCCTAGTTGTCCTGACGCTAACCCTAGTTGTCCTGACGCTAACCCTAGTTGTCCTGACGCTAACCCTAGTTGTCGTGAAGCTAACCCTAGTTGTCGTGACGCTAACCCTAGTTGTCCTGACGCTAACCCTAGTTGTCCTGACGCTAACCCTAGTTGTCGTGACGCTAACCCTAGTTGTCCTGACGCTAACCCTAGTTGTCCTGACGCTAACCCTAGTTGTCGTGACGCTAACCCTAGTTGTCCTGACGCTAACCCTAGTTGTCGTGACGCTAACCCTAGTTGTCCTGACGCTAACCCTAGTTGTCCTGACGCTAACCCTAGTTGTCGTGACGCTAACCCTAGTTGTCCTGACGCTAACCCTAGTTGTCGTGACGCTAACCCTAGTTGTCCTGACGCTAACCCTAGTTGTCGTGACGCTAACCCTAGTTGTCCTGACGCTAACCCTAGTTGTCGTGACGCTAACCCTAGTTGTCCTGACGCTAACCCTAGTTGTCCTGACTCTAACCCTAGTTGTCCTGACGCTAACCCTAGTTGTTCTGACGCTAACCCTAGTTGTCCTGATGCTAACCCTAGTTGTCCTGACGCTAACCCTAGTTGTCCTGGTGCTAACCTAGTTGTCCTGACACTAACCCTAGCTGTCCTGGCGCTAACCCTAGTTGTCCTGGCGCTAACCCTAGTTGTCCTGGCGCTAACCCTAGTTGTCCTGGCGCTAACCCTAGTTGTCCTGGCACTAACCCTAGTTGTCCTGGTGCTAACCCTAGTTGTCCTGGCGCTAACCCTAGTTGTCCCGGCGCTAACCCTAGTTGTCCCGGCGCTAACCCTAGTTGTCCTGATGCTAACCCTAGTTGTCCTGACGCTAACCCTAGTTGTCCTCACGCTAACCCTAGTTGTCCTGACGCTAACCCTAGTTGTTCTGACGCTAACCCTAGTTGTCCTGATGCTAACCCTAGTTGTCCTGACGCTAACCCTAGTTGTCCTGGCGCTAACCCTAGTTGTCCTGACGCTAAACCTAGTTGTCCAGACTCTAACCCTAGTTGTCCTGACGCTAACCCTAGTTGTCCTGACGCTAACCCTAGTTGTCCTGACGCTAACCCTAGTTGTCGTGACGCTAACCCTAGTTGTCCTGACGCTAACCCTAGTTGTCGTGACGCTAACCCTAGTTGTCCTGACGCTAACCCTAGTTGTCCTGACGCTAACCCTAGTTGTCCTGACGATAACCCTAGTTGTCCTGACGCTAACCCTAGTTGTCCTGACGATAACCCTAGTTGTCCTGACGCTAAGCCTAGTTGTCGTGACGCTAACCCTAGTTGTCCTGACGCTAACCCTAGTTGTCCTGACGCTAACCCTAGTTGTCCTGACGCTATCCCTAGTTGTCCTGATGCTAACCCTAGTTGTCCTGACGCTAACCCTAGTTGTCCTGACGCTAACCCTAGTTGTCCTGACGCTAACCTTAGTTGTCGTGACGCTAACCCTAGTTGTCGTGACGCTAACCCTAGTTGTCCTGACGCTAACCCTAGTTGTCGTGACGCTAACCCTAGTTGTCCTGACGCTAACCCAAGTTGTCGTGACGCTAACCCTAGTTGTCCTGACGCTAACCCTAGTTGTCCTGACGCTAACCCTAGTTGTCCTGACGCTATCCCTAGTTGTCCTGATGCTAACCCTAGTTGTCCTGACGCTAACCCTAGTTGTCCTGACGCTAACCCTAGTTGTCCTGACGCTAACCTTAGTTGTCGTGACGCTAACCCTAGTTGTCGTGACGCTAACCCTAGTAGTCCTGACGCTAACCCTAGTTGTCGTGACGCTAACCCTAGTTGTCCTGACGCTAACCCAAGTTGTCGTGACGCTAACCCTAGTTGTCCTGACGCTAACCCTAGTTGTCCTGACGCTAACCCTAGTTGTCCTGACGCTAACCCTAGTTGTCGTGAAGCTAACCCTAGTTGTCGTGAAGCTAACCCTAGTTGTCGTGACGCTAACCCTAGTTGTCCTGACGCTAACCCTAGTTGTCCTGACGCTAACCCTAGTTGTCGTGACGCTAACCCTAGTTGTCCTGACGCTAAACCTAGTTGTCCTGACGCTAACCCTAGTTGTCGTGGCGCTAATCCTAGTTGTCCTGACGCTAACCCTAGTTGTCCTGACGCTAACCCTAGTTGTCGTGACGCTAACCCTAGTTGTCGTGACGCTAACCCTAGTTGTCCTGACGCTAACCGTAGTTGTCGTGACGCTAACCCTAGTTGTCCTGACGCTAACCCTAGTTGTCGTGAAGCTAACCCTAGTTGTCGTGAAGCTAACCCTAGTTGTCGTGACGCTAACCCTAGTTGTCCTGACGCTAACCCTAGTTGTCCTGACGCTAACCCTAGTTGTCGTGACGCTAACCCTAGTTGTCCTGACGCTAAACCTAGTTGTCCTGACGCTAACCCTAGTTGTCGTGGCGCTAACCCTAGTTGTCCTGACGCTAACCCTAGTTGTCCTGACGCTAACCCTAGTTGTCGTGACGCTAACCCTAGTTGTCGTGACGCTAACCCTAGTTGTCCTGACGCTAACCGTAGTTGTCGTGACGCTAACCCTAGTTGTCGTGACGCTAACCCTAGTTGTCCTGACGCTAACCCTAGCTGTCCTGACGCTAACCCTAATTGTCGTGACGCTAACCCTAGTTGTCCTGACGCTAACCCTAGTTGTCGTGACGCTAACCCTAGTTGTCGTGACGCTAACCCTAGTTGTCCTGACGCTAACCCTAGTTGTCGTGACGCTAACCCTAGTTGTCCTGACGCTAACCCTAGTTGTCGTGACTCTAACCCTAGTTGTCCTGACGCTAACCCTAGTTGTCCTGACGCTAACCCTTGTTGTCCTGACGCTAACCCTAGTTGTTGTGACGCTAACCCTAGTTGTCCTGACGCTAACCCTAGTTGTGACGCTAACCCTAGTTGTCCTGACGCTAACCCTAGTTGTCCTGATGCTAACCCTAGTTGTCGTGACGCTAACCCTAGTTGTCCTGACGCTAACCCTAGTTGTCCTGACGCTAACCCTAGTTGTCCTGATGCTAACCCTAGTTGTCCTGACGCTAACCCTAGTTGTCCTGACGCTAACCCTAGTTGTCCTGACTCTAACCCTAGTTGTCCTGACGCTAACCCTAGTTGTTCTGACGCTAACCCTAGTTGTCCTGATGCTAACCCTAGTTGTACTGACGCTAACCCTAGTTGTCCTGGCGCTAACCCTAGTTGTCCTGACACTAACCCTAGCTGTCCTGGCGCTAACCCTAGTTGTCGTGACGCTAACCCTAGTTGTCCTGACGCTAACCCAAGTTGTCGTGACGCTAACCCTAGTTGTCCTGACGCTAACCCTAGTTGTCCTGACGCTAACCCTAGTTGTCCTGACGCTAACCCTAGTTGTCGTGAAGCTAACCCTAGTTGTCGTGAAGCTAACCCTAGTTGTCGTGACGCTAACCCTAGTTGTCCTGACGCTAACCCTAGTTGTCCTGACGCTAACCCTAGTTGTCGTGACGCTAACCCTAGTTGTACTGACGCTAAACCTAGTTGTCCTGACGCTAACCCTAGTTGTCGTGGCGCTAACCCTAGTTGTCCTGACGCTAACCCTAGTTGTCCTGACGCTAACCCTAGTTGTCGTGACGCTAACCCTAGTTGTCGTGACGCTAACCCTAGTTGTCCTGACGCTAACCCTAGTTGTCGTGACGCTAACCCTAGTTGTCCTGACGCTAACCCTAGTTGTCCTGACGCTAACCCTAGTTGTCGTGACGCTAACCCTAGTTGTCGTGAAGCTAACCCTAGTTGTCGTGACGCTAACCCTAGTTGTCCTGACGCTAACCCTAGTTGTCCTGACGCTAACCCTAGTTGTCGTGACGCTAACCCTAGTTGTCCTGACGCTAAACCTAGTTGTCCTGACGCTAACCCTAGTTGTCGTGGCGCTAACCCTAGTTGTCCTGACGCTAACCCTAGTTGTCCTGACGCTAACCCTAGTTGTCGTGACGCTAACCCTAGTTGTCGTGACGCTAACCCTAGTTGTCCTGACGCTAACCGTAGTTGTCGTGACGCTAACCCTAGTTGTCGTGACGCTAACCCTAGTTGTCCTGACGCTAACCCTAGCTGTCCTGACGCTAACCCTAATTGTCGTGACGCTAACCCTAGTTGTCCTGACGCTAACCCTAGTTGTCGTGACGCTAACCCTAGTTGTCGTGACGCTAACCCTAGTTGTCCTGACGCTAACCCTAGTTGTCGTGACGCTAACCCTAGTTGTCCTGACGCTAACCCTAGTTGTCGTGACTCTAACCCTAGTTGTCCTGACGCTAACCCTAGTTGTCCTGACGCTAACCCTAGTTGTCCTGACGCTAACCCTAGTTGTTGTGACGCTAACCCTAGTTGTCCTGACGCTAACCCTAGTTGTGACGCTAACCCTAGTTGTCCTGACGCTAACCCTAGTTGTCCTGATGCTAACCCTAGTTGTCGTGACGCTAACCCTAGTTGTCCTGACGCTAACCCTAGTTGTCCTGACGCTAACCCTAGTTGTCCTGATGCTAACCCTAGTTGTCCTGACGCTAACCCTAGTTGTCCTGACGCTAACCCTAGTTGTCCTGACTCTAACCCTAGTTGTCCTGACGCTAACCCTAGTTGTTCTGACGCTAACCCTAGTTGTCCTGATGCTAACCCTAGTTGTACTGACGCTAACCCTAGTTGTCCTGGCGCTAACCCTAGTTGTCCTGACACTAACCCTAGCTGTCCTGGCGCTAACCCTAGTTGTCGTGACGCTAACCCTAGTTGTCCTGACGCTAACCCAAGTTGTCGTGACGCTAACCCTAGTTGTCCTGACGCTAACCCTAGTTGTCCTGACGCTAACCCTAGTTGTCCTCACGCTAACCCTAGTTGTCGTGAAGCTAACCCTAGTTGTCGTGAAGCTAACCCTAGTTGTCGTGACGCTAACCCTAGTTGTCCTGACGCTAACCCTAGTTGTCCTGACGCTAACCCTAGTTGTCGTGACGCTAACCCTAGTTGTACTGACGCTAAACCTAGTTGTCCTGACGCTAACCCTAGTTGTCGTGGCACTAACCCTAGTTGTCCTGACGCTAACCCTAGTTGTCCTGACGCTAACCCTAGTTGTCGTGACGCTAACCCTAGTTGTCGTGACGCTAACCCTAGTTGTCCTGACGCTAACCCTAGTTGTCGTGACGCTAACCCTAGTTGTCCTGATGCTAACCCTAGTTGTCCTGACGCTAACCCTAGTTGTCGTGACGCTAACCCTAGTTGTCCTGACGCTAACCCTAGTTGTCGTGACGCTAACCCTAGTTGTCCTGACGCTAACCCTAGCTGTCCTGACGCTAACCCTAATTGTCGTGATGCTAACCCTAGTTGTCCTGATGCTAACCCTAGTTGTCGTGACGCTAACCCTAGTTGTCGTGACGCTAACCCTAGTTGTCCTGACGCTAACCCTAGTTGTCGTGACGCTAACCCTAGTTGTCCTGACGCTAACCCTAGTTGTCGTGACTCTAACCCTAGTTGTCCTGACGCTAACCCTAGTTGTCCTGACGCTAACCCTAGTTGTCCTGACGCTAACCCTAGTTGTTGTGACGCTAACCCTAGTTGTCCTGATGCTAACCCTAGTTGTCCTGATGCTAACCCTAGTTGTCCTGACGCTAACCCTAGTTGTCCTCACGCTAACCCTAGTTGTCCTGACGCTAACCCTAGTTGTTCTGACGCTAACCCTAGTTGTCCTGACGCTAACCCTAGTTGTCCTGACGCTAACCCTAGTTGTCCTGGTGCTAACCCTATTTGTCCTGACGCTAACCCTAGTTGTCCAGACGCTAACCCTAGTTGTCCTGACGCTAACCCTAGTTGTCCTGGCGCTAACCCTAGTTGTCCTGGCGCTAACCCTAGTTGTCCTGACGCTAACCCTAGTTGTTCTGACGCTAACCCTAGTTGTCCTGACGCTAACCCTAGTTGTCGTGACGCTAACCCTAGTTGTCCTGACGCTAACCCTAGTTGTCGTGACGCTAACCCTAGTTGTCCTGACGCTAACCCTAGTTGTCGTGACGCTAACCCTAGTTGTCCTGACGCTAACCCTAGTTGTCCTGACGCTAACCCTAGTTGTCCTGACGCTAACCCTAGTTGTCCTGACGCTAAACCTAGTTGTCCTGACGCTAACCCTAGTTGTCGTGACGCTAACCCTAGTTGTCCTGACGCTAACCCTAGTTGTCCTGACGCTAACCCTAGTTGTCCTGACGCTAACCCTAGTTGTCGTGACGCTAACCCTAGTTGTCCTGACGCTAACCCTAGTTGTCCTGACGCTATCCCTAGTTGTCCTGACGCTAACCCTAGTTGTCCTGACGCTAACCCTAGTTGTCCTGACGCTAACCCTAGTTGTCCTGACGCTAACCTTAGTTGTCGTGACGCTAACCCTAGTTGTCGTGACGCTAACCCTAGTTGTCGTGACGCTAACCCTAGTTGTCCTGACGCTAACCCTAGTTGTCCTGACGCTAACCCTAGTTGTCCTGACGCTAACCCTAGTTGTCGTGAAGCTAACCCTAGTTGTTGTGACGCTAACCCTAGTTGTCCTGACGCTAACCCTAGTTGTCCTGACGCTAACCCTAGTTGTCGTGACGCTAACCCTAGTTGTCCTGACGCTAACCCTAGTTGTCCTGACGCTAACCCTAGTTGTCGTGGCGCTAACCCTAGTTGTCCTGACGCTAACCCTAGTTGTCCTGACGCTAACCCTAGTTGTCGTGACGCTAACCCTAGTTGTCCTGACGCTAACCCTAGTTGTCGTGACGCTAACCCTAGTTGTCCTGACGCTAACCCTAGTTGTCCTGACGCTAACCCTAGTTGTCGTGACGCTAACCCTAGTTGTCCTGACGCTAACCCTAGTTGTCGTGACGCTAACCCTAGTTGTCCTGACGCTAACCCTAGTTGTCGTGACGCTAACCCTAGTTGTCCTGACGCTAACCCTAGTTGTCGTGACGCTAACCCTAGTTGTCCTGACGCTAACCCTAGTTGTCCTGACTCTAACCCTAGTTGTCCTGACGCTAACCCTAGTTGTTCTGACGCTAACCCTAGTTGTCCTGATGCTAACCCTAGTTGTCCTGACGCTAACCATAGTTGTCCTGGTGCTAACCCTAGTTGTCCTGACACTAACCCTAGCTGTCCTGGCGCTAACCCTAGTTGTCCTGGCGCTAACCCTAGTTGTCCTGGCGCTAACCCTAGTTGTCCTGGCGCTAACCCTAGTTGTCCTGGCACTAACCCTAGTTGTCCTGGTGCTAACCCTAGTTGTCCTGGCGCTAACCCTAGTTGTCCCGGCGCTAACCCTCGTTGTCCCGGCGCTAACCCTAGTTGTCCTGATGCTAACCCTAGTTGTCCTGACGCTAACCCTAGTTGTCCTCACGCTAACCCTAGTTGTCCTGATGCTAACCCTAGTTGTTCTGACGCTAACCCTAGTTGTCCTGATGCTAACCCTAGTTGTCCTGACGCTAACCCTAGTTGTCCTGGCGCTAACCCTAGTTGTCCTGACGCTAAACCTAGTTGTCCAGACTCTAACCCTAGTTGTCCTGACGCTAACCCTAGTTGTCCTGACGCTAACCCTAGTTGTCCTGACGCTAACCCTAGTTGTCGTGACGCTAACCCTAGTTGTCCTGACGCTAACCCTAGTTGTCGTGACGCTAACCCTAGTTGTCCTGACGCTAACCCTAGTTGTCCTGACGCTAACCCTAGTTGTCCTGACGCTAACCCTAGTTGTCGTGACGCTAACCCTAGTTGTCCTGACGCTAACCCTAGTTGTCGTGACGCTAACCCTAGTTGTCCTGACGCTAACCCTAGTTGTCCTGACGCTAACCCTAGTTGTCCTGACGATAACCCTAGTTGTCCTGACGCTAACCCTAGTTGTCGTGACGCTAACCCTAGTTGTCCTGACGCTAAGCCTAGTTGTCCTGACGCTAACCCTAGTTGTCCTGACGATAACCCTAGTTGTCCTGACGCTAACCCTAGTTGTCCTGACGATAACCCTAGTTGTCCTGACGCTAAGCCTAGTTGTCGTGACGCTAACCCTAGTTGTCCTGACGCTAACCCTAGTTGTCCTGACGCTAACCCTAGTTGTCCTGACGCTATCCCTAGTTGTCCTGATGCTAACCCTAGTTGTCCTGACGCTAACCCTAGTTGTCCTGACGCTAACCCTAGTTGTCCTGACGCTAACCTTAGTTGTCGCGACGCTAACCCTAGTTGTCGTGACGCTAACCCTAGTTGTCCTGACGCTAACCCAAGTTGTCGTGACGCTAACCCTAGTTGTCCTGACGCTAACCCTAGTTGTCCTGACGCTAACCCTAGTTGTCCTGACGCTAACCCTAGTTGTCGTGAAGCTAACCCTAGTTGTCGTGAAGCTAACCCTAGTTGTCGTGACGCTAACCCTAGTTGTCCTGACGCTAACCCTAGTTGTCCTGACGCTAACCCTAGTTGTCGTGACGCTAACCCTAGTTGTCCTGACGCTAAACCTAGTTGTCCTGACGCTAACCCTAGTTGTCGTGGCGCTAACCCTAGTTGTCCTGACGCTAACCCTAGTTGTCCTGACGATAACCCTAGTTGTCCTGACGCTAACCCTAGTTGTCCTGACGATAACCCTAGTTGTCCTGACGCTAACCTTAGTTGTCGCGACGCTAACCCTAGTTGTCGTGACGCTAACCCTAGTTGTCCTGACGCTAACCCAAGTTGTCGTGACGCTAACCCTAGTTGTCCTGACGCTAACCCTAGTTGTCCTGACGCTAACCCTAGTTGTCCTGACGCTAACCCTAGTTGTCGTGAAGCTAACCCTAGTTGTCGTGAAGCTAACCCTAGTTGTCGTGACGCTAACCCTAGTTGTCCTGACGCTAACCCTAGTTGTCCTGACGCTAACCCTAGTTGTCGTGACGCTAACCCTAGTTGTCCTGACGCTAAACCTAGTTGTCCTGACGCTAACCCTAGTTGTCGTGGCGCTAACCCTAGTTGTCCTGACGCTAACCCTAGTTGTCCTGACGCTAACCCTAGTTGTCGTGACGCTAACCCTAGTTGTCGTGACGCTAACCCTAGTTGTCCTGACGCTAACCCTAGTTGTCGTGACGCTAACCCTAGTTGTCCTGACGCTAACCCTAGTTGTCCTGACGCTAACCCTAGTTGTCGTGACGCTAACCCTAGTTGTCCTGACGCTAACCCTAGTTGTCGTGACGCTAACCCTAGTTGTCCTGACGCTAACCCTAGCTGTCCTGACGCTAACCCTAATTGTCGTGACGCTAACCCTAGTTGTCCTGACGCTAACCCTAGTTGTCGTGACGCTAACCCTAGTTGTCGTGACGCTAACCCTAGTTGTCCTGACGCTAACCCTAGTTGTCGTGACGCTAACCCTAGTTGTCCTGACGCTAACCCTAGTTGTCGTGACTCTAACCCTAGTTGTCCTGACGCTAACCCTAGTTGTCCTGACGCTAACCCTAGTTGTCCTGACGCTAACCCTAGTTGTTGTGACGCTAACCCTAGTTGTCCTGACGCTAACCCTAGTTGTGACGCTAACCCTAGTTGTCCTGACGCTAACCCTAGTTGTCCTGATGCTAACCCTAGTTGTCGTGACGCTAACCCTAGTTGTCCTGACGCTAACCCTAGTTGTCCTGACGCTAACCCTAGTTGTCCTGATGCTAACCCTAGTTGTCCTGACGCTAACCCTAGTTGTCCTGACGCTAACCCTAGTTGTCCTGACGCTAACCCTAGTTGTCCTGACTCTAACCCTAGTTGTCCTGACGCTAACCCTAGTTGTTCTGACGCTAACCCTAGTTGTCCTGATGCTAACCCTAGTTGTACTGACGCTAACCCTAGTTGTCCTGGCGCTAACCCTAGTTGTCCTGACACTAACCCTAGCTGTCCTGGCGCTAACCCTAGATGTCGTGACGCTAACCCTAGTTGTCCTGACGCTAACCCAAGTTGTCGTGACGCTAACCCTAGTTGTCCTGACGCTAACCCTAGTTGTCCTGACGCTAACCCTAGTTGTCGTGAAGCTAACCCTAGTTGTCGTGAAGCTAACCCTAGTTGTCGTGACGCTAACCCTAGTTGTCCTGACGCTAACCCTAGTTGTCCTGACGCTAACCCTAGTTGTCGTGACGCTAACCCTAGTTGTCCTGACGCTAAACCTAGTTGTCCTGACGCTAACCCTAGTTGTCGTGGCGCTAACCCTAGTTGTCCTGACGCTAACCCTAGTTGTCCTGACGCTAACCCTAGTTGTCGTGACGCTAACCCTAGTTGTCGTGACGCTAACCCTAGTTGTCCTGATGCTAACCCTAGTTGTCGTGACGCTAACCCTAGTTGTCCTGACGCTAACCCTAGTTGTCCTGACGCTAACCCTAGTTGTCGTGACGCTAACCCTAGTTGTCCTGACGCTAACCCTAGTTGTCGTGACGCTAACCCTAGTTGTCCTGACGCTAACCCTAGCTGTCCTGACGCTAACCCTAATTGTCGTGACGCTAACCCTAGTTGTCCTGATGCTAACCCTAGTTGTCGTGACGCTAACCCTAGTTGTCGTGACGCTAACCCTAGTTGTCCTGACGCTAACCCTAGTTGTCGTGACGCTAACCCTAGTTGTCCTGACGCTAACCCTAGTTGTCGTGACTCTAACCCTAGTTGTCCTGACGCTAACCCTAGTTGTCCTGACGCTAACCCTAGTTGTCCTGACGCTAACCCTAGTTGTTGTGACGCTAACCCTAGTTGTCCTGACGCTAACCCTAGTTGTGACGCTAACCCTAGTTGTCCTGACGCTAACCCTAGTTGTCCTGATGCTAACCCTAGTTGTCGTGACGCTAACCCTAGTTGTCCTGACGCTAACCCTAGTTGTCCTGACGCTAACCCTAGTTGTCCTGATGCTAACCCTAGTTGTCCTGACGCTAACCCTAGTTGTCCTGACGCTAACCCTAGTTGTCCTGACGCTAACCCTAGTTGTCCTGACTCTAACCCTAGTTGTCCTGACGCTAACCCTAGTTGTTCTGACGCTAACCCTAGTTGTCCTGATGCTAACCCTAGTTGTACTGACGCTAACCCTAGTTGTCCTGGCGCTAACCCTAGTTGTCCTGACACTAACCCTAGCTGTCCTGGCGCTAACCCTAGTTGTCGTGACGCTAACCCTAGTTGTCCTGACGCTAACCCAAGTTGTCGTGACGCTAACCCTAGTTGTCCTGACGCTAACCCTAGTTGTCCTGACGCTAACCCTAGTTGTCGTGAAGCTAACCCTAGTTGTCGTGAAGCTAACCCTAGTTGTCGTGACGCTAACCCTAGTTGTCCTGACGCTAACCCTAGTTGTCCTGACGCTAACCCTAGTTGTCGTGACGCTAACCCTAGTTGTCCTGACGCTAAACCTAGTTGTCCTGACGCTAACCCTAGTTGTCGTGGCGCTAACCCTAGTTGTCCTGACGCTAACCCTAGTTGTCCTGACGCTAACCCTAGTTGTCGTGACGCTAACCCTAGTTGTCGTGACGCTAACCCTAGTTGTCCTGATGCTAACCCTAGTTGTCGTGACGCTAACCCTAGTTGTCCTGACGCTAACCCTAGTTGTCCTGACGCTAACCCTAGTTGTCGTGACGCTAACCCTAGTTGTCCTGACGCTAACCCTAGTTGTCGTGACGCTAACCCTAGTTGTCCTGACGCTAACCCTAGCTGTCCTGACGCTAACCCTAATTGTCGTGACGCTAACCCTAGTTGTCCTGATGCTAACCCTAGTTGTCGTGACGCTAACCCTAGTTGTCGTGACGCTAACCCTAGTTGTCCTGACGCTAACAATAGTTGTCGTGACGCTAACCCTAGTTGTCCTGACGCTAACCCTAGTTGTCGTGACTCTAACCCTAGTTGTCCTGACGCTAACCCTAGTTGTCCTGACGCTAACCCTAGTTGTCCTGACGCTAACCCTAGTTGTTGTGACGCTAACCCTAGTTGTCCTGACGCTAACCCTAGTTGTGACGCTAACCCTAGTTGTCCTGACGCTAACCCTAGTTGTCCTGATGCTAACCCTAGTTGTCGTGACGCTAACCCTAGTTGTCCTGACGCTAACCCTAGTTGTCCTGACGCTAACCCTAGTTGTCCTGATGCTAACCCTAGTTGTCCTGACGCTAACCCTAGTTGTCCTGACGCTAACCCTAGTTGTCCTGACGCTAACCCTAGTTGTCCTGACTCTAACCCTAGTTGTCCTGACGCTAACCCTAGTTGTTCTGACGCTAACCCTAGTTGTCCTGATGCTAACCCTAGTTGTACTGACGCTAACCCTAGTTGTCCTGGCGCTAACCCTAGTTGTCCTGACACTAACCCTAGCTGTCCTGGCGCTAACCCTAGTTGTCCTGGCGCTAACCCTAGTTGTCCTGGCGCTAACCCTAGTTGCCCTGGCGCTAACCCTAGTTGTCCTGGCACTAACCCTAGTTGTCCTGATGCTAACCCTAGTTGTCGTGACGCTAACCCTAGTTGTCCTGATGCTAACCCTAGTTGTCCTGACGCTAACCCTAGTTGTCCTGATGCTAACCCTAGTTGTCCTGACGCTAACCCTAGTTGTCCTGACGCTAACCCTAGTTGTCCTGACGCTAACCCTAGTTGTCCTGACTCTAACCCTAGTTGTCCTGACGCTAACCCTAGTTGTTCTGACGCTAACCCTAGTTGTCCTGACGCTAACCCTAGTTGTGACGCTAACCCTAGTTGTCCTGACGCTAACCCTAGTTGTCCTGATGCTAACCCTAGTTGTCGTGACGCTAACCCTAGTTGTCCTGACGCTAACCCTAGTTGTCCTGACGCTAACCCTAGTTGTCCTGATGCTAACCCTAGTTGTCCTGACGCTAACCCTAGTTGTCCTGACGCTAACCCTAGTTGTCCTGACGCTAACCCTAGTTGTCCTGACTCTAACCCTAGTTGTCCTGACGCTAACCCTAGTTGTTCTGACGCTAACCCTAGTTGTCCTGATGCTAACCCTAGTTGTACTGACGCTAACCCTAGTTGTCCTGGCGCTAACCCTAGTTGTCCTGACACTAACCCTAGCTGTCCTGGCGCTAACCCTAGTTGTCCTGGCGCTAACCCTAGTTGTCCTGGCGCTAACCCTAGTTGTCCTGGCGCTAACCCTAGTTGTCCTGGCACTAACCCTAGTTGTCCTGATGCTAACCCTAGTTGTCGTGACGCTAACCCTAGTTGTCCTGATGCTAACCCTAGTTGTCCTGACGCTAACCCTAGTTGTCCTGATGCTAACCCTAGTTGTCCTGACGCTAACCCTAGTTGTCCTGACGCTAATCCTAGTTGTCCTGACGCTAACCCTAGTTGTCCTGACTCTAACCCTAGTTGTCCTGACGCTAACCCTAGTTGTTCTGACGCTAACCCTAGTTGTCCTGATGCTAACCCTAGTTGTCCTGACGCTAACCCTAGTTGTCCTGGCGCTAACCCTAGTTGTCCTGACACTAACCCTAGCTGTCCTGGCGCTAACCCTAGTTGTCCTGGCGCTAACCCTAGTTGTCCTGGCGCTAACCCTAGTTGTCCTGGCGCTAACCCTAGTTGTCCTGACACTAACCCTAGCTGTCCTGGCGCTAACCCTAGTTGTCCTGGCGCTAACCCTAGTTGTCCTGGCGCTAACCCTAGTTGTCCTGGCGCTAACCCTAGTTGTCCTGGCACTAACCCTAGTTGTCCTGATGCTAACCCTAGTTGTCGTGACGCTAACCCTAGTTGTCCTGATGCTAACCCTAGTTGTCCTGACGCTAACCCTAGTTGTCCTGATGCTAACCCTAGTTGTCCTGACGCTAACCCTAGTTGTCCTGACGCTAACCCTAGTTGTCCTGACGCTAACCCTAGTTGTCCTGACTCTAACCCTAGTTGTCCTGACGCTAACCCTAGTTGTTCTGACGCTAACCCTAGTTGTCCTGACGCTAACCTAGTTGTGACGCTAACCCTAGTTGTCCTGACGCTAACCCTAGTTGTCCTGATGCTAACCCTAGTTGTCGTGACGCTAACCCTAGTTGTCCTGATGCTAACCCTAGTTGTCCTGACGCTAACCCTAGTTGTCCTGATGCTAACCCTAGTTGTCCTGACGCTAACCCTAGTTGTCCTGACGCTAACCCTAGTTGTCCTGACGCTAACCCTAGTTGTCCTGACTCTAACCCTAGTTGTCCTGACGCTAACCCTAGTTGTTCTGACGCTAACCCTAGTTGTCCTGACGCTAACCCTAGTTGTGACGCTAACCCTAGTTGTCCTGACGCTAACCCTAGTTGTCCTGATGCTAACCCTAGTTGTCGTGACGCTAACCCTAGTTGTCCTGACGCTAACCCTAGTTGTCCTGACGCTAACCCTAGTTGTCCTGATGCTAACCCTAGTTGTCCTGACGCTAACCCTAGTTGTCCTGACGCTAACCCTAGTTGTCCTGACGCTAACCCTAGTTGTCCTGACTCTAACCCTAGTTGTCCTGACGCTAACCCTAGTTGTTCTGACGCTAACCCTAGTTGTCCTGATGCTAACCCTAGTTGTACTGACGCTAACCCTAGTTGTCCTGGCGCTAACCCTAGTTGTCCTGACACTAACCCTAGCTGTCCTGGCGCTAACCCTAGTTGTCCTGGCGCTAACCCTAGTTGTCCTGGCGCTAACCCTAGTTGTCCTGGTGCTAACCCTAGTTGTCCTGGCACTAACCCTAGTTGTCCTGATGCTAACCCTAGTTGTCGTGACGCTAACCCTAGTTGTCCTGATGCTAACCCTAGTTGTCCTGACGCTAACCCTAGTTGTCCTGATGCTAACCCTAGTTGTCCTGACGCTAACCCTAGTTGTCCTGACGCTAACCCTAGTTGTCCTGACGCTAACCCTAGTTGTCCTGACTCTAACCCTAGTTGTCCTGACGCTAACCCTAGTTGTTCTGACGCTAACCCTAGTTGTCCTGATGCTAACCCTAGTTGTCCTGACGCTAACCCTAGTTGTCCTGGCGCTAACCCTAGTTGTCCTGACACTAACCCTAGCTGTCCTGGCGCTAACCCTAGTTGTCCTGGCGCTAACCCTAGTTGTCCTGGCGCTAACCCTAGTTGTCCTGGCGCTAACCCTAGTTGTCCTGGCACTAACCCTAGTTGTCCTGGCGCTAACCCTAGTTGTCCTGGCGCTAACCCTAGTTGTCCCGGCGCTAACCCTAGTTGTCCCGGCGCTAACCCTAGTTGTCCTGGCGCTAACCCTAGTTGTCCTGGCGCTAACCCTAGTTGTCCTGGCGCTAACCCTAGTTGTCCTGATGCTAAACCTAGTTGTCCTGACGCTAACCCTAGTTGTCCTGACGCTAACCCTAGTTGTCCTGACGCTAACCCTAGTTGTCCTGACGCTAACCGTAGTTGTCCTGATGCTTACCCTAGTTGTCCTGACGCTAACCCTAGTTGTCCTGATGCTAACCCTAGTTGTCCTGACGCTAACCCTAGTTGTCCTGACGCTAACCCTAGTTGTCCTGGCGCTAACCCTAGTTGTCCCGGCGCTAACCCTAGTTGTCCCGGCGCTAACCCTAGTTGTCCTGGCGCTAACCCTAGTTGTCCTGGCGCTAACCCTAGTTGTCCTGGCGCTAACCCTAGTTGTCCTGACGCTAAACCTAGTTGTCCTGACGCTAACCCTAGTTGTCCTGACGCTAACCCTAGTTGTCCTGACGCTAACCCTAGTTGTCCTGACGCTAACCGTAGTTGTCCTGATGCTTACCCTAGTTGTCCTGACGCTAACCCTAGTTGTCCTGATGCTAACCCTAGTTGTCCTGACGCTAACCCTAGTTGTCCTGGCGCTAACCCTAGTTGTCCTGGCGCTATCCCTAGTTGTCCTGACGCTAACCCTAGTTGTCCTGGCGCTAACCCTAGTTGTCCTGGCGCTAACCCTAGTTGTCCTGGCGCTAACCCTAGTTGTCCTGGCGCTAACTCTAGTTGTCCTGGCGCTAACCCTAGTTGTCCTGGCGCTAACCCTAGTTGTCCTGGCGCTAACCCTAGTTGTCCTGGCGCTAACCCTAGTTGTAATGGCGCTAACCCTAGTTGTCCTGGCGCTAACCCTAGTTGTCCTGGCGCTAACCCTAGTTGTCCTGGCCTAACCCTAGTTGTCCTGACGCTAACCCTAGTTGTCCTGACGCTAACCCTAGTTGTCCTGACGCTAAGCCTAGTTGTCCTGATGCTAACCCTAGTTGTCGTGACGCTAACCCTAGTTGTCCTGACGCTAACCCTAGTTGTCGTGACGCTAACCCTAGTTGTCCTGACGCTAACCGTAGTTGTCCTGATGCTTACCCTAGTTGTCCTGACGCTAACCCTAGTTGTCCTGATGCTAACCCTAGTTGTCCTGACGCTAACCCTAGTTGTCCTGACGCTAACCCTAGTTGTCCTGACTCTAACCCTAGTTGTCCTGACGCTAACCCTAGTTGTTCTGACGCTAACCCTAGTTGTCCTGATGCTAACCCTAGTTGTCCTGACGCTAACCCTAGCTGTCCTGGCGCTAACCCTAGTTGTCCTGGCGCTAACCCTAGTTGTCCTTGCGCTAACCCTAGTTGTCCTGGCGCTAACCCTAGTTGTCCTGGCACTAACCCTAGTTGTCCTGGCGCTAACCCTAGTTGTCCTGGCGCTAACCCTAGTTGTCCCGGCGCTAACCCTAGTTGTCCCGGCGCTAACCCTAGTTGTCCTGGCGCTAACCCTAGTTGTCCTGGCGCTAACCCTAGTTGTCCTGGCGCTAACCCTAGTTGTCCTGACGCTAAACCTAGTTGTCCTGACGCTAACCCTAGTTGTCCTGACGCTAACCCTAGTTGTCCTGACGCTAACCCTAGTTGTCCTGACGCTAACCGTAGTTGTCCTGATGCTTACCCTAGTTGTCCTGACGCTAACCCTAGTTGTCCTGATGCTAACCCTAGTTGTCCTGACGCTAACCCTAGTTGTCCTGGCGCTAACCCTAGTTGTCCTGGCGCTATCCCTAGTTGTCCTGACGCTAACCCTAGTTGTCCTGGCGCTAACCCTAGTTGTCCTGGCGCTAACCCTAGTTGTCCTGGCGCTAACCCTAGTTGTCCTGGCGCTAACTCTAGTTGTCCTGGCGCTAACCCTAGTTGTCCTGGCGCTAACCCTAGTTGTCCTGGCGCTAACCCTAGTTGTCCTGGCGCTAACCCTAGTTGTAATGGCGCTAACCCTAGTTGTCCTGGCGCTAACCCTAGTTGTCCTGGCGCTAACCCTAGTTGTCCTGGCGCTAACCCTAGTTGTCCTGACGCTAACCCTAGTTGTCCAGACGCTAACCCTAGTTGTCCTGGCGCTAACCCTAGTTGTCCTGGCGCTAACCCTAGTTGTCCTGGCGCTAACCCTAGTTGTCCTGACGCTAACCCTAGTTGTCCTGACGCTAAGCCTAGTTGTCCTGACGCTAACCCTAGTTGTCGTGACGCTAACCCTAGTTGTCCTGACGCTAACCCTAGTTGTCGTGACGCTAACCCTAGTTGTCCTGACGCTAACCCTAGTTGTCGTGACGCTAACCCTAGTTGTCGTGACGCTAACCCTAGTTGTCCTGACGCTAACCCTAGTTGTCCTGACGCTAACCCTAGTTGTCCTGACGCTAAACCTAGTTGTCCTGACGCTAACCCTAGTTGTCGTGACGCTAACCCTAGTTGTCCTGACGCTAACCCTAGTTGTCCTGATGCTAACCCTAGTTGTCGTGACGCTAACCCTAGTTGTCCTGACGCTAACCCTAGTTGTCCTGACGCTAACCCTAGTTGTCCTGACGCTATCCCTAGTTGTCCTGACGCTAACCCTAGTTGTCCTGACGCTAACCCTAGTTGTCCTGACGCTAACCCTAGTTGTCCTGACGCTAACCTTAGTTGTCGTGACGCTAACCCTAGTTGTCGTGACGCTAACCCTAGTTGTCCTGACGCTAACCCTAGTTGTCCTGACGCTAACCCTAGTTGTCGTGACGCTAACCCTAGTTGTCCTGACGCTAACCCAAGTTGTCGTGATGCTAACCCTAGTTGTCCTGACGCTAACCCTAGTTGTCCTGACGCTAACCCTAGTTGTCCTGACGCTAACCCTAGTTGTCGTGAAGCTAACCCTAGTTGTCGTGACGCTAACCCTAGTTGTCCTGACGCTAACCCTAGTTGTCCTGACGCTAACCCTAGTTGTTCTGACGCTAACCCTAGTTGTCGTGACGCTAACCCTAGTTGTCCTGGCGCTAACCCTAATGGTCCTGGCGCTAACCCTAGTTGTCCTGTTGCTAACCCTAGTTGTAATGGCGCTAACCCTAGTTGTCCTGGCGCTAACCCTAGTTGTCCTGGCGCTAACCCTAGTTGTCCTGACGCTAACCCTAGTTATCCTGATGCTAACCCTAGTTGTCCTGACGCTAACCCTAGTTGTCCTGATGCTAACCCTAGTTGTCCTGATGCTAACCCTAGTTGTCCTGACGCTAACCCTAGTTGTCGTGACGCTAACCCTAGTTGTCCTGACGCTAACCCTAGTTGTCGTGACGCTAACCCTAGTTGGCCTGACGCTAACCCTAGTTGTCGTGACGCTAACCCTAGTTGTCCTGACGCTAACCCTAGTTGTCCTGACGCTAACCCTAGTTGTCGTGACGCTAACCCTAGTTGTCCTGAAGCTAAGCCTAGTTGTCCTGACGCTAACCCTAGTTGTCGTGACGCTAACCCTAGTTGTCCTGACGCTAACCCTAGTTGTCGTGACGCTAACCCTAGTTGTCCTGACGCTGACCCTAGTTGTCGTGACTCTAACCCTAGTTGTCCTGACGCTAATCCTAGTTGTCCTGACGCTAACCCTAGTTGTCCTGACGCTAAAACTAGTTGTCCTGACGCTAACCCTAGTTGTCGTGACGCTAACCCTAGTTGTCCTGACGCTAACCCTAGTTGTCCTGACGCTAACCCTAGTTGTCCTGACGCTAACCCTAGTTGTCCTGACGCTAACCCTAGTTGTCGTGACGCTAACCCTAGTTGTCCTGACGCTAACCCTAGTTGTCCTGACGCTAACCCTAGTTGTCCTGACGCTATCCCTAGTTGTCCTGATGCTAACCCTAGTTGTCCTGACGCTAACCCTAGTTGTCCTGACGCTAACCCTAGTTGTCCTGACGCTAACCTTAGTTGTCGTGACGCTAACCCTAGTTGTCGTGACGCTAACCCTAGTTGTCCTGACGCTTACCCTAGTTGTCCTGACGCTAACCCTAGTTGTCGTGACGCTAACCCTAGTTGTCCTGACGCTAACCCTAGTTGTCCTGACGCTAACCTTAGTTGTCGTGACGCTAACCCTAGTTGTCGTGACGCTAACCCTAGTTGTCCTGACGCTTACCCTAGTTGTCCTGACGCTAACCCTAGTTGTCGTGACGCTAACCCTAGTTGTCCTGACGCTAACCCAAGTTGTCGTGACGCTAACCCTAGTTGTCCTGACGCTAACCCTAGTTGTCCTGACGCTAACCCTAGTTGTCGTGAAGCTAACCCTAGTTGTCGTGACGCTAACCCTAGTTGTCCTGACGCTAACCCTAGTTGTCCTGACGCTAACCCTAGTTGTCCTGACGCTAACCCTAGTTGTCGTGACGCTAACCCTAGTTGTCCTGGCGCTAACCCTAGTGGTCCTGGCGCTAACCCTAGTTGTCCTGGTGCTAACCCTAGTTGTAATGGCGCTAACCCTAGTTGTCCTGACGCTAACCCTAGTTGTCCTGATGCTAACCCTAGTTGTCCTGACGCTAACCCTAGTTGTCCTGATGCTAACCCTAGTTGTCCTGACGCTAACCCTAGTTGTCCTGACGCTAACCCTAGTTGTCCTGACGCTAACCCTAGTTGTCCTGACGCTAACCCTAGTTGTCCTGACGCTAACCCTAGTGGTCGTGACGCTAACCCTAGTTGGCCTGACGCTAACCCTAGTTGTCGTGACGCTAACCCTAGTTGTCCTGATGCTAACCCTAGTTGTCCTGACGCTAACCCTAGTTGTCGTGACGCTAACCCTAGTTGTCCTGACGCTAACCCTAGTTGTCGTGACGCTAACCCTAGTTGTCGTGACGCTAACCCTAGTTGTCCTGACGCTAACCCTAGTTGTCGTGACGCTAACCCTAGTTGGCCTGACGCTAACCCTAGTTGTCGTGACGCTAACCCTAGTTGTCCTGACGCTAACCCTAGTTGTCCTGACGCTAACCCTAGTTGTCGTGACGCTAACCCTAGTTGTCCTGAAGCTAAGCCTAGTTGTCCTGACGCTAACCCTAGTTGTCGTGACGCTAACCCTAGTTGTCCTGACGCTAACCCTAGTTGTCGTGACGCTAACCCTAGTTGTCCTGACGCTGACCCTAGTTGTCGTGACTCTAACCCTAGTTGTCCTGACGCTAATCCTAGTTGTCCTGACGCTAACCCTAGTTGTCCTGACGCTAAAACTAGTTGTCCTGACGCTAACCCTAGTTGTCGTGACGCTAACCCTAGTTGTCCTGACGCTAACCCTAGTTGTCCTGACGCTAACCCTAGTTGTCCTGACGCTAACCCTAGTTGTCCTGACGCTAACCCTAGTTGTCGTGACGCTAACCCTAGTTGTCCTGACGCTAACCCTAGTTGTCCTGACGCTAACCCTAGTTGTCCTGACGCTATCCCTAGTTGTCCTGATGCTAACCCTAGTTGTCCTGACGCTAACCCTAGTTGTCCTGACGCTAACCCTAGTTGTCCTGACGCTAACCTTAGTTGTCGTGACGCTAACCCTAGTTGTCGTGACGCTAACCCTAGTTGTCCTGACGCTTACCCTAGTTGTCCTGACGCTAACCCTAGTTGTCGTGACGCTAACCCTAGTTGTCCTGACGCTAACCCTAGTTGTCCTGACGCTAACCTTAGTTGTCGTGACGCTAACCCTAGTTGTCGTGACGCTAACCCTAGTTGTCCTGACGCTTACCCTAGTTGTCCTGACGCTAACCCTAGTTGTCGTGACGCTAACCCTAGTTGTCCTGACGCTAACCCAAGTTGTCGTGACGCTAACCCTAGTTGTCCTGACGCTAACCCTAGTTGTCCTGACGCTAACCCTAGTTGTCGTGAAGCTAACCCTAGTTGTCGTGACGCTAACCCTAGTTGTCCTGACGCTAACCCTAGTTGTCCTGACGCTAACCCTAGTTGTCCTGACGCTAACCCTAGTTGTCGTGACGCTAACCCTAGTTGTCCTGGCGCTAACCCTAGTGGTCCTGGCGCTAACCCTAGTTGTCCTGGTGCTAACCCTAGTTGTAATGGCGCTAACCCTAGTTGTCCTGACGCTAACCCTAGTTGTCCTGATGCTAACCCTAGTTGTCCTGACGCTAACCCTAGTTGTCCTGATGCTAACCCTAGTTGTCCTGACGCTAACCCTAGTTGTCCTGACGCTAACCCTAGTTGTCCTGACGCTAACCCTAGTTGTCCTGACGCTAACCCTAGTTGTCCTGACGCTAACCCTAGTGGTCGTGACGCTAACCCTAGTTGGCCTGACGCTAACCCTAGTTGTCGTGACGCTAACCCTAGTTGTCCTGATGCTAACCCTAGTTGTCCTGACGCTAACCCTAGTTGTCGTGACGCTAACCCTAGTTGTCCTGACGCTAACCCTAGTTGTCGTGACGCTAACCCTAGTTGTCGTGACGCTAACCCTAGTTGTCCTGAAGCTAACCCTAGTTGTCGTGACGCTAACCCTAGTTGTCCTGACGCTAACCCTAGTTGTCGTGACTCTAACCCTAGTTGTCCTGACGTTAATCCTAGTTGTCCTGACGCTAACCCTAGTTGTCCTGACGCTAACCCTAGTTGTTGTGACGCTAACCCTAGTTGTCCTGACGCTAACCCTAGTTGTGACGCTAACCCTAGTTGTCCTGACGCTAACCCTAGTTGTCCTGACGCTAACCCTAGTTGTCGTGACGCTAACCCTAGTTGTCCTGACGCTAACCCTAGTTGTCCTCACGCTAACCCTAGTTGTCGTTACGCTAACCCTAGTTGTCCTGACGCTAACCCTAGTTGTCCTGACGCTTACCCTAGTTGTCCTGACGCTAAACCTAGTTGTCCTGACGCTAACCCTAGTTGTCCTGACGGTAACCCTAGTTGTCCTGGCGCTAACCCTAGTTGTCCTGGCGCTAACCCTAGTTGTCCTGACGCTAACCCTAGTTGTCCTGGCGCTAACCCTAGTTGTCCTGGCGGTAACCCTAGTTGTCCTGGTGCTAACCCTAGTTGTCCTGGCGCTAACCCTAGTTGTCCTGGCGCTAACCCTAGTTGTCCTGGCGCTAACCCTAGTTGTCCTGGCGCTAACTCTAGTTGTCCTGGCGCTAACCCTAGTTGTCCTGGCGCTAACCCTAGTTGTCCTGGCGCTAACCCTAGTTGTCCTGGCGCTTACCCTAGTTGTCCTGGCGCTAACCCTAGTTGTCCTGACGCTAACCCTAGTTGTCCTGACGCTAACCCTAGTTGTCCTGACGCTAACCCTAGTTGTCCTGACGCTAACCCTAGTTGTCCAGACGCTAACCCTAGTTGTCCTGACGCTAACCCTAGTTGTCCTGGCGCTAACCCTAGTTGTCCTGGCGCTAACCCTAGTTGTAATGGCGCTAACCCTAGTTGTCCTGACGCTAACCCTAGTTGTCCTGACGCTAACCCTAGTTGTCCTGACGCTAACAATAGTTGTCCTGGCGCTAACCCTAGTTGTCCTGGCGCTAACCCTAGTTGTCCTGGCGCTAACCCTAGTTGTAATGGCGCTAAACCTAGTTGTCCTGGCGCTAACCCTAGTTGTCCTGGCGCTAACCCTAGTTGTCCTGGCGCTAACCCTAGTTGTCCTGACGCTAACCCTAGTTGTCGTGACGCTAACCCTATTTGTCCTGACGCTAACCCTAGTTGTCCTGACGCTAACCCTAGTTGTCGTGACGCTAACCCTAGTTGTCCTGACGCTAACCCTAGTTGTCGTGACGCTAACCCTAGTTGTCCTGACGCTAACCCTAGTTGTCGTGACGCTAACCCTAGTTGTCCTGACGCTAACCCTAGTTGTCCTGACGCTAACCCTAGTTGTCGTGACGCTAACCCTAGTTGTCCTGACGCTAACCCTAGTTGTCGTGACGCTAACCCTAGTTGTCCTGACGCTAACCCTAGTTGTCCTGATGCTAACCCTAGTTGTCGTGACGCTAACCCTAGTTGTCCTGACGCTAACCCTAGTTGTCCTGACGCTAACCCTAGTTGTCGTGATGCTAACCCTAGTTGTCCTGACGCTAACCCTAGTTGTCGTGACTCTAACCCTAGTTGTCCTGACGCTAACCCTAGTTGTCCTGACGCTAACCCTAGTTGTCCTGACGCTATCCCTAGTTGTTGTGACGCTAACCCTAGTTGTCCTGACGCTAACCCTAGTTGTGACGCTAACCCTAGTTGTCCTGACGCTAACCCTAGTCGTCCTGACGCTAACCCTAGTTGTCGTGACCCTAACCCTAGTTGTCCTGACGCTAACCCTAGTTGTCCTGACGCTAACCCTAGTTGTCCTGACTCTAACCCTAGTTGTCCTGACGCTAACCCTAGTTGTTCTGACGCTAACACTAGTTGTCCTGATGCTAACCCTAGTTGTCCTGACGCTAACCCTAGTTGTCCTGGCGCTAACCCTAGTTGTCCTGACGCTAACCCTAGTTGTCCTGGCGCTAATCCTAGTTGTCCTGGCGCTAACCCTAGTTGTCCTGGCGCTAACCCTAGTTGTCCCGGCGCTAACCCTAGTTGTCCCGGCGCTAACGCTAGTTGTCCTGGCGCTAACCCTAGTTGTCCTGGCGCTAACCCTAGTTGTCCTGGCGGTAACCCTAGTTGTCCTGGCGCTAACCCTAGTTGACCTGGCGCTTACCCTAGTTGTCCTGGCGCTAACCCTAGTTGTCCTGGCGCTAACCCTAGCTGTAATGGCGCTAACCCTAGTTGTCCTGGTGCTATCCCTAGTTGTCCTGGCGCTAACCCTAGTTGTCCTGGCGCTAACCCTAGTTGTCCTGGTGCTAACCCTAGTTGTCCTGACACTAACCCTAGTTGTCCTGACGCTAACCCTAGTTGTCCTGACGCTAACCCTAGTTGTCCTGACGCTAACCCTAGTTGTCCTGACGCTAACCCTAGTTGTCCAGACGCTAACCCTAGTTGTCCTGACGCTAACCCTAGTTGTCCTGGCGCTAACCCTAGTTGTCCTGGTGCTAACCCTAGTTGTCCTGGCGCTATCCCTAGTTGTCCTGGCGCTAACCCTAGTTGTCCTGGCGCTAACCATAGTTGTCCTGGCGCTAACCCTAGTTGTCCTGGCGCTAACCCTAGTTGTCCTGGCGCTAACCCTAGTTGTCCTGACGCTAACCCTAGTTGTCCTGACGCTAACCCTAGCTGTCCTGACGCTAACCCTAGTTGTCCTGACGCTAACCCTAGCTGTCCTGGCGCTAATCCTAGCTGTCCTGGCGCTAACCCTAGTTGTCCTGAAGCTAACCCTAGTTGTACTGACGCTAACGCTAGTTGTCCTGGCGCTAACCCTAGTTGTCCTGACGCTAACCCTAGTTTTCCTGGCGCTAACCCTAGTTGTCCTGGCGCTAAACCTAGTTGTCCTGGCGCTAACCCTAGTTGTCCTGGCGCTAACCCTAGTTGTCCTGGCGCTAACCCTAGTTGTCCTGGCGCTAACCCTAGTTGTGCTGGCGCTAACCCTAGTTGTCCTGGCGCTAACCCTAGTTGTCCTGACGCTAACCCTAGTTGTCCTGACGCTAACCCTAGTTGTCCTGGCGCTAACCCTAGTTGTCCTGACGCTAACCCTAGTTGTCCTGGCGCTAACCCTAGTTGTCCTGGCGCTAACCCTAGTTGTCCTGGCGCTAACCCTAGTTGTCCTGGCGCTAACCCTAGTTGTCCTGGCGCTAACCCTAGTTGTCCTGGCGCTAACCCTAGTGGTCCTGGCGCTAACCCTAGTTGTCCTGGCGCTAACCCTAGTTGTCCTGGCGCTAACCCTAGTTGTCCTGATGCTAACCCTAGTTGTCCTGACGCTAACCCTAGTTGTCCTGGCGCTAACCCTAGTTGTCCTGGCGCTAAGCCTAGTTGTCCTGGCGCTAACCCTAGTTGTCCTGGCGCTAACCCTAGTTGTCCTGACGCTAACCCTAGTTGTCCTGACGCTAACCCTAGTTGTCCTGGCGCTAACCCTAGTTGTCCTGGCGCTAACCCTAGTTGTCCTGACGCTAACCCTAGTTGTCCTGGCGCTAGCCCTAGTTGTCCTGGCGGTAACCCTAGTTGTCCTGACGCTAACCCTAGGTGTTCTGACGCTAAACCTAGTTGTCCTGACGCTAACCCTAGTTGTCGTGACGCTAACCCTAGTTGTCCTGATGCTAACCCTAGTTGTCCTGACGCTAAACCTAGTTGTCGTGACGCTAACCCTAGTTGTCGTGACGCTAACCCTAGTGGTCCTGGCGCTAACCCTAGTTGTCCTGGCGCTAACCCTAGTTGTCCTGACGCTAACCCTAGTTGTCGTGACGCTAACCCTAGTTGTCCTGACGCTAACCCTAGTTGTCGTGATGCTAACCCTAGTTGTCCTGACGCTAACCCTAGTTGTCCTGACGCTAACCCTAGTTGTCGTGACGCTAACCCTAGTTGTCCTGACGCTAACCCTAGTTGTCCTGACGCTAACCCTAGTTGTCGTGACGCTAACCCTAGTTGTCCTGACGCTAACCCTAGTTGTCGTGACGCTAACCCTAGTTGTCCTGACGCTAACCCTAGTTGTCGTGACTCTAACCCTAGTTGTCCTGATGCTAACCCTAGTTGTCCTGACGCTAACCCTAGTTGTCCTGACGCTAACCCTAGTTGTTGTGACGCTAACCCTAGTTGTCCTGACGCTAACCCTAGTTGTGACGCTAACCCTAGTTGTCCTGACGCTAACCCTAGTTGTCCTGACGCTAACCCTAGTTGTCCTGACGCTAACCCTAGTTGTCGTGACGCTTACCCTAGTTGTCCTGGCGCTAACCCTAGTTGTCCTGGCGCTAACCCTAGTTGTAATGGCGCTAACCCTAGTTGTCCTGGTGCTATCCCTAGTTGTCCTGGCGCTAACCCTAGTTGTCCTGGCGCTAACCCTAGTTGTCCTGGCGCTAACCCTAGTTGTCCTGGCGCTAACCCTAGTTGTCCTGACGCTAACCCTAGTTGTCCTGACGCTAACCCTAGTTGTCCAGACGCTAACCCTAGTTGTCCTGACGCTAACCCTAGTTGTCCTGGCGCTAACCCTAGTTGTCCTGGTGCTAACCCTAGTTGTCCTGATGCTAACCCTAGTTGTCCTGACGCTATCCCTAGCTGTCCTGACGCTAACCCTAGTTGTCCTGACGCTAACCCTAGCTGTCCTGGCGCTAATCCTAGCTGTCCTGGCGCTAACCCTAGTTGTCCTGAAGCTAACCCTAGTTGTACTGACGCTAACGCTAGTTGTCCTGGCGCTAACCCTAGTTGTCCTGACGCTAACCCTAGTTTTCCTGACGCTAACCCTAGTTGTCCTGGCGCTAACCCTAGTTGTCCTGGCGCTAACCCTAGTTGTCCTGGTGCTAACCCTAGTTGTCCTGGCGCTAACCCTAGTTGTCCTGGCGCTAACCCTAGTTGTCCTGGCGCTAACCCTAGTTGTGCTGGCGCTAACCCTAGTTGTCCTGGCGCTAACCCTAGTTGTCCTGAGGCTAACCCTAGTTGTCCTGACGCTAACCCTAGTTGTCCTGACACTAACCCTAGTTGTCCTGGCGCTAACCCTAGTTGTCCTGGCGCTATCCCTAGTTGTCCTGGCGCTAACCCTAGTTGTCCTGGCGCTAACCCTAGTTGTCCTGGCGCTAACCCTAGTTGTCCTAGCGCTAACCCTAGTTGTCCTGGCGCTAACCCTAGTTGTCCTGGCGCTAACCCTAGTTGTCCTGGCGCTAACCCTAGTTGTCCTGATGCTAACCCTAGTTGTCCTGACGCTAACCCTAGTTGTCCTGGCGCTAACCCTAGTTGTCCTGACGCTAACCCTAGTTGTCCTGATGCTAACCCTAGTTGTCGTGACGCTAACCATAGTTGTCGTGACCCTAACCCTAGTTGTCGTGACGCTAACCCTAGTTGTCCTGGCGCTAACCCTAGTTGTCCTGGCGCTAACCCTAGTTGTCCTGATGCTAACCCTAGTTGTCCTGACGCTAACCCTAGTTGTCCTGGCGCTAACCCTAGTTGTCCTGGCGCTAACCCTAGTTGTCCTGACGCTAACCCTAGTTGTCCTGATGCTAACCCTAGTTGTCGTGACGCTAACCATAGTTGTCGTGACCCTAACCCTAGTTGTCCTGGCGCTAACCCTAGTTGTCCTGGCGCTAACCCTAGTTGTCCTGGCGCTAACCCTAGTTGTCCTAGCGCTAACCCTAGTGGTCCTGGCGCTAACCCTAGTTGTCCTGGCGCTAACCCTAGTTGTCCTGGCGCTAACCCTAGTTGTCCTGGCGCTAACCCTAGTTGTCCTGATGCTAACCCTAGTTGTCCTGACGCTAACCCTAGTTGTCCTGGCGCTAACCCTAGTTGTCCTGGCGCTAAGCCTAGTTGTCCTGGCGCTAACCCTAGTTGTCCTGGCGCTAACCCTAGTTGTCCTGACGCTAACCCTAGTTGTCCTGACGCTAACCCTAGTTGTCCTGGCGCTAACCCTAGTTGTCCTGGCGCTAACCCTAGTTGTCCTGACGCTAACCCTAGTTGTCCTGGCGCTAGCCCTAGTTGTCCTGGCGGTAACCCTAGTTGTCCTGGCGCTAACCCTAGTTGTCCTGACGCTAACCCTAGGTGTTCTGACGCTAACCCTAGTTGTCCTGACGCTAACCCTAGTTTTCGTGACGCTAACCCTAGTTGTCCTGATGCTAACCCTAGTTGTCCTGACGCTAACCCTAGTTGTCGTGACGCTAACCCTAGTTGTCGTGACGCTAACCCTAGTTGTCGTGACGCTAACCCTAGTTGTCGTGACGCTAACCCTAGTTGTCCTGACGCTAACCCTAGTTGTCCTGACGCTAACCCTAGTTGTCGTGACGCTAACCCTAGTTGTCCTGACGCTAACCCTAGTTGTCGTGATGCTAACCCTAGTTGTCCTGACGCTAACCCTAGTTGTCCTGACGCTAACCCTAGTTGTCGTGACGCTAACCCTAGTTGTCCTGACGCTAACCCTAGTTGTCCTGACGCTAACCCTAGTTGTCGTGACGCTAACCCTAGTTGTCCTGACGCTAACCCTAGTTGTCGTGACGCTAACCCTAGTTGTCCTGACGCTAACCCTAGTTGTCGTGACTCTAACCCTAGTTGTCCTGATGCTAACCCTAGTTGTCCTGACGCTAACCCTAGTTGTCCTGACGCTAACCCTAGTTGTTGTGACGCTAACCCTAGTTGTCCTGACGCTAACCCTAGTTGTGACGCTAACCCTAGTTGTCCTGACGCTAACCCTAGTTGTCCTGACGCTAACCCTAGTTGTCCTGACGCTAACCCTAGTTGTCGTGACGCTTACCCTAGTTGTCCTGGCGCTAACCCTAGTTGTCCTGGCGCTAACCCTAGTTGTAATGGCGCTAACCCTAGTTGTCCTGGTGCTATCCCTAGTTGTCCTGGCGCTAACCCTAGTTGTCCTGGCGCTAACCCTAGTTGTCCTGGCGCTAACCCTAGTTGTCCTGACGCTAACCCTAGTTGTCCTGACGCTAACCCTAGTTGTCCTGACGCTAACCCTAGTTGTCCTGACGCTAACCCTAGTTGTCCAGACGCTAACCCTAGTTGTCCTGACGCTAACCCTAGTTGTCCTGGCGCTAACCCTAGTTGTCCTGACGCTAACCCTAGTTGTCCTGACGCTAACCCTAGCTGTCCTGACGCTAACCCTAGTTGTCCTGACGCTAACCCTAGCTGTCCTGGCGCTAATCCTAGCTGTCCTGGCGCTAACCCTAGTTGTACTGAAGCTAACCCTAGTTGTACTGACGCTAACGCTAGTTGTCCTGGCGCTAACCCTAGTTGTCCTGACGCTAACCCTAGTTTTCCTGGCGCTAACCCTAGTTGTCCTGGCGCTCACCCTAGTTGTCCTGGCGCTAACCCTAGTTGTCCTGGTGCTAACCCTAGTTGTCCTGGCGCTAACCCTAGTTGTCCTGGCGCTAACCCTAGTTGTCCTGGCGCTAACCCTAGTTGTGCTGGCGCTAACCCTAGTTGTCCTGGCGCTAACCCTAGTTGTCCTGACGCTAACCCTAGTTGTCCTGACGCTAACCCTAGTTGTCCTAGCGCTAACCCTAGTTGTCCTGGCGCTAACCCTAGTTGTCCTGGCGCTAACCCTAGTTGTCCTGGCGCTAACCCTAGTTGTCCTGATGCTAACCCTAGTTGTCCTGACGCTAACCCTAGTTGTCCTGGCGCTAACCCTAGTTGTCCTGGCGCTAACCCTAGTTGTCCTGACGCTAACCCTAGTTGTCGTGACGCTAACCCTAGTTGTCCTGACGCTAACCCTAGTTGTCCTGACGCTAACCCTAGTTGTCCTGACGCTAACAATAGTTGTCCTGGCGCTAACCCTAGTTGTCCTGGCGCTAACCCTAGTTGTCCTGGCGCTAACCCTAGTTGTAATGGCGCTAAACCTAGTTGTCCTGGCTCTAACCCTAGTTGTCCTGGCGCTAACCCTAGTTGTCCTGGCGCTAACCATAGTTGTCCTGACGCTAACCCTAGTTGTCCTGATGCTAACCCTAGTTGTCCTGACGCTAACCCTAGTTGTCCTGACGCTAACCCTAGTTGTCCTGACGCTAACCCTAGTTGTCGTGACGCTAACCCTAGTTGTCCTGACGCTAACCCTAGTTGTCGTGACGCTAACCCTAGTTGTCCTGACGCTAACCCTAGTTGTCGTGACGCTAACCCTAGTTGTCCTGACGCTAACCCTAGTTGTCCTGACGCTAACCCTAGTTGTCGTGACGCTAACCCTAGTTGTCCTGACGCTAACCCTAGTTGTCGTGACGCTAACCCTAGTTGTCCTGACGCTAACCCTAGTTGTCGTGACGCTAACCCTATTTGTCCTGACGCTAACCCTAGTTGTCCTGACGCTAATCCTAGTTGTCGTGACGCTAACCCTAGTTGTCCTGACGCTAACCCTAGTTGTCGTGACGCTAACCCTAGTTGTCCTGACGCTAACCCTAGTTGTCCTGACGCTAACCCTAGTTGTCGTGACGCTAACCCTAGTTGTCCTGATGCTAACCCTAGTTGTCATGACGCTAACCCTAGTTGTCCTGACGCTAACCCTAGTTGTCCTGACGCTAACCCTAGTTGTCGTGACGCTAACCCTAGTTGTCCTGACGCTAACCCTAGTTGTCCTGACGCTAACCCTAGTTGTCGTGATGCTAACCCTAGTTGTCCTGACGCTAACCCTAGTTGTCGTGACTCTAACCCTAGTTGTCCTGACGCTAACCCTAGTTGTCCTGACGCTAACCCTAGTTGTCCTGACGCTAACCCTAGTTGTTGTGACGCTAACCCTAGTTGTCCTGACGCTAACCCTAGTTTTGACGCTAACCCTAGTTGTCCTGACGCTAACCCTAGTTGTCCTGACGCTAACCCTAGTTGTCGTGACGCTAACCCTAGTTGTCCTGACGCTAACCCTAGTTGTCCTGACGCTAACCCTAGTTGTCCTGACGCTAACCCTAGTTGTCCTGACTCTAACCCTAGTTGTCCTGACGCTAACCCTAGTTGTTCTGACGCTAACCCTAGTTGTCCTGATGCTAACCCTAGTTGTCCTGACACTAACTCTAGTTGTCCAGGCGCTAACCCTAGTTGTCCTGACGCTAACCCTAGTTGTCCTGGCGCTAATCCTAGTTGTCCTGGCGCTAACCCTAGTTGTCCTGGTGCTAACCCTAGTTGTCCCTGCGCTAACCCTAGTTGTCCCGGCGCTAACCCTAGTTGTCCTGGCGCTAACCCTAGTTGTCCTGGCGCTAACCCTAGTTGTCCTGGCGGTAACCCTAGTTGTCCTGGCGCTAACCCTAGTTGACCTGGCGCTTACCCTAGTTGTCCTGGCGCTAACCCTAGTTGTCCTGGCGCTAACCCTAGTTGTAATGGCGCTAACCCTAGTTGTCCTGGTGCTATCCCTAGTTGTCCTGGCGCTAACCCTAGTTGTCCTGGCGCTAACCCTAGTTGTCCTGGTGCTAACCCTAGTTGTCCTGACACTAACCCTAGTTGTCCTGACGCTAACCCTAGTTGTCCTGACGCTAACCCTAGTTGTCCTGACGCTAACCCTAGTTGTCCTGATGCTAACCCTAGTTGTCCAGACGCTAACCCTAGTTGTCCTGACGCTAACCCTAGTTGTCCTGGCGCTAACCCTAGTTGTCCTGGTGCTAACCCTAGTTGTCCTGGCGCTATCCCTAGTTGTCCTGGCGCTAACCCTAGTTGTCCTGGCGCTAACCATAGTTGTCCTGGCGCTAACCCTAGTTGTCCTGGCGCTAACCCTAGTTGTCCTGACGCTAACCCTAGTTGTCCTGACGCTAACCCTAGCTGTCCTGACGCTAACCCTAGTTGTCCTGACGCTAACCCTAGCTGTCCTGGCGCTAATCCTAGCTGTCCTGGTGCTAACCCTAGTTGTCCTGAAGCTAACCCTAGTTGTACTGACGCTAACGCTAGTTGTCCTGGCGCTAACCCTAGTTGTCCTGACGCTAACCCTAGTTTTCCTGGCGCTAACCCTATTTGTCCTGGCGCTAACCCTAGTTGTCATGGCGCTAACCCTAGTTGTCCTGGCGCTAACCCTAGTTGTCCTGGTGCTAACCCTAGTTGTCCTGGCGCTAACCCTAGTTGTCCTGGCGCTAACCCTAGTTGTCCTGGCGCTAACCCTAGTTGTGCTGACGCTAACCCTAGTTGTCCTGGCGCTAACCCTAGTTGTCCTGACGCTAACCCTAGTTGTCCTGACGCTAACCCTAGTTGTCCTGACACTAACCCTAGTTGTCCTGGCGCTAACCCTAGTTGTCCTGGCGCTAACCCTAGTTGTCCTGGCGCTAACCCTAGTTGTCCTGGCGCTAACCCTAGTTGTCCTAGCGCTAACCCTAGTTGTCCTGGCGCTAACCCTAGTTGTCCTGGCGCTAACCCTAGTTGTCCTGGCGCTAACCCTAGTTGTCGTGGCGCTAACCCTAGTTGTCCTGATGCTAACCCTAGTTGTCCTGACGCTAACCCCAGTTGTCCTGGCGCTAACCCTAGTTGTCCTGGTGCTAACCCTAGTTGTCCTGACGCTAACCCTAGTTGTCCTGATGCTAACCCTAGTTGTCCTGGCGCTAACCCTAGTTGTCCTGGCGCTAACCCTAGTTGTCCTGACGCTAACCCTAGTTGTCCTGGCGCTAGCCCTAGTTGTCCTGGCGGTAACCCTAGTTGTCCTGGCGCTAACCCTAGTTGTCCTGACGCTAACCCTAGGTGTCCTGACGCTAACCCTAGTTGTCCTGACGCTAACCCTAATTGTCGTGACGCTAACCCTAGTTGTCGTGACGCTAACCCTAGTTGTCCTGACGCTAACCCTAGTTGTCCTGACGCTAACCCTAGTTGTCCTGACGCTAACCCTAGTTGTCCTGACGCTAACCCTAGTTGTCGTGACGCTAACCCTAGTTGTCCTGGCGCTAACCCTAGTTGTCCTGGCGCTAACCCTAGTTGTAATGGCGCTAACCCTAGTTGTCCTGGTGCTATCCCTAGTTGTCCTGGCGCTAACCCTAGTTGTCCTGGCGCTAACCCTAGTTGTCCTGGCGCTAACCCTAGTTGTCCTGGCGCTAACCCTAGTTGTCCTGGCGCTAACCCTAGTTGTCCTGACGCTAACCCTAGTTGTCCTGACGCTAACCCTAGTTGTCCTGACGCTAACCCTAGTTGTCCTGACGCTAACCCTAGTTGTCCAGACGCTAACCCTAGTTGTCCTGACGCTAACCCTAGTTGTCCTGGCGCTAACCCTAGTTGTCCTGGCGCTAACCCTAGTTGTAATGGCGCTAACCCTAGTTGTCCTGACGCTAACCCTAGTTGTCCTGACGCTAACCCTAGTTGTCCTGACGCTAACAATAGTTGTCCTGGCGCTAACCCTAGTTGTCCTGGCGCTAACCCTAGTTGTCCTGGCGCTAACCCTAGTTGTAATGGCGCTAAACCTAGTTGTCCTGGCTCTAACCCTAGTTGTCCTGGCGCTAACCCTAGTTGTCCTGGCGCTAACCATAGTTGTCCTGACGCTAACCCTAGTTGTCCTGATGCTAACCCTAGTTGTCCTGACGCTAACCCTAGTTGTCCTGACGCTAACCCTAGTTGTCCTGACGCTAACCCTAGTTGTCGTGACGCTAACCCTAGTTGTCCTGACGCTAACCCTAGTTGTCGTGACGCTAACCCTAGTTGTCCTGACGCTAACCCTAGTTGTCGTGACGCTAACCCTAGTTGTCCTGACGCTAACCCTAGTTGTCCTGACGCTAACCCTAGTTGTCGTGACGCTAACCCTAGTTGTCCTGACGCTAACCCTAGTTGTCGTGACGCTAACCCTAGTTGTCCTGACGCTAACCCTAGTTGTCGTGACGCTAACCCTATTTGTCCTGACGCTAACCCTAGTTGTCCTGACGCTAACCCTAGTTGTCGTGACGCTAACCCTAGTTGTCCTGACGCTAACCCTAGTTGTCCTGACGCTAACCCTAGTTGTCGTGACGCTAACCCTAGTTGTCCTGACGCTAACCCTAGTTGTCCTGACGCTAACCCTAGTTGTCGTGACGCTAACCCTAGTTGTCCTGACGCTAACCCTAGTTGTCATGACGCTAACCCTAGTTGTCCTGACGCTAACCCTAGTTGTCCTGATGCTAACCCTAGTTGTCGTGACGCTAACCCTAGTTGTCCTGACGCTAACCCTAGTTGTCCTGACGCTAACCCTAGTTGTCGTGATGCTAACCCTAGTTGTCCTGACGCTAACCCTAGTTGTCGTGACTCTAACCCTAGTTGTCCTGACGCTAACCCTAGTTGTCCTGACGCTAACCCTAGTTGTCCTGACGCTAACCCTAGTTGTTGTGACGCTAACCCTAGTTGTCCTGACGCTAACCCTAGTTGTGACGCTAACCCTAGTTGTCCTGACGCTAACCCTAGTTGTCCTGACGCTAACCCTAGTTGTCCTGACGCTAACCCTAGTTGTCGTGACGCTAACCCTAGTTGTCCTGACGCTAACCCTAGTTGTCCTGACGCTAACCCTAGTTGTCCTGACGCTAACCCTAGTTGTCCTGACTCTAACCCTAGTTGTCCTGACGCTAACCCTAGTTGTTCTGACGCTAACCCTAGTTGTCCTGATGCTAACCCTAGTTGTCCTGACACTAACTCTAGTTGTCCAGGCGCTAACCCTAGTTGTCCTGACGCTAACCCTAGTTGTCCTGGCGCTAATCCTAGTTGTCCTGGCGCTAACCCTAGTTGTCCTGGTGCTAACCCTAGTTGTCCCTGCGCTAACCCTAGTTGTCCCGGCGCTAACCCTAGTTGTCCTGGCGCTAACCCTAGTTGTCCTGGCGCTAACCCTAGTTGTCCTGGCGGTAACCCTAGTTGTCCTGGCGCTAACCCTAGTTGACCTGGCGCTTACCCTAGTTGTCCTGGCGCTAACCCTAGTTGTCCTGGCGCTAACCCTAGTTGTAATGGCGCTAACCCTAGTTGTCCTGGTGCTATCCCTAGTTGTCCTGGCGCTAACCCTAGTTGTCCTGGCGCTAACCCTAGTTGTCCTGGTGCTAACCCTAGTTGTCCTGACACTAACCCTAGTTGTCCTGACGCTAACCCTAGTTGTCCTGACGCTAACCCTAGTTGTCCTGACGCTAACCCTAGTTGTCCTGATGCTAACCCTAGTTGTCCAGACGCTAACCCTAGTTGTCCTGACGCTAACCCTAGTTGTCCTGGCGCTAACCCTAGTTGTCCTGGTGCTAACCCTAGTTGTCCTGGCGCTATCCCTAGTTGTCCTGGCGCTAACCCTAGTTGTCCTGGCGCTAACCATAGTTGTCCTGGCGCTAACCCTAGTTGTCCTGGCGCTAACCCTAGTTGTCCTGACGCTAACCCTAGTTGTCCTGACGCTAACCCTAGCTGTCCTGACGCTAACCCTAGTTGTCCTGACGCTAACCCTAGCTGTCCTGGCGCTAATCCTAGCTGTCCTGGTGCTAACCCTAGTTGTCCTGAAGCTAACCCTAGTTGTACTGACGCTAACGCTAGTTGTCCTGGCGCTAACCCTAGTTGTCCTGACGCTAACCCTAGTTTTCCTGGCGCTAACCCTATTTGTCCTGGCGCTAACCCTAGTTGTCCTGGCGCTAACCCTAGTTGTCCTGGCGCTAACCCTAGTTGTCCTGGTGCTAACCCTAGTTGTCCTGGCGCTAACCCTAGTTGTCCTGGCGCTAACCCTAGTTGTCCTGGCGCTAACCCTAGTTGTGCTGACGCTAACCCTAGTTGTCCTGGCGCTAACCCTAGTTGTCCTGACGCTAACCCTAGTTGTCCTGACACTAACCCTAGTTGTCCTGGCGCTAACCCTAGTTGTCCTGGCGCTAACCCTAGTTGTCCTGGCGCTAACCCTAGTTGTCCTGGCGCTAACCCTAGTTGTCCTAGCGCTAACCCTAGTTGTCCTGGCGCTAACCCTAGTTGTCCTGGCGCTAACCCTAGTTGTCCTGGCGCTAACCCTAGTTGTCGTGGCGCTAACCCTAGTTGTCCTGATGCTAACCCTAGTTGTCCTGACGCTAACCCCAGTTGTCCTGGCGCTAACCCTAGTTGTCCTGGTGCTAACCCTAGTTGTCCTGACGCTAACCCTAGTTGTCCTGATGCTAACCCTAGTTGTCCTGGCGCTAACCCTAGTTGTCCTGGCGCTAACCCTAGTTGTCCTGACGCTAACCCTAGTTGTCCTGGCGCTAGCCCTAGTTGTCCTGGCGGTAACCCTAGTTGTCCTGGCGCTAACCCTAGTTGTCCTGACGCTAACCCTAGGTGTCCTGACGCTAACCCTAGTTGTCCTGACGCTAACCCTAATTGTCGTGACGCTAACCCTAGTTGTCGTGACGCTAACCCTAGTTGTCGTGACGCTAACCCTAGTTGTCCTGACGCTAACCCTAGTTGTCCTGACGCTAACCCTAGTTGTCGTGACGCTAACCCTAGTTGTCCTGACGCTAACCCTAGTTGTCGTGACGCTAACCCTAGTTGTCCTGACGCTAACCCTAGTTGTCCTGACGCTAACCCTAGTTGTCCTGACGCTAACCCTAGTTGTCCTGACGCTAACCCTAGTTGTCGTGACGCTAACCCTAGTTGTCCTGGCGCTAACCCTAGTTGTCCTGGCGCTAACCCTAGTTGTAATGGCGCTAACCCTAGTTGTCCTGGTGCTATCCCTAGTTGTCCTGGCGCTAACCCTAGTTGTCCTGGCGCTAACCCTAGTTGTCCTGGCGCTAACCCTAGTTGTCCTGGCGCTAACCCTAGTTGTCCTGATGCTAACCCTAGTTGTCCTGACGCTAACCCTAGTTTTCCTGACGCTAACCCTAGTTGTCCTGACGCTAACCCTAGTTGTCCAGACGCTAACCCTACTTGTCCTGACGCTAACCCTAGTTGTCCTGGCGCTAACCCTAGTTGTCCTGGCGCTAACCCTAGTTGTCCTGGCGCTATCCCTAGTTGTCCTGGCGCTAACCCTAGTTGTCCTGGCGCTAACCCTAGCTGTCGTGACGCTAACCCTAGTTGTCCTGACGCTAACCCTAGTTTTCCTGACACTAACGCTAGTTGTCCTGGCGCTAACCCTAGTTGTCCTGGCGCTAACCCTAGTTGTCCTGGTGCTAACCCTAGTTGTCCTGGCGCTAACCCTAGTTGTCCTGGCGCTAACCCTAGTTGTCCTGGCGCTAACCCTAGTTGTGCTGGCGCTAACCCTAGTTGTCCTGGCGCTAACCCTAGTTGTCCTGGCGCTAACCCTAGTTGTCCTGACGCTAACCCTAGTTTTCCTGGCGCTAACCCTAGTTGTCCTGGCGCTAACCCTAGTTGTCCTGGCGCTAACCCTAGTTGTCCTGGCGCTAACCCTAGTTGTCCTGGTGCTAACCCTAGTTGTCCTGGCGCTAACCCTAGTTGTCCTGGCGCTAACCCTAGTTGTCCTGGCGCTAACCCTAGTTGTGCTGACGCTAACCCTAGTTGTCCTGACGCTAACCCTAGTTGTCCTGACGCTAACCCTAGTTGTCCTGACACTAACCCTAGTTGTCCTGGCGCTAACCCTAGTTGTCCTGGCGCTAACCCTAGTTGTCCTGGCGCTAACCCTAGTTGTCCTGGCGCTAACCCTAGTTGTCCTAGCGCTAACCCTAGTTGTCCTGGCGCTAACCCTAGTTGTCCTGGCGCTAACCCTAGTTGTCCTGGCGCTAACCCTAGTTGTCGTGGCGCTAACCCTAGTTGTCCTGATGCTAACCCTAGTTGTCCTGACGCTAACCCCAGTTGTCCTGGCGCTAACCCTAGCTGTCCTGGTGCTAACCCTAGTTGTCCTGACGCTAACCCTAGTTGTCCTGATGCTAACCCTAGTTGTCCTGGCGCTAACCCTAGTTGTCCTGGCGCTAACCCTAGTTGTCCTGACGCTAACCCTAGTTGTCCTGGCGCTAGCCCTAGTTGTCCTGGCGGTAACCCTAGTTGTCCTGGCGCTAACCCTAGTTGTCCTGACGCTAACCCTAGGTGTCCTGACGCTAACCCTAGTTGTCCTGACGCTAACCCTAATTGTCGTGACGCTAACCCTAGTTGTCCTGATGCTAACCCTCGTTGTCCTGACGCTAACCCTAGTTGTCGTGACGCTAACCATAGTTGTCGTGACGCTAACCCTAGTTGTCCTGACGCTAACCCTAGTTGTCCTGACGCTAACCCTAGTTGTCGTGACGCTAACCCTAGTTGTCCTGACGCTAACCCTAGTTGTCGTGACGCTAACCCTAGTTGTCCTGACGCTAACCCTAGTTGTCCTGACGCTAACCCTAGTTGTCCTGACGCTAACCCTAGTTGTCCTGACGCTAACCCTAGTTGTCATGACGCTAACCCTAGTTGTCCTGGCGCTAACCCTAGTTGTCCTGGCGCTAACCCTAGTTGTAATGGCGCTAACCCTAGTTGTCCTGGTGCTATCCCTAGTTGTCCTGGCGCTAACCCTAGTTGTCCTGGCGCTAACCCTAGTTGTCCTGGCGCTAACCCTAGTTGTCCTGGCGCTAACCCTAGTTGTCCTGACGCTAACCCTAGTTGTCCTGACGCTAACCCTAGTTTTCCTGACGCTAACCCTAGTTGTCCTGACGCTAACCCTAGTTGTCCAGACGCTAACCCTAGTTGTCCTGACGCTAACCCTAGTTGTCCTGGCGCTAACCCTAGTTGTCCTGGCGCTAACCCTAGTTGTCCTGGCGCTATCCCTAGTTGTCCTGGCGCTAACCCTAGTTGTCCTGGCGCTAACCCTAGTTGTCCTGGCGCTAACCCTAGTTGTCCTGACGCTAACCCTAGTTGTCCTGACGCTAACCCTAGCTGTCCTGACGCTAACCCTAGTTGTCCTGACGCTAACCCTAGCTGTCCTGACACTAACGCTAGTTGTCCTGGCGCTAACCCTAGTTGTCCTGGCGCTAACCCTAGTTGTCCTGGTGCTAACCCTAGTTGTCCTGGCGCTAACCCTAGTTGTCCTGGCGCTAACCCTAGTTGTCCTGGCGCTAACCCTAGTTGTGCTGGCGCTAACCCTAGTTGTCCTGGCGCTAACCCTAGTTGTCCTGGCGCTAACCCTAGTTGTCCTGACGCTAACCCTAGTTGTCCTGGCGCTAACCCTAGTTGTACTGGCGCCAGCCCTAGTTGTCCTGGCGCTAACCCTAGTTGTCCTGGCGCTAACCCTAGTTGTCCTAGCGCTAACCCTAGTTGTCCTGGCGCTAACCCTAGTTGTCCTGGCGCTAACCCTAGTTGTCCTGGCGCTAACCCTAGTTGTCCTGACGCTAACCCTAGTTGTCCTGACGCTAACCCTAGTTGTCCTGGCGCTAACCCTAGTTGTCCTGGCGCTAACCCTAGTTGTCCTGACGCTAACCCTAGTTGTCCTGGCGCTAACCCTAGTTGTCCTGGCGCTAACCCTAGTTGTCCTGGCACTAACCCTAGTTGTCCTGACGCTAACCCTAGTTGTCCTGACGCTAACCCTAGTTGTCCTAACGCTAACCCTAGTTGTCCTGGCGCTAACCCTAGTTGTCCTGACGCTAACCTAGTTGTCCTGGCGCTAACCCTAGTTGTCCTGGCGCTAACCCTAGTTGTCCTGGCGCTAACCCTAGTTGTCCTGGCGCTAACTCTAGTTGTCCTGGCGCTAACCCTAGTTGTCCTGGTGCTAACCCTAGTTGTCCTGACGCTAACCCTAGTTGTCCTGACGCTAACCCTAGTTGTCGTGACGCTAACCCTAGTTGTCCTGACGCTAACCCTAGTTGTCGTAACGCTAACCCTAGTTGTCCTGGCGCTAACCCTAGTTGTCCTGGCGCTAACCCTAGTTGTCCTGGCGCTAACCCTAGTTGTCCTGGCGCTAACCCTAGTTGTCCTGACGCTAACCCTAGTTGTCCTGGCGCTAACCCTAGTTGTCCTGGCGCTAACCCTAGTTGTCCTGACGCTAACCCTAGTTGTCCTGGCGCTAACCCTAGTTGTCCTGGCGCTAACCCTAGTTGTCCTGGCGCTAACCCTAGTTGTCGTGACGCTAACCCTAGTTGTCCTGACGCTAACCCTAGTTGTCGTGACTCTAACCCTAGTTGTCGTGACGCTAATCCTAGTTGTCCTGACGCTAACCCTAGTTGTCCTGACGCTAACCCTAGTTGTCCTGACGCTAACCCTAGTTGTGACGCTAACCCTAGTTGTCCTGACGCTAACCCTAGTTGTCCTGACGCTAACCCTAGTTGTCGTGACGCTAACCCTAGTTGTCCTGGCGCTAACCCTAGTTGTCCTGGCGCTAACCCTAGTTGTCCTGGCGCTAACCCTAGTTGTCCTGGCGCTAACCCTAGTTGTCCTGGCGCTAACTCTAGTTGTCCTGGCGCTAACCCTAGTTGTCCTGGTGCTAACCCTAGTTGTCCTGACGCTAACCCTAGTTGTCCTGACGCTAACCCTAGTTGTCGTGACGCTAACCCTAGTTGTCCTGACGCTAACCCTAGTTGTCGTAACGCTAACCCTAGTTGTCCTGGCGCTAACCCTAGTTGTCCTGGCGCTAACCCTAGTTGTCCTGGCGCTAACCCTAGTTGTCCTGGCGCTAACCCTAGTTGTCCTGACGCTAACCCTAGTTGTCCTGGCGCTAACCCTAGTTGTCCTGGCGCTAACCCTAGTTGTCCTGACGCTAACCCTAGTTGTCCTGGCGCTAACCCTAGTTGTCCTGGCGCTAACCCTAGTTGTCCTGGCGCTAACCCTAGTTGTCCTGACGCTAACCCTAGTTGTCGTGACGCTAACCCTAGTTGTCCTGACGCTAACCCTAGTTGTCGTGACTCTAACCCTAGTTGTCGTGACGCTAATCCTAGTTGTCCTGACGCTAACCCTAGTTGTCCTGACGCTAACCCTAGTTGTCCTGACGCTAACCCTAGTTGTGACGCTAACCTTAGTTGTCCTGACGCTAACCCTAGTTGTCCTGACGCTAACCCTAGTTGTCCTGACGCTAACCCTAGTTGTCCTGACGCTAACCCTAGTTGTCCTGACGCTAACCCTAGTTGTCCTGACGCTAACCCTAGTTGTCCTGACGCTAACCCTAGTTGTCCTGACGCTAACGCTAGTTGTTCTGACGCTAACCCTAGTTGTCCTGATGCTATCCCTAGTTGTCCTGATGCTATCCCTAGTTGTCCTGACGCTAACCCTAGTTGTCCTGGCGCTAACCCTAGTTGTCCTGACGCTAACCCTAGTTATCCTGGCGCTAACCCTAGTTGTCCTGGCGCTAACCCTAGTTGTCCTGGCGCTAACCCTAGTTGTCCTGGCGCTAACCCTAGTTGTCCCGGCTCTATCCCTAGTTGTCCCGGCTCTATCCCTAGTTGTCCTGGCGCTAACCCTAGTTGTCCTGGCGCTAACCCTAGTTGTCCTGGCGCTAACCCTAGTTGTCCTGGCGCTAACCCTAGTTGTCCTGGTGCTAACCCTAGTTGTCCTGGCGCTAACCCTAGTTGTCCTGGCGCTAACCCTAGTTGTCCTGGCGCTAACCCTAGTTGTGCTGGCGCTAACCCTAGTTGTCCTGGCGCTAACCCTAGTTGTCCTGACGCTAACCCTAGTTGTCCTGGCGGTAAACCTAGTTGTCCTGGCGCTAACCCTAGTTGTCCTGGCGCTAACCCTAGTTTTCCTGGCGCTAACCCTAGTTGTCCTGGCGCTAACCCTAGTTGTCCTGGCGCTAACCCTAGTTGTCCTGGCGCTAACCCTAGTTGTCCTGGCGCTAACCCTAGTTGTCCTGGCGCTAACCCTAGTTGTGCTGAAGCTAACCCTAGTTGTCCTGGCGCTAACCCTAGTTGTCCTGACGCTAACCCTAGTTGTCCTGACGCTAACCCTAGTTGTCCTGACGCTAACCCTAGTTGTCCCGGCTCTATCCCTAGTTGTCCCGGCTCTATCCCTAGTTGTCTCGGCGCTAACCCTAGTTGTCCTGGCGCTAACCCTAGTTGTCCTGGCGCTAACCCTAGTTGTCCTGACGCTAACCCTAGTTGTCCTGGCGCTAACCCTAGTTGTCCTGGCGCTAACCCTAGTTGTCCTGACGCTAACCCTAGTTGTCCTGGCGCTAACCCTAGTTGTCCTGGCGCTAACCCTAGTTGTCCTGGCGCTAACCCTAGTTGTCCTGACGCTAACCCTAGTTGTCGTGACGCTAACCCTAGTTGTCCTGACGCTAACCCTAGTTGTCGTGACTCTAACCCTAGTTGTCGTGACGCTAATCCTAGTTGTCCTGACGCTAACCCTAGTTGTCCTGACGCTAACCCTAGTTGTCCTGACGCTAACCCTAGTTGTGACGCTAACCTTAGTTGTCCTGACGCTAACCCTAGTTGTCCTGACGCTAACCCTAGTTGTCCTGACGCTAACCCTAGTTGTCCTGACGCTAACCCTAGTTGTCCTGACGCTAACGCTAGTTGTTCTGACGCTAACCCTAGTTGTCCTGATGCTATCCCTAGTTGTCCTGATGCTATCCCTAGTTGTCCTGACGCTAACCCTAGTTGTCCTGGCGCTAACCCTAGTTGTCCAGACGCTAACCCTAGTTATCCTGGCGCTAACCCTAGTTGTCCTGGCGCTAACCCTAGTTGTCCTGGCGCTAACCCTAGTTGTCCTGGCGCTAACCCTAGTTGTCCCGGCTCTATCCCTAGTTGTCCCGGCTCTATCCCTAGTTGTCCCGGCGCTAACCCTAGTTGTCCTGGCGCTAACCCTAGTTGTCCTGGCGCTAACCCTAGTTGTCCTGGCGCTAACCCTAGTTGTCCTGGCGCTAACCCTAGTTGTCCTGGCGCTAACCCTAGTTGTGCTGGCGCTAACCCTAGTTGTCCTGGCGCTAACCCTAGTTGTCCTGACGCTAACCCTAGTTGTCCTGGCGGTAAACCTAGTTGTCCTGGCGCTAACCCTAGTTGTCCTGGCGCTAACCCTAGTTTTCCTGGCGCTAACCCTAGTTGTCCTGGCGCTAACCCTAGTTGTCCTGGCGCTAACCCTAGTTGTCCTGGCGCTAACCCTAGTTGTCCTGGCGCTAACCCTAGTTGTCCTGGCGCTAACCCTAGTTGTCCTGGCGCTAACCCTAGTTGTGCTGACGCTAACCCTAGTTGTCCTGGCGCTAACCCTAGTTGTCCTGACGCTAACCCTAGTTGTCCTGACGCTAACCCTAGTTGTCCTGACGCTAACCCTAGTTGTCCCGGCTCTATCCCTAGTTGTCCCGGCTCTATCCCTAGTTGTCCCGGCGCTAACCCTAGTTGTCCTGGCGCTAACCCTAGTTGTCCTGGCGCTAACCCTAGTTGTCCTGGCGCTAACCCTAGTTGTCCTGGTGCTAACCCTAGTTGTCCTGGCGCTAACCCTAGTTGTCCTGGCGCTAACCCTAGTTGTCCTGGCGCTAACCCTAGTTGTGCTGGCGCTAACCCTAGTTGTCCTGGCGCTAACCCTAGTTGTCCTGGCGCTAACCCTAGTTGTCCTGGCGCTAACCCTAGTTGTCCTGACGCTAACCCTAGTTGTCCTGATGCTAACCCTAGTTGTCCTGACGCTAACCCTAGTTGTCGTGACGCTAACCCTAGTTGTCCTGACGCTAACCCTAGTTGTCGTGACTCTAACCCTAGTTGTCGTGACGCTAATCCTAGTTGTCCTGACGCTAACCCTAGTTGTCCTGACGCTAACCCTAGTTGTCCTGACGCTAACCCTAGTTGTGACGCTAACCTTAGTTGTCCTGACGCTAACCCTAGTTGTCCTGACGCTAACCCTAGTTGTCCTGACGCTAACCCTAGTTGTCCTGACGCTAACCCTAGTTGTCCTGACGCTAACCCTAGTTGTCCTGACGCTAACGCTAGTTGTTCTGACGCTAACCCTAGTTGTCCTGATGCTATCCCTAGTTGTCCTGATGCTATCCCTAGTTGTCCTGACGCTAACCCTAGTTGTCCTGGCGCTAACCCTAGTTGTCCAGACGCTAACCCTAGTTATCCTGGCGCTAACCCTAGTTGTCCTGGCGCTAACCCTAGTTGTCCTGGCGCTAACCCTAGTTGTCCTGGCGCTAACCCTAGTTGTCCCGGCTCTATCCCTAGTTGTCCCGGCTCTATCCCTAGTTGTCCCGGCGCTAACCCTAGTTGTCCTGGCGCTAACCCTAGTTGTCCTGGCGCTAACCCTAGTTGTCCTGGCGCTAACCCTAGTTGTCCTGGCGCTAACCCTAGTTGTCCTGGCGCTAACCCTAGTTGTCCTGGCGCTAACCCTAGTTGTGCTGGCGCTAACCCTAGTTGTCCTGGCGCTAACCCTAGTTGTCCTGACGCTAACCCTAGTTGTCCTGGCGGTAAACCTAGTTGTCCTGGCGCTAACCCTAGTTGTCCTGGCGCTAACCCTAGTTTTCCTGGCGCTAACCCTAGTTGTCCTGGCGCTAACCCTAGTTGTCCTGGCGCTAACCCTAGTTGTCCTGGCGCTAACCCTAGTTGTCCTGGCGCTAACCCTAGTTGTCCTGGCGCTAACCCTAGTTGTCCTGGCGCTAACCCTAGTTGTGCTGACGCTAACCCTAGTTGTCCTGGCGCTAACCCTAGTTGTCCTGACGCTAACCCTAGTTGTCCTGACGCTAACCCTAGTTGTCCTGACGCTAACCCTAGTTGTCCCGGCTCTATCCCTAGTTGTCCCGGCTCTATCCCTAGTTGTCCCGGCGCTAACCCTAGTTGTCCTGGCGCTAACCCTAGTTGTCCTGGCGCTAACCCTAGTTGTCCTGGCGCTAACCCTAGTTGTCCTGGTGCTAACCCTAGTTGTCCTGGCGCTAACCCTAGTTGTCCTGGCGCTAACCCTAGTTGTCCTGGCGCTAACCCTAGTTGTGCTGGCGCTAACCCTAGTTGTCCTGGCGCTAACCCTAGTTGTCCTGACGCTAACCCTAGTTGTCCTGGCGGTAAACCTAGTTGTCCTGGCGCTAACCCTAGTTGTCCTGGCGCTAACCCTAGTTGTCCTGGCGCTAACCCTAGTTGTCCTGGCGCTAACCCTAGTTGTCCTGGCGCTAACCCTAGTTGTCCTGGCGCTAACCCTAGTTGTCCTGGCGCTAACCCTAGTTGTCCTGGCGCTAACCCTAGTTGTGCTGACGCTAACCCTAGTTGTCCTGGCGCTAACCCTAGTTGTCCTGACGCTAACCCTAGTTGTCCTGACGCTAACCCTAGTTGTCCTGACGCTAACCCTAGTTGTCCTGACACTAACCCTAGTTGTCCTGGCGCTAACCCTAGTTGTCCTGGCGCTAACCCTAGTTGTCCTGGCGCTAACCCTAGTTGTCCTGGCGCTAGCCCTAGTTGTCCTGGCGGTAACCCTAGTTGTCCTGGCGCTAACCCTAGTTGTCCTGACGCTAACCCTAGGTGTCCTGACGCTAACCCTAGTTGTCCTGACGCTAACCCTAGTTGTCGTGACGCTAACCCTAGTTGTCCTGATGCTAACCCTAGTTGTCCTGACGCTAACCCTAGTTGTCGTGACGCTAACCATAGTTGTCGTGACGCTAACCCTAGTTGTCGTGATGCTAACCCTAGTTGTCGTGACGCTAACCCTAGTTGTCCTGACGCTAACCCTAGTTGTCCTGACGCTAACCCTAGTTGTCGTGACGCTAACCCTAGTTGTCCTGACGCTAACCCTAGTTGTCGTGACGCTAACCCTAGTTGTCCTGACGCTAACCCTAGTTGTCCTGACGCTAACCCTAGTTGTCCTGACGCTAACCCTAGTTGTCGTGACGCTAACCCTAGTTGTCCTGGCGCTAACCCTAGTTGTCCTGGCGCTAACCCTAGTTGTCGTGACGCTAACCCTAGTTGTCCTGGCGCTAACCCTAGTTGTCCTGGCGCTAACCCTAGTTGTATTGGCGCTAACCCTAGTTGTCCTGGTGCTATCCCTAGTTGTCCTGGTGCTAACCCTAGTTGTCCTGGCGCTAACCCTAGTTGTCCTGGCGCTAACCCTAGTTGTCCTGGCGCTAACCCTAGTTGTCCTGGCGCTAACCATAGTTGTGCTGACGCTAACCCTAGTTGTCCTGGCGCTAACCCTAGTTGTCCTGACGCTAACCCTAGTTGTCCTGACGCTAACCCTAGTTGTCCTGACGCTAACCCTAGTTGTCCCGGCTCTATCCCTAGTTGTCCCGGCTCTATCCCTAGTTGTCCCGGCGCTAACCCTAGTTGTCCTGGCGCTAACCCTAGTTGTCCTGGCGCTAACCCTAGTTGTCCTGGCGCTAACCCTAGTTGTCCTGGTGCTAACCCTAGTTGTCCTGGCGCTAACCCTAGTTGTCCTGGCGCTAACCCTAGTTGTCCTGGCGCTAACCCTAGTTGTGCTGGCGCTAACCCTAGTTGTCCTGGCGCTAACCCTAGTTGTCCTGACGCTAACCCTAGTTGTCCTGGCGGTAAACCTAGTTGTCCTGGCGCTAACCCTAGTTGTCCTGGCGCTAACCCTAGTTGTCCTGGCGCTAACCCTAGTTGTCCTGGCGCTAACCCTAGTTGTCCTGGCGCTAACCCTAGTTGTCCTGGCGCTAACCCTAGTTGTCCTGGCGCTAACCCTAGTTGTCCTGGCGCTAACCCTAGTTGTCCTGGCGCTAACCCTAGTTGTGCTGATGCTAACCCTAGTTGTCCTGGCGCTAACCCTAGTTGTCCTGACGCTAACCCTAGTTGTCCTGACGCTAACCCTAGTTGTCCTGACGCTAACCCTAGTTGTCCTGACACTAACCCTAGTTGTCCTGGCGCTAACCCTAGTTGTCCTGGCGCTAACCCTAGTTGTCCTGGCGCTAACCCTAGTTGTCCTGGCGCTAACCCTAGTTGTCCTGGCGCTAACCCTAGTTGTCCTAGCGCTAACCCTATTTGTCCTGGCGCTAACCCTAGTTGTCCTGGCGCTAACCATAGTTGTCCTGGCGCTAACCCTAGTTGTCCTGGCGCTAACCCTAGTTGTCCTGATGCTAACCCTAGTTGTCCTGACGCTAACCCTAGTTGTCCTGGCGCTAACCCTAGTTGTCCTGGTGCTAACCCTAGTTGTCCTGACGCTAACCCTAGTTGTCCTGATGCTAACCCTAGTTGTCCTGGTGCTAACCCTAGTTGTCCTGGCGCTAACCCTAGTTGTCCTGACGCTAACCCTAGTTGTCCTGGCGCTAGCCCTAGTTTCCTGGCGGTAACCCTAGTTGTCCTGGCGCTAACCCTAGTTGTCCTGACGCTAACCCTAGGTGTCCTGACGCTAACCCTAGTTGTCCTGACGCTAACCCTAGTTGTCGTGACGCTAACCCTAGTTGTCCTGATGCTAACCCTAGTTGTCCTGACGCTAACCCTAGTTGTCGTGACGCTAACCATAGTTGTCGTGACGCTAACCCTAGTTGTCGTGACGCTAACCCTAGTTGTCGTGACGCTAACCCTAGTTGTCCTGACGCTAATCCTAGTTGTCCTGACGCTAACCCTAGTTGTCGTGACGCTAACCCTAGTTGTCCTGACGCTAACCCTAGTTGTCGTGACGCTAACCCTAGTTGTCCTGACGCTAACCCTAGTTGTCCTGACGCTAACCCTAGTTGTCCTGACGCTAACCCTAGTTGTCCTGACGCTAACCCTAGTTGTCGTGACGCTAACCCTAGTTGTCCTGGCGCTAACCCTAGTTGTCCTGGCGCTAACCCTAGTTGTATTGGCGCTAACCCTAGTTGTCCTGGTGCTATCCCTAGTTGTCCTGGTGCTAACCCTAGTTGTCCTGGCGCTAACCCTAGTTGTCCTGGCGCTAACCCTAGTTGTCCTGGCGCTAACCCTAGTTGTCCTGATGCTAACCCTAGTTGTCCTGACGCTAACCCTAGTTGTCCTGACGCTAACCCTAGTTGTCCTGACGCTAACCCTAGTTGTCCAGACGCTAACCCTAGTTGTCCTGACGCTAACCCTAGTTGTCCTGGCGCTAACCCTAGTTGTCCTGGCGCTAACCCTAGTTGTCCTGGCGCTATCCCTAGTTGTCCTGGCGCTAACCCTAGTTGTCCTGGCGCTAACCCTAGTTGTCCTGGCGCTAACCCTAGTTGTCCTGGCGCTAACCCTAGTTGTCCTGGCGCTAACCCTAGCTGTCCTGGCGCTAACCCTAGTTGTCCTAACGCTAACCCTAGTTGTCCTGGCGCTAACCCTAGTTGTCCTGACGCTAACCTAGTTGTCCTGGCGGTAAACCTAGTTGTCCTGGCGCTAACCCTAGCTGTCCTGGCGCTAACCCTAGTTGTCCTGGCGCTAACCCTAGTTGTCCTGGCGCTAACCCTAGTTGTCCTGGCGCTAACTCTAGTTGTCCTGGCGCTAACCCTAGTTGTCCTGGTGCTAACCCTAGTTGTCCTGACGCTAACCCTAGTTGTCCTGACGCTAACCCTAGTTGTCGTGACGCTAACCCTAGTTGTCCTGACGCTAACCCTAGTTGTAGTGACGCTAACCCTAGTTGTCCTGACGCTAACCCTAGTTGTCGTAACGCTAACCCTAGTTGTCCTGGCGCTAACCCTAGTTGTCCTGGCGCTAACCCTAGTTGTCCTGGCGCTAACCCTAGTTGTCCTGGCGCTAACCCTAGTTGTCCTGACGCTAACCCTAGTTGTCCTGGCGCTAACCCTAGTTGTCCTGGCGCTAACCCTAGTTGTCCTGACGCTAACCCTAGTTGTCGTGACGCTAACCCTAGTTGTCCTGGCGCTAACCCTCGTTGTCCTGGCGCTAACCCTAGTTGTAATGGCGCTAACCCTAGCTGTCCTGGCGCTAACCCTAGTTGTCCTGGCGCTAACCCTAGTTGTCCTGGCGCTAACCCTAGTTGTCCTGGCGCTAACTCTAGTTGTCCTGGCGCTAACCCTAGTTGTCCTGGTGCTAACCCTAGTTGTCCTGACGCTAACCCTAGTTGTCCTGACGCTAACCCTAGTTGTCGTGACGCTAACCCTAGTTGTCCTGACGCTAACCCTAGTTGTAGTGACGCTAACCCTAGTTGTCCTGACGCTAACCCTAGTTGTCGTAACGCTAACCCTAGTTGTCCTGGCGCTAACCCTAGTTGTCCTGGCGCTAACCCTAGTTGTCCTGGCGCTAACCATAGTTGTCCTGGCGCTAACCCTAGTTGTCCTGACGCTAACCCTAGTTGTCCTGGCGCTAACCCTAGTTGTCCTGGCGCTAACCCTAGTTGTCCTGACGCTAACCCTAGTTGTCGTGACGCTAACCCTAGTTGTCCTGGCGCTAACCCTCGTTGTCCTGGCGCTAACCCTAGTTGTAATGGCGCTAACCCTAGTTGTCCTGGTGCTATCCCTAGTTGTCCTGGCGCTAACCCTAGTTGTCCTGGCGCTAACCCTAGTTGTCCTGGCGCTAACCCTTTGTTGTCCTGACGCTAACCCTAGTTGTCCTGACGCTAACCCTAGTTGTCCTGACGCTAACCCTAGTTGTCCTGATGCTAACCCTAGTTGTCCTGGCGCTAACCCTAGTTGTCCTGACGCTAACCCTAGTTGTCCTGACGCTAACCCTAGTTGTCCTGACGCTAACCCTAGTTGTCCCGGCTCTATCCCTAGTTGTCCCGGCTCTATCCCTAGTTGTCCCGGCGCTAACCCTAGTTGTCCTGGCGCTAACCCTAGTTGTCCTGGCGCTAACCCTAGTTGTCCTGGCGCTAACCCTAGTTGTCCTGGTGCTAACCCTAGTTGTCCTGGCGCTAACCCTAGTTGTCCTGGCGCTAACCCTAGTTGTCCTGGCGCTAACCCTAGTTGTGCTGGCGCTAACCCTAGTTGTCCTGGCGCTAACCCTAGTTGTCCTGACGCTAACCCTAGTTGTCCTGGCGGTAAACCTAGTTGTCCTGGCGCTAACCCTAGTTGTCCTGGCGCTAACCCTAGTTGTCCTGGCGCTAACCCTAGTTGTCCTGGCGCTAACCCTAGTTGTCCTGGCGCTAACCCTAGTTGTCCTGGCGCTAACCCTAGTTGTCCTGGCGCTAACCCTAGTTGTCCTGGCGCTAACCCTAGTTGTGCTGATGCTAACCCTAGTTGTCCTGGCGCTAACCCTAGTTGTCCTGACGCTAACCCTAGTTGTCCTGACGCTAACCCTAGTTGTCCTGACACTAACCCTAGTTGTCCTGGCGCTAACCCTAGTTGTCCTGGCGCTAACCCTAGTTGTCCTGGCGCTAACCCTAGTTGTCCTGGCGCTAACCCTAGTTGTCCTAGCGCTAACCCTATTTGTCCTGGCGCTAACCCTAGTTGTCCTGGCGCTAACCCTAGTTGTCCTGGCGCTAACCCTAGTTGTCCTGGCGCTAACCCTAGTTGTCCTGATGCTAACCCTAGTTGTCCTGACGCTAACCCTAGTTGTCCTGGCGCTAACCCTAGTTGTCCTGGTGCTAACCCTAGTTGTCCTGACGCTAACCCTAGTTGTCCTGATGCTAACCCTAGTTGTCCTGGTGCTAACCCTAGTTGTCCTGGCGCTAACCCTAGTTGTCCTGACGCTAACCCTAGTTGTCCTGGCGCTAGCCCTAGTTTCCTGGCGGTAACCCTAGTTGTCCTGGCGCTAACCCTAGTTGTCCTGACGCTAACCCTAGGTGTCCTGACGCTAACCCTAGTTGTCCTGACGCTAACCCTAGTTGTCGTGACGCTAACCCTAGTTGTCCTGATGCTAACCCTAGTTGTCCTGACGCTAACCCTAGTTGTCGTGACGCTAACCATAGTTGTCGTGACGCTAACCCTAGTTGTCGTGACGCTAACCCTAGTTGTCGTGACGCTAACCCTAGTTGTCCTGACGCTAATCCTAGTTGTCCTGACGCTAACCCTAGTTGTCGTGACGCTAACCCTAGTTGTCCTGACGCTAACCCTAGTTGTCGTGACGCTAACCCTAGTTGTCCTGACGCTAACCCTAGTTGTCCTGACGCTAACCCTAGTTGTCCTGACGCTAACCCTAGTTGTCGTGACGCTAACCCTAGTTGTCCTGGCGCTAACCCTAGTTGTCCTGGCGCTAACCCTAGTTGTATTGGCGCTAACCCTAGTTGTCCTGGTGCTATCCCTAGTTGTCCTGGTGCTAACCCTAGTTGTCCTGGCGCTAACCCTAGTTGTCCTGGCGCTAACCCTAGTTGTCCTGGCGCTAACCCTAGTTGTCCTGACGCTAACCCTAGTTGTCCTGACGCTAACCCTAGTTGTCCTGACGCTAACCCTAGTTGTCCTGACGCTAACCCTAGTTGTCCAGACGCTAACCCTAGTTGTCCTGACGCTAACCCTAGTTGTCCTGGCGCTAACCCTAGTTGTCCTGGCGCTAACCCTAGTTGTCCTGGCGCTATCCCTAGTTGTCCTGGCGCTAACCCTAGTTGTCCTGGCGCTAACCCTAGTTGTCCTGGCGCTAACCCTAGTTGTCCTGGCGCTAACCCTAGTTGTCCTGGCGCTAACCCTAGTTGTCCTGACGCTAACCCTAGTTGTCCTGGCGCTAGCCCTAGTTTCCTGGCGGTAACCCTAGTTGTCCTGGCGCTAACCCTAGTTGTCCTGACGCTAACCCTAGGTGTCCTGACGCTAACCCTAGTTGTCCTGACGCTAACCCTAGTTGTCGTGACGCTAACCCTAGTTGTCCTGATGCTAACCCTAGTTGTCCTGACGCTAACCCTAGTTGTCGTGACGCTAACCATAGTTGTCGTGACGCTAACCCTAGTTGTCGTGACGCTAACCCTAGTTGTCGTGACGCTAACCCTAGTTGTCCTGACGCTAATCCTAGTTGTCCTGACGCTAACCCTAGTTGTCGTGACGCTAACCCTAGTTGTCCTGACGCTAACCCTAGTTGTCGTGACGCTAACCCTAGTTGTCCTGACGCTAACCCTAGTTGTCCTGACGCTAACCCTAGTTGTCCTGACGCTAACCCTAGTTGTCCTGACGCTAACCCTAGTTGTCGTGACGCTAACCCTAGTTGTCCTGGCGCTAACCCTAGTTGTCCTGGCGCTAACCCTAGTTGTATTGGCGCTAACCCTAGTTGTCCTGGTGCTATCCCTAGTTGTCCTGGTGCTAACCCTAGTTGTCCTGGCGCTAACCCTAGTTGTCCTGGCGCTAACCCTAGTTGTCCTGGCGCTAACCCTAGTTGTCCTGACGCTAACCCTAGTTGTCCTGACGCTAACCCTAGTTGTCCTGACGCTAACCCTAGTTGTCCTGACGCTAACCCTAGTTGTCCAGACGCTAACCCTAGTTGTCCTGACGCTAACCCTAGTTGTCCTGGCGCTAACCCTAGTTGTCCTGGCGCTAACCCTAGTTGTCCTGGCGCTATCCCTAGTTGTCCTGGCGCTAACCCTAGTTGTCCTGGCGCTAACCCTAGTTGTCCTGGCGCTAACCCTAGTTGTCCTGGCGCTAACCCTAGTTGTCCTGGCGCTAACCCTAGCTGTCCTGGCGCTAACCCTAGTTGTCCTAACGCTAACCCTAGTTGTCCTGGCGCTAACCCTAGTTGTCCTGACGCTAACCTAGTTGTCCTGGCGGTAAACCTAGTTGTCCTGGCGCTAACCCTAGCTGTCCTGGCGCTAACCCTAGTTGTCCTGGCGCTAACCCTAGTTGTCCTGGCGCTAACCCTAGTTGTCCTGGCGCTAACTCTAGTTGTCCTGGCGCTAACCCTAGTTGTCCTGGTGCTAACCCTAGTTGTCCTGACGCTAACCCTAGTTGTCCTGACGCTAACCCTAGTTGTCGTGACGCTAACCCTAGTTGTCCTGACGCTAACCCTAGTTGTAGTGACGCTAACCCTAGTTGTCCTGACGCTAACCCTAGTTGTCGTAACGCTAACCCTAGTTGTCCTGGCGCTAACCCTAGTTGTCCTGGCGCTAACCCTAGTTGTCCTGGCGCTAACCCTAGTTGTCCTGGCGCTAACCCTAGTTGTCCTGACGCTAACCCTAGTTGTCCTGGCGCTAACCCTAGTTGTCCTGGCGCTAACCCTAGTTGTCCTGACGCTAACCCTAGTTGTCGTGACGCTAACCCTAGTTGTCCTGGCGCTAACCCTCGTTGTCCTGGCGCTAACCCTAGTTGTAATGGCGCTAACCCTAGCTGTCCTGGCGCTAACCCTAGTTGTCCTGGCGCTAACCCTAGTTGTCCTGGCGCTAACCCTAGTTGTCCTGGCGCTAACTCTAGTTGTCCTGGCGCTAACCCTAGTTGTCCTGGTGCTAACCCTAGTTGTCCTGACGCTAACCCTAGTTGTCCTGACGCTAACCCTAGTTGTCGTGACGCTAACCCTAGTTGTCCTGACGCTAACCCTAGTTGTAGTGACGCTAACCCTAGTTGTCCTGACGCTAACCCTAGTTGTCGTAACGCTAACCCTAGTTGTCCTGGCGCTAACCCTAGTTGTCCTGGCGCTAACCCTAGTTGTCCTGGCGCTAACCCTAGTTGTCCTGGCGCTAACCCTAGTTGTCCTGACGCTAACCCTAGTTGTCCTGGCGCTAACCCTAGTTGTCCTGGCGCTAACCCTAGTTGTCCTGACGCTAACCCTAGTTGTCGTGACGCTAACCCTAGTTGTCCTGGCGCTAACCCTCGTTGTCCTGGCGCTAACCCTAGTTGTAATGGCGCTAACCCTAGTTGTCCTGGTGCTATCCCTAGTTGTCCTGGCGCTAACCCTAGTTGTCCTGGCGCTAACCCTAGTTGTCCTGGCGCTAACCCTAGTTGTCCTGACGCTAACCCTAGTTGTCCTGACGCTAACCCTAGTTGTCCTGACGCTAACCCTAGTTGTCCTGATGCTAACCCTAGTTGTCCAGACGCTAACCCTAGTTGTCCTGACGCTAACCCTAGTTGTCCTGGCGCTAACCCTAGTTGTCCTGGCGCTAACCCTAGTTGTCCTGGCGCTATCCCTAGTTGTCCTGGCGCTAACCCTAGTTGTCCTGGCGCTAACCCTAGTTGTCCTGGCGCTAACCCTAGTTGTCCTGACGCTAACCCTAGCTGTCCTGACGCTAACCCTAGCTGTCCTGACGCTAACCCTAGTTGTCCTGACGCTAACCCTAGCTGTCCTGACACTAACGCTAGTTGTCCTGGCGCTAACCCTAGTTGTCCTGGCGCTAACCCTAGTTGTCCTGGTGCTAACCCTAGTTGTCCTGGCGCTAACCCTAGTTGTCCTGGCGCTAACCCTAGTTGTCCTGGCGCTAACCCTAGTTGTGCTGGCGCTAACCCTAGTTGTACTGGCGCTAACCCTAGTTGTCCTGACGCTAACCCTAGTTGTCCTGACGCTAACCCTAGTTGTCCTGGCGCTAACGCTAGTTGTCCTGACGCTAACCCTAGTTGTCCTGGCGCTAACCCTAGTTGTACTGGCGCTAACCCTAGTTGTCCTGGCGCTAACCCTAGTTGTCCTGGCGCTAACCCTAGTTGTCCTAGCGCTAACCCTAGTTGTCCTGGCGCTAACCCTAGTTGTCCTGGCGCTAACCCTAGTTGTCCTGGCGCTAACCCTAGTTGTCCTGGCGCTAACCCTAGTTGTCCTGATGCTAACCCTAGTTGTCCTGACGCTAACCCTAGTTGTCCTGACGCTAACCCTAGTTGTCCTGACGCTAACCCTAGTTGTCGTAACGCTAACCCTAGTTGTCCTGGCGCTAACCCTAGTTGTCCTGGCGCTAACCCTAGTTGTCCTGGCGCTAACCCTAGTTGTCCTGACGCTAACCCTAGTTGTCCTGGCGCTATCCCTAGTTGTCCTGGCGCTAACCCTAGTTGTCCTGACGCTAACCCTAGTTGTCCTGGCGCTAACCCTAGTTGTCCTGGCGCTAACCCTAGTTGTCCTGGCGCTAACCCTAGTTGTCCTGACGCTAACCCTAGTTGTCCTGGCGCTAACCCTAGTTGTCCTGGCGCTAACCCTAGTTGTCCTGACGCTAACCCTAGTTGTCCTGGCGGTAACCCTAGTTGTCCTCGCGCTAACCCTAGTTGTCCTGGCGCTAACCCTTGTTGTCCTGGCGCTAACTCTAGTTGTCCTGGCGCTAACCCTAGTTGTCCTGGCGCTAACCCTAGTTGTCCTGATGCTAACCCTAGTTGTCCTGACGCTAACCCTAGTTGTCGTGACGCTAACCCTAGTTGTCCTGACGCTAACCCTAGTTGTCGTGACGCTAACCCTAGTTGTCCTGACGCTAACCCTAGTTGTCCTGACGCTAACCCTAGTTGTCGTGACGCTAACCCTAGTTGTCCTGACGCTAACCCTAGTTGTCCTGACGCTAACCCTAGTTGTCGTGACGCTAACCCTAGTTGTCCTGACGCTAACCCTAGTTGTCGTGACGCTAACCCTAGTTGTCCTGACGCTAACCCTAGTTGTCGTGACTCTAACCCTAGTTGTCGTGACGCTAATCCTAGTTGTCCTGACGCTAACCCTAGTTGTCCTGACGCTAACCCTAGTTGTCCTGATGCTAACCCTAGTTGTGACGCTAACCCTAGTTGTCCTGACGCTAACCCTAGTTGTCCTGACGCTAACCCTAGTTGTCGTGACGCTAACCCTAGTTGTCCTGACGCTAACCCTAGTTGTCCTGACGCTAACCCTAGTTGTCCTGACGCTAACCCTAGTTGTCCTGATGCTAACCCTAGTTGTCCTGACGCTAACCCTAGTTGTCCTGACGCTAACGCTAGTTGTTCTGACGCTAACCCTAGTTGTCCTGATGCTATCCCTAGTTGTCCTGATGCTATCCCTAGTTGTCCTGGCGCTAACCCTAGTTGTCCTGACGCTAACCCTAGTTGTCCTGGCGCTAACCCTAGTTGTCCTGGCGCTAACCCTAGTTGTCCTGGCGCTAACCCTAGTTGTCCCGGCTCTATCCCTAGTTGTCCCGGCTCTATCCCTAGTTGTCCCGGCGCTAACCCTAGTTGTCCTGGCGCTAACCCTAGTTGTCCTGGCGCTAACCCTAGTTGTCCTGGCGCTATCCCTAGTTGTCCTGGCGCTAACCCTAGTTGTCCTGGCGCTAACCCTAGTTGTCCTGGCGCTAACCCTAGTTGTCCTGACGCTAACCCTAGTTGTCCTGACGCTAACCCTAGCTGTCCTGACGCTAACCCTAGCTGTCCTGACGCTAACCCTAGTTGTCCTGACGCTAACCCTAGCTGTCCTGACACTAACGCTAGTTGTCCTGGCGCTAACCCTAGTTGTCCTGGCGCTAACCCTAGTTGTCCTGGTGCTAACCCTAGTTGTCCTGGCGCTAACCCTAGTTGTCCTGGCGCTAACCCTAGTTGTCCTGGCGCTAACCCTAGTTGTGCTGGCGCTAACCCTAGTTGTCCTGGCGCTAACCCTAGTTGTCCTGACGCTAACCCTAGTTGTCCTGACGCTAACCCTAGTTGTCCTGGCGCTAACGCTAGTTGTCCTGACGCTAACCCTAGTTGTCCTGGCGCTAACCCTAGTTGTCCTGGCGCTAACCCTAGTTGTCCTGGCGCTAACCCTAGTTGTCCTAGCGCTAACCCTAGTTGTCCTGGCGCTAACCCTAGTTGTCCTGGCGCTAACCCTAGTTGTCCTGGCGCTAACCCTAGTTGTCCTGATGCTAACCCTAGTTGTCCTGACGCTAACCCTAGTTGTCCTGGCGCTAACCCTAGTTGTCCTGGCGCTAACCCTAGTTGTCCTGACGCTAACCCTAGTTATCCTGGCGCTAACCCTAGTTGTCCTGGCGCTAACCCTAGTTGTCCTGGCGCTAACCCTAGTTGTCCTGACGCTAACCCTAGTTGTCCTGACGCTAACCCTAGTTGTCCTAACGCTAACCCTAGTTGTCCTGGCGCTAACCCTAGTTGTCCTGACGCTAACCTAGTTGTCCTGGCGGTAAACCTAGTTGTCCTGGCGCTAACCCTAGTTGTCCTGGCGCTAACCCTAGTTGTCCTGGCGCTAACCCTAGTTGTCCTGGCGCTAACCGTAGTTGTCCTGGCGCTAACTCTAGTTGTCCTGGCGCTAAACCTAGTTGTCCTGGTGCTAACCCTAGTTGTCCTGACGCTAACCCTAGTTGTCCTGACGCTAACCCTAGTTGTCCTGACGCTAACCCTAGTTGTCGTAACGCTAACCCTAGTTGTCCTGGCGCTAACCCTAGTTGTCCTGGCGCTAACCCTAGTTGTCCTGGCGCTAACCCTAGTTGTCCTGACGCTAACCCTAGTTGTCCTGGCGCTAACCCTAGTTGTCCTGGCGCTAACCCTAGTTGTCCTGACGCTAACCCTAGTTGTCCTGGCGCTAACCCTAGTTGTCCTAGCGCTAACCCTAGTTGTCCTGGCGCTAACCCTAGTTGTCCTGACGCTAACCCTAGTTGTCCTGGCGCTAACCCTAGTTGTCCTGGCGCTAACCCTAGTTGTCCTGACGCTAACCCTAGTTGTCCTGGCGGTAACCCTAGTTGTCCTGGCGCTAACCCTAGTTGTCCTGGCGCTAACCCTAGTTGTCCTGGCGCTAACCCTTGTTGTCCTGGCGCTAACTCTAGTTGTCCTGGCGCTAACCCTAGTTGTCCTGGCGCTAACCCTAGTTGTCCTGATGCTAACCCTAGTTGTCCTGACGCTAACCCTAGTTGTCGTGACGCTAACCCTAGTTGTCCTGACGCTAACCCTAGTTGTCGTGACGCTAACCCTAGTTGTCCTGACGCTAACCCTAGTTGTCCTGATTCTAACCCTAGTTGTCGTGACGCTAACCCTAGTTGTCCTGACGCTAACCCTAGTTGTCCTGACGCTAACCCTAGTTGTCCTGACGCTAACCCTAGTTGTCGTGACGCTAACCCTAGTTGTCCTGACGCTAACCCTAGTTGTCCTGACGCTAACCCTAGTTGTCGTGACGCTAACCCTAGTTGTCCTGACGCTAACCCTAGTTGTCGTGACGCTAACCCTAGTTGTCCTGACGCTAACCCTAGTTGTCGTGACTCTAACCCTAGTTGTCGTGACGCTAATCCTAGTTGTCCTGACGCTAACCCTAGTTGTCCTGACGCTAACCCTAGTTGTCCTGACGCTAACCCTAGTTGTGACGCTAACCCTAGTTGTCCTGACGCTAACCCTAGTTGTCCTGACGCTAACCCTAGTTGTCGTGACGCTAACCCTAGTTGTCCTGACGCTAACCCTAGTTGTCCTGACGCTAACCCTAGTTGTCCTGACGCTAACCCTAGTTGTCCTGATGCTAACCCTAGTTGTCCTGACGCTAACCCTAGTTGTCCTGACGCTAACGCTAGTTGTTCTGACGCTAACCCTAGTTGTCCTGATGCTATCCCTAGTTGTCCTGATGCTATCCCTAGTTGTCCTGGCGCTAACCCTAGTTGTCCTGACGCTAACCCTAGTTGTCCTGGCGCTAACCCTAGTTGTCCTGGCGCTAACCCTAGTTGTCCTGGCGCTAACCCTAGTTGTCCCGGCTCTATCCCTAGTTGTCCCGGCTCTATCCCTAGTTGTCCCGGCGCTAACCCTAGTTGTCCTGGCGCTAACCCTAGTTGTCCTGGCGCTAACCCTAGTTGTCCTGGCGCTATCCCTAGTTGTCCTGGCGCTAACCCTAGTTGTCCTGGCGCTAACCCTAGTTGTCCTGGCGCTAACCCTAGTTGTCCTGACGCTAACCCTAGTTGTCCTGACGCTAACCCTAGCTGTCCTGACGCTAACCCTAGCTGTCCTGACGCTAACCCTAGTTGTCCTGACGCTAACCCTAGCTGTCCTGACACTAACGCTAGTTGTCCTGGCGCTAACCCTAGTTGTCCTGGCGCTAACCCTAGTTGTCCTGGTGCTAACCCTAGTTGTCCTGGCGCTAACCCTAGTTGTCCTGGCGCTAACCCTAGTTGTCCTGGCGCTAACCCTAGTTGTGCTGGCGCTAACCCTAGTTGTCCTGGCGCTAACCCTAGTTGTCCTGACGCTAACCCTAGTTGTCCTGACGCTAACCCTAGTTGTCCTGGCGCTAACGCTAGTTGTCCTGACGCTAACCCTAGTTGTCCTGGCGCTAACCCTAGTTGTACTGGCGCTAACCCTAGTTGTCCTGGCGCTAACCCTAGTTGTCCTGGCGCTAACCCTAGTTGTCCTAGCGCTAACCCTAGTTGTCCTGGCGCTAACCCTAGTTGTCCTGGCGCTAACCCTAGTTGTCCTGGCGCTAACCCTAGTTGTCCTGATGCTAACCCTAGTTGTCCTGACGCTAACCCTAGTTGTCCTGGCGCTAACCCTAGTTGTCCTGGCGCTAACCCTAGTTGTCCTGACGCTAACCCTAGTTATCCTGGCGCTAACCCTAGTTGTCCTGGCGCTAACCCTAGTTGTCCTGGCGCTAACCCTAGTTGTCCTGACGCTAACCCTAGTTGTCCTGACGCTAACCCTAGTTGTCCTAACGCTAACCCTAGTTGTCCTGGCGCTAACCCTAGTTGTCCTGACGCTAACCTAGTTGTCCTGGCGGTAAACCTAGTTGTCCTGGCGCTAACCCTAGTTGTCCTGGCGCTAACCCTAGTTGTCCTGGCGCTAACCCTAGTTGTCCTGGCGCTAACCGTAGTTGTCCTGGCGCTAACTCTAGTTGTCCTGGCGCTAAACCTAGTTGTCCTGGTGCTAACCCTAGTTGTCCTGACGCTAACCCTAGTTGTCCTGACGCTAACCCTAGTTGTCCTGACGCTAACCCTAGTTGTCCTGACGCTAACCCTAGTTGTCGTAACGCTAACCCTAGTTGTCCTGGCGCTAACCCTAGTTGTCCTGGCGCTAACCCTAGTTGTCCTGGCGCTAACCCTAGTTGTCCTGACGCTAACCCTAGTTGTCCTGGCGCTAACCCTAGTTGTCCTGGCGCTAACCCTAGTTGTCCTGACGCTAACCCTAGTTGTCCTGGCGCTAACCCTAGTTGTCCTAGCGCTAACCCTAGTTGTCCTGGCGCTAACCCTAGTTGTCCTGACGCTAACCCTAGTTGTCCTGGCGCTAACCCTAGTTGTCCTGGCGCTAACCCTAGTTGTCCTGACGCTAACCCTAGTTGTCCTGGCGGTAACCCTAGTTGTCCTGGCGCTAACCCTAGTTGTCCTGGCGCTAACCCTAGTTGTCCTGGCGCTAACCCTTGTTGTCCTGGCGCTAACTCTAGTTGTCCTGGCGCTAACCCTAGTTGTCCTGGCGCTAACCCTAGTTGTCCTGATGCTAACCCTAGTTGTCCTGACGCTAACCCTAGTTGTCGTGACGCTAACCCTAGTTGTCCTGACGCTAACCCTAGTTGTCGTGACGCTAACCCTAGTTGTCCTGACGCTAACCCTAGTTGTCCTGATTCTAACCCTAGTTGTCGTGACGCTAACCCTAGTTGTCCTGACGCTAACCCTAGTTGTCCTGACGCTAACCCTAGTTGTCGTGACGCTAACCCTAGTTGTCCTGACGCTAACCCTAGTTGTCGTGACGCTAACCCTAGTTGTCCTGACGCTAACCCTAGTTGTCGTGACTCTAACCCTAGTTGTCGTGACGCTAATCCTAGTTGTCCTGACGCTAACCCTAGTTGTCCTGACGCTAACCCTAGTTGTCCTGACGCTAACCCTAGTTGTGACGCTAACCCTAGTTGTCCTGACGCTAACCCTAGTTGTCCTGACGCTAACCCTAGTTGTCGTGACGCTAACCCTAGTTGTCCTGACGCTAACCCTAGTTGTCCTGACGCTAACCCTAGTTGTCCTGACGCTAACCCTAGTTGTCCTGATGCTAACCCTAGTTGTCCTGACGCTAACCCTAGTTGTCCTGACGCTAACCCTAGTTGTCCTGATGCTAACCCTAGTTGTCCTGACGCTAACCCTAGTTGTCCTGACGCTAACCCTAGTTGTCCTTACGCTAACGCTAGTTGTTCTGACGCTAACCCTAGTTGTCCTGATGCTATCCCTAGTTGTCCTGATGCTATCCCTAGTTGTCCTGGCGCTAACCCTAGTTGTCCTGACGCTAACCCTAGTTGTCCTGGCGCTAACCCTAGTTGTCCTGGCGCTAACCCTAGTTGTCCTGGCGCTAACCCTAGTTGTCCTGGCGCTAACCCTAGTTGTCCCGGCTCTATCCCTAGTTGTCCCGGCTCTATCCCTAGTTGTCCCGGCGCTAACCCTAGTTGTCCTGGCGCTAACCCTAGTTGTCCTGGCGCTAACCCTAGTTGTCCTGGCGCTAACCCTAGTTGTCCTGGTGCTAACCCTAGTTGTCCTGGCGCTAACCCTAGTTGTCCTGGCGCTAACCCTAGTTGTCCTGGCGCTAACCCTAGTTGTGCTGGCGCTAACCCTAGTTGTCCTGGCGCTAACCCTAGTTGTCCTGACGCTAACCCTAGTTGTCCTGGCGGTAAACCTAGTTGTCCTGGCGCTAACCCTAGTTGTCCTGGCGCTAACCCTAGTTGTCCTGGCGCTAACCCTAGTTGTCCTGGCGCTAACTCTAGTTGTCCTGGCGCTAACCCTAGTTGTCCTGGTGCTAACCCTAGTTGTCCTGACGCTAACCCTAGTTGTCGTGACGCTAACCCTAGTTGTCCTGACGCTAACCCTAGTTGTCGTAACGCTAACCCTAGTTGTCCTGGCGCTAACCCTAGTTGTCCTGGCGCTAACCCTAGTTGTCCTGGCGCTAACCCTAGTTGTCCTGGCGCTAACCCTAGTTGTCCTGACGCTAACCCTAGTTGTCCTCGCGCTAACCCTAGTTGTCCTGGTGCTAACCCTAGTTGTCCTGACGCTAACCCTAGTTGTCCTGGCGCTAACCCTAGTTGTCCTGGCGCTAACCCTAGTTGTCCTGGCGCTAACCCTAGTTGTCCTGGCGCTAACCCTAGTTGTCCTGACGCTAACCCTAGTTGTCCTAATGCTAACCCTAGTTGTCCTGGCGCTAACCCTAGTTGTCCTGGCGCTAACCCTAGTTGTCCTGATGCTAACCCTAGTTGTCCTGGCGGTAACCCTAGTTGTCCTGGCGCTAACCCTAGTTGTCCTGGCGCTAACCCTAGTTGTCCTGGCGCTAACCCTTGTTGTCCTGGCGCTAACTCTAGTTGTCCTGGCGCTAACCCTAGTTGTCCTGGCGCTAACCCTAGTTGTCCTGACGCCAACCCTAGATGTCCTGACGCTAACCCTAGTTGTCGTGACGCTAACCCTAGTTGTCCTGACGCCAACCCTAGATGTCCTGACGCTAACCCTAGTTGTCGTGACGCTAACCCTAGTTGTCCTGACGCTAACCCTAGTTGTCGTGACGCTAACCCTAGTTGTCCTGACGCTAACCCTAGTTGTCCTGACGCTAACCCTAGTTGTCGTGACGCTAACCCTAGTTGTCCTGACGCTAACCCTAGTTGTCCTGACGCTAACCCTAGTTGTCGTGACGCTAACCCTAGTTGTCCTGACGCTAACCCTAGTTGTCGTGACGCTAACCCTAGTTGTCCTGACGCTAACCCTAGTTGTCGTGACTCTAACCCTAGTTGTCCTGACGCTAATCCTAGTTGTCCTGACGCTAACCCTAGTTGTCCTGACGCTAACCCTAGTTGTTGTGACGCTAACCCTAGTTGTCCTGACGCTAACCCTAGTTGTCCTGACGCTAACCCTAGTTGTCCTGACGCTAACCCTAGTTGTCCTGACGCTAACCCTAGTTGTCCTGATGCTAACCCTAGTTGTCCTGACGCTAACCCTAGTTGTCCTGACGCTAACCCTAGTTGTCCTGACGCTAACCCTAGTTGCTCTGACGCTAACCCTAGTTGTCCTGATGCTAACCCTAGTTATCCTGACGCTAACCCTAGTTGTCCTGGCGCTAACCCTAGTTGTCCTGACGCTAACCCTAGTTGTCCTGGCGCTAACCCTAGTTGTCCTGGCGCTAACCCTAGTTGTCCTGGCGCTAACCCTAGTTGTCCTGGCGCTAACCCTAGTTGTCCTGGCGCTAACCCTAGTTGTCCTGGCGCTAACCCTAGTTGTCCTGGCGCTAACCCTAGTTGTCCCGGCTCTATCCCTAGTTGTCCCGGCGCTAACCCTAGTTGTCCTGGCGCTAACCCTAGTTGTCCTGGCGCTAACCCTAGTTGTCCTGGCGGTAACCCTAGTTGTCCTGGCGCTAACCCTAGTTGTCCTGGCGCTTACCCTAGTTGTCCTGGCGCTAACCCTAGTTGTCCTGGCGCTAACCCTAGTTGTAATGGCGCTAACCCTAGTTGTCCTGGTGCTAACCCTAGTTGTCCTGGCGCTAACCCTAGTTGTCCTGGCGCTAACCCTAGTTGTCCTGACGCTAAACCTAGTTGTCCTGGCGCTATCCCTAGTTGTCCTGGCGCTAACCCTAGTTGTCCTGGCGCTAACCCTAGTTGTCCTGGTGCTAACCCTAGTTGTCCTGACGCTAACCCTAGTTGTCCTGACGCTAACCCTAGCTGTCCTGACGCTAACCCTAGCTGTCCTGACGCTAACCCTAGTTGTCCTGACGCTAACCCTAGCTGTCCTGGCGCTAACCCTAGTTGTCCTGGCGCTAACCCTAGTTGTCCTGAAGCTAACCCTAGTTGTCCTGACGCTAACCCTAGTTTTCCTGGCGCTAACCCTAGTTGTCCTGGCGCTAACCCTAGTTGTCCTGGCGCTAACCCTAGTTGTCCTGGCGCTAACCCTAGTTGTCCTGGCACTAACCCTAGTTGTCCTGGCGCTAACCCTAGTTGTGCTGGCGCTAACCCTAGTTGTCCTGGCGCTAACCCTAGTTGTCCTGGCGCTAACCCTAGTTGTCCTGGTGCTAACCCTAGTTGTCCTGGCGCTAACCCTAGTTGTCCTGGTGCTAACCCTAGTTATCCTGGCGCTAACCCTAGTTGTCCTGGCGCTAACCCTAGTTGTTCTGGCGCTAACCCTAGTTGTGCTGGCGCTAACCCTAGTTGTCCTGGCGCTAACCCTAGCTGTCCTGGCGCTAACCCTACTTGTCCTGACGCTAACCCTAGTTGTCCTGGCGCTAACCCTAGTTGTCCTGGCGCTAACCCTAGTTGTCCTGGCGCTAACCCTAGTTGTCCTGGCGCTAACCCTAGTTGTCCTGGCGCTAACCCTAGTTGTCCTGACGCTAACCCTAGTTGTCCTGGCGCTAACCCTAGTTGTCCTGGCGCTAACCCTAGTTGTCCTGACGCTAACCCTAGTTGTCCTGGCGCTAACCCTAGTTGTCCTGACGCTAACCCTAGTTGTCCTGGCGCTAACCCTAGTTGTCCTGGCGCTAACCCTAGTTGTCCTGACGCTAACCCTAGTTGTCCTGACGCTAACCCTAGTTGTCCTGGCGGTAAACCTAGTTGTCCTGGCGCTAACCCTAGTTGTCCTGGCGCTAACCCTAGTTGTCCTGGTGCTAACCCTAGTTGTCCTGGTGCTAACCCTAGTTGTCCTGGCGCTAACTCTAGTTGTCCTGGCGCTAACCCTAGTTGTCCTGGCGCTAACTCTAGTTGTCCTGGCGCTAACCCTAGTTGTCCTGGTGCTAACCCTAGTTGTCCTGACGCTAACCCTAGTTGTCCTGACGCTAACCCTAGTTGTCGTGACGCTAACCCTAGTTGTCCTGACGCTAACCCTAGTTGTCGTAACGCTAACCCTAGTTGTCCTGGCGCTAACCCTAGTTGTCCTGGCGCTAACCCTAGTTGTCCTGGCGCTAACCCTAGTTGTCCTGATGCTAACCCTAGTTGTCCTGACGCTAACCGTAGTTGTCCTGGCGCTAACCCTAGTTGTCCTGGCGCTAACCCTAGTTGTCCTGACGCTAACCCTAGTTGTCCTGGCGCTAACCCTAGTTGTCCTGGCGCTAACCCTAGTTGTCCTGGCGCTAACCCTAGTTGTCCTGGCGCTAACCCTAGTTGTCCCGGCTCTATCCCTAGTTGTCCCGGCGCTAACCCTAGTTGTCCTGGCGCTAACCCTAGTTGTCCTGGCGCTAACCCTAGTTGTCCTGGCGGTAACCCTAGTTGTCCTGGCGCTAACCCTAGTTGTCCTGGCGCTTACCCTAGTTGTCCTGGCGCTAACCCTAGTTGTCCTGGCGCTAACCCTAGTTGTAATGGCGCTAACCCTAGTTGTCCTGGTGCTAACCCTAGTTGTCCTGGCGCTAACCCTAGTTGTCCTGGCGCTAACCCTAGTTGTTCTGACGCTAAACCTAGTTGTCCTGGCGCTATCCCTAGTTGTCCTGGCGCTAACCCTAGTTGTCCTGGCGCTAACCCTAGTTGTCCTGGTGCTAACCCTAGTTGTCCTGACGCTAACCCTAGTTGTCCTGACGCTAACCCTAGCTGTCCTGACGCTAACCCTAGCTGTCCTGACGCTAACCCTAGTTGTCCTGACGCTAACCCTAGCTGTCCTGGCGCTAACCCTAGTTGTCCTGGCGCTAACCCTAGTTGTCCTGAAGCTAACCCTAGTTGTCCTGACGCTAACCCTAGTTTTCCTGGCGCTAACCCTAGTTGTCCTGGCGCTAACCCTAGTTGTCCTGGCGCTAACCCTAGTTGTCCTGGTGCTAACCCTAGTTGTCCTGGCGCTAACCCTAGTTGTCCTGGCGCTAACCCTAGTTGTGCTGGCGCTAACCCTAGTTGTCCTGGCGCTAACCCTAGTTGTCCTGGCGCTAACCCTAGTTGTCCTGGTGCTAACCCTAGTTGTCCTGGCGCTAACCCTAGTTGTCCTGGTGCTAACCCTAGCTGTCCTGGCGCTAACCCTACTTGTCCTGACGCTAACCCTAGTTGTGCTGGCGCTAACCCTAGTTGTCCTGGCGCTAACCCTAGCTGTCCTGGCGCTAACCCTACTTGTCCTGACGCTAACCCTAGTTGTCCTGGCGCTAACCCTAGTTGTCCTGGCGCTAACCCTAGTTGTCCTGGCGCTAACCCTAGTTGTCCTAGCGCTAACCCTAGTTGTCCTGGCGCTAACCCTAGTTGTCCTGGCGCTAACCCTAGTTGTCCTGACGCTAACCCTAGTTGTCCTGGCGCTAACCCTAGTTGTCCTGGCGCTAACCCTAGTTGTCCTGACGCTAACCCTAGTTGTCCTGACGCTAACCCTAGTTGTCCTGACGCTAACCCTAGTTGTCCTGGCGGTAAACCTAGTTGTCCTGGCGCTAACCCTAGTTGTCCTGGCGCTAACCCTAGTTGTCCTGGCACTAACCCTAGTTGTCCTGGTGCTAACCCTAGTTGTCCTGGCGCTAACTCTAGTTGTCCTGGCGCTAACCCTAGTTGTCCTGGCGCTAACTCTAGTTGTCCTGGCGCTAACCCTAGTTGTCCTGGTGCTAACCCTAGTTGTCCTGACGCTAACCCTAGTTGTCCTGACGCTAACCCTAGTTGTCGTGACGCTAACCCTAGTTGTCCTGACGCTAACCCTAGTTGTCGTAACGCTAACCCTAGTTGTCCTGGCGCTAACCCTAGTTGTCCTGGCGCTAACCCTAGTTGTCCTGGCGCTAACCCTAGTTGTCCTGATGCTAACCCTAGTTGTCCTGACGCTAACCCTAGTTGTCCTGGCGCTAACCCTAGTTGTCCTGGCGCTAACCCTAGTTGTCCTGACGCTAACCCTAGTTGTCCTGGCGCTAACCCTAGTTGTCCTGGCGCTAACCCTAGTTGTCCTGGCGCTAACCCTAGTTGTCCTGGCGCTAACCCTAGTTGTCCTGACGCTAACCCTAGTTGTCCTGACGCTAACCCTAGTTGTCCTGGCGCTAACCCTAGTTGTCCTGGCGCTAACCCTAACTGTCCTGACACTAACCCTAGTTGTCCTGGCGGTAACCCTAGTTGTCCTGGCGCTAACCCTAGTTGTCCTGGCGCTAATCCTAGTTGTCCTGGCGCTAACCCTAGTTGTCCTGGCGCTAACCCTAGTTGTCCTGGCGCTAACTCTAGTTGTCCTGGCGCTAACCCTAGTTGTCCTGGCGCTAACCCTAGTTGTCCTGACGCTAACCCTAGTTGTCCTGACGCTAACCCTAGTTGTCGTGACGCTAACCCTAGTTGTCCTGACGCTAACCCTAGTTGTCGTGACGCTAACCCTAGTTGTCCTGACGCTAACCCTAGTTGTCCTGACGCTAACCCTAGTTGTCGTGACGCTAACCCTAGTTGTCCTGACGCTAACCCTAGTTGTCCTGACGCTAACCCTAGTTGTCGTGACGCTAACCCTATTTTTCCTGACGCTAACCCTAGTTGTCGTGACGCTAACCCTAGTTGTCCTGACGCTAACCCTAGTTGTCGTGACTCTAACCCTAGTTGTCCTGACGCTAATCCTAGTTGTCCTGACGCTAACCCTAGTTGTCCTGACGCTAACCCTAGTTGTTGTGACGCTAACCCTAGTTGTCCTGACGCTAACCCTAGTTGTGACGCTAACCCTAGTTGTCCTGACGCTAACCCTAGTTGTCCTGACGCTAACCCTAGTTGTCCTGACGCTAACCCTAGTTGTCGTGACGCTAACCCTAGTTGTCGTGACGCTAACCCTAGTTGTCCTGACGCTAACCCTAGTTGTCCTGGCGCTAACCCTAGTTGTCCTGGCGCTAACCCTAGTTGTCCTGGCGCTAACCCTAGTTGTCCTGACGCTAACCCTAGTTGTCCTGGCGCTAACCCTAGTTGTCCTGGCGCTAACCCTAGTTGTCCTGACGCTAACCCTAGTTGTCCTGGCGCTAACCCTAGTTGTCCTGGCGCTAACCCTAGTTGTCCTGGCGCTAACCCTAGTTGTCCTGACGCTAACCCTAGTTGTCCTGACGCTAACCCTAGTTGTCCTGGCGCTAACCCTAGTTGTCCTGACGCTAACCCTAGTTGTCCTGGCGGTAAACCTAGTTGTCCTGGCGCTAACCCTAGTTGTCCTGGCGCTAACCCTAGTTGTCCTGGAGCTAACCCTAGTTGTCCTGGCGCTAACCCTAGTTGTCCTGGCGCTAACTCTAGTTGTCCTGGCGCTAACCCTAGTTGTCCTGGTGCTAACCCTAGTTGTCCTGACGCTAACCCTAGTTGTCCTGACGCTAACCCTAGTTGTCGTGACGCTAACCCTAGTTGTCCTGACGCTAACCCTAGTTGTCGTAACGCTAACCCTAGTTGTCCTGGCGCTAACCCTAGTTGTCCTGGCGCTAACCCTAGTTGTCCTGGCGCTAACCCTAGTTGTCCTGATGCTAACCCTAGTTGTCCTGACGCTAACCCTAGTTGTCCTGGCGCTAACCCTAGTTGTCCTGGCGCTAACCCTAGTTGTCCTGACGCTAACCCTAGTTGTCCTGGCGCTAACCCTAGTTGTCCTGGCGCTAACCCTAGTTGTCCTGGCGCTAACCCTAGTTGTCCTGGCGCTAACCCTAGTTGTCCTGACGCTAACCCTAGTTGTCCTGACGCTAACCCTAGTTGTCCTGGCGCTAACCCTAGTTGTCCTGGCGCTAACCCTAGTTGTCCTGACGCTAACCCTAGTTGTCCTGGCGGTAACCCTAGTTGTCCTGGCGCTAACCCTAGTTGTCCTGGTGCTAACCCTTGTTGTCCTGGCGCTAACCCTAGTTGTCCTGGCGCTAACTCTAGTTGTCCTGGCGCTAACCCTAGTTGTCCTGGCGCTAACCCTAGTTGTCCTGACGCTAACCCTAGTTGTCCTGATGCTAACCCTAGTTGTCGTGACGCTAACCCTAGTTGTCCTGACGCTAACCCTAGTTGTCGTAACGCTAACCCTAGTTGTCCTGGCGCTAACCCTAGTTGTCCTGGCGCTAACCCTAGTTGTCCTGGCGCTAACCCTAGTTGTCCTGATGCTAACCCTAGTTGTCCTGACGCTAACCCTAGTTGTCCTGGCGCTAACCCTAGTTGTCCTGGCGCTAACCCTAGTTGTCCTGACGCTAACCCTAGTTGTCCTGGCGCTAACCCTAGTTGTCCTGGCGCTAACCCTAGTTGTCCTGGCGCTAACCCTAGTTGTCCTGGCGCTAACCCTAGTTGTCCTGACGCTAACCCTAGTTGTCCTGGCGCTAACCCTAGTTGTCCTGGCGCTAACCCTAGTTGTCCTGACGCTAACCCTAGTTGTCCTGGCGGTAACCCTAGTTGTCCTGGCGCTAACCCTAGTTGTCCTGGTGCTAACCCTAGTTGTCCTGGCGCTAACCCTAGTTGTCCTGGCGCTAACTCTAGTTGTCCTGGCGCTAACCCTAGTTGTCCTGGCGCTAACCCTAGTTGTCCTGACGCTAACCCTAGTTGTCCTGACGCTAACCCTAGTTGTCGTGACGCTAACCCTAGTTGTCCTGACGCTAACCCTAGTTGTCGTGACGCTAACCCTAGTTGTCCTGACGCTAACCCTAGTTGTCCTGACGCTAACCCTAGTTGTCGTGACGCTAACCCTAGATGTCCTGACGCTAACCCTAGTTGTCCTGACGCTAACCCTAGTTGTCGTGACGCTAACCCTAGTTGTCCTGACGCTAACCCTAGTTGTCGTGACGCTAACCCTAGTTGTCCTGACGCTAACCCTAGTTGTCGTGACTCTAACCCTAGTTGTCCTGACGCTAATCCTAGTTGTCCTGACGCTAACCCTAGTTGTCCTGACGCTAACCCTAGTTGTTGTGACGCTAACCCTAGTTGTCCTGACGCTAACCCTAGTTGTGACGCTAACCCTAGTTGTCCTGACGCTAACCCTAGTTGTCCTGACGCTAACCCTAGTTGTCGTGACGCTAACCCTAGTTGTCCTGACGCTAACCCTAGTTGTCGTGACGCTAACCCTAGTTGTCCTGACGCTAACCCTAGTTGTCGTGACTCTAACCCTAGTTGTCCTGACGCTAATCCTAGTTGTGCTGACGCTAACCCTAGTTGTCCTGACGCTAACCCTAGTTGTTGTGACGCTAACCCTAGTTGTCCTGACGCTAACCCTAGTTGTGACGCTAACCCTAGTTGTCCTGACGCTAACCCTAGTTGTCCTGACGCTAACCCTAGTTGTCCTGACGCTAACCCTAGTTGTCCTGATGCTAACCCTAGTTGTCCTGACGCTAACCCTAGTTGTCCTGACGCTAACCCTAGTTGTCCTGACGCTAACCCTAGTTGTCGTGACTCTAACCCTAGTTGTCCTGACGCTAATCCTAGTTGTCCTGACGCTAACCCTAGTTGTCCTGACGCTAACCCTAGTTGTTGTGACGCTAACCCTAGTTGTCCTGATGCTAACCCTAGTTGTGACGCTAACCCTAGTTGTCCTGACGCTAACCCTAGTTGTCCTGACGCTAACCCTAGTTGTCGTGACGCTAACCCTAGTTGTCCTGACGCTAACCCTAGTTGTCGTGACGCTAACCCTAGTTGTCCTGACGCTAACCCTAGTTGTCGTGACTCTAACCCTAGTTGTCCTGACGCTAATCCTAGTTGTGCTGACGCTAACCCTAGTTGTCCTGACGCTAACCCTAGTTGTTGTGACGCTAACCCTAGTTGTCCTGACGCTAACCCTAGTTGTGACGCTAACCCTAGTTGTCCTGACGCTAACCCTAGTTGTCCTGACGCTAACCCTAGTTGTCCTGACGCTAACCCTAGTTGTCCTGATGCTAACCCTAGTTGTCCTGACGCTAACCCTAGTTGTCCTGACGCTAACCCTAGTTGTCCTGACGCTAACCCTAGTTGTTCTGACGCTAACCCTAGTTGTCCTGATGCTAACCCTAGTTGTCCTGACGCTAACCCTAGTTGTCCTGGCGCTAACCCTAGTTGTCCTGACGCTAACCCTAGTTGTCCTGGCGCTAACCCTAGTTGTCCTGGCGCTAACCCTAGTTGTACTGGTGCTAACCCTAGTTGTCCTGGCGCTAACCCTAGTTGTCCTGGCGCTAACCCTAGTTGTCCTGGTGCTAACCCTAGTTGTCCTGGCGCTAACCCTAGTTGTCCTGGCGCTAACCCTAGTTGTCCCGGCTCTATCCCTAGTTGTCCCGGCGCTAACCCTAGTTGTCCTGGCGCTAACCCTAGTTGTCCTGGCGCTAACCCTAGTTGTCCTGGCGGTAACCCTAGTTGTCCTAGCGCTAACCCTAGTTGTCCTGACGCTAACCCTAGTTGTCCTGGCGGTAACCCTAGTTGTCCTGGCGCTAACCCTAGTTGTCCTGGTGCTAACCCTAGTTGTCCTGGCGCTAACCCTAGTTGTCCTGGCGCTAACTCTAGTTGTCCTGGCGCTAACCCTAGTTGTCCTGGTGCTAACCCTAGTTGTCCTGACGCTAACCCTAGTTGTCGTGACGCTAACCCTAGTTGTCCTGACGCTAACCCTAGTTGTCGTGACGCTAACCCTAGTTGTCCTGACGCTAACCCTAGTTGTCCTGACGCTAACCCTAGTTGTCCTGGCGGTAAACCTAGTTGTCCTGGCGCTAACCCTAGTTGTCCTGGCGCTAACCCTAGTTGTCCTGGAGCTAACCCTAGTTGTCCTGGCGCTAACCCTAGTTGTCCTGGCGCTAACTCTAGTTGTCCTGGCGCTAACCCTAGTTGTCCTGGTGCTAACCCTAGTTGTCCTGACGCTAACCCTAGTTGTCCTGACGCTAACCCTAGTTGTCGTGACGCTAACCCTAGTTGTCCTGACGCTAACCCTAGTTGTCGTAACGCTAACCCTAGTTGTCCTGGCGCTAACCCTAGTTGTCCTGATGCTAACCCTAGTTGTCCTGACGCTAACCCTAGTTGTCCTGGCGCTAACCCTAGTTGTCCTGGCGCTAACCCTAGTTGTCCTGGCGCTAACCCTAGTTGTCCTGATGCTAACCCTAGTTGTCCTGACGCTAACCCTAGTTGTCCTGGCGCTAACCCTAGTTGTCCTGACGCTAACCCTAGTTGTCCTGGCGCTAACCCTAGTTGTCCTGGCGCTAACCCTAGTTGTCCTGGCGCTAACCCTAGTTGTCCTGGCGCTAACCCTAGTTGTCCTGACGCTAACCCTAGTTGTCCTGACGCTAACCCTAGTTGTCCTGGCGCTAACCCTAGTTGTCCTGGCGCTAACCCTAGCTGTCCTGACGCTAACCCTAGTTGTCCTGGCGGTAACCCTAGTTGTCCTGGCGCTAACCCTAGTTGTCCTGGCGCTAACCCTAGTTGTCCTGGCGCTAACCCTAGTTGTCCTGGCGCTAACCCTAGTTGTCCTGGCGCTAACTCTAGTTGTCCTGGCGCTAACCCTAGTTGTCCTGGCGCTAACCCTAGTTGTCCTGACGCTAACCCTAGTTGTCCTGACGCTAACCCTAGTTGTCGTGACGCTAACCCTAGTTGTCCTGACGCTAACCCTAGTTGTCGTGACGCTAACCCTAGTTGTCCTGACGCTAACCCTAGTTGTCCTGACGCTAACCCTAGTTGTCGTGACGCTAACCCTAGTTGTCCTGACGCTAACCCTAGTTGTCCTGACGCTAACCCTAGTTGTCGTGACGCTAACCCTAGTTGTCCTGACGCTAACCCTAGTTGTCGTGACGCTAACCCTAGTTGTCCTGACGCTAACCCTAGTTGTCGTGACTCTAACCCTAGTTGTCCTGACGCTAATCCTAGTTGTCCTGACGCTAACCCTAGTTGTCCTGACGCTAACCCTAGTTGTTGTGACGCTAACCCTAGTTGTCCTGACGCTAACCCTAGTTGTGACGCTAACCCTAGTTGTCCTGACGCTAACCCTAGTTGTCCTGACGCTAACCCTAGTTGTCCTGACGCTAACCCTAGTTGTCGTGACGCTAACCCTAGTTGTCGTGACGCTAACCCTAGTTGTCCTGACGCTAACCCTAGTTGTCCTGGCGCTAACCCTAGTTGTCCTGGCGCTAACCCTAGTTGTCCTGGCGCTAACCCTAGTTGTCCTGACGCTAACCCTAGTTGTCCTGGCGCTAACCCTAGTTGTCCTGGCGCTAACCCTAGTTGTCCTGACGCTAACCCTAGTTGTCCTGGCGCTAACCCTAGTTGTCCTGGCGCTAAACCTAGTTGTCCTGGCGCTAACCCTAGTTGTCCTGATGCTAACCCTAGTTGTCCTGACGCTAACCCTAGTTGTCCTGACGCTAACCCTAGTTGTCCTGGTGCTAACCCTAGTTGTCCTGACGCTAACCCTAGTTGTCCTGGCGGTAAACCTAGTTGTCCTGGCGCTAACCCTAGTTGTCCTGGCGCTAACCCTAGTTGTCCTGGAGCTAACCCTAGTTGTCCTGGCGCTAACCTTAGTTGTCCTGGCGCTAACTCTAGTTGTCCTGGCGCTAACCCTAGTTGTCCTGGTGCTAACCCTAGTTGTCCTGACGCTAACCCTAGTTGTCCTGACGCTAACCCTAGTTGTCGTGACGCTAACCCTAGTTGTCCTGACGCTAACCCTAGTTGTCGTAACGCTAACCCTAGTTGTCCTGGCGCTAACCCTAGTTGTCCTGGCGCTAACCCTAGTTGTCCTGGCGCTAACCCTAGTTGTCCTGATGCTAACCCTAGTTGTCCTGACGCTAACCCTAGTTGTCCTGGCGCTAACCCTAGTTGTCCTGGCGCTAACCCTAGTTGTCCTGACGCTAACCCTAGTTGTCCTGGCGCTAACCCTAGTTGTCCTGGCGCTAACCCTAGTTGTCCTGGCGCTAACCCTAGTTGTCCTGGCGCTAACACTAGTTGTCCTGACGCTAACCCTAGTTGTCCTGACGCTAACCCTAGTTGTCCTGGCGCTAACCCTAGTTGTCCTGGCGCTAACCCTAGTTGTCCTGACGCTAACCCTAGTTGTCCTGGCGGTAACCCTAGTTGTCCTGGCGCTAACCCTAGTTGTCCTGGTGCTAACCCTAGTTGTCCTGGCGCTAACCCTAGTTGTCCTGGCGCTAACTCTAGTTGTCCTGGCGCTAACCCTAGTTGTCCTGGCGCTAACCCTAGTTGTCCTGACGCTAACCCTAGTTGTCCTGATGCTAACCCTAGTTGTCGTGACGCTAACCCTAGTTGTCCTGACGCTAACCCTAGTTGTCGTGACGCTAACCCTAGTTGTCCTGACGCTAACCCTAGTTGTCGTGACGCTAACCCTAGTTGTCCTGACGCTAACCCTAGTTGTCCTGACGCTAACCCTAGTTGTCCTGACGCTAACCCTAGTTGTCGTGACGCTAACCCTAGTTGTCCTGACGCTAACCCTAGTTGTCGTGACTCTAACCCTAGTTGTCCTGACGCTAATCCTAGTTGTCCTGACGCTAAACCTAGTTGTCCTGACGCTAACCCTAGTTGTTGTGACGCTAACCCTAGTTGTCCTGACGCTAACCCTAGTTGTGACGCTAACCCTAGTTGTCCTGACGCTAACCCTAGTTGTCCTGGCGCTAAACCTAGTTGTCGTGACGCTAACCCTAGTTGTCCTGACGCTAACCCTAGTTGTCCTGACGCTAACCCTAGTAGTCCTGATGCTAACCCTAGTTGTCCTGATGCTAACCCTAGTTGTCCTGACGCTAACGCTAGTTGTCCTGACGCTAACCCTAGTTGTCCTGACGCTAACCCTAGTTGTTCTGACGCTAACCCTAGTTGTCCTGATGCTAACCCTAGTTGTCCTGACGCTAACCCTAGTTGTCCTGGCGCTAACCCTAGTTGTCCTGACGCTAACCCTAGTTGTTCTGACGCTAACCCTAGTTGTCCTGATGCTAACCCTAGTTGTCCTGACGCTAACCCTAGTTGTCCTGGCGCTAACTCTAGTTGTCCTGGCGCTAACCCTAGTTGTCCTGGCGCTAACCCTAGTTGTCCTGACGCTAACCCTAGTTGTCCTGATGCTAACCCTAGTTGTCGTGACGCTAACCCTAGTTGTCCTGACGCTAACCCTAGTTGTCGTGACGCTAACCCTAGTTGTCCTGACGCTAACCCTAGTTGTCCTGACGCTAACCCTAGTTGTCCTGACGCTAACCCTAGTTGTCCTGATGCTAACCCTAGTTGTCCTGACGCTAACGCTAGTTGTCCTGACGCTAACCCTAGTTGTCCTGACGCTAACCCTAGTTGTTCTGACGCTAACCCTAGTTGTCCTGATGCTAACCCTAGTTGTCCTGACGCTAACCCTAGTTGTCCTGGCGCTAACCCTAGTTGTCCTGACGCTAACCCTAGTTGTCCTGGCGCTAACCCTAGTTGTCCTGGCGCTAACCCTAGTTGTCCTGGCGCTAACCCTAGTTGTCCTGCCGCTAACCCTAGTTGTCCTGGCGCTAACCCTAGTTGTCCCGGCTCTATCCCTAGTTGTCCCGGCGCTAACCCTAGTTGTCCTGGCGCTAACCCTAGTTGTCCTGGCGCTAACCCTAGTTGTCCTGGCGGTAACCCTAGTTGTCCTGGCGCTAACCCTAGTTGTCCTGGCGCTTACCCTAGTTGTCCTGGCGCTAACCCTAGTTGTCCTGGCGCTAACCCTAGTTGTAATGGCGCTAACCCTAGTTGTCCTGGTGCTAACCCTAGTTGTCCTGGCGCTAACCCTAGTTGTCCTGGCGCTAACCCTAGTTGTCCTGACGCTAAACCTAGTTGTCCTGGCGCTATCCCTAGTTGTCCTGGCGCTAACCCTAGTTGTCCTGGCGCTAACCCTAGTTGTCCTGGCGCTAACCCTAGTTGTCCTGGCGCTAACCCTAGTTGTCCTGACGCTAACCCTAGTTGTCCTGACGCTAACCCTAGCTGTCCTGACGCTAACCCTAGCTGTCCTGACGCTAACCCTAGTTGTCCTGACGCTAACCCTAGCTGTCCTGGCGCTAACCCTAGTTGTCCTGGCGCTAACCCTAGTTGTCCTGAAGCTAACCCTAGTTGTCCTGACGCTAACCCTAGTTTTCCTGGCGCTAACCCTAGTTGTCCTGGCGCTAACCCTAGTTGTCCTGGCGCTAACCCTAGTTGTCCTGGCGCTAACCCTAGTTGTCCTGGTGCTAACCCTAGTTGTCCTGGCGCTAACCCTAGTTGTCCTGGCGCTAACCCTAGTTGTCCTGGCGCTAACCCTAGTTGTCGTGACGCTAACCCTAGTTGTCCTGACGCTAACCCTAGTTGTCCTGACGCTAACCCAAGTTGTCGTGACGCTAACCCTAGTTGTCCTGACGCTAACCCTAGTTGTCCTGATGCTAACCCTAGTTGTCGTGACGCTAACCCTAGTTGTCCTGACGCTAACCCTAGTTGTCGTGACGCTAACCCTAGTTGTCCTGACGCTAACCCTAGTTGTCGTGACTCTAACCCTAGTTGTCCTGACGCTAACCCTAGTTGTCGTGACTCTAACCCTAGTTGTCCTGACGCTAACCCTAGTTGTCGTGATGCTAACCCTAGTTGTCCTGGCGCTAACCCTAGTTGTCCTGACGCTAACCCTAGTTGTCCTGGCGCTAACCCTAGTTGTCCTGGCGCTAACTCTAGTTGTCCTGGCGCTAACCCTAGTTGTCCTGACGCTAACCCTAGTTTTCCTGGCGCTAACCCTAGTTGTCCTGGCGCTAACCCTAGTTGTCCTGGCGCTAACCCTAGTTGTCCTGGTGCTAACCCTAGTTTTCCTGGCGCTAACCCTAGTTGTCCTGGCGCTAACCCTAGTTGTCCTGGCGCTAACCCTAGTTGTCCTGGCGCTAACCCTAGTTGTCCTGACGCTAACCCTAGTTGTCCTGGCGCTAACCCTAGTTGTCCTGGCGCTAACTCTAGTTGTCCTGGCGCTAACCCTAGTTGTCCTGACGCTAACCCTAGTTTTCCTGGCGCTAACCCTAGTTGTCCTGGCGCTAACCCTAGTTGTCCTGGCGCTAACCCTAGTTGTCCTGGTGCTAACCCTAGTTTTCCTGGCGCTAACCCTAGTTGTCCTGGCGCTAACCCTAGTTGTGCTGGCGCTAACCCTAGTTGTCCTGGCGCTAACCCTAGTTGTCCTGGCGCTAACCCTAGTTGTCCTAGCGCTAACCTTAGTTGTCCTGGCGCTAACCCTAGTTGTCCTGGCGCTAACCCTAGTTGTCCTGGCGCTAACCCTAGTTGTCCTGGCGCTAACCCTAGTTGTCCTGATGCTAACCCTAGTTGTCCTGACGCTAACCCTAGTTGTCCTGGTGCTAACCCTAGTTGTCCTGGCGCTAACCCTAGTTGTCCTGACGCTAACCCGAGTTGTCCTGGCGCTAACCCTAGTTGTCCTGGCGCTAACCCTAGTTGTCCTGGCGCTAACCCTAGTTGTCGTGACGCTAACCCTAGTTGTCCTGACGCTAACCCTAGTTGTCGTGACGCTAACCCTAGTTGTCCTGACGCTAACCCTAGTTGTCGTGACTCTAACCCTAGTTGTCCTGACGCTAATCCTAGTTGTCGTGACGCTAACCCTAGTTGTCCTGACGCTAACCCTAGTTTTCCTGACGCTAACCCAAGTTGTCGTGACGCTAACCCTAGTTGTCCTGACGCTAACCCTAGTTGTCCTGACGCTAACCCTAGTTGTCGTGACGCTAACCCTAGTTGTCCTGACGCTAACCCTAGTTGTCGTGACGCTAACCCTAGTTGTCCTGACGCTAACCCTAGTTGTCGTGACTCTAACCCTAGTTGTCCTGACGCTAATCCTAGTTGTCCTGACGCTAACCCTAGTTGTCCTGACGCTAACCCTAGTTGTTGTGACGCTAACCCTAGTTGTCCTGACGCTAACCCTAGTTGTCGTGACTCTAACCCTAGTTGTCCTGACGCTAATCCTAGTTGTCCTGACGCTAACCCTAGTTGTCCTGACGCTAACCCTAGTTGTCGTGACGCTAACCCTAGTTGTCCTGACGCTAACCCTAGTTGTCCTGACGCTAACCCTAGTTGTCGTGACGCTAACCCTAGTTGTCGTGACGCTAACCCTAGTTGTCCTGACGCTAACCCTAGTTGTCCTGACGCTAACCCTAGTTGTCGTGACGCTAACCCTAGTTGTCCTGGCGCTAACCCTAGTTGTCCTGACGCTAACCCTAGTTGTCCTGGCGCTAACCCTAGTTGTCCTGGCGCTAACCCTAGTTGTCCTGGCGCTAACCCTAGTTGTCCTGGCGCTAACCCTAGTTGTCCCTGCGCTATCCCTAGTTGTCCCGGCACTAACCCTAGTTGTCCTGGCGCTAACCCTAGTTGTCCTGGCGCTAACCCTAGTTGTCCTGGCGCTAACCCTAGTTGTCCTGACGCTAACCCTAGTTGTCCTGGCGCTAACCCTAGTTGTCCTGGCGCTAACCCTAGTTGTCCTGGCGCTAACCCTAGTTGTCCTGGCGCTAACCCTAGTTGTCCTGACGCTAACCCTAGTTGTCCTGACGCTAACCCTAGTTGTCCTGGCGCTAACCCTAGTTGTCCTGGCGCTAACCCTAGTTGTCCTGACGCTAACCCTAGTTGTCCTGGCGGTAACCCTAGTTGTCCTGGCGCTAACCCTAGTTGTCCTGGTGCTAACCCTAGTTGTCCTGGCGCTAACCCTAGTTGTCCTGGCGCTAACTCTAGTTGTCCTGGCGCTAACCCTAGTTGTCCTGGCGCTAACCCTAGTTGTCCTGACGCTAACCCTAGTTGTCCTGACGCTAACCCTAGTTGTCGTGACGCTAACCCTAGTTGTCCTGACGCTAACCCTAGTTGTCCTGACGCTAACCCTAGTTGTCGTGACGCTAACCCTAGTTGTCCTGACGCTAACCCTAGTTGTCCTGACGCTAACCCTAGTTGTCGTGACGCTAACCCTAGTTGTCCTGACGCTAACCCTAGTTGTCGTGACGCTAACCCTAGTTGTCCTGACGCTAACCCTAGTTGTCGTGACTCTAACCCTAGTTGTCCTGACGCTAATCCTAGTTGTCCTGACGCTAACCCTAGTTGTCCTGACGCTAACCCTAGTTGTTGTGACGCTAACCCTAGTTGTCCTGACGCTAACCCTAGTTGTGACGCTAACCCTTGTTGTCCTGACGCTAACCCTAGTTATCCTGGCGCTAACCCTAGTTGTCGTGACGCTAACCCTAGTTGTCCTGACGCTAACCCTAGTTGTCCTGACGCTAACCCTAGTTGTCCTGACGCTAACCCTAGTTGTCCTGATGCTAACCCTAGTTGTCCTGACGCTAACGCTAGTTGTCCTGACGCTAACCCTAGTTGTCCTGACGCTAACCCTAGTTGTTCTGACGCTAACCCTAGTTGTCCTGATGCTAACCCTAGTTGTCCTGACGCTAACCCTAGTTGTCCTGGCGCTAACCCTAGTTGTCCTGACGCTAACCCTAGTTGTCCTGGCGCTAACCCTAGTTGTCCTGGCGCTAACCCTAGTTGTCCTGGCGCTAACCCTAGTTGTCCTGCCGCTAACCCTAGTTGTCCTGGCGCTAACCCTAGTTGTCCCGGCTCTATCCCTAGTTGTCCCGGCGCTAACCCTAGTTGTCCTGGCGCTAACCCTAGTTGTCCTGGCGCTAACCTTAGTTGTCCTGGCGGTAACCCTAGTTGTCCTGGCGCTAACCCTAGTTGTCCTGGCGCTTACCCTAGTTGTCCTGGCGCTAACCCTAGTTGTCCTGGCGCTAACCCTAGTTGTAATGGCGCTAACCCTAGTTGTCCTGGTGCTAACCCTAGTTGTCCTGGCGCTAACCCTAGTTGTCCTGACGCTAAACCTAGTTGTCCTGGCGCTATCCCTAGTTGTCCTGGCGCTAACCCTAGTTGTCCTGGCGCTAACCCTAGTTGTCCTGGCGCTAACCCTAGTTGTCCTGGCGCTAACCCTAGTTGTCCTGACGCTAACCCTAGTTGTCCTGACGCAAACCCTAGCTGTCCTGACGCTAACCCTAGCTGTCCTGACGCTAACCCTAGTTGTCCTGACGCTAACCCTAGCTGTCCTGGCGCTAACCCTAGTTGTCCTGGCGCTAATCCTAGTTGTCCTGAAGCTAACCCTAGTTGTCCTGACGCTAACCCTAGTTTTCCTGGCGCTAACCCTAGTTGTCCTGGCGCTAACCCTAGTTGTCCTGGCGCTAACCCTAGTTGTCCTGGCGCTAACCCTAGTTGTCCTGGTGCTAACCCTAGTTGTCCTGGCGCTAACCCTAGTTGTCCTGGCGCTAACCCTAGTTGTCCTGGTGCTAACCCTAGTTGTCCTGGCGCTAACCCTAGTTGTCCTGGCGCTAACCCTAGTTGTCCTAGCGCTAACCCTAGTTGTCCTGGCGCTAACCCTAGTTGTCCTGGCGCTAATCCTAGTTGTCCTGGCGCTAACCCTAGTTGTCCTGATGCTAACCCTAGTTGTCCTGACGCTAACCCTAGTTGTCCTGGCGCTAACCCTAGTTGTCCTGGCGCTAACCCTAGTTGTCCTGACGCTAACCCGAGTTGTCCTGGCGCTAACCCTAGTTGTCCTGGCGCTAACCCTAGTTGTCCTGGCACTAACCCTAGTTGTCCTGGCGCTAACCCTAGTTGTCCTGACGCTAACCCTAGTTGTCCTGACGCTAACCCTAGTTGTCCTGGCGCTAACCCTAGTTGTCCTGGCGCTAACCCTAGTTGTCCTGACGCTAACCCTAGTTGTCCTGACGCTAACCCTAGTTGTCGTGACGCTAACCCTAGTTGTCCTGACGCTAACCCTAGTTGTCGTGACGCTAACCCTAGTTGTCCTGACGCTAACCCTAGTTGTCCTGACGCTAACCCAAGTTGTCGTGACGCTAACCCTAGTTGTCCTGACGCTAACCCTAGTTGTCCTGACGCTAACCCTAGTTGTCGTGACGCTAACCCTAGTTGTCCTGACGCTAACCCTAGTTGTCGTGACGCTAACCCTAGTTGTCCTGACGCTAACCCTAGTTGTCGTGACTCTAACCCTAGTTGTCCTGACGCTAACCCTAGTTGTCGTGACTCTAACCCTAGTTGTCCTGACGCTAACCCTAGTTGTCGTGATGCTAACCCTAGTTGTCCTGGCGCTAACCCTAGTTGTCCTGATGCTAACCCTAGTTGTCCTGGCGCTAACCCTAGTTGTCCTGGCGCTAACTCTAGTTGTCCTGGCGCTAACCCTAGTTGTCCTGACGCTAACCCTAGTTTTCCTGGCGCTAACCCTAGTTGTCCTAGCGCTATCCCTAGTTGTCCTGGCGCTAACCTAGTTGTCCTGGTGCTAACCCTAGTTGTCCTGGCGCTAACCCTAGTTGTCCTGGCGCTAACCCTAGTTGTCCTGGCGCTAACCCTAGTTGTGCTGGCGCTAACCCTACTTGTCCTGGCGCTAACCCTAGTTGTCCTGGCGCTAACCCTAGTTGTCCTGACGCTAACCCTAGTTGTCCTGGCGCTAACCCTAGTTGTCCTGACGCTAACCCTAGTTGTCCTGGCGCTAACCCTAGTTGTCCTGGTGCTAACCCTAGTTGTCCTGGCGCTAACCCTAGTTGTCCTGGCGCTAACCCTAGTTGTCCTAGCGCTAACCCTAGTTGTCCTGGCGCTAACCCTAGTTGTCCTGGCGCTAACCCTAGTTGTCCTGGCGCTAACCCTAGTTGTCCTGGAGCTAACCGTAGTTGTCCTGATGCTAACCCTAGTTGTCCTGACGCTAACCCTAGTTGTCCTGGCGCTAACCCTAGTTGTCCTGGCGCTAACCCTAGTTGTCCTGACGCTAACCCGAGTTGTCCTGGCGCTAACCCTAGTTGTCCTGGCGCTAACCCTAGTTGTCCTGGCGCTAACCCTAGTTGTCCTGACGCTAACCCTAGTTGTCCTGACGCTAACCCTAGTTGTCCTGGCGCTAACCCTAGTTGTCCTGGCGCTAACCCTAGTTGTCCTGACGCTAACCCTAGTTGTCCTGGCGGTAACCCTAGTTGTCCTGGTGCTAACCCTAGTTGTCCTGGCGCTAACCCTAGTTGTCCTGGAGCTATCCCTAGTTGTCCTGGCGCTAACCCTAGTTGTCCTGGTGCTAACCCTAGTTGTCCTGGCGCTAACTCTAGTTGTCCTGGCGCTAAACCTAGTTGTCCTGGCGCTAACCCTAGTTGTCCTGACGCTAACCCTAGTTGTCCTGACGCTAACCCTAGTTGTCGTGACGCTAACCCTAGTTGTCCTGACGCTAACCCTAGTTGTCGTGACGCTAACCCTAGTTGTCCTGACGCTAACCCTAGTTGTCCTGACGCTAACCCATGTTGTCGTGACGCTAACCCTAGTTGTCCTGACGCTAACCCTAGTTGTCCTGACGCTAACCCTAGTTGTCGTGACGCTAACCCTAGTTGTCCTGACGCTAACCCTAATTGTCGTGACGCTAACCCTAGTTGTCCTGACGCTAACCCTAGTTGTCGTGACTCTAACCCTAGTTGTCCTGACGCTAATCCTAGTTGTCCTGACGCTAACCCTAGTTGTCCTGACGCTAACCCTAGTTGTTGTGACGCTAACCCTAGTTGTCCTGACGCTAACCCTAGTTGTCGTGACTCTAACCCTAGTTGTCCTGACGCTAATCCTAGTTGTCCTGACGCTAACCCTAGTTGTCCTGACGCTAACCCTAGTTGTCGTGACGCTAACCCTAGTTGTCCTGACGCTAACCCTAGTTGTCCTGACGCTAACCCTAGTTGTCGTGACGCTAACCCTAGTTGTCGTGACACTAACCCTAGTTGTCCTGACGCTAACCCTAGTTGTCCTGACGCTAACCCGAGTTGTCGTGACGCTAACCCTAGTTGTCCTGGCGCTAACCCTAGTTGTCCTGACGCTAACCCTAGTTGTCCTGGCGCTAACCCTAGTTGTCCTGGCGCTAACTCTAGTTGTCCTGGCGCTAACCCTAGTTGTCCTGGCGCTAACCCTAGTTGTCCTGGCGCTAACCCTAGTTGTCCCTGCGCTATCCCTAGTTGTCCCGGCACTAACCCTAGTTGTCCTGGCGCTTACCCTAGTTGTCCTGGCGCTAACCCTAGTTGTCCTGGCGGTAACCCTAGCTGTCCTGGCGCTAACCCTAGTTGTCCTGGCGCTAACCCTAGTTGTCCTGGCGCTAACCCTAGTTGTCCTGGCGCTAACCCTAGTTGTCCTAGCGCTAACCCTAGTTGTCCTGGCGCTAACCCTAGTTGTCCTGGCGCTAACCCTAGTTGTCCTGGCGCTAACCCTAGTTGTCCTGGCGCTAACCCTAGTTGTCCTGATGCTAACCCTAGTTGTCCTGACGCTAACCCTAGTTGTCCTGGCGCTAACCCTAGTTGTCCTGACGCTAACCCGAGTTGTCCTGGCGCTAACCCTAGTTGTCCTGGCGCTAACCCTAGTTGTCCTGGCGCTAACTCTAGTTGTCCTGACGCTAACCCTAGTTGTCCTGGCGCTAACCCTAGTTGTCCTGGCGCTAACCCTAGTTGTCCTGACGCTAACCCTAGTTGTCCTGGCGGTAACCCTAGTTGTCCTGGCGCTAACCCTAGTTGTCCTGGCGCTAACCCTAGTTGTCCTGGCGCTATCCCTAGTTGTCCTGGCGCTAACCCTAGTTGTCCTGGCGCTAACCCTAGTTGTCCTGGCGCTAACTCTAGTTGTCCTGGCGCTAACCCTAGTTGTCCTGGCGCTAACCCTAGTTGTCCTGACGCTAACCCTAGTTGTCCTGACGCTAACCCTAGTTGTCGTGACGCTAACCCTAGTTGTCCTGACGCTAACCCTAGTTGTCCTGACGCTAACCCTAGTTGTCCTGACGCTAACCCTAGTTGTCCTGACGCTAACCCTAGTTGTCGTGACGCTAACCCTAGTTGTCCTGACGCTAACCCTAGTTGTCCTGACGCTAACCCTAGTTGTCGTGACGCTAACCCTAGTTGTCCTGACGCAAACCCTAGTTGTCGTGACGCTAACCCTAGTTGTCCTGACGCTAACCCTAGTTGTCGTGACTCTAACCCTAGTTGTCTTGACGCTAATCCTAGTTGTCCTGACGCTAACCCTAGTTGTCCTGACGCTAACCCTAGTTGTTGTGACGCTAACCCTAGTTGTCCTGACGCTAACCCTAGTTGTCGTGACTCTAACCCTAGTTGTCCTGACGCTAACCCTAGTTGTCGTGACGCTAACCCTAGTTGTCCTGACGCTAACCCTAGTTGTCCTGACGCTAACCCTAGTTGTCGTGACGCTAACCCTAGTTGTCCTGACGCTAACCCTAGTTGTCCTGACGCTAACCCTAGTTGTCCTGGCGCTAACCCTAGTTGTCCTGACGCTAACCCTAGTTGTCCTGGCGCTAACCCTAGTTGTCCTGGCGCTAACTCTAGTTGTCCTGGCGCTAACCCTAGTTGTCCTGGCGCTAACCCTAGTTGTCCTGACGCTAACCCTAGTTGTCCTGGCGCTAACCCTAGTTGTCCTGGCGCTAACCCTAGTTGTCCTGACGCTAACCCTAGTTGTCCTGGCGGTAACCCTAGTTGTCCTGGTGCTAACCCTAGTTGTCCTGGCGCTAACCCTAGTTGTCCTGGAGCTATCCCTAGTTGTCCTGGCGCTAACCCTAGTTGTCCTGGTGCTAACCCTAGTTGTCCTGGCGCTAACTCTAGTTGTCCTGGCGCTAAACCTAGTTGTCCTGGCGCTAACCCTAGTTGTCCTGACGCTAACCCTAGTTGTCCTGACGCTAACCCTAGTTGTCGTGACGCTAACCCTAGTTGTCCTGACGCTAACCCTAGTTGTCGTGACGCTAACCCTAGTTGTCCTGACGCTAACCCTAGTTGTCCTGACGCTAACCCAAGTTGTCGTGACGCTAACCCTAGTTGTCCTGACGCTAACCCTAGTTGTCCTGACGCTAACCCTAGTTGTCGTGACGCTAACCCTAGTTGTCCTGACGCTAACCCTAATTGTCGTGACGCTAACCCTAGTTGTCCTGACGCTAACCCTAGTTGTCGTGACTCTAACCCTAGTTGTCCTGACGCTAATCCTAGTTGTCCTGACGCTAACCCTAGTTGTCCTGACGCTAACCCTAGTTGTTGTGACGCTAACCCTAGTTGTCCTGACGCTAACCCTAGTTGTCGTGACTCTAACCCTAGTTGTCCTGACGCTAATCCTAGTTGTCCTGACGCTAACCCTAGTTGTCCTGACGCTAACCCTAGTTGTCGTGACGCTAACCCTAGTTGTCCTGACGCTAACCCTAGTTGTCCTGACGCTAACCCTAGTTGTCGTGACGCTAACCCTAGTTGTCGTGACACTAACCCTAGTTGTCCTGACGCTAACCCTAGTTGTCCTGACGCTAACCCGAGTTGTCGTGACGCTAACCCTAGTTGTCCTGGCGCTAACCCTAGTTGTCCTGACGCTAACCCTAGTTGTCCTGGCGCTAACCCTAGTTGTCCTGGCGCTAACTCTAGTTGTCCTGGCGCTAACCCTAGTTGTCCTGGCGCTAACCCTAGTTGTCCTGGCGCTAACCCTAGTTGTCCCTGCGCTATCCCTAGTTGTCCCGGCACTAACCCTAGTTGTCCTGGCGCTTACCCTAGTTGTCCTGGCGCTAACCCTAGTTGTCCTGGCGGTAACCCTAGCTGTCCTGGCGCTAACCCTAGTTGTCCTGGCGCTAACCCTAGTTGTCCTGGCGCTAACCCTAGTTGTCCTGGCGCTAACCCTAGTTGTCCTAGCGCTAACCCTAGTTGTCCTGGCGCTAACCCTAGTTGTCCTGGCGCTAACCCTAGTTGTCCTGGCGCTAACCCTAGTTGTCCTGGCGCTAACCCTAGTTGTCCTGATGCTAACCCTAGTTGTCCTGACGCTAACCCTAGTTGTCCTGGCGCTAACCCTAGTTGTCCTGACGCTAACCCGAGTTGTCCTGGCGCTAACCCTAGTTGTCCTGGCGCTAACCCTAGTTGTCCTGGCGCTAACTCTAGTTGTCCTGACGCTAACCCTAGTTGTCCTGGCGCTAACCCTAGTTGTCCTGGCGCTAACCCTAGTTGTCCTGACGCTAACCCTAGTTCTCCTGGCGGTAACCCTAGTTGTCCTGGCGCTAACCCTAGTTGTCCTGGCGCTAACCCTAGTTGTCCTGGCGCTATCCCTAGTTGTCCTGGCGCTAACCCTAGTTGTCCTGGCGCTAACCCTAGTTGTCCTGGCGCTAACTCTAGTTGTCCTGGCGCTAACCCTAGTTGTCCTGGCGCTAACCCTAGTTGTCCTGACGCTAACCCTAGTTGTCCTGACGCTAACCCTAGTTGTCGTGACGCTAACCCTAGTTGTCCTGACGCTAACCCTAGTTGTCGTGACGCTAACCCTAGTTGTCCTGACGCTAACCCTAGTTGTCCTGACGCTAACCCTAGTTGTCGTGACGCTAACCCTAGTTGTCCTGACGCTAACCCTAGTTGTCCTGACGCTAACCCTAGTTGTCGTGACGCTAACCCTAGTTGTCCTGACGCAAACCCTAGTTGTCGTGACGCTAACCCTAGTTGTCCTGACGCTAACCCTAGTTGTCGTGACTCTAACCCTAGTTGTCTTGACGCTAATCCTAGTTGTCCTGACGCTAACCCTAGTTGTCCTGACGCTAACCCTAGTTGTTGTGACGCTAACCCTAGTTGTCCTGACGCTAACCCTAGTTGTCGTGACTCTAACCCTAGTTGTCCTGACGCTAACCCTAGTTGTCGTGACGCTAACCCTAGTTGTCCTGACGCTAACCCTAGTTGTCCTGACGCTAACCCTAGTTGTCGTGACGCTAACCCTAGTTGTCCTGACGCTAACCCTAGTTGTCCTGACGCTAACCCTAGTTGTCCTGACGCTAACCCTAGTTGTCCTGGCGCTAACCCTAGTTGTCCTGACGCTAACCCTAGTTGTCCTGGCGCTAACCCTAGTTGTCCTGGCGCTAACTCTAGTTGTCCTGGCGCTAACCCTAGTTGTCCTGGCGCTAACCCTAGTTGTCCTGGCGCTAACCCTAGTTGTCCCTGCGCTATCCCTAGTTGTCCCGGCGCTAACCCTAGTTGTCCTGGCGCTAACCCTAGTTGTCCTGGCGCTAACCCTAGTTGTCCTGGCGGTAACGCTAGTTGTCCTGGCGCTAACCCTAGTTGTCCTGGCGCTTACCCTAGTTGTCCTGGCGCTAACCCTAGTTGTCCTGGCGCTAACCCTAGTTGTAATGGCGCTAACCCTAGTTGTCCTTGCGCTAACCCTAGTTGTCCTGGCGCTAACCCTAGTTGTCCTGGCGCTAACCCTAGTTGTCCTGACGCTAAACCTATTTGTCCTGACGCTAACCCTAGTTGTCGTGACGCTAACCCTAGTTGTCCTGACGCTAACCCTAGTTGTCCTGATGCTAACCGTAGTTGTCCTGACGCTAACCCTAGTTGTCCTGACGCTTACCCTAGTTGTCCTGACGCTAACCCTAGTTGTCCTGACGCTAACCCTAGTTGTCCTGATGCTAACCCTAGTTGTCCTGGAGCTAACCCTAGTTGTCCTGGCGCTAACCCTAGTTGTCCTGACGCTAACCCTAGTTGTCCTGGCGGTAACCCTAGTTGTCCTGGCGCTAACCCTAGTTGTCCTGGCGCTAACCCTAGTTGTCCTGGCGCTAACCCTAGTTGTCCTGGCGCTAACTCTAGTTGTCCTGGCGCTAACCCTAGTTGTCCTGACGCTAACCCTATTTGTCCTGACGCTAACCCTAGTTGTCGTGACGCTAACCCTAGTTGTCCTGACGCTAACCCTAGTTGTCGTGACGCTAACCCTAGTTGTCCTGACGCTAACCCTAGTTGTCCTGACGCTAACCCTAGTTGTCGTGACGCTAACCCTAGTTGTCCTGATGCTAACCCTAGCTGTCCTGACGCTAACCCTAGTTGTCGTGATGCTAACCCTAGTTGTCCTGACGCTAACCCTAGTTGTCGTGACGCTAACCCTAGTTGTCCTGACGCTAACCCTAGTTGTCGTGACTCTAACCCTAGTTGTCCTGACGCTAATCCTAGTTGTCCTGACGCTAACCCTAGTTGTCCTGATGATAACCCTAGTTGTCCTGACGCTAACCCTAGTTGTCCTGACGCTAACCCTAGTTGTCCTGATGCTAACCCTAGTTGTCCTGACGCTAACCCTACTTGTCCTGAGCTAACCCTAGTTGTCCTGACGCTAACCCTAGATGTCCTGACGCTAACCCTACTTGTCCTGACGCTAACCCTACTTGTCCTGATGCTAACCCTAGTTGTCCTGACGCTAACCCTAGTTGTTCTGACGCTAACCCTAGTCGTCCTGACGCTAACCCTAGTCGTCCTGACGCTAACCCTGGTCGTCCTGACGCTAACCCTAGTTGTCCTGACGCTAACCCTAGTTGTCCTGACGCTAACCCTACTTGTCCTGACGCTAACCCTACTTGTCCTGACGCTAACCCTAGTTGTCCTGACGCTAACTCTAGTTGTCCTGGCGCTAACCCTAGTTGTCCTGACGCTAACCCTAGTTGTCCTGACGCTAACCCTAGTTGTCCTGACGCTAAACCTAGTTGAAATGACGCTAACCCTAGTTGTACTGACGCTAACCCTAGTTGTCCTGATGCTAACCCTAGTTGTCCTGACGCTAACCCTAGTTGTCCTGACGGTAACACTAGTTGTCCTGACGCTAACCCTAGTTGTCCTGACGCTAACCCTAGTCGTCCTGACGCTAACCCTAGTCGTCCTGACGCTAACCCTAGTTGTCCTGACGCTAACCCTACTTGTCCTGACGCTAACCCTACTTGTCCTGACGCTAACCCTAGTTGTCCTGATGCTAACCCTAGTTGTCCTGACGCTAACCCTACTTGTCCTGACGCTAACCCTAGTTGTCCTGACGCTAACCCTAGTTGTCCTGACGCTAACCCTACTTGTCCTGACGCTAACCCTACTTGTCCTGACGCTAACCCTACTTGTCCTGACGCTAACCCTAGTTGTCCTGACGCTAACCCTACTTGTCCTGACGCTAACCCTAGTTGTCCTGACGCTAACCCTAGTTGTCCTGACGATAACCCTAGTTGTCCTGACACTAACCCTAGTTGTCCTGACGCTAACCCTAGTTGTCCTGACGCTAACCCTAGTTGTCCTGACGCTATCTCGAGTTGTCCTGACGCTAACCCGAGTTGTCCTGACGCTAACCCGAGTTGTCCTGACGCTAACCCGAGTTGTCCTGACGCTGACCCTAGTTGTCCTCACGCTAACCCGAGTTGTCCTGACGCTAACCCTAGTTGTCGTGACGCTAACCCTAGTTGTCCTGACGCTAACCCTAGTTGTCCTGATGATAACCCTAGTTGTCCTGACGCTAACCCTAGTTGTCCTGACGCTAACCCTAGTTGTCCTGATGCTAACCCTAGTTGTCCTGACGCTAACCCTACTTGTCCTGACGCTAACCCTAGTTGTCCTGACGCTAACCCTAGTTGTCCTGACGCTAACCATAGATGTCCTGACGCTAACCCTACTTGTCCTGACGCTAACCCTACTTGTCCTGATGCTAACCCTAGTTGTCCTGACGCTAACCCTAGTTGTTCTGACGCTAACCCTAGTCGTCCTGACGCTAACCCTAGTCGTCCTGACGCTAACCCTGGTCGTCCTGACGCTAACCCTAGTTGTCCTGACGCTAACCCTAGTTGTCCTGACGCTAACCCTACTTTTCCTGACGCTAACCCTAGTTGTCCTGACGCTAACCCTAGTTGTCCTGACGCTAACTCTAGTTGTCCTGGCGCTAACCCTAGTTGTCCTGACGCTAACCCTAGTTGTCCTGACGCTAACCCTAGTTGTCCTGACGCTAAACCTAGTTGAAATGACGCTAACCCTAGTTGTCCTGACGCTAATCCTAGTTGTCCTGACGCTAACCCTAGTTGTCCTGACGCTAACCCTAGTTGTCGTGACGCTAACCCTAGTTGTCCTGACGCTAACCCTAGTTGTCCTGACGCTAACCCTAGTTGTCGTGACGCTAACCCTAGTTGTCGTGACGCTAACCCTAGTTGTCCTGACGCTAACCCTAGTTGTCCTGACGCTAACCCTAGTTGTCCTGGCGCTAACTCTAGTTGTCCTGGCGCTAACCCTAGTTGTCCTGGCGCTAACCCTAGTTGTCCTGGCGCTAACCCTAGTTGTCCCTGCGCTATCCCTAGTTGTCCCGGCACTAACCCTAGTTGTCCTGGCGCTAACCCTAGTTGTCCTGGCGCTAACCCTAGTTGTCCTGGCGCTAACCCTAGTTGTCCTGGCGCTAACCCTAGTTGTCCTGGCGCTAACCCTAGTTGTCCTGGCGCTAACTCTAGTTGTCCTGACGCTAACCCTAGTTGTCCTGGCGCTAACCCTAGTTGTCCTGGCGCTAACCCTAGTTGTCCTGACGCTAACCCTAGTTGTCCTGACGCTAACCCTACTTGTCCTGACGCTAACCCTAGTTGTCCTGAAGCTAACCCTAGTTGTCCTGACACTAACCCTTCTTGTCCTGACGCTAACCCTAGTTGTCCTGACGCTAACCCTAATTGTCCTGACGCTAACCCTAGTTGTCCTGACGCCTACCCTAGTTATCCTGACGCTAACCCTAGTTGTCCTGACGCTAACCCTAGTTGTCCTGAAGCTAACCCTAGTTGTCCTGATGCTTACCCTAGTTGTCCTGATGCTAACCCTAGTTGTCCTGATGCTAACCCTAGATGTCCTGACGCTAACCCTACTTGTCCTGACGCTAACTCTGGTTGTCCTGACGCTAACCCTAGTTGTCCTGACGCTAACCCTAGTTGTCCTGACGCTAACCCTAGTTGTCCTGACGCTAACCCGAGATGTCCTGACGCTAACCCGAGTTGTCCTGACGCTAAAACGAGTTGTCCTGACGCTAACCCGAGTTGTCCTGACGATAACCCGATTTGTCCTGATGCTAACCCGAGTTGTCCTGACGCTAACCCGAGTTGTCCTGATGCTAACCCGAGTTGTCCTGAAGCGAACCCGAGTTGTCCTGACGCTAACCCGAGTTGTCCTGACGCTAACCCTAATTGTCCTGACGCGAACCCGAGTTGTCCTGATGCTAACCCTAGTTGTCCTGACGCTAACCCTAGTTGTCCTGACGCTAACCCTACTTGTCCTGACGCTAACCCTAGTTTTCCTGACGCTAACCCTAGTTGTCCTGACGCTAACCCTAGTTGTCCTGACGCTAACCCTAGTTTTCCTGACGCTAACCCTACTTGTCCTGACGCTAACCCTAGTTGTCCTGACGCTAACCCTAGTTGTCCTGACGCTAACCCTAGTTGTCCTGATGCTAACCCTAGTTGTCCTGACGTTAACCCTAGTTGTCCTGACGCTAACCCGAGTTGTCCTGACGCTAACCCGAGTTGTCCTGACGCTAACCCGAGTTGTCCTGACGCTAACCCGAGTTATCCTGACGCTAACCCGAGTTGTCCTGACGCTAACTCGATTTGTCCTGACGCTAACCCGATTTGTCCTGACACTAACCCGAGTTGTCCTGACGCTAACCCGAGTTGTCCTGATGCTAACCCTAATTGTCCTGACGCTAACCCTAATTGCCCTGACGCTAACCCTAGTTGTACTGACGCTAACCCTAGTTGTCCTGACGCTAACCCGAGTTGTCCTGACGCTAACCCTAGTTGTCCTGATGCTAACCCTAGTTGTCCTGACGCCTACCCTAGTTGTCCTGACGCCAACCCTAGTTGTCCTGACGCCAACCCTAGTTGTCCTGATGCTAACCCTAGTTGTCCTGACGCTAACCCTAGTTGTCCTGACGCTAACCCTACTTGTCCTGACGCTAACCCTAGTTGTACTGACGCTAACCCTAGTTGTCCTGACGCTAACCCGAGTTGTCCTGACGCTAACCCGAGTTGTCCTGACGCTAACCCGAGTTGTCCTGACGCTAACCCGAGTTTTCCTGACGCTAACCCGAGTTGTCCTGACGATAACCCGAGTTGTCCTGACGCTAACCCGAGTTGTCCTGACGCTAACCCGAGTTGTCCTGACGCTAACCCGAGTTGTCCTGACGCTAACCCGAGTTGTCCTGAAGCGAACCCGAGTTGTCCTGACGCTAACCCGAGTTGTCCTGATGCTAACCCTAATTGTCCTGATGCTAACCCGAGTTGTCCTGACGCTAACCCTAGTTGTCCTGACGCTAACCCTAGTTGTCCTGACGCTAATCCTAGTTGTCCTGACGCTAACCCTACTTGTCCTGACGCTAACCCTAGTTTTCCTGATGCTAACCCTAGTTGTCCTGACGCTAACCCTACTTGTCCTGACGCTAACCCTAGTTGTCCTGACGCTAACCCTAGTTGTCCTGACGCTAACCCTACTTGTCCTGACGCTAACCCTAGTTGTCCTGACGCTAACCCTAGTTGTCCTGACGCTAACCCTAGTTGTCCTGACGTTAACCCTAGTTGTCCTGATGCCAACCCGAGTTGTCCTGACGCTAACCCGAGTTGTCCTGACGCTAACCCGAGTTGTCCTGACGCTAACCCGAGTTATCCTGACGCTAACCCGAGTTGTCCTGACGATAACCCGAGTTGTCCTGACGCTAACCCGAGTTGTCATGACGCTAACCCGAGTTGTCCTGACGCTAACCCTAATTGTCCTGACGCTAACCCTAGTTGTCCTGACGCTAACCCTACTTGTCCTGACTCTAACCCTAGTTGTCCTGACGCTAACCCTAGTTATCCTGACGCTAACCTTTTTGTCCTGACCCTAACCCTATTTGTCCTGACGCTAACCATAGTTGTCCTGACGCTAACCCTACTTGTCCTGACGCTAACCCTAGTTGTCCTGACGCTAACCCTAGTTGTCCTGACGCTAAACCTAGTTGTCCTGACGCTAACCCTAGTTGTCCTGACGCTAACCCTAGTTGTCCTGACGCTAACCCTACTTGTCCTGACGCTAACCCAACTTTTCCTGACGCTAACCCTACTTGTCCTGACGCTAACCCTAGTTGTCCTGACGCTAACCCTAGTTGTCCTGACGCTAACCCTAGTTGTCCTCACGCTAACCCTAGTTGTCCTGACGCTAACCCTAGTTGTCCTGACGCTAACCCTAGTTGTCCTGACGCCTACCCTAGTTGTCCTGACGCCAACCCTAGTTGTCCTGACGCCAACCCTAGTTGTCCTGAGGCTAACCGTAGTTGTCCTGACGCTAACCCTAGTTGTCCTGATGCCAACCCTAGTTGTCCTGACGCTAACCCTAGTTGTCCTGACGCTAACCCTAGTTGTCCTGACGCTAACCCTAGTTGTCCTGATGCTAACCCTAGTTGTCCTGACGCTAAACCTAGCTGTCCTGACGCTAACCCTAGTTGTCCTGACGCTAACCCTAGTTGTCCTGACGCTAACCCTAGTTGTCCTGATGATAACCCTACTTGTCCTCACGCTAACCCTAGTTGTACTGACGCTAACCCTAGTTGTCCTGACGCTAACCCTAGTTGTCCTGACGCTAACCCTAGTTGTCCTGACGCCTACCCTAGTTGTCCTGACGCCAACCCTAGTTGTCCTGACGCCAACCCTAGTTGTCCTGACGCTAACCCTAGTTGTCCTGTCGCCAACCATAGTTGTCCTGACGCCAACCCTAGTTGTCCTGACGCCAACCCTAGTTGTCCTGACGCTAACCCTAGTTGTCCTGACGCTAACCCTAGTTGTCCTGACGCTAACCCGAGTTGTCCTGACGCTAACCCTAGTTGTCCTGACGCTAACCCGAGTTGTCCTGACGCTAACCCGAGTTGTCCTGACGATAACCCGAGTTGTCCTGACGCTAACCCGAGTTGTCCTGACGCTAACCCGAGTTGTTCTGACGCTAAACCGAGTTGTCCTGACGCTAACCCGAGTTGTCCTGACGCTAACCCGAGTTGTCCTGAAGCTAACCCGAGTTGTCCTGATGCTAACCCGAGTTGTCCTGACGCTAACCCTAATTGTCCTGACGCTAACCCGAGTTGTCCTGACGCTAACCCTAGTTGTCCTGACGCTAACCCTAGTTGTCCTGACGCTAACCCGAGTTGTCCTGACGCTAACCCTAGTTGTCCTGACGCTAACCCGAGTTGTCCTGACGCTAACCCGAGTTGTCCTGATGCTAACCCGAGTTGTCCTGACGCTAACCCGAGTTGTTCTGACGCTAACCCGAGTTGTCCTGACGCTAACCCGAGTTGTCCTGACGCTAACCCGAGTTGTCCTGAAGCTAACCCGAGTTGTCCTGACGCTAACCCGAGTTGTCCTGAAGCTAACCCGAGTTGTCCTGACGCTAACAAGAGTTGTCCTGACGCTAACCCTAATTGTCCTGACGCTAACCCGAGTTGTCCTGACGCTAACCCTAGTTGTCCTGACGCTAACCCTAGTTGTCCTGACGCTAACCCTAGTTGTCCTGACGCTAACCCTACTTGTCCTGACGCTAACCCTAGTTGTCCTAACGCTAACCCTACTTGTCCTGACGCTAACACTAGTTGTCCTGACGCTAACCCTACTTGTCCTGACGCTAACCCTACTTGTCCTGACGCTAACCATAGTTGTCCTGACGCTAACCCTACTTGTCCTGACGCTAAGCCTAGTTGTCCTGACGCTAACCCTACTTGTCCTGACGCTAACCCTAGTTGTCCTGACGCTAACCCTACTTGTCCTGACGCTAACCCTACTTGTCCTGACGCTAACCATAGTTGTCCTGACGCTAACCCTACTTTTCCTGACGCTAACCCTAGTTGTCCTGAAGCTAACCCTAGTTGTCCTGAAGCTAACCCTAGTTGTCCTGACGCTAACCCTAGTTGTCCTGACGCTAACCCTACTTGTCCTGACGCTAACCCTAGTTGTCCTGACGCTAACCCTAGTTGTTCTGACGCTAACCCTAGTTGTCCTGACGGTAACCCTAGTGGTCCTGACGCTAACCCTAGTTGTCCTCACGCTAACCCTAGTTGTCCTGACGCCTACCCTAGTTGTCCTGACGCCAACCCTAGTTGTCCTGACGCTAACCCTAGTTGTCCTGATGCCAACCCTAGTTGTCCTGACGCTAACCCTAGTTGTCCTGAAGCTAACCCTAGTTTTCCTGACGCTAACCCTACTTGTCCTGACGCTAACCCTAGTTTTTCTGAGGCTAACCCTAGTTGTCCTGACGCTAACCCTACTTGTCCTGACGCTAACCCTAGTTGTCCTGACGCTAGCCCTAGTTGTCCTGACGCTAACCCTACTTGTCCTGACGCTAACCCTAGTTGTCCTGACGCTAACCCTAGTTGTCCTGACACTAACCCTTCTTGTCCTGACGCTAACCCTAGTTGTCCTGACGCTAACCCTAGTTGTCCTGACGCTAACCCTTCTTGTCCTGACGCTAACCCTAGTTGTCCTGACGCTAACCCTAATTGTCCTGACGCTAACCCTAGTTGTCCTGATGCTAACCCTAGTTGTCCTGACGCTAACCCTAGATGTCCTGACGCTAACCCTACTTGTCCTGACGCTAACCCTGGTTGTCCTGACGCTGACCCTAGTTGTCTAACGCTAACCCTAGTTGTCCTGACGCTAACCCTAGTTGTCCTGACGCTAACCCTAGTTGTACTGACGCTAACCCTAGTTGTTCTGACGCTAACCCTAGTTGTCCTGACGCTAACCCTAGTTGTCTTGACGCTAACCCTACCTGTCCTGACGCTAACCCTAGTTGTCCTGATGCTAACCCTAGTTGTCCTGACGCTAACCCTACTTGTACTGACGCTAACCCTAGTTGTCCTGACGCTAACCCTAGTTGTCCTGACGCTAACCCTACTTGTCCTGACGCTAACCCTACTTGTCCTGACGCTAACCCTACTTGTCCTAACGCTAACCCTAGTTGTCCTGACGCTAACCATAGTTGACCTGACGCTAACCCTAGTTGTCCTGACGCTAACCCTAGTTGTCCTGACGCTAACCCTAGTTGTCCTGATGCTAACACTACTTGTCCTGACGCTAACCCTAGTTGTCCTGACGCTAACCCTAGTTGTCCTGACGCTAACCCTACTTGTCCTGACGCTAACCCTACTTGTCCTGACGCTAACCCTACTTTTCCTGACGCTAACCCTAGTTGTCCTGACGCTAACCCTACTTGTCCTGACGCTAACCCTAGTTGTCCTGACGCTAACCCTAGTTGTCCTGACGCTAACCCTACTTGTCCTGACGCTAACCCTAGTTGTCCTGACGCTAACCCTACTTGTCCTGACGCTAACCCTACTTGTCCTGACGCTAACCATAGTTGTCCTGACGCTAACCCTACTTGTCCTGACGCTAACCCTAGTTGTCCTGACGCTAACCCTAATTGTCCTGACGCTAACCCTACTTGTCCTGACGCTAACCCTACTTGTCCTGACGCTAACCCTAGTTGTCCTGACGCTAACCCTAGTTTTCCTCACGCTAACCCTAGTTGTCCTGACGCTAACCCTAGTTGTCCTGACGCTAACCCTAGTTGTCCTGACGCCTACCCTAGTTGTCCTGACGCCAACCCTAGTTGTCCTGACGCCAACCCTAGTTGTCCTGACGCTAACCCTAGTTGTCCTGACGCTAACCCTAGTTGTCCTGATGCCAACCCTAGTTGTCCTGACGCTAACCCTAGTTGTCCTGACGCTAACCCTAGTTGTCCTGACGCTAACCCTACTTGTCCTGACGCTAACCCTAGTTGTCCTGACGCTAACCCTACTTGTCCTGACGCTAACCCTAGTTGTCCTGACGCTAACCCTAGTTGTCCTGACGCTAACCCTTCTTGTCCTGATGCTAACCCTAGTTGTCCTGACGCTAACCCTAGTTGTCCTGACGCTAACCCTAGTTGTCCTGACGCTAACCCTAGTTGTCCTGACGCTTACCCTAGTTATCCTGACGCTAACCCTAGTTGTCCTGACGATAACCCTAGTTGTCCTGACACTAACCCTAGTTGTCCTGACGCTAACCCTAGTTGTCCTGACGCTAACCCTAGTTGTCCTGACGCTAACTCGAGTTGTCCTGACGCTAACCCGAGTTGTCCTGACGCTAACCCGAGTTGTCCTGACGCTGACCCTAGTTGTCCTCACGCTAACCCGAGTTGTCCTGTCGATAACCCTAGTTGTCCTGACGCTAACCCTAGTTGTCCTGATGATAACCCTAGTTGTCCTGACGCTAACCCTAGTTGTCCTGACGCTAACCCTAGTTGTCCTGATGCTAACCCTAGTTGTCCTGACGCTAACCCTAGTTGTCCTGACGCGAACCCTAGTTGTCCTGACGCTAACCCTAGTTGTCCTGACGCTAACCCTAGTTGTCCTGATGCTAACCCTAGTTGTCCTGACGCTAAACCTAGCTGTCCTGACGCTAACCCTAGTTGTCCTGACGCTAACCCTAGTTGTCCTGACGCTAACCCTAGTTGTCCTGATGATAACCCTACTTGTCCTCACGCTAACCCTAGTTGTACTGATGCTAACCCTAGTTGTCCTGACGCCAACCCTAGTTGTCCTGACGCTAACCCTAGTTGTCCTGACGCTAACCCTAGTTGTCCTGATGCCAACCCTAGTTGTCCTGACGCTAACCCTAGTTGTCCTGACGCTAACCCTAGTTGTCCTGACGCTAACCCTACTTGTCCTGACGCTAACCCTAGTTGTCCTGACGCTAACCCTACTTGTCCTGACGCTAACCCTAGTTGTCCTGACGCTAACCCTAGTTGTCCTGACGCTAACCCTTCTTGTCCTGATGCTAACCCTAGTTGTCCTGACGCTAACCCTAGTTGTCCTGACGCTAACCCTAGTTGTCCTGACGCTTACCCTAGTTATCCTGACGCTAACCCTAGTTGTCCTGACGATAACCCTAGTTGTCCTGACACTAACCCTAGTTGTCCTGACGCTAACCCTAGTTGTCCTGACGCTAACCCTAGTTGTCCTGACGCTAACTCGAGTTGTCCTGACGCTAACCCGAGTTGTCCTGACGCTAACCCGAGTTGTCCTGACGCTGACCCTAGTTGTCCTCACGCTAACCCGAGTTGTCCTGTCGATAACCCTAGTTGTCCTGACGCTAACCCTAGTTGTCCTGATGATAACCCTAGTTGTCCTGACGCTAACCCTAGTTGTCCTGACGCTAACCCTAGTTGTCCTGATGCTAACCCTAGTTGTCCTGACGCTAACCCTAGTTGTCCTGACGCGAACCCTAGTTGTCCTGACGCTAACCCTAGTTGTCCTGACGCTAACCCTAGTTGTCCTGATGCTAACCCTAGTTGTCCTGACGCTAAACCTAGCTGTCCTGACGCTAACCCTAGTTGTCCTGACGCTAACCCTAGTTGTCCTGACGCTAACCCTAGTTGTCCTGATGATAACCCTACTTGTCCTCACGCTAACCCTAGTTGTACTGATGCTAACCCTAGTTGTCCTGACGCTAACCCTAGTTGTCCTGACGCTAACCCTAGTTGTCCTGACGCCTACCCTAGTTGTCCTGACGCCAACCCTAGTTGTCCTGACGCCAACCCTAGTTGTCCTGACGCTAACCCTAGTTGTCCTGTCGCCAACCATAGTTGTCCTGACGCCAACCCTAGTTGTCCTGACGCCAACCCTAGTTGTCCTGACGCTAACCCTAGTTGTCCTGACGCTAACCCTAGTTGTCCTGACGCTAACCCGAGTTGTCCTGACGCTAACCCTAGTTGTCCTGACGCTAACCCGAGTTGTCCTGACGCTAACCCGAGTTGTCCTGACGATAACCCGAGTTGTCCTGACGCTAACCCGAGTTGTCCTGACGCTAACCCGAGTTGTTCTGACACTAAACCGAGTTGTCCTGACGCTAACCCGAGTTGTCCTGACGCTAACCCGAGTTGTCCTGAAGCTAACCCGAGTTGTCCTGATGCTAACCCGAGTTGTCCTGACGCTAACCCTAATTGTCCTGACGCTAACCCGAGTTGTCCTGACGCTAACCCTAGTTGTCCTGACGCTAACCCTAGTTGTCCTGACGCTAACCCGAGTTGTCCTGACGCTAACCCTAGTTGTCCTGACGCTAACCCGAGTTGTCCTGACGCTAACCCGAGTTGTCCTGATGCTAACCCGAGTTGTCCTGACGCTAACCCGAGTTGTTCTGACGCTAACCCGAGTTGTCCTGACGCTAACCCGAGTTGTCCTGACGCTAACCCGAGTTGTCCTGAAGCTAACCCGAGTTGTCCTGACGCTAACCCGAGTTGTCCTGAAGCTAACCCGAGTTGTCCTGACGCTAACAAGAGTTGTCCTGACGCTAACCCTAATTGTCCTGACGCTAACCCGAGTTGTCCTGACGCTAACCCTAGTTGTCCTGACGCTAACCCTAGTTGTCCTGACGCTAACCCTACTTGTCCTGACGCTAACCCTAGTTGTCCTAACGCTAACCCTACTTGTCCTGACGCTAACACTAGTTGTCCTGACGCTAACCCTACTTGTCCTGACGCTAACCCTACTTGTCCTGACGCTAACCATAGTTGTCCTGACGCTAACCCTACTTGTCCTGACGCTAAGCCTAGTTGTCCTGACGCTAACCCTACTTGTCCTGACGCTAACCCTAGTTGTCCTGACGCTAACCCTACTTGTCCTGACGCTAACCCTACTTGTCCTGACGCTAACCATAGTTGTCCTGACGCTAACCCTACTTTTCCTGACGCTAACCCTAGTTGTCCTGAAGCTAACCCTAGTTGTCCTGAAGCTAACCCTAGTTGTCCTGACGCTAACCCTAGTTGTCCTGACGCTAACCCTACTTGTCCTGACGCTAACCCTACTTGTCCTGACGCTAACCCTAGTTGTTCTGACGCTAACCCTAGTTGTCCTGACGGTAACCCTAGTTGTCCTGACGCTAACCCTAGTTGTCCTCACGCTAACCCTAGTTGTCCTGACGCCTACCCTAGTTGTCCTGACGCCAACCCTAGTTGTCCTGACGCTAACCCTAGTTGTCCTGATGCCAACCCTAGTTGTCCTGACGCTAACCCTAGTTGTCCTGAAGCTAACCCTAGTTTTCCTGACGCTAACCCTACTTGTCCTGACGCTAACCCTAGTTTTTCTGAGGCTAACCCTAGTTGTCCTGACGCTAACCCTACTTGTCCTGACGCTAACCCTAGTTGTCCTGACGCTAGCCCTAGTTGTCCTGACGCTAACCCTACTTGTCCTGACGCTAACCCTAGTTGTCATGACGCTAACCCTAGTTGTCCTGACACTAACCCTTCTTGTCCTGACGCTAACCCTAGTTGTCCTGACGCTAACCCTAGTTGTCCTGACGCTAACCCTAGTTGTCCTGACGCTTACCCTAGTTATCCTGACGCTAACCCTAGTTGTCCTGACGCTAACCCTAATTGTCCTGACGCTAACCCTAGTTGTCCTGATGCTAACCCTAGTTGTCCTGACGCTAACCCTAGATGTCCTGACGCTAACCCTACTTGTCCTGACGCTAACCCTGGTTGTCCTGACGCTGACCCTAGTTGTCTAACGCTAACCCTAGTTGTCCTGACGCTAACCCTAGTTGTCCTGACGCTAACCCTAGTTGTACTGACGCTAACCCTAGTTGTTCTGACGCTAACCCTAGTTGTCCTGACGCTAACCCTACTTGTCCTGACGCTAACCCTACTTGTCCTGACGCTAACCCTACTTGTCCTAACGCTAACCCTAGTTGTCCTGACGCTAACCATAGTTGACCTGACGCTAACCCTAGTTGTCCTGACGCTAACCCTAGTTGTCCTGACGCTAACCCTAGTTGTCCTGATGCTAACACTACTTGTCCTGACGCTAACCCTAGTTGTCCTGACGCTAACCCTAGTTGTCCTGACGCTAACCCTACTTGTCCTGACGCTAACCCTACTTGTCCTGACGCTAACCCTACTTTTCCTGACGCTAACCCTAGTTGTCCTGACGCTAACCCTACTTGTCCTGACGCTAACCCTAGTTGTCCTGACGCTAACCCTAGTTGTCCTGACGCTAACCCTACTTGTCCTGACGCTAACCCTAGTTGTCCTGACGCTAACCCTACTTGTCCTGACGCTAACCCTACTTGTCCTGACGCTAACCGTAGTTGTCCTGACGCTAACCCTACTTGTCCTGACGCTAACCCTAGTTGTCCTGACGCTAACCCTAATTGTCCTGACGCTAACCCTACTTGTCCTGACGCTAACCCTACTTGTCCTGACGCTAACCCTAGTTGTCCTGACGCTAACCCTAGTTGTCCTGACGCTAACCCTAGTTTTCCTCACGCTAACCCTAGTTGTCCTGACGCTAACCCTAGTTGTCCTGACGCTAACCCTAGTTGTCCTGACGCCTACCCTAGTTGTCCTGACGCCAACCCTAGTTGTCCTGACGCCAACCCTAGTTGTCCTGACGCTAACCCTAGTTGTCCTGACGCTAACCCTAGTTGTCCTGATGCCAACCCTAGTTGTCCTGACGCTAACCCTAGTTGTCCTGACGCTAACCCTAGTTGTCCTGACGCTAACCCTACTTGTCCTGACGCTAACCCTAGTTGTCCTGACGCTAACCCTACTTGTCCTGACGCTAACCCTAGTTGTCCTGACGCTAACCCTAGTTGTCCTGACGCTAACCCTTCTTGTCCTGATGCTAACCCTAGTTGTCCTGACGCTAACCCTAGTTGTCCTGACGCTAACCCTAGTTGTCCTGACGCTAACCCTAGTTGTCCTGACGCTTACCCTAGTTATCCTGACGCTAACCCTAGTTGTCCTGACGATAACCCTAGTTGTCCTGACACTAACCCTAGTTGTCCTGACGCTAACCCTAGTTGTCCTGACGCTAACCCTAGTTGTCCTGACGCTAACTCGAGTTGTCCTGACGCTAACCCGAGTTGTCCTGACGCTAACCCGAGTTGTCCTGACGCTGACCCTAGTTGTCCTCACGCTAACCCGAGTTGTCCTCACGCTAACCCTAGTTGTCCTGACGCTAACCCTAGTTGTCCTGATGATAACCCTAGTTGTCCTGACGCTAACCCTAGTTGTCCTGACGCTAACCCTAGTTGTCCTGATGCTAACCCTAGTTGTCCTGACGCTAACCCTAGTTGTCCTGACGCGAACCCTAGTTGTCCTGACGCTAACCCTAGTTGTCCTGACGCTAACCCTAGATGTCCTGACGCTAACCCTACTTGTCCTGACGCTAACCCTTCTTGTCCTGATGCTAACCCTAGTTGTCCTGACGCTAACCCTAGTTGTTCTGACGCTAACCCTAGTCGTCCTGACGCTAACCCTAGTCGTCCTGACGCTAACCCTGGTCGTCCTGACGCTAACCCTAGTTGTCCTGACGCTAACCCTAGTTGTCCTGACGCTAACCCTACTTTTCCTGACGCTAACCCTAGTTGTACTGACGCTAACCCTAGTTGTCCTGACGCTAACTCTAGTTGTCCTGGCGCTAACCCTAGTTGTCCTGACGCTAACCCTAGTTGTCCTGACGCTAACCCTAGTTGTCCTGACGCTAAACCTAGTTGAAGTGACGCTAACCCTAGTTGTACTGACGCTAACCCTAGTTGTCCTGACGCTAACCCTAGTTGTCCTGACGCTAACACTAGTTGTCCTGACGCTAACCCTAGTTGTCCTGACGCTAAACCTAGTTGTCCTGACGCTAACCCTAGTTGTCCTGACGCTAACCCTAGTTGTCCTGACGCTAACCCTACTTGTCCTGACGCTAACCCAACTTTTCCTGACGCTAACCCTACTTGTCCTGACGCTAACCCTAGTTGTCCTGACGCTAACCCTAGTTGTCCTGACGCTAACCCTAGTTGTCCTCACGCTAACCCTAGTTGTCCTGACGCTAACCCTAGTTGTCCTGACGCTAACCCTAGTTGTCCTGACGCCTACCCTAGTTGTCCTGACGCCAACCCTAGTTGTCCTGACGCCAACCCTAGTTGTCCTGAGGCTAACCGTAGTTGTCCTGACGCTAACCCTAGTTGTCCTGATGCCAACCCTAGTTGTCCTGACGCTAACCCTAGTTGTCCTGACGCTAACCCTAGTTGTCCTGACGCTAACCCTAGTTGTCCTGATGCTAACCCTAGTTGTCCTGACGCTAAACCTAGCTGTCCTGTCGCTAACCCTAGTTGTCCTGACGCTAACCCTAGTTGTCCTGACGCTAACCCTAGTTGTCCTGATGATAACCCTACTTGTCCTCACGCTAACCCTAGTTGTACTGACGCTAACCCTAGTTGTCCTGACGCTAACCCTAGTTGTCCTGACGCCTACCCTAGTTGTCCTGACGCCAACCCTAGTTGTCCTGACGCCAACCCTAGTTGTCCTGACGCTAACCCTAGTTGTCCTGTCGCCAACCCTAGTTGTCCTGACGCCAACCCTAGTTGTCCTGACGCCAACCCTAGTTGTCCTGACGCCAACCCTAGTTGTCCTGACGCTAACCCTAGTTGTCCTGACGCTAACCCTAGTTGTCCTGACGCTAACCCGAGTTGTCCTGACGCTAACCCTAGTTGTCCTGACGCTAACCCGAGTTGTCCTGACGCTAACCCGAGTTGTCCTGACGATAACCCGAGTTGTCCTGACGCTAACCCGAGTTGTCCTGACGCTAACCCGAGTTGTTCTGACGCTAAACCGAGTTGTCCTGACGCTAACCCGAGTTGTCCTGACGCTAACCCGAGTTGTCCTGAAGCTAACCCGAGTTGTCCTGATGCTAACCCGAGTTGTCCTGACGCTAACCCTAATTGTCCTGACGCTAACCCGAGTTGTCCTGACGCTAACCCTAGTTGTCCTGACGCTAACCCTAGTTGTCCTGACGCTAACCCGAGTTGTCCTGACGCTAACCCTAGTTGTCCTGACGCTAACCCGAGTTGTCCTGACGCTAACCAGAGTTGTCCTGATGCTAACCCGAGTTGTCCTGACGCTAACCCGAGTTGTTCTGACGCTAACCCGAGTTGTCCTGACGCTAACCCGAGTTGTCCTGACGCTAACCCGAGTTGTCCTGAAGCTAACCCGAGTTGTCCTGACGCTAACCCGAGTTGTCCTGAAGCTAACCCGAGTTGTCCTGACGCTAACAAGAGTTGTCCTGACGCTAACCCTAATTGTCCTGACGCTAACCCGAGTTGTCCTGACGCTAACCCTAGTTGTCCTGACGCTAACCCTAGTTGTCCTGACGCTAACCCTAGTTGTCCTGACGCTAACCCTACTTGTCCTGACGCTAACCCTAGTTGTCCTAACGCTAACCCTACTTGTCCTGACGCTAACACTAGTTGTCCTGACGCTAACCCTACTTGTCCTGACGCTAACCCTACTTGTCCTGACGCTAACCATAGTTGTCCTGACGCTAACCCTACTTGTCCTGACGCTAAGCCTAGTTGTCCTGACGCTAACCCTACTTGTCCTGACGCTAACCCTAGTTGTCCTGACGCTAACCCTACTTGTCCTGACGCTAACCCTACTTGTCCTGACGCTAACCATAGTTGTCCTGACGCTAACCCTACTTTTCCTGACGCTAACCCTAGTTGTCCTGAAGCTAACCCTAGTTGTCCTGAAGCTAACCCTAGTTGTCCTGACGCTAACCCTAGTTGTCCTGACGCTAACCCTACTTGTCCTGACGCTAACCCTACTTGTCCTGACGCTAACCCTAGTTGTTCTGACGCTAACCCTAGTTGTCCTGACGGTAACCCTAGTTGTCCTGACGCTAACCCTAGTTGTCCTCACGCTAACCCTAGTTGTCCTGACGCCTACCCTAGTTGTCCTGACGCCAACCCTAGTTGTCCTGACGCTAACCCTAGTTGTCCTGATGCCAACCCTAGTTGTCCTGACGCTAACCCTAGTTGTCCTGAAGCTAACCCTAGTTTTCCTGACGCTAACCCTACTTGTCCTGACGCTAACCCTAGTTTTTCTGACGCTAACCCTAGTTGTCCTGACGCTAACCCTACTTGTCCTGACGCTAACCCTAGTTGTCCTGACGCTAGCCCTAGTTGTCCTGACGCTAACCCTACTTGTCCTGACGCTAACCCTAGTTGTCCTGACGCTAACCCTAGTTGTCCTGACACTAACCCTTCTTGTCCTGACGCTAACCCTAGTTGTCCTGACGCTAACCCTAGTTGTCCTGACGCTTACCCTAGTTATCCTGACGCTAACCCTAGTTGTCCTGACGCTAACCCTAATTGTCCTGACGCTAACCCTAGTTGTCCTGATGCTAACCCTAGTTGTCCTGACGCTAACCCTAGATGTCCTGACGCTAACCCTACTTGTCCTGACGCTAACCCTGGTTGTCCTGACGCTGACCCTAGTTGTCCTGACGCTAACCCTAGTTGTCCTGACGCTAACCCTAGTTGTCCTGACGCTAACCCTAGTTGTCTTGACGCTAACCCTACTTGTCCTGACGCTAACCCTAGTTGTCCTGATGCTAACCCTAGTTGTCCTGACGCTAACCCTACTTGTACTGACGCTAACCCTAGTTGTCCTGACGCTAACCCTAGTTGTCCTGACGCTAACCCTACTTGTCCTGACGCTAACCCTACTTGTCCTGACGCTAACCCTACTTGTCCTAACGCTAACCCTAGTTGTCCTGACGCTAACCATAGTTGACCTGACGCTAACCCTAGTTGTCCTGACGCTAACCCTAGTTGTCCTGACGCTAACCCTAGTTGTCCTGATGCTAACACTACTTGTCCTGACGCTAACCCTAGTTGTCCTGACGCTAACCCTAGTTGTCCTGACGCTAACCCTACTTGTCCTGACGCTAACCCTACTTGTCCTGACGCTAACCCTACTTTTCCTGACGCTAACCCTAGTTGTCCTGACGCTAACCCTACTTGTCCTGACGCTAACCCTAGTTGTCCTGACGCTAACCCTAGTTGTCCTGACGCTAACCCTACTTGTCCTGACGCTAACCCTAGTTGTCCTGACGCTAACCCTACTTGTCCTGACGCTAACCCTACTTGTCCTGACGCTAACCATAGTTGTCCTGACGCTAACCCTACTTGTCCTGACGCTAACCCTAGTTGTCCTGACGCTAACCCTAATTGTCCTGACGCTAACCCTACTTGTCCTGACGCTAACCCTACTTGTCCTGACGCTAACCCTAGTTGTCCTGACGCTAACCCTAGTTGTCCTGACGCTAACCCTAGTTGTCCTCACGCTAACCCTAGTTGTCCTGACGCTAACCCTAGTTGTCCTGACGCTAACCCTAGTTGTCCTGACGCCTACCCTAGTTGTCCTGACGCCAACCCTAGTTGTCCTGACGCCAACCCTAGTTGTCCTGACGCTAACCCTAGTTGTCCTGACGCTAACCCTAGTTCTCCTGATGCCAACCCTAGTTGTCCTGACGCTAACCCTAGTTGTCCTGACGCTAACCCTAGTTGTCCTGACGCTAACCCTACTTGTCCTGACGCTAACCCTAGTTGTCCTGACGCTAACCCTACTTGTCCTGACGCTAACCCTAGTTGTCCTGACGCTAACCCTAGTTGTCCTGACGCTAACCCTTCTTGTCCTGATGCTAACCCTAGTTGTCCTGACGCTAACCCTAGTTGTCCTGACGCTAACCCTAGTTGTCCTGACGCTAACCCTAGTTGTCCTGACGCTTACCCTAGTTATCCTGACGCTAACCCTAGTTGTCCTGACGATAACCCTAGTTGTCCTGACACTAACCCTAGTTGTCCTGACGCTAACCCTAGTTGTCCTGACGCTAACCCTAGTTGTCCTGACGCTAACTCGAGTTGTCCTGACGCTAACCCGAGTTGTCCTGACGCTAACCCGAGTTGTCCTGACGCTGACCCTAGTTGTCCTCACGCTAACCCGAGTTGTCCTGACGCTAACCCTAGTTGTCCTGACGCTAACCCTAGTTGTCCTGACGCTAACCCTAGTTGTCCTGATGATAACCCTAGTTGTCCTGACGCTAACCCTAGTTGTCCTGACGCTAACCCTAGTTGTCCTGATGCTAACCCTAGTTGTCCTGACGCTAACCCTACTTGTCCTGACGCGAACCCTAGTTGTTGTGACGCTAACCCTAGTTGTCCTGACGCTAACCCTAGATGTCCTGACGCTAACCCTACTTGTCCTGACGCTAACCCTACTTGTCCTGATGCTAACCCTAGTTGTCCTGACGCTAACCCTAGTTGTTCTGACGCTAACCCTAGTCGTCCTGACGCTAACCCTAGTCGTCCTAACGCTAACCCTGGTCGTCCTGACGCTAACCCTAGTTGTCCTGACGCTAACCCTAGTTGTCCTGACGCTAACCCTACTTTTCCTGACGCTAACCCTAGTTGTACTGACGCTAACCCTAGTTGTCCTGACGCTAACTCTAGTTGTCCTGGCGCTAACCCTAGTTGTCCTGACGCTAACCCTAGTTGTCCTGACGCTAACCCTAGTTGTCCTGACGCTAAACCTAGTTGAAGTGACGCTAACCCTAGTTGTACTGACGCTAACCCTAGTTGTCCTGACGCTAACCCTAGTTGTCCTGACGCTAACACTAGTTGTCCTGACGCTAACCCTAGTTGTCCTGACGCTAACCCTAGTTGTCCTGACGCTAACCCTAGTCGTCCTGACGCTAACCCTAGTCGTCCTGACGCTAATCCTAGTTGTCCTGACGCTAACCCTAGTTGTCCTGACGCTACCCCTACTTGTCCTGACGCTAACCCTAGTTGTCCTGACGCTAACCCTACTTGTCCTGACGCTAACCCTAGTTGTCCTGACGCTAACCCTAGTTGTCCTGACGCTAACCCTACTTGTCCTGACGCTAACCCTAGTTGTCCTGATGCTAACCCTAGTTGTCCTGACGCTAACCCTAGTTGTCCTGATGCTAACCCTACTTGTCCTGACGCTAACCCTACTTGTCCTGACGCTAACCCTAGTTGTCCTGACGCTAACCCTACTTGTCCTGACGCTAACCCTACTTGTCCTGACGCTAACCCTACTTGTCCTGACGCTAACCCTAGTTGTCCTGACGCTAACCCTAGTTGTCCTGACGCTAACCCTACTTGTCCTGACGCTAACCCTAGTTGTCCTGACGCTAACCCTAGTTGTCCTGACGCTAACCCTACTTGTCCTGACGCTAACCCTAGTTGTCCTGACGCTAACCCTACTTGTCCTGACGCTAACCCTAGTTGTCCTGACGCTAACGCTACTTGTCCTGACGCTAACCCTAGTTGTCCTGACGCTAACCCTAGTTGTCCTGACGATAACCCTAGTTGTCCTGACACTAACCCTAGTTGTCCTGACGCTAACCCTAGTTGTCCTGACGCTAACCCTAGTTGTCCTGACGCTAACTCGAGTTGTCCTGACGCTAACCCGAGTTGTCCTGATGCTAACCCGAGTTGTCCTGACGCTAACCCGAGTTGTCCTGACGCTGACCCTAGTTGTCCTCACGCTAACCCGAGTTGTCCTGACGCTAACCCTAGTTGTCCTGACGCTAACCCTAGTTGTCCTGACGCTAACCCTAGTTGTCCTGATGATAACCCTAGATGTCCTGACGCTAACCCTACTTGTCCTGACGCTAACCCTAGTTGTCCTGACGCTAACCCTAGTTGTCCTGACGCTAACCCTAGATGTCCTGACGCTAACCCTACTTGTCCTGATGCTAACCCTACTTGTCCTGATGCTAACCCTAGTTGTCCTGACGCTAACCCTAGTTGTCCTGACGCTAACCCTAGTTGTCCTGACGCTAACCCTACTTGTCCTGACGCTAACCCTACTTGTCCTGACGCTAACCCTAGTTGTCCTGACGCTAACCCTACTTGTCCTGACGCTAACCCTAGTTGTCCTGACGCTAACCCTACTTGTCCTGAGGCTAACCCTAGTTGTCCTGACGCTAACCCTAGTTGTCCTGATGCTAACCCTACTTGTCCTGACGCTAACCCTAGTTGTCCTGACGCTAACCCTAGTTGTCCTGACGCTAACCCTAGTTGTCCTGACGCTAACCCTAGTTGTCCTGACCCTAACCCTAGTTGTCCTGACGCTAATCCTAGTTGTCCTGACGCTAACCCTAGTTGTCCTGACGCTAACCCTAGTTGTCCTGACGCTAACCCTAGTTGTCCTGACGGTAACCCTACTTGTCCTGACGCTAACCCTAGTTGTCCTGACGCTAACTCTAGTTGTCCTGACGCTAACCCTAGTTGTCGTGATGCTAACCCTAGTTGTCCTGACGCTAACCCTAGTTGTCCTGACGCTAACCCTAGTTGTCGTGACGCTAACCCTAGGTGTCCTGACGCTAAACCTAGTTGTCGTGACGCTAACCCTAGTTGTCCTGACGCTAACCCTAGTTGTCCTGACGCTAACATTAGTTGTCCTGACGCTAACCCTAGTTGTCCTGACGACAACCCTAGTTGTCGTGACGCTAACCCTAGTTGTCCTGACGCTAACCCTAGTTGTCCTGACGCTAACCCTAGTTGTCCTGGCGCTAACCCTAGTTGTCCTGACGCTAACCCTAGTTGTCCTGGCGCTAACCCTAGTTGTCCTGACGCTAACCCTAGTTGTCCTGGCGCTAACCCTAGTTGTCCTGGCGCTAACCCTAGTTGTCCTGGCGCTAACCCTAGTTGTCCTGGCGCTAAGCCTAGTTGTCCTGGCGCTAACCCTAGTTGTCCCGGCGCTAACCCTAGTTGTCCCGGCGCTAACCCTAGTTGTCCTGGCGCTAACCCTAGTTGTCCTGGAGCTAACCCTAGTTATCCTGGCGGTATCCCTAGTTGTCCTGGCGCTAACCCTAGTTGTCCTGGCGCTTACCCTAGTTGTCCTGGCGCTAACCCTAGTTGTCCTGGCGCTAACCCAAGTTGTAATGGCGCTAACCCTAGTTGTCCTGGTGCTAACCCTAGTTGTCCTGGCGCTAACCCTAGTTGTCCTGGCGCTAACCCTAGTTGTCCTGACGCTAAACCTAGTTGTCCTGACGCTAACCCTAGATGTCCTGACGCTAACCCTAGTTGTCCTGACGCTAACCCTAGTTGTCCTGACGCTAACCCTAGTTGTCCTGATGCTAACCGTAGTTGTCCTGACGCTAACCCTAGTTGTCCTGACGCTTACCCTAGTAGTCCTGACGCTAACCCTAGTTGTCCTGACGCTAACCCTAGTTGTCCTGGCGCTAACCCTAGTTGTCCTGGCGCTAACCCTAGTTGTCCTGACGCTAACCCTAGTTGTCCTGGCGCTAACCCTAGTTGTCCTGGCGGTAACCCTAGTTCTCCTGGCGCTAACCCTAGTTGTCCTGGCGCTAATCCTAGTTGTCCTGGCGCTAACCCTAGTTGTCCTGACGCTAACCCTAGTTGTCGTGACGCTAACCCTAGTTGTCCTGGCGCTAACCCTAGTTGTCCTGGCGCTAACCCTAGTTGTCCTGGCGCTAACCCTAGTTGTAATGGCGCTAAACCTATTTGTCCTGGTGCTAACCCTAGTTGTCCTGGCGCTAACCCTAGTTGTCCTGACGCTAACTCTAGTTGTCCTGGCGCTAACCCTAGTTGTCCTGGCGGTAACCCTAGTTCTCCTGGCGCTAACCCTAGTTGTCCTGGCGCTAATCCTAGTTGTCCTGGCGCTAACCCTAGTTGTCCTGACGCTAACCCTAGTTGTCGTGACGCTAACCCTAGTTGTCCTGGCGCTAACCCTAGTTGTCCTGGCGCTAACCCTAGTTGTCCTGGCGCTAACCCTAGTTGTCCTGGCGCTAACCCTAGTTGTAATGGTGCTAACCCTAGTTGTCCTGGCGCTAACCCTAGTTGTCCTGGCGCTAACCCTAGTTGTCCTGACGCTAACCCTAGTTGTCCTGACGCTAACCCTAGTTGTCCTGACGCTAACCCTAGTTGTCCTGGCGCTAACCCTAGTTGTCCTGGCGCTAACCCTAGTTGTAATGGCGCTAACCCTAGTTGTCCTGACGCTAACCCTAGTTTTCCTGACGCTAACCCTAGTTGTCCTGACGCTAACCCTAGTTGTCGTGACGCTAACCCTAGTTGTCCTTTCGCTAACCCTAGTTGTCCTGGCGCTAACCCTAGTTGTAATGGCGCTAAACCTAGTTGTCCTGGCGCTAACCCTAGTTGTCCTGGCGCTAACCCTAGTTGTCCTGGCGCTAACCCTAGTTGTCCTGACGCTAACCCTAGTTGTCCTGATGCTAACCCTAGTTGTCCTGACGCTAACCCTAGTTGTCCTGACGCTAACCCTAGTTGTCGTGACGCTAACCCTAATTTTCCTGACGCTAACCCTAGTTGTCCTGACGCTAACCCTAGTTGTCGTGACGCTAACCCTAGTTGTCCTGACGCTAACCCTAGTTGTCGTGACGCTAACCCTAGTTGTCCTGACGCTAACCCTAGTTGTCCTGACGCTAACCCTAGTTGTCGTGACGCTAACCCTAGTTGTCCTGACGCTAACCCTAGTTGTCGTGACGCTAACCCTAGTTGTCCTGACGCTAACCCTAGTTGTCCTGACGCTAACCCTAGTTGTCATGACGCTAACCCTAGTTGTCCTGACGCTAACCCTAGTTGTCCTGACGCTAACCCTAGTTGTCGTGACGCTAACCCTAGTTGTCCTGACGCTAACCCTAGTTGTCGTGACGCTAACCCTAGTTGTCCTGACGCTAACACTAGTTGTCGTGACTCTAACCCTAGTTGTCCTGACGCTAACCCTAGTTGTCCTGACGCTAACCCTAGTTGTCCTGACGCTAACCCTAGTTGTGTGACGCTAACTCTAGTTGTCCTGACGCTAACCCTAGTTGTGACGCTAACCCTAGTTGTCCTGACGCTAACCCTAGTTGTCCTGACGCTAACCATAGTTGTCCTGACGCTAACCCTAGTTGTCGTGACGCTAACCCTAGTTGTCCTGACGCTAACCCTAGTTGTCCTGACGCTAACCCTAGTTGTCCTGACGCTAACCCTAGTTGTCCTGATGCTAACCCTAGTTGTCCTGACGCTAACCCTAGTTGTCCTGACGCTAACCCTAGTTGTCCTGACTCTAACCCTAGTTGTCCTGACGCTAACCCTAGTTGTTCTGACGCTAACCCTAGTTGTCCTGATACTAACCCTAGTTGTCCTGGCGCTAACCCTAGTTGTCCTGGCGCTAACCCTAGTTGTCCTGACGCTAACCCTTGTTGTCCTGGCGCTAACCCTAATTGTCCTGACGCTAACCCTAGTTGTCCTGACGCTAACCATAGTTGTCCTGACGCTAACCCTAGTTGTCGTGACGCTAACCCTAGTTGTCCTGACGCTAACCCTAGTTGTCCTGACGCTAACCCTAGTTGTCCTGACGCTAACCCTAGTTGTCCTGATGCTAACCCTAGTTGTCCTGACGCTAACCCTAGTTGTCCTGACGCTAACCCTAGTTGTCCTGACTCTAACCCTAGTTGTCCTGACGCTAACCCTAGTTGTTCTGACGCTAACCCTAGTTGTCCTGATGCTAACCCTAGTTGTCCTGGCGCTAACCCTAGTTGTCCTGGCGCTAACCCTAGTTGTCCTGGCGCTAACCCTAGTTGTCCTGGCGCTAACCCTAGTTGTCCTGGCGCTAACTCTAGTTGTCCTGGCGCTAACCCTAGTTGTCCTGGCGCTAACCCTAGTTGTCCTGGTGCTAACCCTAGTTGTCCTGGCGCTAACCCTAGTTGTCCTGGCGCTAACCCTAGTTGTAATGGCGCTAACCCTAGTTGTCCTGGCGCTAACCCTAGTTGTCCTGGCGCTAACCCTAGTTGTCCTGACGCTAACCCTAGTTGTCCTGACGCTAACCCTAGTTGTCCTGACGCTAACCCTAGTTGTCCTGGCGCTAACCCTAGTTGTCCTGGCGCTAACCCTAGTTGTAATGGCGCTAACCCTAGTTGTCCTGACGCTAACCCTAGTTTTCCTGACGCTAACCCTAGTTGTCCTGACGCTAACCCTAGTTGTCGTGACGCTAACCCTAGTTGTCCTGGCACTAACCCTAGTTGTCCTGGCGCTAACCCTAGTTGTCCTGGCGCTAACCCTAGTTGTAATGGCGCTAAACCTAGTTGTCCTGGCGCTAACCCTAGTTGTCCTGGCGCTAACCCTAGTTGTCCTGGCGCTAACCCTAGTTGTCCTGGCGCTAACCCTAGTTGTCCTGACGCTAACCCTAGTTGTCCTGATGCTAACCCTAGTTGTCCTGACGCTAACCCTAGTTGTCCTGACGCTAACCCTAGTTGTCCTGACGCTAACCCTAGTTGTCGTGACGCTAACCCTAATTGTCCTGACGCTAACCCTAGTTGTCCTGACGCTAACCCTAGTTGTCGTGACGCTAACCCTAGTTGTCCTGACGCTAACCCTAGTTGTCGTGACGCTAACCCTAGTTGTCCTGACGCTAACCCTAGTTGTCCTGACGCTAACCCTAGTTGTCGTGACGCTAACCCTAGTTGTCCTGACGCTAACCCTAGTTGTCGTGACGCTAACCCTAGTTGTCCTGACGCTAACCCTAGTTGTCCTGACGCTAACCCTAGTTGTCGTGACGCTAACCCTAGTTGTCCTGACGCTAACCCTAGTTGTCCTGACGCTAACCCTAGTTGTCGTGACGCTAACCCTAGTTGTCCTGACGCTAACCCTAGTTGTCGTGACGCTAACCCTAGTTGTCCTGACGCTAACACTAGTTGTCGTGACTCTAACCGTAGTTGTCCTGACGCTAACCCTAGTTGTCCTGACGCTAACCCTAGTTGTGTGACGCTAACTCTAGTTGTCCTGACGCTAACCCTAGTTGTGACGCTAACCCTAGTTGTCCTGATGCTAACCCTAGTTGTCCTGACGCTAACCATAGTTGTCCTGACGCTAACCCTAGTTGTCGTGACGCTAACCCTAGTTGTCCTGACGCTAACCCTAGTTGTCCTGACGCTAACCCTAGTTGTCCTGACGCTAACCCTAGTTGTCCTGATGCTAACCCTAGTTGTCCTGACGCTAACCCTAGTTGTCCTGACGCTAACCCTAGTTGTCCTGACTCTAACCCTAGTTGTCCTGACGCTAACCCTAGTTGTTCTGACGCTAACCCTAGTTGTCCTGATACTAACCCTAGTTGTCCTGGCGCTAACCCTAGTTGTCCTGGCGCTAACCCTAGTTGTCCTGACGCTAACCCTTGTTGTCCTGGCGCTAACCCTAATTGTCCTGGCGCTAACACTAGTTGTCCTGGCGCTAACCCTAGTTGTCCTAGCGCTAACCCTAGTTGTCCTGGCGCTAACCCTAGTTGTCCTGGCGCTAACCCTAGTTGTCCCGGCGCTAACCCTAGTTGTCCCGGCGCTAACCCTAGTTGTCCTGGTGCTAACCCTAGTTGTCCTGGTGCTAACCCTAGTTGTCCCGGCGCTAACCCTAGTTGTCCCGGCGCTAACCCTAGTTGTCCTGGTGCTAACCCTAGTTGTCCTGGCGCTAACCCTAGTTGACCTGGCGCTTACCCTAGTTGTCCTGGCACTAACCCTAGTTGTCCTGGCGCTAACCCTAGTTGTAATGGCGCTAACCCTAGTTGTCCTGGTGCTATCCCTAGTTGTCCTGGCGCTAACCCTAGTTGTCCTGGCGCTAACCCTAGTTGTCCTGACGCTAACCCTAGTTGTCCTGACGCTAACCCTAGTTGTCCAGACGCTAACCCTAGTTGTCCTGACGCTAACCCTAGTTGTCCTGGCGCTAACCCTAGTTGTCCTGGCGCTAACCCTAGTTGTACTGGCGCTATCCCTAGTTGTCCTGGCGCTAACCCTAGTTGTCCTGGCGCTAACCATAGTTGTCCTGGCGCTAACCCTAGTTGTTCTGGCGCTAACCCTAGTTGTCCTGGCGCTAACCCTAGTTGTCCTGAAGCTAACCCTAGTTGTCCTGACGCTAACGCTAATTGTCCTGGCGCTAACCCTAGTTGTCCTGACGCTAACCCTAGTTTTACTGGCGCTAACCCTAGTTGTCCTGGCGCTAACCCTAGTTGTCCTGGCGCTAACCCTAGTTGTCCTGGATCTAACCCTAGTTGTCCTGGCGCTAACCCTAGTTGTCCTGGCGCTAACCCTAGTTGTCCTGGCGCTAACCCTAGCTGTGCTGGCGCTAACCCTAGTTGTCCTGGCGCTAACCCTAGTTGTCCTGGCGCTAACCCTAGTTGTCCTGACGCTAACCCTAGTTGTCCTGACGCTAACCCTAGTTGTCCTGACGCTAACCCTAGTTGTCGTGACGCTAACCCTAGTTGTCCTGACGCTAACCCTAGTTGTCGTGACGCTAACCCTAGTTGTCCTGACGCTAACACTAGTTGTCGTGACTCTAACCCTAGTTGTCCTGACGCTAACCCTAGTTGTCCTGACGCTAACCCTAGTTGTGTGACGCTAACTCTAGTTGTCCTGACGCTAACCCTAGTTGTGACGCTAACCCTAGTTGTCCTGACGCTAACCCTAGTTGTCCTGACGCTAACCATAGTTGTCCTGACGCTAACCCTAGTTGTCGTGACGCTAACCCTAGTTGTCCTGACGCTAACCCTAGTTGTCCTGACGCTAACCCTAGTTGTCCTGACGCTAACCCTAGTTGTCCTGATGCTAACCCTAGTTGTCCTGACGCTAACCCTAGTTGTCCTGACGCTAACCCTAGTTGTCCTGACTCTAACCCTAGTTGTCCTGACGCTAACCCTAGTTGTTCTGACGCTAACCCTAGTTGTCCTGATACTAACCCTAGTTGTCCTGGCGCTAACCCTAGTTGTCCTGGCGCTAACCCTAGTTGTCCTGACGCTAACCCTTGTTGTCCTGGCGCTAACCCTAATTGTCCTGGCGCTAACCCTAGTTGTCCTGGCGCTAACCCTAGTTGTCCTAGCGCTAACCCTAGTTGTCCTGGCGCTAACCCTAGTTGTCCTGGCGCTAACCCTAGTTGTCCCGGCGCTAACCCTAGTTGTCCCGGCGCTAACCCTAGTTGTCCTGGTGCTAACCCTAGTTGTCCTGGCGCTAACCCTAGTTGTCCCGGCGCTAACCCTAGTTGTCCCGGCGCTAACCCTAGTTGTCCTGGTGCTAACCCTAGTTGTCCTGGCGCTAACCCTAGTTGACCTGGCGCTTACCCTAGTTGTCCTGGCACTAACCCTAGTTGTCCTGGCGCTAACCCTAGTTGTAATGGCGCTAACCCTAGTTGTCCTGGTGCTATCCCTAGTTGTCCTGGCGCTAACCCTAGTTGTCCTGGCGCTAACCCTAGTTGTCCGGGCGCTAACCCTAGTTGTCCTGTCGCTAACTCTAGTTGTCCTGACGCTAACCCTAGTTGTCCTGACGCTAACCCTAGTTGTCCTGACGCTAACCCTAGTTGTCCTGACGCTAACCCTAGTTGTCCTGGCGCTATCCCTAGTTGTCCTGAAGCTAACCCTAGTTGTCCTGACGCTAACCCTAGTTGTCCTGAAGCTAACCCTAGTTGTCCTGACGCTAACGCTAGTTGTCCTGGCGCTAACCCTAGTTGTCCTGACGCTAACCCTAGTTTTACTGGCGCTAACCCTAGTTGTCCTGGCGCTAACCCTAGTTGTCCTGGCGCTAACCCTAGTTGTCCTGGCGCTAACCCTAGTTGTCCTGGCGCTAACCCTAGTTGTCCTGGCGCTAACCCTAGTTGTCCTGGCGCTAACCCTAGCTGTGCTGGCGCTAACCCTAGTTGTCCTGGCGCTAACCCTAGTTGTCCTGGCGCTAACCCTAGTTGTCCTGACGCTAACCCTAGTTGTCCTGACGCTAACCCTAGTTGTACTGACGCTAACCCTAGTTGTCCTGACGCTAACCCTAGTTGTCCTGACGCTAACCCTAGTTGTCGTGACGCTAACCCTAGTTGTCCTGACGCTAACCCTAGTTGTCGTGACGCTAACCCTAGTTGTCCTGACGCTAACCCTAGTTGTCCTGACGCTAACCCTAGTTGTCGTGACGCTAACCCTAGTTGTCCTGACGCTAACCCTAGTTGTCCTGACGCTAACCCTAGTTGTCGTGACGCTAACCCTAGTTGTCCTGACGCTAACCCTAGTTGTCGTGACGCTAACCCTAGTTGTCCTGACGCTAACACTAGTTGTCGTGACTCTAACCCTAGTTGTCCTGACGCTAACCCTAGTTGTCCTGACGCTAACCCTAGTTGTCCTGACGCTAACCCTAGTTGTGTGACGCTAACTCTAGTTGTCCTGACGCTAACCCTAGTTGTGACGCTAACCCTAGTTGTCCTGACGCTAACCCTAGTTGTCCTGACGCTAACCATAGTTGTCCTGACGCTAACCCTAGTTGTCGTGACGCTAACCCTAGTTGTCCTGACGCTAACCCTAGTTGTCCTGACGCTAACCCTAGTTGTCCTGACGCTAACCCTAGTTGTCCTGATGCTAACCCTAGTTGTCCTGACGCTAACCCTAGTTGTCCTGACGCTAACCCTAGTTGTCCTGACTCTAACCCTAGTTGTCCTGATGCTAACCCTAGTTGTTCTGACGCTAACCCTAGTTGTCCTGATACTAACCCTAGTTGTCCTGGCGCTAACCCTAGTTGTCCTGGCGCTAACCCTAGTTGTCCTGACGCTAACCCTTGTTGTCCTGGCGCTAACCCTAATTGTCCTGACGCTAACCCTAGTTGTCCTGACGCTAACCATAGTTGTCCTGGCGCTAACCCTAGTTGTCCTGGCGCTAACCCTAGTTGTAATGGCGCTAACCCTAGTTGTCCTGACGCTAACCCTAGTTTTCCTGACGCTAACCCTAGTTGTCCTGACGCTAACCCTAGTTGTCGTGACGCTAACCCTAGTTGTCCTGGCGCTAACCCTAGTTGTCCTGGCGCTAACCCTAGTTGTCCTGGCGCTAACCCTAGTTGTAATGGCGCTAAACCTAGTTGTCCTGGCGCTAACCCTAGTTGTCCTGGCGCTAACCCTAGTTGTCCTGGCGCTAACCCTAGTTGTCCTGGCGCTAACCCTAGTTGTCCTGACGCTAACCCTAGTTGTCCTGATGCTAACCCTAGTTGTCCTGACGCTAACCCTAGTTGTCCTGACGCTAACCCTAGTTGTCCTGACGCTAACCCTAGTTGTCGTGACGCTAACCCTAATTGTCCTGACGCTAACCCTAGTTGTCCTGACGCTAACCCTAGTTGTCGTGACGCTAACCCTAGTTGTCCTGACGCTAACCCTAGTTGTCGTGACGCTAACCCTAGTTGTCCTGACGCTAACCCTAGTTGTCCTGACGCTAACCCTAGTTGTCGTGACGCTAACCCTAGTTGTCCTGACGCTAACCCTAGTTGTCGTGACGCTAACCCTAGTTGTCCTGACGCTAACCCTAGTTGTCCTGACGCTAACCCTAGTTGTCGTGACGCTAACCCTAGTTGTCCTGACGCTAACCCTAGTTGTCCTGACGCTAACCCTAGTTGTCGTGACGCTAACCCTAGTTGTCCTGACGCTAACCCTAGTTGTCGTGACGCTAACCCTAGTTGTCCTGACGCTAACACTAGTTGTCGTGACTCTAACCCTAGTTGTCCTGACGCTAACCCTAGTTGTCCTGACGCTAACCCTAGTTGTGTGACGCTAACTCTAGTTGTCCTGACGCTAACCCTAGTTGTGACGCTAACCCTAGTTGTCCTGACGCTAACCCTAGTTGTCCTGACGCTAACCATAGTTGTCCTGACGCTAACCCTAGTTGTCGTGACGCTAACCCTAGTTGTCCTGACGCTAACCCTAGTTGTCCTGACGCTAACCCTAGTTGTCCTGACGCTAACCCTAGTTGTCCTGATGCTAACCCTAGTTGTCCTGACGCTAACCCTAGTTGTCCTGACGCTAACCCTAGTTGTCCTGACTCTAACCCTAGTTGTCCTGACGCTAACCCTAGTTGTTCTGACGCTAACCCTAGTTGTCCTGATACTAACCCTAGTTGTCCTGGCGCTAACCCTAGTTGTCCTGGCGCTAACCCTAGTTGTCCTGACGCTAACCCTTGTTGTCCTGGCGCTAACCCTAATTGTCCTGGCGCTAACCCTAGTTGTCCTGGCGCTAACCCTAGTTGTCCTAGCGCTAACCCTAGTTGTCCTGGCGCTAACCCTAGTTGTCCTGGCGCTAACCCTAGTTGTCCCGGCGCTAACCCTAGTTGTCCCGGCGCTAACCCTAGTTGTCCTGGTGCTAACCCTAGTTGTCCTGGTGCTAACCCTAGTTGTCCCGGCGCTAACCCTAGTTGTCCCGGCGCTAACCCTAGTTGTCCTGGTGCTAACCCTAGTTGTCCTGGCGCTAACCCTAGTTGACCTGGCGCTTACCCTAGTTGTCCTGGCACTAACCCTAGTTGTCCTGGCGCTAACCCTAGTTGTAATGGCGCTAACCCTAGTTGTCCTGGTGCTATCCCTAGTTGTCCTGGCGCTAACCCTAGTTGTCCTGGCGCTAACCCTAGTTGTCCTGGCGCTAACCCTAGTTGTCCTGTCGCTAACTCTAGTTGTCCTGACGCTAACCCTAGTTGTCCTGACGCTAACCCTAGTTGTCCTGACGCTAACCCTAGTTGTCCTGACGCTAACCCTAGTTGTCCTGACGCTAACCCTAGTTGTCCAGACGCTAACCCTAGTTGTCCTGACGCTAACCCTAGTTGTCCTGGCGCTAACCCTAGTTGTCCTGGCGCTAACCCTAGTTGTCCTGGCGCTATCCCTAGTTGTCCTGGCGCTAACCCTAGTTGTCCTGGCGCTAACCATAGTTGTCCTGGCGCTAACCCTAGTTGTTCTGGCGCTAACCCTAGTTGTCCTGGCGCTAACCCTAGTTGTCCTGAAGCTAACCCTAGTTGTCCTGACGCTAACGCTAATTGTCCTGGCGCTAACCCTAGTTGTCCTGACGCTAACCCTAGTTTTACTGGCGCTAACCCTAGTTGTCCTGGCGCTAACCCTAGTTGTCCTGGCGCTAACCCTAGTTGTCCTGGATCTAACCCTAGTTGTCCTGGCGCTAACCCTAGTTGTCCTGGCGCTAACCCTAGTTGTCCTGGCGCTAACCCTAGCTGTGCTGGCGCTAACCCTAGTTGTCCTGGCGCTAACCCTAGTTGTCCTGGCGCTAACCCTAGTTGTCCTGACGCTAACCCTAGTTGTCCTGACGCTAACCCTAGTTGTCCTGACGCTAACCCTAGTTGTCGTGACGCTAACCCTAGTTGTCCTGACGCTAACCCTAGTTGTCGTGACGCTAACCCTAGTTGTCCTGACGCTAACACTAGTTGTCGTGACTCTAACCCTAGTTGTCCTGACGCTAACCCTAGTTGTCCTGACGCTAACCCTAGTTGTGTGACGCTAACTCTAGTTGTCCTGACGCTAACCCTAGTTGTGACGCTAACCCTAGTTGTCCTGACGCTAACCCTAGTTGTCCTGACGCTAACCATAGTTGTCCTGACGCTAACCCTAGTTGTCGTGACGCTAACCCTAGTTGTCCTGACGCTAACCCTAGTTGTCCTGACGCTAACCCTAGTTGTCCTGACGCTAACCCTAGTTGTCCTGATGCTAACCCTAGTTGTCCTGACGCTAACCCTAGTTGTCCTGACGCTAACCCTAGTTGTCCTGACTCTAACCCTAGTTGTCCTGACGCTAACCCTAGTTGTTCTGACGCTAACCCTAGTTGTCCTGATACTAACCCTAGTTGTCCTGGCGCTAACCCTAGTTGTCCTGGCGCTAACCCTAGTTGTCCTGACGCTAACCCTTGTTGTCCTGGCGCTAACCCTAATTGTCCTGGCGCTAACCCTAGTTGTCCTGGCGCTAACCCTAGTTGTCCTAGCGCTAACCCTAGTTGTCCTGGCGCTAACCCTAGTTGTCCTGGCGCTAACCCTAGTTGTCCCGGCGCCAACCCTAGTTGTCCCGGCGCTAACCCTAGTTGTCCTGGTGCTAACCCTAGTTGTCCTGGCGCTAACCCTAGTTGTCCCGGCGCTAACCCTAGTTGTCCCGGCGCTAACCCTAGTTGTCCTGGTGCTAACCCTAGTTGTCCTGGCGCTAACCCTAGTTGACCTGGCGCTTACCCTAGTTGTCCTGGCACTAACCCTAGTTGTCCTGGCGCTAACCCTAGTTGTAATGGCGCTAACCCTAGTTGTCCTGGTGCTATCCCTAGTTGTCCTGGCGCTAACCCTAGTTGTCCTGGCGCTAACCCTAGTTGTCCTGGCGCTAACCCTAGTTGTCCTGTCGCTAACTCTAGTTGTCCTGACGCTAACCCTAGTTGTCCTGACGCTAACCCTAGTTGTCCTGACGCTAACCCTAGTTGTCCTGACGCTAACCCTAGTTGTCCTGACGCTAACCCTAGTTGTCCAGACGCTAACCCTAGTTGTCCTGACGCTAACCCTAGTTGTCCTGACGCTAACCCTAGTTGTCCTGGCGCTATCCCTAGTTGTCCTGGCGCTAACCCTAGTTGTCCTGGCGCTAACCATAGTTGTCCTGGCGCTAACCCTAGTTGTTCTGGCGCTAACCCTAGTTGTCCTGGCGCTAACCATAGTTGTCCTGGCGCTAACCCTAGTTGTTCTGGCGCTAACCCTAGTTGTCCTGGCGCTAACCCTAGTTGTCCTGAAGCTAACCCTAGTTGTCCTGACGCTAACGCTAATTGTCCTGGCGCTAACCCTAGTTGTCCTGACGCTAACCCTAGTTTTACTGGCGCTAACCCTAGTTGTCCTGGCGCTAACCCTAGTTGTCCTGGCGCTAACCCTAGTTGTCCTGGATCTAACCCTAGTTGTCCTGGCGCTAACCCTAGTTGTCCTGGCGCTAACCCTAGTTGTCCTGGCGCTAACCCTAGCTGTGCTGGCGCTAACCCTAGTTGTCCTGGCGCTAACCCTAGTTGTCCTGGCGCTAACCCTAGTTGTCCTGACGCTAACCCTAGTTGTCCTGACGCTAACCCTAGTTGTCCTGACGCTAACCCTAGTTGTCGTGACGCTAACCCTAGTTGTCCTGACGCTAACCCTAGTTGTCGTGACGCTAACCCTAGTTGTCCTGACGCTAACACTAGTTGTCGTGACTCTAACCCTAGTTGTCCTGACGCTAACCCTAGTTGTCCTGACGCTAACCCTAGTTGTGTGACGCTAACTCTAGTTGTCCTGACGCTAACCCTAGTTGTGACGCTAACCCTAGTTGTCCTGACGCTAACCCTAGTTGTCCTGACGCTAACCATAGTTGTCCTGACGCTAACCCTAGTTGTCGTGACGCTAACCCTAGTTGTCCTGACGCTAACCCTAGTTGTCCTGACGCTAACCCTAGTTGTCCTGACGCTAACCCTAGTTGTCCTGATGCTAACCCTAGTTGTCCTGACGCTAACCCTAGTTGTCCTGACGCTAACCCTAGTTGTCCTGACTCTAACCCTAGTTGTCCTGACGCTAACCCTAGTTGTTCTGACGCTAACCCTAGTTGTCCTGATACTAACCCTAGTTGTCCTGGCGCTAACCCTAGTTGTCCTGGCGCTAACCCTAGTTGTCCTGACGCTAACCCTTGTTGTCCTGGCGCTAACCCTAATTGTCCTGGCGCTAACCCTAGTTGTCCTGGCGCTAACCCTAGTTGTCCTAGCGCTAACCCTAGTTGTCCTGGCGCTAACCCTAGTTGTCCTGGCGCTAACCCTAGTTGTCCCGGCGCCAACCCTAGTTGTCCCGGCGCTAACCCTAGTTGTCCTGGTGCTAACCCTAGTTGTCCTGGCGCTAACCCTAGTTGTCCCGGCGCTAACCCTAGTTGTCCCGGCGCTAACCCTAGTTGTCCTGGTGCTAACCCTAGTTGTCCTGGCGCTAACCCTAGTTGACCTGGCGCTTACCCTAGTTGTCCTGGCACTAACCCTAGTTGTCCTGGCGCTAACCCTAGTTGTAATGGCGCTAACCCTAGTTGTCCTGGTGCTATCCCTAGTTGTCCTGGCGCTAACCCTAGTTGTCCTGGCGCTAACCCTAGTTGTCCTGGCGCTAACCCTAGTTGTCCTGTCGCTAACTCTAGTTGTCCTGACGCTAACCCTAGTTGTCCTGACGCTAACCCTAGTTGTCCTGACGCTAACCCTAGTTGTCCTGACGCTAACCCTAGTTGTCCTGACGCTAACCCTAGTTGTCCAGACGCTAACCCTAGTTGTCCTGACGCTAACCCTAGTTGTCCTGACGCTAACCCTAGTTGTCCTGGCGCTATCCCTAGTTGTCCTGGCGCTAACCCTAGTTGTCCTGGCGCTAACCATAGTTGTCCTGGCGCTAACCCTAGTTGTTCTGGCGCTAACCCTAGTTGTCCTGGCGCTAACCCTAGTTGTCCTGAAGCTAACCCTAGTTGTCCTGACGCTAACGCTAGTTGTCCTGGCGCTAACCCTAGTTGTCCTGACGCTAACCCTAGTTTTACTGGCGCTAACCCTAGTTGTCCTGGCGCTAACCCTAGTTGTCCTGGCGCTAACCCTAGTTGTCCTGGCGCTAACCCTAGTTGTCCTGGCGCTAACCCTAGTTGTCCTGGCGCTAACCCTAGCTGTGCTGGCGCTAACCCTAGTTGTCCTGGCGCTAACCCTAGTTGTCCTGGCGCTAACCCTAGTTGTCCTGACGCTAACCCTAGTTGTCCTGACGCTAACCCTAGTTGTACTGACGCTAACCCTAGTTGTCCTGGCGCTCACCCTAGTTGTCCTGGCGCTAACCCTAGTTGTCCTGGCGCTAACCCTAGTTGTCCTGGCGCTAACCCTAGTTGTCCTAGCGCTAACCCTAGTTGTCCTGGCACTAACCCTAGTTGTCCTGGCGCTAACCCTAGTTGTCCTGGCGCTAACCCTAGTTATCCTGGCGCTAACCCTAGTTGTCCTGATGCTAACCCTAGTTGTCCTGACGCTAACCCTAGTTGTCCTGGCGCTAACCCTAGTTGTCCTGGCGCTAACCCTAGTTGTCCTGGCGCTAACCCTAGTTGTCCTGACGCTAACCCTAGTTGTCCTGACGCTAACCCTAGTTGTCCTGGCGCTAACCCTAGTTGTCCTGGCGCTAACCCTAGTTGTCCTGACGCTAACCCTAGTTGTTGTGACGCTATCTCTAGTTGTCCTGACGCTAACCCTAGTTGTGACGCTAACCCTTGTTGTCCTGACGCTAACCCTAGTTGTCCTGACGCTAACCCTAGTTGTCGTGACGCTAACCCTAGTTGTCCTGACGCTAACCCTAGTTGTCCTGACGCTAACCCTAGCTGTCCTGACGCTAACCCTAGTTGTCCTGACGCTAACCCTAGTTGTCCTGACGCTAACCCTAGTTGTCCTGACGCTAACTCTAGTTGTCCTGACTCTAACCCTAGTTGTCCGGACTCTAACCCTAGTTGTTCTGACGCTAACCCTAGTTGTCCTGACGCTAACCCTAGTTGTCCTGACGCTAACCCTAGTTGTCCTGACGCTAACCCTAGTTGTCCTGGCGCTAACCCTAGTTGTCCTGGCGCTAACCCTAGTTGTCCTGACGCTAACCCTAGTTGTCCTGGCGCTAACCCTAGTTGTCCTGGCGCTAACCCTAGTTGTCCTGGCGCTAACCCTAGTTGTCCTGGCGCTAACCCTAGTTGTCCTGGCGCTAACCCTAGTTGTCACGGCGCTAACCCTAGTTGTCCTGGCGCTAACCCTAGTTGTCCTGGCGCTAACCCTAGTTGTCCTGGCGCTAACCCTAGTTGTCCTGGCGCTAACCCTAGTTGTCACGGCGCTAACCCTAGTTGTCCTGGCGCTAACCCTAGTTGTCCTGGCGCTAACCCTAGTTGTCCTGGCGCTAACCCTAGTTGTCCTGGCGGTAACCCTAGTTGTCCTGGCGCTAACCCTAGTTGTCCTGGCGCTAACCCTAGTTGTCACGGCGCTAACCCTAGTTGTCCTGGCGCTAACCCTAGTTGTCCTGGCGCTAACCCTAGTTGTCCTGGCGCTAACCCTAGTTGTCCTGGCGGTAACCCTAGTTGTCCTGGCGCTAACCCTAGTTGTCCTGGCGCTAACCCTAGTTGTAATGGCGCTAACCCTAGTTGTCCTGGTGCTATCCCTAGTTGTCCTGGCGCTAACCCTAGTTGTCCTGGCGCTAACCCTAGTTGTCCTGGCGCTAACCCTAGTTGTCCTGACGCTAACCCTAGTTGTCCTGACGCTAACCCTAGTTGTACTGACGCTAACCCTAGTTGTCCTGGCGCTCACCCTAGTTGTCCTGGCGCTAACCCTAGTTGTCCTGGCGCTAACCCTAGTTGTCCTGGCGCTAACCCTAGTTGTCCTAGCGCTAACCCTAGTTGTCCTGGCACTAACCCTAGTTGTCCTGGCGCTAACCCTAGTTGTCCTGGCGCTAACCCTAGTTATCCTGGCGCTAACCCTAGTTGTCCTGATGCTAACCCTAGTTGTCCTGACGCTAACCCTAGTTGTCCTGGCGCTAACCCTAGTTGTCCTGGCGCTAACCCTAGTTGTCCTGGCGCTAACCCTAGTTGTCCTGACGCTAACCCTAGTTGTCCTGACGCTAACCCTAGTTGTCCTGGCGCTAACCCTAGTTGTCCTGGCGCTAACCCTAGTTGTCCTGACGCTAACCCTAGTTGTTGTGACGCTATCTCTAGTTGTCCTGACGCTAACCCTAGTTGTGACGCTAACCCTTGTTGTCCTGACGCTAACACTAGTTGTCCTGACGCTAACCCTAGTTGTCGTGACGCTAACCCTAGTTGTCCTGACGCTAACCCTAGTTGTCCTGACGCTAACCCTAGCTGTCCTGACGCTAACCCTAGTTGTCCTGACGCTAACCCTAGTTGTCCTGACGCTAACCCTAGTTGTCCTGACGCTAACTCTAGTTGTCCTGACTCTAACCCTAGTTGTCCGGACTCTAACCCTAGTTGTTCTGACGCTAACCCTAGTTGTCCTGACGCTAACCCTAGTTGTCCTGACGCTAACCCTAGTTGTCCTGACGCTAACCCTAGTTGTCCTGGCGCTAACCCTAGTTGTCCTGGCGCTAACCCTAGTTGTCCTGACGCTAACCCTAGTTGTCCTGGCGCTAACCCTAGTTGTCCTGGCGCTAACCCTAGTTGTCCTGGCGCTAACCCTAGTTGTCCTGGCGCTAACCCTAGTTGTCCTGGCGCTAACCCTAGTTGTCACGGCGCTAACCCTAGTTGTCCTGGCGCTAACCCTAGTTGTCCTGGCGCTAACCCTAGTTGTCCTGGCGCTAACCCTAGTTGTCCTGGCGGTAACCCTAGTTGTCCTGGCGCTAACCCTAGTTGACCTGGCGCTTACCCTAGTTTTCCTGGCGCTAACCCTAGTTGTCCTGGCGCTAACCCTAGTTGTAATGGCGCTAACCCTAGTTGTCCTGGTGCTATCCCTAGTTGTCCTGGCGCTAACCCTAGTTGTCCTGGCGCTAACCCTAGTTGTCCTGGCGCTAACCCTAGTTGTCCTGGCGCTAACCCTAGTTTTCCTGACGCTAACCCTACTTGTCCTGACGCTAACCCTAGTTGTCCTGACTCCAACCCTAGTTGTCCTGATGCCAACCCTAGTTGTCCTGACGCTAACCGTAGTTGTCCTGATGCTAACCCTAGTTGTCCTGACGCTAACGCTAGTTGTCCTGACGCTAACTCTAGTTGTCCTGACGCTAACCCTAGTTGTCCTGACGCTAACCCTAGTTGTCCTGATGCTAACCCTAGTTGTCCTTACGCTAACCCTAGTTGTCCTGACGCTAACCCTAGTTGTCCTGACGCTAACCCTAGTTGTCCTGACGCTAACCCTAGTTGTCCTGACGTTAACCCTAGTTGTCCTGACGCTAACCCGAGTTGTCCTGACGCTAACCCGAGTTGTCCTGACGCTAACCCGAGTTGTCCTGACGCTAACCCGAGTTATCCTGACGCTAACCCGAGTTGTCCTGACGATAACCCGAGTTGTCCTGACGCTAACCAGAGTTGTCCTGACGCTAACCCGAGTTGTCCTGACGCTAACCCTAATTGTCCTGACGCTAACCCTAGTTGTCCTGACGCTAACCCTACTTGTCCTGACTCTAACCCTAGTTGTCCTGACGCTAACCCTAGTTGTCCTGACGCTAACCCTACTTGTCCTGACGCTAACCCTAGTTGTCCTGACGCTAACCCTACTTGTCCTGACGCTAACCATAGTTGTCCTGACGCTAACCCTACTTGTCCTGACGCTAACCCTAGTTGTCCTGACGCTAACCCTAGTTGTCCTGATGCTAACCCTAGTTGTCCTGACGCTAAACCTAGTTGTCCTGACGCTAACCCTAGTTGTCCTGACGCTAACCCTAGTTGTCCTGACGCTAACCCTACTTGTCCTGACGCTAACCCTAGTTGTCCTGACGCTAACCCTAGTTGTCCTGACGCTAACCCTTGTTGTCCTGACGCTAACCCTACTTGTCCTGATGCTAAACCTAGTTGTCCTGACGCTAAACCTAGCTGTCCTGACGCTAACCCTAGTTGTCCTGACACTAACCCTAGTTGTCCTGACGCTAACCCTAGTTGTCCTGACGCTAACCCTACTTGTCCTCACGCTAACCCTAGTTGTACTGACGCTAACCCTAGTTGTCCTGACGCTAACCCTAGTTGTCCTGACGCTAACCCTAGTTGTCCTGACGCCTACCCTAGTTGTCCTGACGCCAACCCTAGTTGTCCTGACTCCAACCCTAGTTGTCCTGATGCCAACCCTAGTTGTCCTGACGCTAACCCTAGTTGTCCTGACGCCAACCCTAGTTGTCCTGACACCAACCCTAGTTGTCCTGACGCCAACCCTAGTTGTCCTGACTCTAACCCGAGTTGTCCTGACGCTAACCCGAGTTGTCCTGACGCTAACGCGAGTTGTCCTGACGCTAACGCGAGTTGTCCTGACGCTAACCCGAGTTGTTCTGACGCTAACCCGAGTTGTCCTGACGCTAACCCGAGATGTCCTGACGCTAACCCGAGTTGTCCTGAAGCTAACCCGAGTTGTCCTGACGCTAACCCTAGTTGTCCTGATGCCAACCCTAGTTGTCCTGACGCTAACCCTAGTTGTCCTGACGCTAACCCTTGTTGTCCTGACGCTAACCCTAGTTGTCCTGACGCTAACCCTACTTGTCCTGACGCTAACCCTAGTTTTCCTGACGCTATCCCTAGTTGTCCTGACGCTAACCCTACTTGTCCTGACGCTAACCCTAGTTGTCCTGACGCTAACCCTAGTTGTCCTGACGCTAACCCTACTTGTCCTGACGCTAACCCTAGTTGTCCTGACGCTAACCCTAGTTGTCCTGACACTAACCCTTCTTGTCCTGACGCTAACCCTAGTTGTCCTGACGCTAACCCTAATTGTCCTGACGCTAACCCTAGTTGTCCTGACGCTTACCCTAGTTATCCTGACGCTAACCCTAGTTGTCCTGACGCTAACCCTAGTTGTCCTGAAGCTAACCCTAGTTGTCCTGATGCTTACCCTAGTTGTCCTGATGCTAACCCTAGTTGTCCTGATGCTAACCTAGATGTCCTGACGCTAACCCTACTTGTCCTGACGCTAACTCTGGTTGTCCTGACGCTAACCCTAGTTGTCCTGACGCTAACCCTAGTTGTCCTGACGCTAACCCTAGTTGTCCTGACGCTAACCCGAGATGTCCTGACGCTAACTCTGGTTGTCCTGACGCTAACCCTAGTTGTCCTGACGCTAACTCTGGTTGTCCTGACGCTAACCCTAGTTGTCCTGACGCTAACCCTAGTTGTCCTGACGCTAACCCTAGTTGTCCTGACGCTAACCCGAGATGTCCTGACGCTAACCCGAGTTGTCCTGACGCTAACCCGAGTTGTCCTGACGCTAACCCGAGTTGTCCTGACGCTAACCCGAGTTGTCCTGATGCTAACCCGAGTTGTCCTGAAGCGAACCCGAGTTGTCCTGACGCTAACCCGAGTTGTCCTGACGCTAACCCTAATTGTCCTGACGCGAACCCGAGTTGTCCTGATGCTAACCCTAGTTGTCCTGACGCTAACCCTAGTTGTCCTGACGCTAACCCTACTTGTCCTGACGCTAACCCTAGTTTTCCTGACGCTAACCCTAGTTGTCCTGACGCTAACCCTAGTTGTCCTGACGCTAACCCTAGTTTTCCTGACGCTAACCCTACTTGTCCTGACGCTAACCCTAGTTGTCCTGACGCTAACCCTAGTTGTCCTGACGCTAACCCTAGTTGTCCTGATGCTAACCCTAGTTGTCCTGACGTTAACCCTAGTTGTCCTGACGCTAACCCGAGTTGTCCTGACGCTAACCCGAGTTGTCCTGACGCTAACCCGAGTTGTCCTGACGCTAACCCGAGTTATCCTGACGCTAACCCGAGTTGTCCTGACGCTAACTCGAGTTGTCCTGACGCTAACCCGATTTGTCCTGACACTAACCCGAGTTGTCCTGACGCTAACCCGAGTTGTCCTGATGCTAACCCTAATTGTCCTGACGCTAACCCTAATTGCCCTGACGCTAACCCTAGTTGTACTGACGCTAACCCTAGTTGTCCTGACGCTAACCCGAGTTGTCCTGACGCTAACCCTAGTTGTCCTGATGCTAACCCTAGTTGTCCTGACGCCTACCCTAGTTGTCCTGACGCCAACCCTAGTTGTCCTGACGCCAACCCTAGTTGTCCTGATGCTAACCCTAGTTGTCCTGACGCTAACCCTAGTTGTCCTGACGCTAACCCTACTTGTCCTGACGCTAACCCTGGTTGTCCTGACGCTAACCCTAGTTGTCCTGACGCTAACCCTAGTTGTCCTGACGCTAACCCTAGTTGTACTGACGCTAACCCTAGTTGTCCTGACGCTAACCCGAGTTGTCCTGACGCTAACCCGAGTTGTCCTGACGCTAACCCGAGTTGTCCTGACGCTAACCCGAGTTTTCCTGACGCTAACCCGAGTTGTCCTGACGATAACCCGAGTTGTCCTGACGCTAACCCGAGTTGTCCTGACGCTAACCCGAGTTGTCCTGGCGCTAACCCTAGTTGTCACGGCGCTAACCCTAGTTGTCCTGGCGCTAACCCTAGTTGTCCTGGCGCTAACCCTAGTTGTCCTGGCGCTAACCCTAGTTGTCCTGGCGGTAACCCTAGTTGTCCTGGCGCTAACCCTAGTTGACCTGGCGCTTACCCTAGTTTTCCTGGCGCTAACCCTAGTTGTCCTGGCGCTAACCCTAGTTGTAATGGCGCTAACCCTAGTTGTCCTGGTGCTATCCCTAGTTGTCCTGGCGCTAACCCTAGTTGTCCTGGCGCTAACCCTAGTTGTCCTGGCGCTAACCCTAGTTGTCCTGGCGCTAACCCTAGTTTTCCTGACGCTAACCCTACTTGTCCTGACGCTAACCCTAGTTGTCCTGACTCCAACCCTAGTTGTCCTGATGCCAACCCTAGTTGTCCTGACGCTAACCCTAGTTGTCCTGATGCTAACCCTAGTTGTCCTGACGCTAACGCTAGTTGTCCTGACGCTAACTCTAGTTGTCCTGACGCTAACCCTAGTTGTCCTGACGCTAACCCTAGTTGTCCTGATGCTAACCCTAGTTGTCCTTACGCTAACCCTAGTTGTCCTGACGCTAACCCTAGTTGTCCTGACGCTAACCCTAGTTGTCCTGACGTTAACCCTAGTTGTCCTGACGCTAACCCGAGTTGTCCTGACGCTAACCCGAGTTGTCCTGACGCTAACCCGAGTTGTCCTGACGCTAACCCGAGTTATCCTGACGCTAACCCGAGTTGTCCTGACGATAACCCGAGTTGTCCTGACGCTAACCAGAGTTGTCCTGACGCTAACCCGAGTTGTCCTGACGCTAACCCTAATTGTCCTGACGCTAACCCTAGTTGTCCTGACGCTAACCCTACTTGTCCTGACTCTAACCCTAGTTGTCCTGACGCTAACCCTAGTTGTCCTGACGCTAACCCTACTTGTCCTGACGCTAACCCTAGTTGTCCTGACGCTAACCCTACTTGTCCTGACGCTAACCCTACTTGTCCTGACGCTAACCATAGTTGTCCTGACGCTAACCCTACTTGTCCTGACGCTAACCCTAGTTGTCCTGACGCTAACCCTAGTTGTCCTGATGCTAACCCTAGTTGTCCTGACGCTAAACCTAGTTGTCCTGACGCTAACCCTAGTTGTCCTGACGCTAACCCTAGTTGTCCTGACGCTAACCCTACTTGTCCTGACGCTAACCCTAGTTGTCCTGACGCTAACCCTAGTTGTCCTGACGCTAACCCTTGTTGTCCTGACGCTAACCCTACTTGTCCTGATGCTAAACCTAGTTGTCCTGACGCTAAACCTAGCTGTCCTGACGCTAAACCTAGTTGTCCTGACACTAACCCTAGTTGTCCTGACGCTAACCCTAGTTGTCCTGACGCTAACCCTACTTGTCCTCACGCTAACCCTAGTTGTACTGACGCTAACCCTAGTTGTCCTGACGCTAACCCTAGTTGTCCTGACGCTAACCCTAGTTGTCCTGACGCCTACCCTAGTTGTCCTGACGCCAACCCTAGTTGTCCTGACTCCAACCCTAGTTGTCCTGATGCCAACCCTAGTTGTCCTGACGCTAACCCTAGTTGTCCTGACGCCAACCCTAGTTGTCCTGACACCAACCCTAGTTGTCCTGACGCCAACCCTAGTTGTCCTGACTCTAACCCGAGTTGTCCTGACGCTAACCCGAGTTGTCCTGACGCTAACGCGAGTTGTCCTGACGCTAACGCGAGTTGTCCTGACGCTAACCCGAGTTGTTCTGACGCTAACCCGAGTTGTCCTGACGCTAACCCGAGATGTCCTGACGCTAACCCGAGTTGTCCTGAAGCTAACCCGAGTTGTCCTGACGCTAACCCTAGTTGTCCTGATGCCAACCCTAGTTGTCCTGACGCTAACCCTAGTTGTCCTGACGCTAACCCTTGTTGTCCTGACGCTAACCCTAGTTGTCCTGACGCTAACCCTACTTGTCCTGACGCTAACCCTAGTTTTCCTGACGCTATCCCTAGTTGTCCTGACGCTAACCCTACTTGTCCTGACGCTAACCCTAGTTGTCCTGACGCTAACCCTAGTTGTCCTGACGCTAACCCTACTTGTCCTGACGCTAACCCTAGTTGTCCTGACGCTAACCCTAGTTGTCCTGACACTAACCCTTCTTGTCCTGACGCTAACCCTAGTTGTCCTGACGCTAACCCTAATTGTCCTGACGCTAACCCTAGTTGTCCTGACGCTTACCCTAGTTATCCTGACGCTAACCCTAGTTGTCCTGACGCTAACCCTAGTTGTCCTGAAGCTAACCCTAGTTGTCCTGATGCTTACCCTAGTTGTCCTGATGCTAACCCTAGTTGTCCTGATGCTAACCTAGATGTCCTGACGCTAACCCTACTTGTCCTGACGCTAACTCTGGTTGTCCTGACGCTAACCCTAGTTGTCCTGACGCTAACCCTAGTTGTCCTGACGCTAACCCTAGTTGTCCTGACGCTAACCCGAGATGTCCTGACGCTAACTCTGGTTGTCCTGACGCTAACCCTAGTTGTCCTGACGCTAACTCTGGTTGTCCTGACGCTAACCCTAGTTGTCCTGACGCTAACCCTAGTTGTCCTGACGCTAACCCTAGTTGTCCTGACGCTAACCCGAGATGTCCTGACGCTAACCCGAGTTGTCCTGACGCTAACCCGAGTTGTCCTGACGCTAACCCGAGTTGTCCTGACGCTAACCCGAGTTGTCCTGATGCTAACCCGAGTTGTCCTGAAGCGAACCCGAGTTGTCCTGACGCTAACCCGAGTTGTCCTGACGCTAACCCTAATTGTCCTGACGCGAACCCGAGTTGTCCTGATGCTAACCCTAGTTGTCCTGACGCTAACCCTAGTTGTCCTGACGCTAACCCTACTTGTCCTGACGCTAACCCTAGTTTTCCTGACGCTAACCCTAGTTGTCCTGACGCTAACCCTAGTTGTCCTGACGCTAACCCTAGTTTTCCTGACGCTAACCCTACTTGTCCTGACGCTAACCCTAGTTGTCCTGACGCTAACCCTAGTTGTCCTGACGCTAACCCTAGTTGTCCTGATGCTAACCCTAGTTGTCCTGACGTTAACCCTAGTTGTCCTGACGCTAACCCGAGTTGTCCTGACGCTAACCCGAGTTGTCCTGACGCTAACCCGAGTTGTCCTGACGCTAACCCGAGTTATCCTGACGCTAACCCGAGTTGTCCTGACGCTAACTCGAGTTGTCCTGACGCTAACCCGATTTGTCCTGACACTAACCCGAGTTGTCCTGACGCTAACCCGAGTTGTCCTGATGCTAACCCTAATTGTCCTGACGCTAACCCTAATTGCCCTGACGCTAACCCTAGTTGTACTGACGCTAACCCTAGTTGTCCTGACGCTAACCCGAGTTGTCCTGACGCTAACCCTAGTTGTCCTGATGCTAACCCTAGTTGTCCTGACGCCTACCCTAGTTGTCCTGACGCCAACCCTAGTTGTCCTGACGCCAACCCTAGTTGTCCTGATGCTAACCCTAGTTGTCCTGACGCTAACCCTAGTTGTCCTGACGCTAACCCTACTTGTCCTGACGCTAACCCTGGTTGTCCTGACGCTAACCCTAGTTGTCCTGACGCTAACCCTAGTTGTACTGACGCTAACCCTAGTTGTCCTGACGCTAACCCGAGTTGTCCTGACGCTAACCCGAGTTGTCCTGACGCTAACCCGAGTTGTCCTGACGCTAACCCGAGTTTTCCTGACGCTAACCCGAGTTGTCCTGACGATAACCCGAGTTGTCCTGACGCTAACCCGAGTTGTCCTGACGCTAACCCGAGTTGTCCTGACGCTAACCCGAGTTGTCCTGAAGCGAACCCGAGTTGTCCTGACGCTAACCCGAGTTGTCCTGATGCTAACCCTAATTGTCCTGATGCTAACCCGAGTTGTCCTGACGCTAACCCTAGTTGTCCTGACGCTAACCCTAGTTGTCCTGACGCTAATCCTAGTTGTCCTGATGCTAACCCTACTTGTCCTGACGCTAACCCTAGTTTTCCTGATGCTAACCCTAGTTGTCCTGACGCTAACCCTACTTGTCCTGACGCTAACCCTAGTTGTCCTGACGCTAACCCTAGTTGTCCTGACGCTAACCCTACTTGTCCTGACGCTAACCCTAGTTGTCCTGACGCTAACCCTAGTTGTCCTGACGCTAACCCTAGTTGTCCTGACGTTAACCCTAGTTGTCCTGATGCCAACCCGAGTTGTCCTGACGCTAACCCGAGTTGTCCTGACGCTAACCCGAGTTGTCCTGACGCTAACCCGAGTTATCCTGACGCTAACCCGAGTTGTCCTGACGATAACCCGAGTTGTCCTGACGCTAACCCGAGTTGTCATGACGCTAACCCGAGTTGTCCTGACGCTAACCCTAATTGTCCTGACGCTAACCCTAGTTGTCCTGACGCTAACCCTACTTGTCCTGACGCTAACCCTAGTTGTCCTGACGCTAACCCTACTTGTCCTGACGCTAACCCTAGTTGTCCTGACGCTAACCCTAGTTGTCCTGACACTAACCCTTCTTGTCCTGACGCTAACCCTAGTTGTCCTGACGCTAACCCTAATTGTCCTGACGCTAACCCTAGTTGTCCTGACGCTTACCCTAGTTATCCTGACGCTAACCCTAGTTGTCCTGACGCTAACCCTAGTTGTCCTGAAGCTAACCCTAGTTGTCCTGATGCTTACCCTAGTTGTCCTGATGCTAACCCTAGTTGTCCTGATGCTAACCCTAGATGTCCTGACGCTAACCCTACTTATCCTGACGCTAACTCTGGTTGTCCTGACGCTAACCCTAGTTGTCCTGACGCTAACCCTAGTTGTCCTGACGCTAACCCTAGTTGTCCTGACGCTAACCCGAGATGTCCTGACGCTAACCCGAGTTGTCCTGACGCTAACCCGAGTTGTCCTGACGCTAACCCGAGTTGTCCTGACGATAACCCGATTTGTCCTGATGCTAACCCGAGTTGTCCTGACGCTAACCCGAGTTGTCCTGATGCTAACCCGAGTTGTCCTGAAGCGAACCCGAGTTGTCCTGACGCTAACCCGAGTTGTCCTGACGCTAACCCTAATTGTCCTGACGCGAACCCGAGTTGTCCTGATGCTAACCCTAGTTGTCCTGACGCTAACCCTAGTTGTCCTGACGCTAACCCTACTTGTCCTGACGCTAACCCTAGTTTTCCTGACGCTAACCCTAGTTGTCCTGACGCTAACCCTAGTTGTCCTGACGCTAACCCTAGTTTTCCTGACGCTAACCCTACTTGTCCTGACGCTAACCCTAGTTGTCCTGACGCTAACCCTAGTTGTCCTGACGCTAACCCTAGTTGTCCTGATGCTAACCCTAGTTGTCCTGACGTTAACCCTAGTTGTCCTGACGCTAACCCGAGTTGTCCTGACGCTAACCCGAGTTGTCCTGACGCTAACCCGAGTTGTCCTGACGCTAACCCGAGTTATCCTGACGCTAACCCGAGTTGTCCTGACGCTAACTCGAGTTGTCCTGACGCTAACCCGATTTGTCCTGACACTAACCCGAGTTGTCCTGACGCTAACCCGAGTTGTCCTGATGCTAACCCTAATTGTCCTGACGCTAACCCTAATTGCCCTGACGCTAACCCTAGTTGTACTGACGCTAACCCTAGTTGTCCTGACGCTAACCCGAGTTGTCCTGCCGCTAACCCTAGTTGTCCTGATGCTAACCCTAGTTGTCCTGACGCCTACCCTAGTTGTCCTGACGCCAACCCTAGTTGTCCTGACGCCAACCCTAGTTGTCCTGATGCTAACCCTAGTTGTCCTGACGCTAACCCTAGTTGTCCTGACGCTAACCCTACTTGTCCTGACGCTAACCCTGGTTGTCCTGACGCTAACCCTAGTTGTCCTGACGCTAACCCTAGTTGTCCTGACGCTAACCCTAGTTGTACTGACGCTAACCCTAGTTGTCCTGACGCTAACCCGAGTTGTCCTGACGCTAACCCGAGTTGTCCTGACGCTAACCCGAGTTGTCCTGACGCTAACCCGAGTTTTCCTGACGCTAACCCGAGTTGTCCTGACGATAACCCGAGTTGTCCTGACGCTAACCCGAGTTGTCCTGACGCTAACCCGAGTTGTCCTGACGCTAACCCGAGTTGTCCTGACGCTAACCCGAGTTGTCCTGAAGCGAACCCGAGTTGTCCTGACGCTAACCCGAGTTGTCCTGATGCTAACCCTAATTGTCCTGATGCTAACCCGAGTTGTCCTGACGCTAACCCTAGTTGTCCTGACGCTAACCCTAGTTGTCCTGACGCTAATCCTAGTTGTCCTGACGCTAACCCTACTTGTCCTGACGCTAACCCTAGTTTTCCTGATGCTAACCCTAGTTGTCCTGACGCTAACCCTACTTGTCCTGACGCTAACCCTAGTTGTCCTGACGCTAACCCTAGTTGTCCTGACGCTAACCCTACTTGTCCTGACGCTAACCCTAGTTGTCCTGACGCTAACCCTAGTTGTCCTGACGCTAACCCTAGTTGTCCTGACGCTAACCCTAGTTGTCCTGACGTTAACCCTAGTTGTCCTGATGCCAACCCGAGTTGTCCTGACGCTAACCCGAGTTGTCCTGACGCTAACCCGAGTTATCCTGACGCTAACCCGAGTTGTCCTGACGATAACCCGAGTTGTCCTGACGCTAACCCGAGTTGTCATGACGCTAACCCGAGTTGTCCTGACGCTAACCATAATTGTCCTGACGCTAACCCTAGTTGTCCTGACGCTAACCCTACTTGTCCTGACTCTAACCCTAGTTGTCCTGACGCTAACCCTAGTTATCCTGACGCTAACCCTACTTGTCCTGACCCTAACACTATTTGTCCTGACGCTAACCATAGTTGTCCTGACGCTAACCCTACTTGTCCTGACGCTAACCCTAGTTGTCCTGACGCTAACCCTAGTTGTCCTGACGCTAACCCTAGTTGTCCTGACGCTAAACCTAGTTGTCCTGACGCTAACCCTAGTTGTCCTGACGCTAACCCTAGTTGTCCTGACGCTAACCCTACTTGTCCTGACGCTAACCCAACTTTTCCTGACGCTAACCCTACTTGTCCTGACGCTAACCCTAGTTGTCCTGACGCTAACCCTAGTTGTCCTGACGCTAACCCTACTTGTCCTGACGCTAACCCAACTTTTCCTGACGCTAACCCTACTTGTCCTGACGCTAACCCTAGTTGTCCTGACGCTAACCCTAGTTGTCCTGACGCTAACCCTAGTTGTCCTGACGCTAACCCTAGTTGTCCTGATGCTAACCCTAGTTGTCCTGACGCTAAACCTAGCTGTCCTGACGCTAACCCTAGTTGTCCTGACGCTAACCCTAGTTGTCCTGACGCTAACCCTAGTTGTCCTGATGATAACCCTACTTGTCCTCACGCTAACCCTAGTTGTACTGACGCTAACCCTAGTTGTCCTGACGCTAACCCTAGTTGTCCTGACGCTAACCCTAGTTGTCCTGACGCCTACCCTAGTTGTCCTGACGCCAACCCTAGTTGTCCTGACGCCAACCCTAGTTGTCCTGACGCTAACCCTAGTTGTCCTGTCGCCAACCCTAGTTGTCCTGACGCCAACCCTAGTTGTCCTGACGCCAACCCTAGTTGTCCTGACGCTAACCCTAGTTGTCCTGACGCTAACCCTAGTTGTCCTGATGCTAACCCGAGTTGTCCTGACGCTAACCCTAGTTGTCCTGACGCTAACCCGAGTTGTCCTGACGCTAACCCGAGTTGTCCTGACGATAACCCGAGTTGTCCTGATGCTAACCCGAGTTGTCCTGACGCTAACCCGAGTTGTTCTGACGCTAAACCGAGTTGTCCTGACGCTAACCCTACTTGTCCTGACGCTAACCCTAGTTTTCCTGATGCTAACCCTAGTTGTCCTGACGCTAACCCTACTTGTCCTGACGCTAACCCTAGTTGTCCTGACGCTAACCCTAGTTGTCCTGACGCTAACCCTACTTGTCCTGACGCTAACCCTAGTTGTCCTGACGCTAACCCGAGTTGTCCTGACGCTAACCCGAGTTGTCCTGACGCTAACCCGAGTTGTTCTGACGCTAAACCGAGTTGTCCTGACGCTAACCCTACTTGTCCTGACGCTAACCCTAGTTTTCCTGATGCTAACCCTAGTTGTCCTGACGCTAACCCTACTTGTCCTGACGCTAACCCTAGTTGTCCTGACGCTAACCCTAGTTGTCCTGACGCTAACCCTACTTGTCCTGACGCTAACCCTAGTTGTCCTGACGCTAACCCTAGTTGTCCTGACGCTAACCCTAGTTGTCCTGACGTTAACCCTAGTTGTCCTGATGCCAACCCGAGTTGTCCTGACGCTAACCCGAGTTGTCCTGACGCTAACCCGAGTTGTCCTGACGCTAACCCGAGTTATCCTGACGCTAACCCGAGTTGTCCTGACGATAACCCGAGTTGTCCTGACGCTAACCCGAGTTGTCATGACGCTAACCCGAGTTGTCCTGACGCTAACCCTAATTGTCCTGACGCTAACCCTAGTTGTCCTGACGCTAACCCTACTTGTCCTGACTCTAACCCTAGTTGTCCTGACGCTAACCCTAGTTATCCTGACGCTAACCCTACTTGTCCTGACCCTAACCCTATTTGTCCTGACGCTAACCATAGTTGTCCTGACGCTAACCCTACTTGTCCTGACGCTAACCCTACTTGTCCTGACGCTAACCCTAGTTGTCCTGACGCTAACCCTACTTGTCCTGACGCTAACCCAACTTTTCCTGACGCTAACCCTACTTGTCCTGACGCTAACCCTAGTTGTCCTGACGCTAACCCTAGTTGTCCTGACGCTAACCCTAGTTGTCCTGACGCTAACCCTACTTGTCCTGACGCTAACCCAACTTTTCCTGACGCTAACCCTACTTGTCCTGACGCTAACCCTAGTTGTCCTGACGCTAACCCTAGTTGTCCTGACGCTAACCCTAGTTGTCCTGACGCTAACCCTAGTTGTCCTGATGCTAACCCTAGTTGTCCTGACGCTAAACCTAGCTGTCCTGACGCTAACCCTAGTTGTCCTGACGCTAACCCTAGTTGTCCTGACGCTAACCCTAGTTGTCCTGATGATAACCCTACTTGTCCTCACGCTAACCCTAGTTGTACTGACGCTAACCCTAGTTGTCCTGACGCTAACCCTAGTTGTCCTGACGCTAACCCTAGTTGTCCTGACGCCTACCCTAGTTGTCCTGACGCCAACCCTAGTTGTCCTGACGCCAACCCTAGTTGTCCTGACGCTAACCCTAGTTGTCCTGTCGCCAACCCTAGTTGTCCTGACGCCAACCCTAGTTGTCCTGACGCCAACCCTAGTTGTCCTGACGCTAACCCTAGTTGTCCTGACGCTAACCCTAGTTGTCCTGACGCTAACCCGAGTTGTCCTGACGCTAACCCTAGTTGTCCTGACGCTAACCCGAGTTGTCCTGACGCTAACCCGAGTTGTCCTGACGATAACCCGAGTTGTCCTGACGCTAACCCGAGTTGTCCTGACGCTAACCCGAGTTGTTCTGACGCTAAACCGAGTTGTCCTGATGATAACCCTACTTGTCCTCACGCTAACCCTAGTTGTACTGACGCTAACCCTAGTTGTCCTGACGCTAACCCTAGTTGTCCTGACGCTAACCCTAGTTGTCCTGACGCCTACCCTAGTTGTCCTGACGCCAACCCTAGTTGTCCTGACGCCAACCCTAGTTGTCCTGACGCCAACCCTAGTTGTTCTGACGCTAACCCTAGTTGTCCTGTCGCCAACCCTAGTTGTCCTGACGCCAACCCTAGTTGTCCTGACGCCAACCCTAGTTGTCCTGACGCTAACCCTAGTTGTCCTGACGCTAACCCTAGTTGTCCTGACGCTAACCCGAGTTGTCCTGACGCTAACCCTAGTTGTCCTGACGCTAACCCGAGTTGTCCTGACGCTAACCCGAGTTGTCCTGACGATAACCCGAGTTGTCCTGACGCTAACCCGAGTTGTCCTGACGCTAACCCGAGTTGTTCTGACGCTAAACCGAGTTGTCCTGACGCTAACCCTACTTGTCCTGACGCTAACCCTAGTTTTCCTGATGCTAACCCTAGTTGTCCTGACGCTAACCCTACTTGTCCTGACGCTAACCCTAGTTGTCCTGACGCTAACCCTAGTTGTCCTGACGCTAACCCTACTTGTCCTGACGCTAACCCTAGTTGTCCTGACGCTAACCCGAGTTGTCCTGACGCTAACCCGAGTTGTCCTGACGCTAACCCGAGTTGTTCTGACGCTAAACCGAGTTGTCCTGACGCTAACCCTACTTGTCCTGACGCTAACCCTAGTTTTCCTGATGCTAACCCTAGTTGTCCTGACGCTAACCCTACTTGTCCTGACGCTAAACCGAGTTGTCCTGACGCTAACCCTACTTGTCCTGACGCTAACCCTACTTGTCCTGACGCTAACCCTAGTTGTCCTGACGCTAACCCTACTTGTCCTGACGCTAACCCTAGTTGTCCTGACGCTAACCCTAGTTGTCCTGACGCTAACCCTACTTGTCCTGACGCTAACCCTAGTTGTCCTGACGCTAACCCTAGTTGTCCTGACGCTAACCCTAGTTGTCCTGACGTTAACCCTAGTTGTCCTGATGCCAACCCGAGTTGTCCTGACGCTAACCCGAGTTGTCCTGACGCTAACCCGAGTTGTCCTGACGCTAACCCGAGTTATCCTGACGCTAACCCGAGTTGTCCTGACGATAACCCGAGTTGTCCTGACGCTAACCCGAGTTGTCATGACGCTAACCCGAGTTGTCCTGACGCTAACCCTAATTGTCCTGACGCTAACCCTAGTTGTCCTGACGCTAACCCTACTTGTCCTGACTCTAACCCTAGTTGTCCTGACGCTAACCCTAGTTATCCTGACGCTAACCCTACTTGTCCTGACCCTAACCCTATTTGTCCTGACGCTAACCATAGTTGTCCTGACGCTAACCCTACTTGTCCTGACGCTAACCCTAGTTGTCCTGACGCTAACCCTACTTGTCCTGACGCTAACCCAACTTTTCCTGACGCTAACCCTACTTGTCCTGACGCTAACCCTAGTTGTCCTGACGCTAAACCTAGCTGTCCTGATGCTAACCCTAGTTGTCCTGACGCTAACCCTAGTTGTCCTGACGCTAACCCTAGTTGTCCTGATGATAACCCTACTTGTCCTCACGCTAACCCTAGTTGTACTGACGCTAACCCTAGTTGTCCTGACGCTAACCCTAGTTGTCCTGACGCTAACCCTAGTTGTCCTGACGCCTACCCTAGTTGTCCTGACGCCAACCCTAGTTGTCCTGACGCCAACCCTAGTTGTCCTGACGCTAACCCTAGTTGTCCTGTCGCCAACCCTAGTTGTCCTGACGCCAACCCTAGTTGTCCTGACGCCAACCCTAGTTGTCCTGACGCTAACCCTAGTTGTCCTGACGCTAACCCTAGTTGTCCTGACGCTAACCCGAGTTGTCCTGACGCTAACCCTAGTTGTCCTGACGCTAACCCGAGTTGTCCTGACGCTAACCCGAGTTGTCCTGACGATAACCCGAGTTGTCCTGACGCTAACCCGAGTTGCCCTGACGCTAACCCGAGTTGTTCTGATGCTAAACCGAGTTGTCCTGATGATAACCCTACTTGTCCTCACGCTAACCATAGTTGTACTGACGCTAACCCTAGTTGTCCTGACGCTAACCCTAGTTGTCCTGACGCTAACCCTAGTTGTCCTGACGCCTACCCTAGTTGTCCTGACGCCAACCCTAGTTGTCCTGACGCCAACCCTAGTTGTCCTGACGCCAACCCTAGTTGTTCTGACGCTAACCCTAGTTGTCCTGTCGCCAACCCTAGTTGTCCTGACGCCAACCCTAGTTGTCCTGACGCCAACCCTAGTTGTCCTGACGCTAACCCTAGTTGTCCTGACGCTAACCCTAGTTGTCCTGACGCTAACCCGAGTTGTCCTGACGCTAACCCTAGTTGTCCTGACGCTAACCCGAGTTGTCCTGACGCTAACCCGAGTTGTCCTGACGATAACCCGAGTTGTCCTGACGCTAACCCGAGTTGTCCTGACGCTAACCCGAGTTGTTCTGACGCTAAACCGAGTTGTCCTGACGCTAACCCTACTTGTCCTGACGCTAACCCTAGTTTTCCTGATGCTAACCCTAGTTGTCCTGACGCTAACCCTACTTGTCCTGACGCTAACCCTAGTTGTCCTGACGCTAACCCTAGTTGTCCTGACGCAAACCCTACTTGTCCTGACGCTAACCCTAGTTGTCCTGACGCTAACCCGAGTTGTCCTGACGCTAACCCGAGTTGTCCTGACGCTAACCCGAGTTGTTCTGACGCTAAACCGAGTTGTCCTGACGCTAACCCTACTTGTCCTGACGCTAACCCTAGTTTTCCTGATGCTAACCCTAGTTGTCCTGACGCTAACCCTACTTGTCCTGACGCTAAACCGAGTTGTCCTGACGCTAACCCTACTTGTCCTGACGCTAACCCTACTTGTCCTGACGCTAACCCTAGTTGTCCTGACGCTAACCCTACTTGTCCTGACGCTAACCCTAGTTGTCCTGACGCTAACCCTAGTTGTCCTGACGCTAACCCTACTTGTCCTGACGCTAACCCTAGTTGTCCTGACGCTAACCCTAGTTGTCCTGACGCTAACCCTAGTTGTCCTGACGTTAACCCTAGTTGTCCTGATGCCAACCCGAGTTGTCCTGACGCTAACCCGAGTTGTCCTGACGCTAACCCGAGTTGTCCTGACGCTAACCCGAGTTATCCTGACGCTAACCCGAGTTGTCCTGACGATAACCCGAGTTGTCCTGACGCTAACCTGAGTTGTCATGACGCTAACCCGAGTTGTCCTGACGCTAACCCTAATTGTCCTGACGCTAACCCTAGTTGTCCTGACGCTAACCCTACTTGTCCTGACTCTAACCCTAGTTGTCCTGACGCTAACCCTAGTTATCCTGACGCTAACCCTACTTGTCCTGACCCTAACCCTATTTGTCCTGACGCTAACCATAGTTGTCCTGACGCTAACCCTACTTGTCCTGACGCTAACCCTAGTTGTCCTGACGCTAACCCTACTTGTCCTGACGCTAACCCAACTTTTCCTGACGCTAACCCTACTTGTCCTGATGCTAACCCTAGTTGTCCTGACGCTAACCCTAGTTGTCCTGACGCTAACCCTAGTTGTCCTGACGCTAACCCTACTTGTCCTGACGCTAACCCAACTTTTCCTGACGCTAACCCTACTTGTCCTGACGCTAACCCTAGTTGTCCTGACGCTAACCCTAGTTGTCCTGACGCTAACCCTAGTTGTCCTGACGCTAACCCTAGTTGTCCTGATGCTAACCCTAGTTGTCCTGACGCTAAACCTAGCTGTCCTGACGCTAACCCTAGTTGTCCTGACGCTAACCCTAGTTGTCCTGACGCTAACCCTAGTTGTCCTGATGATAACCCTACTTGTCCTCACGCTAACCCTAGTTGTACTGACGCTAACCCTAGTTGTCCTGACGCTAACCCTAGTTGTCCTGACGCTAACCCTAGTTGTCCTGACGCCTACCCTAGTTGTCCTGACGCCAACCCTAGTTGTCCTGACGTCAACCCTAGTTGTCCTGACGCTAACCCTAGTTGTCCTGTCGCCAACCCTAGTTGTCCTGACGCCAACCCTAGTTGTCCTGACGCCAACCCTAGTTGTCCTGACGCTAACCCTAGTTGTCCTGACGCTAACCCTAGTTGTCCTGACGCTAACCCGAGTTGTCCTGACGCTAACCCTAGTTGTCCTGACGCTAACCCGAGTTGTCCTGACGCTAACCCGAGTTGTCCTGACGATAACCCGAGTTGTCCTGACGCTAACCCGAGTTGTCCTGACGCTAACCCGAGTTGTTCTGACGCTAAACCGAGTTGTCCTGACGCTAACCCGAGTTGTCCTGACGCTAACCCGAGTTGTCCTGAAGCTAACCCGAGTTGTCCTGATGCTAACCCGAGTTGTCCTGACGCTAACCCTAATTGTCCTGACGCTAACCCGAGTTGTCCTGACGCTAACCCTAGTTGTCCTGACGCTAACCCTAGTTGTCCTGACGCTAACCCGAGTTGTCCTGACGCTAACCCTAGTTGTCCTGACGCTAACCCGAGTTGTTCTGACGCTAACCCGAGCTGTCCTGATGCTAACCCGAGTTGTCCTGACGCTAACCCGAGTTGTTCTGACGCTAACCCGAGTTGTCCTGACGCTAACCCGAGTTGTCCTGACGCTAACCCGAGTTGTCCTGAAGCTAACCCGAGTTGTCCTGACGCTAACCCGAGTTGTCCTGAAGCTAACCCGAGTTGTCCTGACGCTAACAAGAGTTGTCCTGACGCTAACCCTAATTGTCCTGACGCTAACCCGAGTTGTCCTGACGCTAACCCTAGTTGTCCTGACGCTAACCCTAGTTGTCCTGACGCTAACCCTAGTTGTCCTGACGCTAACCCTACTTGTCCTGACGCTAACCCTAGTTGTCCTAACGCTAACCCTACTTGTCCTGACGCTAACACTAGTTGTCCTGACGCTAACCCTACTTGTCCTGACGCTAACCCTACTTGTCCTGACGCTAACCATAGTTGTCCTGACGCTAACCCTACTTGTCCTGACGCTAACCCTAGTTGTCCTGACGCTAACCCTACTTGTCCTGACGCTAACCCTAGTTGTCCTGACGCTAACCCTACTTGTCCTGACGCTAACCCTACTTGTCCTGACGCTAACCATAGTTGTCCTGACGCTAACCCTACTTGTCCTGACGCTAACCCTAGTTGTCCTGAAGCTAACCCTAGTTGTCCTGAAGCTAACCCTAGTTGTCCTGACGCTAACCCTAGTTGTCCTGACGCTAACCCTACTTGTCCTGACGCTAACCCTACTTGTCCTGACGCTAACCCTAGTTGTTCTGACGCTAACCCTAGTTGTCCTGACGCTAACCCTAGTTGTCCTGACGCTAACCCTAGTTGTCCTCACGCTAACCCTAGTTGTCCTGACGCCTACCCTAGTTGTCCTGATGCCAACCCTAGTTGTCCTGACGCTAACCCTAGTTGTCCTGAAGCTAACCCTAGTTGTCCTGACGCTAACCCTACTTGTCCTGACGCTAACCCTAGTTTTTCTGACGCTAACCCTAGTTGTCCTGACGCTAACCCTACTTGTCCTGACGCTAACCCTAGTTGTCCTGACGCTAGCCCTAGTTGTCCTGACGCTAACCCTACTTGTCCTGACGCTAACCCTAGTTGTCCTGACGCTAACCCTAGTTGTCCTGACACTAACCCTTCTTGTCCTGACGCTAACCCTAGTTGTCCTGACGCTAACCCGAGTTGTCCTGACGCTAACCCGAGTTGTCCTGACGCTAACCCGAGTTGTCCTGACGCTAACCCGAGTTATCCTGACGCTAACCCGAGTTGTCCTGACGCTAACTCGAGTTGTCCTGACGCTAACCCGATTTGTCCTGACACTAACCCGAGTTGTCCTGACGCTAACCCGAGTTGTCCTGATGCTAACCCTAATTGTCCTGACGCTAACCCTAATTGCCCTGACGCTAACCATAGTTGTACTGACGCTAACCCTAGTTGTCCTGACGCTAACCCGAGTTGTCCTGACGCTAACCCTAGTTGTCCTGATGCTAACCCTAGTTGTCCTGACGCCTACCCTAGTTGTCCTGACGCCAACCCTAGTTGTCCTGATGCCAACCCTAGTTGTCCTGATGCTAACCCTAGTTGTCCTGACGCTAACCCTAGTTGTCCTGACGCTAACCCTACTCGTCCTGACGCTAACCCTGGTTGTCCTGACGCTAACCCTAGTTGTCCTGACGCTAACCCTAGTTGTCCTGACGCTAACCCTAGTTGTACTGACGCTAACCCTAGTTGTCCTGACGCTAACCCGAGTTGTCCTGACGCTAACCCGAGTTGTCCTGACGCTAACCCGAGTTTTCCTGACGCTAACCCGAGTTGTCCTGACGATAACCCGAGTTGTCCTGACGCTAACCCGAGTTGTCCTGACGCTAACCCGAGTTGTCCTGACGCTAACCCGAGTTGTCCTGAAGCGAACCCGAGTTGTCCTGACGCTAACCCTAGTTGTCCTGATGCTAACCCTAATTGTCCTGATGCTAACCCGAGTTGTCCTGACGCTAACCCTAGTTGTCCTGACGCTAACCCTAGTTGTCCTGACGCTAATCCTAGTTGTCCTGACGCTAACCCTACTTGTCCTGACGCTAACCCTAGTTTTCCTGACGCTAACCCTAGTTGTCCTGACGCTAACCCTACTTGTCCTGACGCTAACCCTAGTTGTCCTGACGCTAACCCTAGTTGTCCTGACGCTAACCCTACTTGTCCTGACGCTAACCCTACTTGTCCTGACGCTAACCCTAGTTGTCCTGACGCTAACCCTAGTTGTCCTGACGTTAACCCTAGTTGTCCTGATGCCAACCCGAGTTGTCCTGACGCTAACCCGAGTTGTCCTGACGCTAACCCGAGTTGTCCTGACGCTAACCCGAGTTATCCTGACGCTAACCCGAGTTGTCCTGACGATAACCCGAGTTGTCCTGACACTAACCCGAGTTGTCATGACGCTAACCCGAGTTGTCCTGACGCTAACCCTAATTGTCCTGACGCTAACCCTAGTTGTCCTGACGCTAACCCTACTTGTCCTGACTCTAACCCTAGTTGTCCTGACGCTAACCCTAGTTATCCTGACGCTAACCCTACTTGTCCTGACCCTAACCCTATTTGTCCTGACGCTAACCATAGTTGTCCTGACGCTAACCCTACTTGTCCTGACGCTAACCCTAGTTGTCCTGACGCTAACCCTAGTTGTCCTGACGCTAACCCTAGTTGTCCTGATGCTAAACCTAGTTGTCCTGACGCTAACCCTAGTTGTCCTGACGCTAACCCTAGTTGTCCTGACGCTAACCCTACTTGTCCTGACGCTAACCCAACTTTTCCTGACGCTAACCCTACTTGTCCTGACGCTAACCCTAGTTGTCCTGACGCTAACCCTAGTTGTCCTGACGCTAACCCTAGTTGTCCTTACGCTAACCCTACTTGTCCTGACGCTAACCCAACTTTTCCTGACGCTAACCCTACTTGTCCTGACGCTAACCCTAGTTGTCCTGACGCTAACCCTAGTTGTCCTGACGCTAACCCTAGTTGTCCTGACGCTAACCCTAGTTGTCCTGATGCTAACCCTAGTTGTCCTGACGCTAAACCTAGCTGTCCTGACGCTAAACCCTAGTTGTCCTGACGCTAACCCTAGTTGTCCTGACGCTAACCCTAGTTGTCCTGATGATAACCCTACTTGTCCTCACGCTAACCCTAGTTGTACTGACGCTAACCCTAGTTGTCCTGACGCTAACCCTAGTTGTCCTGACGCTAACCCTAGTTGTCCTGACGCCTACCCTAGTTGTCCTGACGCCAACCCTAGTTGTCCTGACGCCAACCCTAGTTGTCCTGACGCTAACCCTAGTTGTCCTGTCGCCAACCCTAGTTGTCCTGACGCCAACCCTAGTTGTCCTGACGCCAACCCTAGTTGTCCTGACGCTAACCCTAGTTGTCATGACGCTAACCCTAGTTGTCCTGACGCTAACCCGAGTTGTCCTGACGCTAACCCTAGTTGTCCTGACGCTAACCCGAGTTGTCCTGACGCTAACCCGAGTTGTCCTGACGATAACCCGAGTTGTCCTGACGCTAACCCGAGTTGTCCTGACGCTAACCCGAGTTGTTCTGACGCTAAACCGAGTTGTCCTGACGCTAACCCGAGTTGTCCTGACGCTAACCCGAGTTGTCCTGAAGCTAACCCGAGTTGTCTTGATGCTAACCCGAGTTGTCCTGACGCTAACCCTAATTGTCCTGACGCTAACCCGAGTTGTCCTGACGCTAACCCTAGTTGTCCTGACGCTAACCCTAGTTGTCCTGACGCTAACCCGAGTTGTCCTGACGCTAACCCTAGTTGTCCTGACGCTAACCCGAGTTGTCCTGACGCTAACCCGAGTTGTCCTGATGCTAACCCGAGATGGCCTGACGCTAACCCGAGTTGTTCTGACGCTAACCCGAGTTGTCCTGACGCTAACCCGAGTTGTCCTGACGCTAACCCTAGTTGTCCTGACGCTAACCCTACTTGTCCTGACGCTAACCCTAGTTGTCCTAACGCTAACCCTACTTGTCCTGACGCTAACACTAGTTGTCCTGACGCTAACCCTACTTGTCCTGACGCTAACCCTACTTGTCCTGACGCTAACCATAGTTGTCCTGACGCTAACCCTACTTGTCCTGACGCTAACCCTAGTTGTCCTGACGCTAACCCTACTTGTCCTGACGCTAACCCTAGTTGTCCTGACGCTAACCCTACTTGTCCTGACGCTAACCCTACTTGTCCTGACGCTAACCATAGTTGTCCTGATGCTAACCCTACTTGTCCTGACGCTAACCCTAGTTGTCCTGAAGCTAACCCTAGTTGTCCTGAAGCTAACCCTAGTTGTCCTGACGCTAACCCTAGTTGTCCTGACGCTAACCCTACTTGTCCTGATGCTAACCCTACTTGTCCTGACGCTAACCCTAGTTGTTCTGACGCTAACCCTAGTTGTCCTGACGCTAACCCTAGTTGTCCTGACGCTAACCCTAGTTGTCCTCACGCTAACCCTAGTTGTCCTGACGCCTACCCTAGTTGTCCTGACGCCAACCCTAGTTGTCCTGACGCTAACCCTAGTTGTCCTGATGCCAACCCTAGTTGTCCTGACGCTAACCCTAGTTGTCCTGAAGCTAACCCTAGTTGTCCTGACGCTAACCCTACTTGTCCTGACGCTAACCCTAGTTGTCCTGACGCTAACCCTACTTGTCCTGACGCTAACCCTAGTTGTCCTGACGCTAGCCCTAGTTGTCCTGACGCTAACCCTACTTGTCCTGACGCTAACCCTAGTTGTCCTGACGCTAACCCTAGTTGTCCTGACACTAACCCTTCTTGTCCTGACGCTAACCCTAGTTGTCCTGACGCTAACCCTAGTTGTCCTGACGCTAACCCTAGTTGTCCTGACGCTAACCCTAGTTGTCCTGACGCTAACCCTACTTGTCCTGACGCTAACCCTAGTTGTCCTGACGCTAACCCTACTTGTCCTGACGCTAACCCTAGTTGTCCTGACGCTAACCCTAGTTGTCCTGACGCTAACCCTTCTTGTCCTGATGCTAACCCTAGTTGTCCTGACGCTAACCCTAGTTGTCCTGACGCTAACCCTAGTTGTCCTGACGCTAACCCTAGTTGTCCTGACGCTTACCCTAGTTATCCTGACGCTAACCCTAGTTGTCCTGACGCTAACCCTAGTTGTCCTGACGCTAACCCTAGTTGTCCTGATGCTAACCCTAGTTGTCCTGACGCTAACCCTAGTTGTCCTGACGCTAAACCTAGTTGTCCTGACGCTAACCCTAGTTGTCCTGACGCTAACCCTACTTGTCCTGACGCTAACCCTAGTTGTCCTGACGCTAACCCTAGTTGTCCTGACGCTAACCCTAGTTGTCCTGATGCTAACCCTACTTGTCCTGACGCTAACCCTAGTTGTCCTGACGCTAACCCTAGTTGTCCTGACGCTAACCCTAGTTATCCTGACGCTAACCCTAGTTGTCCTGACGCTAATCCTAGTTGTCCTGACGCTAACCCTACTTGTCCTGACGCTAACCCTACTTGTCCTGACGCTAACCATAGTTGTCCTGACGCTAACCCTACTTGTCCTGACGCTAACCCTAGTTGTCCTGACGCTAACCCTAGTTGTCCTGACGCTAACCCTAGTTGTCCTGACGCTAACCCTACTTGTCCTGACGCTAACCCTAGTTGTCCTGACGCTAACCCTTCTTGTCCTGACGCTAACCCTAGTTGTCCTGACGCTAACCCTAGTTGTCCTGACGCTAACCCTAGTTGTCCTGACGCTAACCCTAGTTGTCCTGACGCTTACCCTAGTTATCCTGACGCTAACCCTAGTTGTCCTGACGCTAACCCTAGTTGTCCTGACGCTAACCCTAGTTGTACTGACGCTAACCCTAGTTGTCCTGACGCTAACCCTAGTTGTCCTGACGCTAAACCTAGTTGTCCTGACGCTAACCCTAGTTGTCCTGACGCTAACCCTACTTGTCCTGACGCTAACCCTAGTTGTCCTGACGCTAACCCTAGTTGTCCTGACGCTAACCCTACTTGTCCTGACGCTAACCCTAGTTGTCCTGATGCTAACCCTACTTGTCCTGACGCTAACCCTAGTTGTCCTGACGCTAACCCTAGTTGTCCTGACGCTAACCCTAGTTATCCTGACGCTAACCCTAGTTGTCCTGACGCTAATCCTAGTTGTCCTGACGCTAACCCTAGTTGTCCTGACGCTAACCCTACTTGTCCTGACGCTAACCATAGTTGTCCTGACGCTAACCCTACTTGTCCTGACGCTAACCCTAGTTGTCCTGACGCTAACCCTAGTTGTCCTGACGCTAACCCTAGTTGTCCTGACGCTAACCCTACTTGTCCTGACGCTAACCCTAGTTGTCCTGACGCTAACCCTAGTTGTCCTGACGCTAACCCTAGTTGTTCTGACGCTAACCCTAGTTGTCCTGACGCTAACCCTAGTTGTCCTGACGCTAACCCTAGTTGTCCTGACGCTAACCCTAGTTGTCCTGACGCTAACCCTAGTTGTCCTCACGCTAACCCTACTTGTCCTGACGCCTACCCTAGTTGTCCTGACGCCAACCCTAGTTGTCCTGACGCTAACCCTAGTTGTCCTGATGCCAACCCTAGTTGTCCTGACGCTAACCCTAGTTGTCCTGAAGCTAACCCTAGTTTTCCTGACGCTAACCCTACTTGTCCTGACGCTAACCCTAGTTTTTCTGACGCTAACCCTAGTTGTCCTGACGCTAACCCTACTTGTCCTGACGCTAACCCTAGTTGTCCTGACGCTAGCCCTAGTTGTCCTGACGCTAACCCTACTTGTCCTGACGCTAACCCTAGTTGTCCTGACGCTAACCCTAGTTGTCCTGACACTAACCCTTCTTGTCCTGACGCTAACCCTAGTTGTCCTGACGCTAACCCTAGTTGTCCTGACGCTAACCCTAGTTGTCCTGACGCTAACCCTAGTTGTCCTGACGCTAACCCTACTTGTCCTGACGCTAACCCTAGTTGTCCTGACGCTAACCCTACTTGTCCTGACGCTAACCCTAGTTGTCCTGACGCTAACCCTAGTTGTCCTGACGCTAACCCTTCTTGTCCTGATGCTAACCCTAGTTGTCCTGACGCTAACCCTAGTTGTCCTGACGCTAACCCTAGTTGTCCTGACGCTAACCCTAGTTGTCCTGACGCTTACCCTAGTTATCCTGACGCTAACCCTAGTTGTCCTGACGCTAACCCTAGTTGTCCTGACGCTAACCCTAGTTGTCCTGATGCTAACCCTAGTTGTCCTGACGCTAACCCTAGTTGTTCTGACGCTAAACCTAGTTGTCCTGACGCTAACCCTAGTTGTCCTGACGCTAACCCTACTTGTCCTGACGCTAACCCTAGTTGTCCTGACGCTAACCCTAGTTGTCCTGACGCTAACCCTAGTTGTCCTGACGCTAACCCTACTTGTCCTGACGCTAACCCTAGTTGTCCTGATGCTAACCCTACTTGTCCTGACGCTAACCCTAGTTGTCCTGACGCTAACCCTAGTTGTCCTGACGCTAACCCTAGTTATCCTGACGCTAACCCTAGTTGTCCTGACGCTAATCCTAGTTGTCCTGACGCTAACCCTACTTGTCCTGAAGCTAACCCTACTTGTCCTGACGCTAACCATAGTTGTCCTGACGCTAACCCTACTTGTCCTGACGCTAACCCTAGTTGTCCTGACGCTAACCCTAGTTGTCCTGACGCTAACCCTAGTTGTCCTGACGCTAACCCTAGTTGTCCTGACGCTAACCCTACTTGTCCTGACGCTAACCCTAGTTGTCCTGACGCTAACCCTTCTTGTCCTGACGCTAACCCTAGTTGTCCTGACGCTAACCCTAGTTGTCCTGACGCTAACCCTAGTTGTCCTGACGCTAACCCTAGTTGTCCTGACGCTAACCCTAGTTGTCCTGACGTTAACCCTAGTTGTCCTGACGCTAACCCTAGTTGTCCTGACGCTAACCCTAGTTGTACTGACGCTAACCCTAGTTGTCCTGACGCTAACCCTAGTTGTCCTGACGCTAAACCTAGTTGTCCTGACGCTAACCCTAGTTGTCCTGACGCTAACCCTACTTGTCCTGACGCTAACCCTAGTTGTCCTGACGCTAACCCTAGTTGTCCTGACGCTAACCCTAGTTGTCCTGACGCTAACCCTACTTGTCCTGACGCTAACCCTAGTTGTCCTGATGCTAACCCTACTTGTCCTGACGCTAACCCTAGTTGTCCTGACGCTAACCCTAGTTGTCCTGACGCTAACCCTAGTTATCCTGACGCTAACCCTAGTTGTCCTGACGCTAATCCTAGTTGTCCTGACGCTAACCCTACTTGTCCTGACGCTAACCCTACTTGTCCTGACGCTAACCATAGTTGTCCTGACGCTAACCCTACTTGTCCTGACGCTAACCCTAGTTGTCCTGACGCTAACCCTAGTTGTCCTGACGCTAACCCTAGTTGTCCTGACGCTAACCCTACTTGTCCTGACGCTAACCCTAGTTGTCCTGACGCTAACCCTAGTTGTCCTAACGCTAACCCTAGTTGTTCTGACGCTAACCCTAGTTGTCCTGACGCTAACCCTAGTTGTCCTGACGCTAACCCTAGTTGTCCTGACGCTAACCCTAGTTGTCCTGACGCTAACCCTAGTTGTCCTCACGCTAACCCTAGTTGTCCTGACGCTAACCCTAGTTGTCCTGACGCTAACCCTAGTTGTCCTGACGCCTACCCTAGTTGTCCTGACGCCAACCCTAGTTGTCCTGAGGCTAACCGTAGTTGTCCTGACGCTAACCCTAGTTGTCCTGATGCCAACCCTAGTTGTCCTGACGCTAACCCTAGTTGTCCTGACGCTAACCCTAGTTGTCCTGACGCTAACCCTAGTTTTCCTGACGCTAACCCTAGTTGTCCTGACGCTAACCCTACTTGTCCTGACGCTAACCCTACTTGTCCTGACGCTAACCCTAGTTGTCCTGACGCTAACCCTACTTGTCCTGACGCTAACCCTAGTTGTCCTGACGCTAACCCTAGTTGTCCTGACACTAACCCTTCTTGTCCTGACGCTAACCCTAGTTGTCCTGACGCTAACCCTAGTTGTCCTGACGCTAACCCTAGTTGTCCTGATGCTAACCCTAGTTGTCCTGACGCTTACCCTAGTTATCCTGACGCTAACCCTAGTTGTCCTGACGCTAACCCTAGTTGTCCTGAAGCTAACCCTAGTTGTCCTGATGCTAACCCTAGTTGTCCTGACGCTAACCCTAGTTGTCCTGACGCTAACACTAGTTGTCCTGACGCTAACACTAGTTGTCCTGACGCTAACCCTAGTTGTCCTGACGCTAACCCTAGTCATTCTGACGCTAACCCTAGTCGTCCTGACGCTAACCCTAGTCGTCCTGACGCTAACCCTAGTCGTCCTGACGCTAACCCTAGTTGTCCTGACGCTAACCCTAGTTGTCCTGACTCTAACCCTAGTTGTCCTGACTCTAACCCTACTTGTCCTGACGCTAACCCTACTTGTCCTGACGCTAACCCTAGTTGTCCTGACGCTAACCCTAGTTGTCCTGACGCTAACCCTAGTTGAAATGACGCTAACCCTAGTTGTACTGATGCTAACCCTAGTTGTCCTGACGCTAACCCTAGTTGTCCTGACGCTAACACTAGTTGTCCTGACGCTAACCCTAGTCGTCCTGACGCTAACCCTAGTCGTCCTGACGCTAACCCTAGTCGTCCTGACGCTAACCCTAGTTGTCCTGACGCTAACCCTAGTTGTCCTGACGCTAACCCTACTTGTCCTGACGCTAACCCTAGTTGTCCTGACGCTAACCCTAGTTGTCCTGACGCTAACCCTAGTTGTCCTGACGCTAACCCTACTTGTCCTGACGCTAACCCTAGTTGTCCTGATGATAACCCTACTTGTCCTGACGCTAACCCTAGTTGTCCTGACGCTAACCCTAGTTGTCCTGACGCTAACCCTAGTTATCCTGACGCTAACCCTAGTTGTCCTGACGCTAATCCTAGTTGTCCTGACGCTAACCCTACTTGTCCTGACGCTAACCCTACTTGTCCTGACGCTAACCATAGTTGTCCTGACGCTAACCCTACTTGTCCTGACGCTAACCCTAGTTGTCCTGACGCTAACCCTAGTTGTCCTGACGCTAACCCTAGTTGTCCTGACGCTAACCCTAGTTGTCCTGACGCTAACCCTACTTGTCCTGACGCTAACCCTAGTTGTCCTGACGCTAACCCTAGTTGTCCTGACGCTAACCCTAGTTGTTCTGACGCTAACCCTAGTTGTCCTGACGCTAACCCTAGTTGTCCTGACGTTAACCCTAGTTGTCCTGACGCTAACCCTAGTTGTCCTGACGCTAACCCTAGTTGTCCTGACGCTAACCCTAGTTGTCCTCACGCTAACCCTAGTTGTCCTGACGCTAACCCTAGTTGTCCTGACGCTAACCCTAGTTGTCCTGACGCCTACCCTAGTTGTCCTGACGCCAACCCTAGTTGTCCTGACGCCAACCCTAGTTGTCCTGAGGCTAACCGTAGTTGTCCTGACGCTAACCCTAGTTGTCCTGATGCCAACGCTAGTTGTCCTGACGCTAACCCTAGTTGTCCTGACGCTAACCCTAGTTGTCCTGACGCTAACCCTAGTTTTCCTGACGCTAACCCTACTTGTCCTGACGCTAACCCTACTTGTCCTGACGCTAACCCTACTTGTCCTGACGCTAACCCTAGTTGTCCTGACGCTAACCCTACTTGTCCTGACGCTAACCCTAGTTGTCCTGATGCTAACCCTAGTTGTCCTGACACTAACCCTTCTTGTCCTGACGCTAACCCTAGTTGTCCTGACGCTAACCCTAGTTGTCCTGACGCTATCCCTAGTTGTCCTGATGCTAACCCTAGTTGTCCTGACGCTTACCCTAGTTATCCTGACGCTAACCCTAGTTGTCCTGACGCTAACCCTAGTTGTCCTGACGCTAACCCTAGTTGTCCTGATGCTAACCCTAGTTGTCCTGACGCTAACCCTAGTTGTCCTGACGCTAACACTAGTTGTCCTGACGCTAACACTAGTTGTCCTGACGCTAACCCTAGCTGTCCTGACGCTAACCCTAGTCATTCTGACGCCAACCCTAGACGTCCTGACGCTAACCCTAGTCGTCCTGACGCTAACCCTAGTCGTCCTGACGCTAACCCTAGTTGTCCTGACGCTAACCCTAGTTGTCCTGACTCTAACCCTAGTTGTCCTGACTCTAACCCTACTTGTCCTGACGCTAACCCTACTTGTCCTGACGCTAACCCTAGTTGTCCTGACGCTAACCCTAGTTGTCCTGACGCTAACCCTAGTTGAAATGACGCTAACCCTAGTTGTACTGACGCTAACCCTAGTTGTCCTGACGCTAACCCTAGTTGTCCTGACGCTAACACTAGTTGTCCTGACGCTAACCCTAGTCGTCCTGACGCTAACCCTAGTCGTCCTGACGCTAACCCTAGTCGTCCTGACGCTAACCCTAGTTGTCCTGACGCTAACCCTAGTTGTCCTGACGCTAACCCTACTTGTCCTGACGCTAACCCTAGTTGTCCTGACGCTAAACCTACTTGTCCTGACGCTAACCCTAGTTGTCCTGATGATAACCCTACATGTCCTGACGCTAACCCTAGTTGTCCTGACGCTAACCCTAGTTGTCCTGACGCTAACATTAGTTGTCCTGACGCTAACCCTACTTGTCCTGACGCTAACCCTACTTGTCCTGACGCTAACCCTAGTTGTCCTGACGCTAACCCTACTTGTCCTGACGCTAACCCTAGTTGTCCTGATGATAACCCTACATGTCCTGACGCTAACCCTAGTTGTCCTGACGCTAACCCTATTTGTCCTGACGCTAACCCTACTTGTCCTGACGCTAACCCTACTTGTCCTGACGCTAACCCTAGTTGTCCTGACGCTAACCCTACTTGTCCTGACGCTAACTCTACTTGTCCTGACGCTAACCCTAGTTTTCCTGACGCTAACCCTAGTTGTCCTGACGCTAACCCTACTTGTCCTGACGCTAACCCTAGTTGTCCTGACGCTAACCCTAGTTGTCCTGACGCTAAACCTAGTTGTCCTGACGCTAACCCTAGTTGTCCTGACGCTAACCCTACTTGTCCTGACGCTAACCCTAGTTGTCCTGACGCTAACCCTAGTTGTCCTGACGCTAACCCTACTTGTCCTGACGATAACCCTACTTGTCCTGACGCTAACCCTAGTTGTCCTGACGTTAACCCTAGTTGTCCTGACGCTAACTCTACTTGTCCTGATGCTAACCCTAGTTGCCCTGACGCTAACCCTAGTTGTCCTGACGCTAACCCTAGTTGTCCTGACGCTAACGCTAGTTGTCCTGACGCTAACCCTAGTTGTCCTGACGCTAACCCTAGTTGTCCTGAAGCTAACCCTAGTTGTCCTGACGCTAACCCTAGTTGTCCTGACGCTAACGCTAGTTGTCCTGACGCTAACCCTAGTTGTCCTGACGCTAACCCTAGTTGTCCTGACGCTAACCCTAGTCATTCTGACGCTAACCCTAGTCGTCCTGACGCTAACCCTAGTCGTCCTGACGCTAACCCTAGTCGTCCTGACGCTAACCCTAGTTGTCCTGACGCTAACCCTAGTTGTCCTGACTCTAACCCTAGTTGTCCTGACTCTAACCCTACTTGTCCTGACGCTAACCCTACTTGTCCTGACGCTAACCCTAGTTGTCCTGACGCTAACCCTAGTTGAAATGACGCTAACCCTAGTTGTACTGATGCTAACCCTAGTTGTCCTGACGCTAACCCTAGTTGTCCTGACGCTAACACTAGTTGTCCTGACGCTAACCCTAGTCGTCCTGACGCTAACCCTAGTCGTCCTGACGCTAACCCTAGTCGTCCTGACGCTAACCCTAGTTGTCCTGACGCTAACCCTAGTTGTCCTGACGCTAACCCTACTTGTCCTGACGCTAACCCTAGTTGTCCTGACGCTAACCCTAGTTGTCCTGACGCTAACCCTAGTTGTCCTGACGCTAACCCTACTTGTCCTGACGCTAACCCTAGTTGTCCTGATGATAACCCTACTTGTCCTGACGCTAACCCTAGTTGTCCTGACGCTAACCCTAGTTGTCCTGACGCTAACCCTAGTTATCCTGACGCTAACCCTAGTTGTCCTGACGCTAATCCTAGTTGTCCTGACGCTAACCCTACTTGTCCTGACGCTAACCCTACTTGTCCTGACGCTAACCATAGTTGTCCTGACGCTAACCCTACTTGTCCTGACGCTAACCCTAGTTGTCCTGACGCTAACCCTAGTTGTCCTGACGCTAACCCTAGTTGTCCTGACGCTAACCCTAGTTGTCCTGACGCTAACCCTACTTGTCCTGACGCTAACCCTAGTTGTCCTGACGCTAACCCTAGTTGTCCTGACGCTAACCCTAGTTGTTCTGACGCTAACCCTAGTTGTCCTGACGCTAACCCTAGTTGTCCTGACGTTAACCCTAGTTGTCCTGACGCTAACCCTAGTTGTCCTGACGCTAACCCTAGTTGTCCTGACGCTAACCCTAGTTGTCCTCACGCTAACCCTAGTTGTCCTGACGCTAACCCTAGTTGTCCTGACGCTAACCCTAGTTGTCCTGACGCCTACCCTAGTTGTCCTGACGCCAACCCTAGTTGTCCTGACGCCAACCCTAGTTGTCCTGAGGCTAACCGTAGTTGTCCTGACGCTAACCCTAGTTGTCCTGATGCCAACGCTAGTTGTCCTGACGCTAACCCTAGTTGTCCTGACGCTAACCCTAGTTGTCCTGACGCTAACCCTAGTTTTCCTGACGCTAACCCTACTTGTCCTGACGCTAACCCTACTTGTCCTGACGCTAACCCTACTTGTCCTGACGCTAACCCTAGTTGTCCTGACGCTAACCCTACTTGTCCTGACGCTAACCCTAGTTGTCCTGATGCTAACCCTAGTTGTCCTGACACTAACCCTTCTTGTCCTGACGCTAACCCTAGTTGTCCTGACGCTAACCCTAGTTGTCCTGACGCTATCCCTAGTTGTCCTGATGCTAACCCTAGTTGTCCTGACGCTTACCCTAGTTATCCTGACGCTAACCCTAGTTGTCCTGACGCTAACCCTAGTTGTCCTGACGCTAACCCTAGTTGTCCTGATGCTAACCCTAGTTGTCCTGACGCTAACACTAGTTGTCCTGACGCTAACACTAGTTGTCCTGACGCTAACCCTAGCTGTCCTGACGCTAACCCTAGTCATTCTGACGCCAACCCTAGTCGTCCTGACGCTAACCCTAGTCGTCCTGACGCTAACCCTAGTCGTCCTGACGCTAACCCTAGTTGTCCTGACGCTAACCCTAGTTGTCCTGACTCTAACCCTAGTTGTCCTGACTCTAACCCTACTTGTCCTGACGCTAACCCTACTTGTCCTGACGCTAACCCTAGTTGTCCTGACGCTAACCCTAGTTGTCCTGACGCTAACCCTAGTTGAAATGACGCTAACCCTAGTTGTACTGACGCTAACCCTAGTTGTCCTGACGCTAACCCTAGTTGTCCTGACGCTAACACTAGTTGTCCTGACGCTAACCCTAGTCGTCCTGACGCTAACCCTAGTCGTCCTGACGCTAACCCTAGTCGTCCTGACGCTAACCCTAGTTGTCCTGACGCTAACCCTAGTTGTCCTGACGCTAACCCTACTTGTCCTGACGCTAACCCTAGTTGTCCTGACGCTAAACCTACTTGTCCTGACGCTAACCCTAGTTGTCCTGATGATAACCCTACATGTCCTGACGCTAACCCTAGTTGTCCTGACGCTAACCCTAGTTGTCCTGACGCTAACATTAGTTGTCCTGACGCTAACCCTACTTGTCCTGACGCTAACCCTACTTGTCCTGACGCTAACCCTAGTTGTCCTGACGCTAACCCTACTTGTCCTGACGCTAACCCTAGTTGTCCTGATGATAACCCTACATGTCCTGACGCTAACCCTAGTTGTCCTGACGCTAACCCTATTTGTCCTGACGCTAACCCTACTTGTCCTGACGCTAACCCTACTTGTCCTGACGCTAACCCTAGTTGTCCTGACGCTAACCCTACTTGTCCTGACGCTAACTCTACTTGTCCTGACGCTAACCCTAGTTTTCCTGACGCTAACCCTAGTTGTCCTGACGCTAACCCTACTTGTCCTGACGCTAACCCTAGTTGTCCTGACGCTAACCCTAGTTGTCCTGACGCTAAACCTAGTTGTCCTGACGCTAACCCTAGTTGTCCTGACGCTAACCCTACTTGTCCTGACGCTAACCCTAGTTGTCCTGACGCTAACCCTAGTTGTCCTGACGCTAACCCTACTTGTCCTGACGATAACCCTACTTGTCCTGACGCTAACCCTAGTTGTCCTGACGTTAACCCTAGTTGTCCTGACGCTAACTCTACTTGTCCTGATGCTAACCCTAGTTGCCCTGACGCTAACCCTAGTTGTCCTGACGCTAACCCTAGTTGTCCTGACGCTAACGCTAGTTGTCCTGACGCTAACCCTAGTTGTCCTGACGCTAACCCTAGTTGTCCTGAAGCTAACCCTAGTTGTCCTGACGCTAACCCTAGTTGTCCTGACGCTAACCCTACTTGTCCTGACGCTAACCCTAGTTGTCCTGACGCTAACCCTAGTTGTCCTGACGCTAACATTAGTTGTCCTGACGCTAACCCTACTTGTCCTGACGCTAACCCTACTTGTCCTGACGCTAACCCTAGTTGTCCTGACGCTAACCCTACTTGTCCTGACGCTAACCCTAGTTGTCCTGATGATAACCCTACATGTCCTGACGCTAACCCTAGTTGTCCTGACGCTAACCCTATTTGTCCTGACGCTAACCCTACTTGTCCTGACGCTAACCCTACTTGTCCTGACGCTAACCCTAGTTGTCCTGACGCTAACCCTACTTGTCCTGACGCTAACTCTACTTGTCCTGACGCTAACCCTAGTTTTCCTGACGCTAACCCTAGTTGTCCTGACGCTAACCCTACTTGTCCTGACGCTAACCCTAGTTGTCCTGACGCTAACCCTAGTTGTCCTGACGCTAAACCTAGTTGTCCTGACGCTAACCCTAGTTGTCCTGACGCTAACCCTACTTGTCCTGACGCTAACCCTAGTTGTCCTGACGCTAACCCTAGTTGTCCTGACGCTAACCCTACTTGTCCTGACGATAACCCTACTTGTCCTGACGCTAACCCTAGTTGTCCTGACGTTAACCCTAGTTGTCCTGACGCTAACTCTACTTGTCCTGATGCTAACCCTAGTTGCCCTGACGCTAACCCTAGTTGTCCTGACGCTAACCCTAGTTGTCCTGACGCTAACGCTAGTTGTCCTGACGCTAACCCTAGTTGTCCTGACGCTAACCCTAGTTGTCCTGAAGCTAACCCTAGTTGTCCTGACGCTAACCCTAGTTGTCCTGACGCTAACCCTACTTGTCCTGACGCTAACCCTAGTTGTCCTGACGCTAACCCTAGTTGTCCTGGCGCTAACCCTACTTGTCCTGACGCTAACCCTAGTTGTCCTGACGCTAACCCTACTTGTCCTGACGCTAACCCTACTTGTCCTGACGCTAACCCTAGTTGTCCTGATGCTAACCCTAGTTGTCCTGACGCTAACCCTACTTGTCCTGACGCTAACCCTACTTGTCCTGACGCTAACCCTACTTGTCCTGACGCTAACCCTACTTGTCCTGACGCTAACCCTAGTTGTCCTGATGCTAACAATAGTTGTCCTGACGCTAACCCTAGTTGTCCTGACGCTAACCCTAGTTGTCCTGATGCTAACCCTAGTTGTCCTGACGCTAACCCTAGATGTCCTGACGCTAACCCTACTTGTCCTGACGCTAACCCTGGTTGTCCTGACTCTAACCCTAGTTGTCCTGACGCTAACCCTAGTTGTCCTGACGCTAACCCTAGTTGTCCTGACGCTAACCCTAGTTGTCCTGACGCTAACACTAGTTGTCCTGACGCTAACCCTAGTTGTCCTGACGCTAACCCTAGTCGTTCTGACGCTAACCCTAGTCGTCCTGACGCTAACCCTAGTCGTCCTGACGCTAACCCTAGTCGTCCTGACACTAACCCTAGTCGTCCTGACGCTAACCCTAGTTGTCCTGACTCTAACCCTAGTTGTCCTGACTCTAACCCTACTTGTCCTGACGCTAACCCTACTTGTCCTGACGCTAACCCTAGTTGTCCTGACGCTAACCCTAGTTGTCCTGACGCTAACCCTAGTTGAAATGACGCTAACCCTAGTTGTACTGACGCTAACCCTAGTTGTCCTGACGCTAACCCTAGTTGTCCTGACGCTAACCCTAGTTGTCCTGACGCTAACCCTAGTTGTCCTGACGCTAACCCTAGTCGTCCTGACGCTAACCCTAGTCGTCCTGACGCTAACCCTAGTCATCCTGACGCTAACCCTAGTTGTCCTAATGCTAACCCTACATGTCCTGACGCTAACCCTAGTTGTCCTGACGCTAACCCTAGTTGTCCTGACGCTAACCCTAGTTGTCCTGACGCTAACCCTACTTGTCCTGACGCTAACCCTAGTTGTCCTGACGCTAACCCTACTTGTCCTGATGCTAACTCTAGTTGTCCTGACGCTAACCCTAGTTGTCCTGACGCTAACCCTACTTGTCCTGACGCTAACCCTACTTGTCCTGACGCTAACCCTAGTTGTCCTGATGCTAACCCTAGTTGTCCTGACGCTAACCCTACTTGTCCTGACGCTAACCCTACTTGTCCTGACGCTAACCCTACTTGTCCTGACGCTAACCCTACTTGTCCTGACGCTAACCCTAGTTGTCCTGAAGCTAACCCTAGTTGTCCTGACGCTAACTCTACTTGTCCTGATGCTAACCCTAGTTGCCCTGACGCTAACCCTAGTTGTCCTGACGCTAACCCTAGTTGTCCTGACGCTAACGCTAGTTGTCCTGACGCTAACCCTAGTTGTCCTGACGCTAACCCTAGTTGTCCTGAAGCTAACCCTAGTTGTCCTGACGCTAACCCTAGTTGTCCTGACGCTAACCCTACTTGTCCTGACGCTAACCCTAGTTGTCCTGACGCTAACCCTAGTTGTCCTGGCGCTAACCCTACTTGTCCTGACGCTAACCCTAGTTGTCCTGACGCTAACCCTACTTGTCCTGACGCTAACCCTACTTGTCCTGACGCTAACCCTAGTTGTCCTGATGCTAACCCTAGTTGTCCTGACGCTAACCCTACTTGTCCTGACGCTAACCCTACTTGTCCTGACACTAACCCTACTTGTCCTGACGCTAACCCTACTTGTCCTGACGCTAACCCTAGTTGTCCTGATGCTAACAATAGTTGTCCTGACGCTAACCCTAGTTGTCCTGACGCTAACCCTAGTTGTCCTGATGCTAACCCTAGTTGTCCTGACGCTAACCCTAGATGTCCTGACGCTAACCCTACTTGTCCTGACGCTAACCCTGGTTGTCCTGACTCTAACCCTAGTTGTCCTGACGCTAACCCTAGTTGTCCTGACGCTAACCCTAGTTGTCCTGACGCTAACCCTAGTTGTCCTGACGCTAACACTAGTTGTCCTGACGCTAACCCTAGTTGTCCTGACGCTAACCCTAGTCGTTCTGACGCTAACCCTAGTCGTCCTGACGCTAACCCTAGTCGTCCTGACGCTAACCCTAGTCGTCCTGACACTAACCCTAGTCGTCCTGACGCTAACCCTAGTTGTCCTGACTCTAACCCTAGTTGTCCTGACTCTAACCCTACTTGTCCTGACGCTAACCCTACTTGTCCTGACGCTAACCCTAGTTGTCCTGACGCTAACCCTACTTGTCCTGACGCTAACCCTAGTTGAAATGACGCTAACCCTAGTTGTACTGACGCTAACCCTAGTTGTCCTGACGCTAACCCTAGTTGTCCTGACGCTAACCCTAGTTGTCCTGACGCTAACCCTAGTTGTCCTGACGCTAACCCTAGTCGTCCTGACGCTAACCCTAGTCGTCCTGACGCTAACCCTAGTCATCCTGACGCTAACCCTAGTTGTCCTAATGCTAACCCTACATGTCCTGACGCTAACCCTAGTTGTCCTGACGCTAACCCTAGTTGTCCTGACGCTAACCCTAGTTGTCCTGACGCTAACCCTACTTGTCCTGACGCTAACCCTAGTTGTCCTGACGCTAACCCTACTTGTCCTGATGCTAACTCTAGTTGTCCTGACGCTAACCCTAGTTGTCCTGACGCTAACCCTACTTGTCCTGACGCTAACCCTACTTGTCCTGACGCTAACCCTAGTTGTCCTGACGCTAACCCTACTTGTCCTGACGCTAACCCTACTTGTCCTGACGTTAACCCTAGTTGTGCTGACGCTAACCCTAGTTGTCCTGACGCTAACCCTAGTTGTCCTGACGCTAACCCTAGTTGTCCTGACGCTAACCCTAGTTGTCCTGACGCTAACTCTACTTGTCCTGACGCTAACCCTAGTTTTCCTGACGCTAACCCTAGTTGTCCTGACGCTAACCCTACTTGTCCTGACGCTAACCCTAGTTGTCCTGACGCTAACCCTAGTTGTCCTGACGCTAACCCTAGTTGTCCTGACGCTAACCCTACTTGTCCTGACGCTAACCCTAGTTGTCCTGACGCTAACCCTACTTGTCCTGACGCTAACCCTAGTTGTCCTGACGCTAACCCTAGTTGTCCTGACGTTAACCCTAGTTGTCCTGACGCTAACTCTACTTGTCCTGACGCTAACCCTAGTTGCCCTGACGCTAACCCTAGTTGTCCTGACGCTAACCCTAGTTGTCCTGACGCTAACCCTAGTTGTCCTGACGCTAACCCTAGTTGTCCTGACGCTAACCCTAGTTGTCCTGACGCTAACCCTAGTTGTCCTGAAGCTAACCCTAGTTGTCCTGACGCTAACCCTACTTGTCCTGACGCTAACCCTACTTGTCCTGATGCTAACCCTAGTTGTCCTGACGCTAACCCTAGTTGTCCTGACGCTAACCCTAGTTGTCCTGATGCTAACCCTAGTTGTCCTGACGCTAACCCTAGTTGTCCTGATGCTAACCCTACTTGTCCTGACGCTAACCCTACTTGTCCTGACGCTAACCCTACTTGTCCTGATGCTAACCCTAGTTGTCCTGACGCTAACCCTACTTGTCCTGACGCTAACCCTACTTGTCCTGACGCTAACCCTACTTGTCCTGACGCTAACCCTAGTTGTCCTGACGCTAACCCTAGTTGTCCTGATGCTAACCCTACTTGTCCTGACGCTAACCCTACTTGTCCTGACGCTAACCCTACTTGTCCTGATGCTAACCCTAGTTGTCCTGACGCTAACCCTACTTGTCCTGACGCTAACCCTACTTGTCCTGACGCTAACCCTAGTTGTCCTGACGCTAACCCTAGTTGTCCTGATGCTAACCCTAGTTGTCCTGACGCTAACCCTAGTTGTCCTGACGCTAACCCTAGTTGTCCTGACGCTAACCCTAGTTGTCCTGACGCTAACTCTACTTGTCCTGACGCTAACCCTAGTTTTCCTGACGCTAACCCTAGTTGTCCTGACGCTAACCCTAGTTGTCCTGACGCTAACCCTAGTTGTCCTGACGCTAAACCTAGTTGTCCTGACGCTAACCCTAGTTGTCCTGACGCTAACCCTACTTGTCCTGACGCTAACCCTAGTTGTCCTGACGCTAACCCTAGTTGTCCTGACGTTAACCCTAGTTGTCCTGACGCTAACTCTACTTGTCCTGACGCTAACCCTAGTTGCCCTGACGCTAACCCTAGTTGTCCTGACGCTAACCCTAGTTGTCCTGACGCTAACCCTAGTTGTCCTGACGCTAACCCTAGTTGTCCTGATGCTAACAATAGTTGTCCTGACGCTAACCCTAGTTGTCCTGACGCTAACCCTAGTTGTCCTGATGCTAACCCTAGTTGTCCTGACGCTAACCCTAGATGTCCTGACGCTAACCCTACTTGTCCTGACGCTAACCCTGGTTGTCCTGACTCTAACCCTAGTTGTCCTGACGCTAACCCTAGTTGTCCTGACGCTAACCCTAGTTGTCCTGACGCTAACCCTAGTTGTCCTGACGCTAACACTAGTTGTCCTGACGCTAACCCTAGTTGTCCTGACGCTAACCCTAGTCGTTCTAACGCTAACCCTAGTCGTCCTGACGCTAACCCTAGTCGTCCTGACGCTAACCCTAGTCGTCCTGACGTTAACCCTAGTTGTCCTGACGCTAACTCTACTTGTCCTGATGCTAACCCTAGTTGCCCTGACGCTAACCCTAGTTGTCCTGACGCTAACCCTAGTTGTCCTGACGCTAACGCTAGTTGTCCTGACGCTAACCCTAGTTGTCCTGACGCTAACCCTAGTTGTCCTGAAGCTAACCCTAGTTGTCCTGACGCTAACCCTAGTTGTCCTGACGCTAACCCTACTTGTCCTGACGCTAACCCTAGTTGTCCTGACGCTAACCCTAGTTGTCCTGGCGCTAACCCTACTTGTCCTGACGCTAACCCTAGTTGTCCTGACGCTAACCCTACTTGTCCTGACGCTAACCCTACTTGTCCTGACGCTAACCCTAGTTGTCCTGATGCTAACCCTAGTTGTCCTGACGCTAACCCTACTTGTCCTGACGCTAACCCTACTTGTCCTGACGCTAACCCTACTTGTCCTGACGCTAACCCTACTTGTCCTGACGCTAACCCTAGTTGTCCTGATGCTAACAATAGTTGTCCTGACGCTAACCCTAGTTGTCCTGACGCTAACCCTAGTTGTCCTGATGCTAACCCTAGTTGTCCTGACGCTAACCCTAGATGTCCTGACGCTAACCCTACTTGTCCTGACGCTAACCCTGGTTGTCCTGACTCTAACCCTAGTTGTCCTGACGCTAACCCTAGTTGTCCTGACGCTAACCCTAGTTGTCCTGACGCTAACCCTAGTTGTCCTGACGCTAACACTAGTTGTCCTGACGCTAACCCTAGTTGTCCTGACGCTAACCCTAGTCGTTCTGACGCTAACCCTAGTCGTCCTGACGCTAACCCTAGTCGTCCTGACGCTAACCCTAGTCGTCCTGACACTAACCCTAGTCGTCCTGACGCTAACCCTAGTTGTCCTGACTCTAACCCTAGTTGTCCTGACTCTAACCCTACTTGTCCTGACGCTAACCCTACTTGTCCTGACGCTAACCCTAGTTGTCCTGACGCTAACCCTAGTTGTCCTGACGCTAACCCTAGTTGAAATGACGCTAACCCTAGTTGTACTGACGCTAACCCTAGTTGTCCTGACGCTAACCCTAGTTGTCCTGACGCTAACCCTAGTTGTCCTGACGCTAACCCTAGTTGTCCTGACGCTAACCCTAGTCGTCCTGACGCTAACCCTAGTCGTCCTGACGCTAACCCTAGTCATCCTGACGCTAACCCTAGTTGTCCTAATGCTAACCCTACATGTCCTGACGCTAACCCTAGTTGTCCTGACGCTAACCCTAGTTGTCCTGACGCTAACCCTAGTTGTCCTGACGCTAACCCTACTTGTCCTGACGCTAACCCTAGTTGTCCTGACGCTAACCCTACTTGTCCTGATGCTAACTCTAGTTGTCCTGACGCTAACCCTAGTTGTCCTGACGCTAACCCTACTTGTCCTGACGCTAACCCTACTTGTCCTGACGCTAACCCTAGTTGTCCTGACGCTAACCCTACTTGTCCTGACGCTAACCCTACTTGTCCTGACGTTAACCCTAGTTGTGCTGACGCTAACCCTAGTTGTCCTGACGCTAACCCTAGTTGTCCTGACGCTAACCCTAGTTGTCCTGACGCTAACCCTAGTTGTCCTGACGCTAACTCTACTTGTCCTGACGCTAACCCTAGTTTTCCTGACGCTAACCCTAGTTGTCCTGACGCTAACCCTACTTGTCCTGACGCTAACCCTAGTTGTCCTGACGCTAACCCTAGTTGTCCTGACGCTAACCCTAGTTGTCCTGACGCTAACCCTACTTGTCCTGACGCTAACCCTAGTTGTCCTGACGCTAACCCTACTTGTCCTGACGCTAACCCTAGTTGTCCTGACGCTAACCCTAGTTGTCCTGACGTTAACCCTAGTTGTCCTGACGCTAACTCTACTTGTCCTGACGCTAACCCTAGTTGCCCTGACGCTAACCCTAGTTGTCCTGACGCTAACCCTAGTTGTCCTGACGCTAACCCTAGTTGTCCTGACGCTAACCCTAGTTGTCCTGACGCTAACCCTAGTTGTCCTGACGCTAACCCTAGTTGTCCTGAAGCTAACCCTAGTTGTCCTGACGCTAACCCTACTTGTCCTGACGCTAACCCTACTTGTCCTGACGCTAACCCTACTTGTCCTGACGCTAACCCTAGTTGTCCTGACGCTAACCCTAGTTGTCCTGATGCTAACCCTACTTGTCCTGACGCTAACCCTACTTGTCCTGACGCTAACCCTAGTTGTCCTGATGCTAACCCTAGTTGTCCTGACGCTAACCCTACTTGTCCTGACGCTAACCCTACTTGTCCTGACGCTAACCCTAGTTGTCCTGACGCTAACCCTAGTTGTCCTGATGCTAACCCTAGTTGTCCTGACGCTAACCCTAGTTGTCCTGACGCTAACCCTAGTTGTCCTGACGCTAACCCTAGTTGTCCTGACGCTAACTCTACTTGTCCTGACGCTAACCCTAGTTTTCCTGACGCTAACCCTAGTTGTCCTGACGCTAACCCTAGTTGTCCTGACGCTAACCCTAGTTGTCCTGACGCTAAACCTAGTTGTCCTGACGCTAACCCTAGTTGTCCTGACGCTAACCCTACTTGTCCTGACGCTAACCCTAGTTGTCCTGACGCTAACCCTAGTTGTCCTGACGTTAACCCTAGTTGTCCTGACGCTAACTCTACTTGTCCTGACGCTAACCCTAGTTGCCCTGACGCTAACCCTAGTTGTCCTGACGCTAACCCTAGTTGTCCTGACGCTAACCCTAGTTGTCCTGATGCTAACAATAGTTGTCCTGACGCTAACCCTAGTTGTCCTGACGCTAACCCTAGTTGTCCTGATGCTAACCCTAGTTGTCCTGACGCTAACCCTAGATGTCCTGACGCTAACCCTACTTTTCCTGACGCTAACCCTGGTTGTCCTGACTCTAACCCTAGTTGTCCTGACGCTAACCCTAGTTGTCCTGATGCTAACCCTAGTTGTCCTGACGCTAACCCTAGTTGTCCTGACGCTAACACTAGTTGTCCTGACGCTAACCCTAGTTGTCCTGACGCTAACCCTAGTCGTTCTAACGCTAACCCTAGTCGTCCTGACGCTAACCCTAGTCGTCCTGACGCTAACCCTAGTCGTCCTGACACTAACCCTAGTCGTCCTGACGCTAACCCTAGTTGTCCTGACTCTAACCCTAGTTGTCCTGACTCTAACCCTACTTGTCCTGACGCTAACCCTACTTGTCCTGACGCTAACCCTAGTTGTCCTGACGCTAACCCTAGTTGTCCTGACGCTAACCCTAGTTGAAATGACGCTAACCCTAGTTGTACTGACGCTAACCCTAGTTGTCCTGACGCTAACCCTAGTTGTCCTGACGCTAACCCTAGTTGTCCTGACGCTAACCCTAGTTGTCCTGACGCTAACCCTAGTCGTCCTGACGCTAACCCTAGTCGTCCTGACGCTAACCCTAGTCATCCTGACGCTAACCCTAGTTGTCCTAACGCTAACCCTACATGTCCTGACGCTAACCCTAGTTGTCCTGATGCTAACCCTAGTTGTCCTGACGCTAACCCTAGTTGTCCTGACGCTAACCCTACTTGTCCTGACGCTAACCCTAGTTGTCCTGACGCTAACCCTACTTGTCCTGATGCTAACTCTAGTTGTCCTGACGCTAACCCTAGTTGTCCTGACGCTAACCCTACTTGTCCTGACGCTAACCCTACTTGTCCTGACGCTAACCCTAGTTGTCCTGACGCTAACCCTACTTGTCCTGACGCTAACCCTACTTGTCTTGACGTTAACCCTAGTTGTGCTGACGCTAACCCTAGTTGTCCTGACGCTAACCCTAGTTGTCCTGACGCTAACCCTAGTTGTCCTGACGCTAACCCTAGTTGTCCTGACGCTAACTCTACTTGTCCTGACGCTAACCCTAGTTTTCCTGACGCTAACCCTAGTTGTCCTGACGCTAACCCTACTTGTCCTGACGCTAACCCTAGTTGTCCTGACGCTAACCCTAGTTGTCCTGACGCTAAACCTAGTTGTCCTGACGCTAACCCTAGTTGTCCTGACGCTAACCTTACTTGTCCTGACGCTAACCCTAGTTGTCCTGACGCTAACCCTACTTGTCCTGACGCTAACCCTAGTTGTCCTGACGCTAACCCTAGTTGTCCTGACGTTAACCCTAGTTGTCCTGACGCTAACTCTACTTGTCCTGACGCTAACCCTAGTTGCCCTGACGCTAACCCTAGTTGTCCTGACGCTAACCCTAGTTGTCCTGACGCTAACCCTAGTTGTCCTGACGCTAACCCTAGTTGTCCTGAAGCTAACCCTAGTTGTCCTGACGCTAACCCTACTTGTCCTGACGCTAACCCTACTTGTCCTGATGCTAACCCTAGTTGTCCTGACGCTAACCCTAGTTGTCCTGACGCTAACCCTACTTATCCTGACGCTAACCCTACTTGTCCTGACGCTAACCCTACTTGTCCTGACGCTAACCCTAGTTGTCCTGACGCTAACCCTAGTTGTCCTGATGCTAACCCTACTTGTCCTGACGCTAACCCTACTTGTCCTGACGCTAACCCTAGTTGTCCTGATGCTAACCCTAGTTGTCCTGACGCTAACCCTACTTGTCCTGACGCTAACCCTACTTGTCCTGACGCTAACCCTAGTTGTCCTGACGCTAACCCTAGTTGTCCTGATGCTAACCCTAGTTGTCCTGACGCTAACCCTAGTTGTCCTGACGCTAACCCTAGTTGTCCTGACGCTAACCCTAGTTGTCCTGACGCTAACCCTAGTTGTCCTGACGCTAACTCTACTTGTCCTGACGCTAACCCTAGTTTTCCTGACGCTAACCCTAGTTGTCCTGACGCTAACCCTAGTTGTCCTGACGCTAACCCTAGTTGTCCTGACGCTAACCCTAGTTGTCCTGACGCTAACCCTAGTTGTCCTGATGCTAACAATAGTTGTCCTGACGCTAACCCTAGTTGTCCTGACGCTAACCCTAGTTGTCCTGATGCTAACCCTAGTTGTCCTGACGCTAACCCTAGATGTCCTGACGCTAACCCTACTTGTCCTGACGCTAACCCTGGTTGTCCTGACTCTAACCCTAGTTGTCCTGACGCTAACCCTAGTTGTCCTGACGCTAACCCTAGTTGTCCTGACGCTAACCCTAGTTGTCCTGACGCTAACACTAGTTGTCCTGACGCTAACCCTAGTTGTCCTGACGCTAACCCTAGTCGTTCTAACGCTAACCCTAGTCGTCCTGACGCTAACCCTAGTCGTCCTGACGCTAACCCTAGTCGTCCTGACACTAACCCTAGTCGTCCTGACGCTAACCCTAGTTGTCCTGACTCTAACCCTAGTTGTCCTGACTCTAACCCTACTTGTCCTGACGCTAACCCTACTTGTCCTGACGCTAACCCTAGTTGTCCTGACGCTAACCCTAGTTGTCCTGACGCTAACCCTAGTTGAAATGACGCTAACCCTAGTTGTACTGACGCTAACCCTAGTTGTCCTGACGCTAACCCTAGTTGTCCTGACGCTAACCCTAGTTGTCCTGACGCTAACCCTAGTTGTCCTGACGCTAACCCTAGTCGTCCTGACGCTAACCCTAGTCGTCCTGACGCTAACCCTAGTCATCCTGACGCTAACCCTAGTTGTCCTAACGCTAACCCTACATGTCCTGACGCTAACCCTAGTTGTCCTGACGCTAACCCTAGTTGTCCTGACGCTAACCCTAGTTGTCCTGACGCTAACCCTACTTGTCCTGACGCTAACCCTAGTTGTCCTGACGCTAACCCTACTTGTCCTGATGCTAACTCTAGTTGTCCTGACGCTAACCCTAGTTGTCCTGACGCTAACCCTACTTGTCCTGACGCTAACCCTACTTGTCCTGACGCTAACCCTAGTTGTCCTGACGCTAACCCTACTTGTCCTGACGCTAACCCTACTTGTCCTGACGTTAACCCTAGTTGTGCTGACGCTAACCCTAGTTGTCCTGACGCTAACCCTAGTTGTCCTGACGCTAACCCTAGTTGTCCTGACGCTAACCCTAGTTGTCCTGACGCTAACTCTACTTGTCCTGACGCTAACCCTAGTTTTCCTGACGCTAACCCTAGTTGTCCTGACGCTAACCCTACTTGTCCTGACGCTAACCCTAGTTGTCTTGACGCTAACCCTAGTTGTCCTGACGCTAAACCTAGTTGTCCTGACGCTAACCCTAGTTGTCCTGACGCTAACCCTAGTTGTCCTGATGCTAACCCTACTTGTCCTGACGCTAACCCTACTTGTCCTGACGCTAACCCTAGTTGTCCTGATGCTAACCCTAGTTGTCCTGACGCTAACCCTACTTGTCCTGACGCTAACCCTACTTGTCCTGACGCTAACCCTACTTGTCCTGACGCTAACCCTAGTTGTCCTGACGCTAACCCTAGTTGTCCTGATGCTAACCCTACTTGTCCTGACGCTAACCCTACTTGTCCTGACGCTAACCCTAGTTGTCCTGATGCTAACCCTAGTTGTCCTGACGCTAACCCTACTTGTCCTGACGCTAACCCTACTTGTCCTGACGCTAACCCTAGTTGTCCTGACGCTAACCCTAGTTGTCCTGATGCTAACCCTAGTTGTCCTGACGCTAACCCTAGTTGTCCTGACGCTAACCCTAGTTGTCCTGACGCTAACCCTAGTTGTCCTGACGCTAACCCTAGTTGTCCTGACGCTAACTCTACTTGTCCTGACGCTAACCCTAGTTTTCCTGACGCTAACCCTAGTTGTCCTGACGCTAACCCTAGTTGTCCTGACGCTAACCCTAGTTGTCCTGACGCTAACCCTAGTTGTCCTGACGCTAACCCTAGTTGTCCTGACGCTAACCCTAGTTGTCCTGACGCTAACCCTAGTTGTCCTGACGCTAACTCTACTTGTCCTGACGCTAACCCTAGTTTTCCTGACGCTAACCCTAGTTGTCCTGATGCTAACCCTAGTTGTCCTGACGCTAACCCTAGTTGTCCTGACGCTAAACCTAGTTGTCCTGACGCTAACCCTAGTTGTCCTGACGCTAACCCTACTTGTCCTGACGCTAACCCTAGTTGTCCTGACGTTAACCCTAGTTGTCCTGACGCTAACTCTACTTGTCCTGACGCTAACCCTAGTTGCCCTGACGCTAACCCTAGTTGTCCTGACGCTAACCCTAGTTGTCCTGACGCTAACCCTAGTTGTCCTGATGCTAACAATAGTTGTCCTGACGCTAACCCTAGTTGTCCTGACGCTAACCCTAGTTGTCCTGATGCTAACCCTAGTTGTCCTGACGCTAACCCTAGATGTCCTGACGCTAACCCTACTTGTCCTGACGCTAACCCTGGTTGTCCTGACTCTAACCCTAGTTGTCCTGACGCTAACCCTAGTTGTCCTGACGCTAACCCTAGTTGTCCTGACGCTAACCCTAGTTGTCCTGACGCTAACACTAGTTGTCCTGACGCTAACCCTAGTTGTCCTGACGCTAACCCTAGTCGTTCTGACGCTAACCCTAGTCGTCCTGACGCTAACCCTAGTCGTCCTGATGCTAACCCTAGTCGTCCTGACACTAACCCTAGTCGTCCTGATGCTAACCCTAGTTGTCCTGACTCTAACCCTAGTTGTCCTGACTCTAACCCTACTTGTCCTGACGCTAACCCTACTTGTCCTGACGCTAACCCTAGTTGTCCTGACGCTAACCCTAGTTGTCCTGACGCTAACCCTAGTTGAAATGACGCTAACCCTAGTTGTACTGACGCTAACCCTAGTTGTCCTGACGCTAACCCTAGTTGTCCTGACGCTAACCCTAGTTGTCCTGACGCTAACCCTAGTTGTCCTGACGCTAACCCTAGTCGTCCTGACGCTAACCCTAGTCGTCCTGACGCTAACCCTAGTCATCCTGACGCTAACCCTAGTTGTCCTAACGCTAACCCTACATGTCCTGACGCTAACCCTAGTTGTCCTGACGCTAACCCTAGTTGTCCTGACGCTAACCCTAGTTGTCCTGACGCTAACCCTACTTATCCTGACGCTAACCCTACTTGTCCTGACGCTAACCCTACTTGTCCTGACGCTAACCCTAGTTGTCCTGACGCTAACCCTAGTTGTCCTGATGCTAACCCTACTTGTCCTGACGCTAACCCTACTTGTCCTGACGCTAACCCTAGTTGTCCTGATGCTAACCCTAGTTGTCCTGACGCTAACCCTACTTGTCCTGACGCTAACCCTACTTGTCCTGACGCTAACCCTAGTTGTCCTGACGCTAACCCTAGTTGTCCTGATGCTAACCCTAGTTGTCCTGACGCTAACCCTAGTTGTCCTGACGCTAACCCTAGTTGTCCTGACGCTAACCCTAGTTGTCCTGACGCTAACCCTAGTTGTCCTGACGCTAACTCTACTTGTCCTGACGCTAACCCTAGTTTTCCTGACGCTAACCCTAGTTGTCCTGACGCTAACCCTAGTTGTCCTGACGCTAACCCTAGTTGTCCTGACGCTAACCCTAGTTGTCCTGACGCTAACCCTAGTTGTCCTGATGCTAACAATAGTTGTCCTGACGCTAACCCTAGTTGTCCTGACGCTAACCCTAGTTGTCCTGATGCTAACCCTAGTTGTCCTGACGCTAACCCTAGATGTCCTGACGCTAACCCTACTTGTCCTGACGCTAACCCTGGTTGTCCTGACTCTAACCCTAGTTGTCCTGACGCTAACCCTAGTTGTCCTGACGCTAACCCTAGTTGTCCTGACGCTAACCCTAGTTGTCCTGACGCTAACACTAGTTGTCCTGACGCTAACCCTAGTTGTCCTGACGCTAACCCTAGTCGTTCTAACGCTAACCCTAGTCGTCCTGACGCTAACCCTAGTCGTCCTGACGCTAACCCTAGTCGTCCTGACACTAACCCTAGTCGTCCTGACGCTAACCCTAGTTGTCCTGACTCTAACCCTAGTTGTCCTGACTCTAACCCTACTTGTCCTGACGCTAACCCTACTTGTCCTGACGCTAACCCTAGTTGTCCTGACGCTAACCCTAGTTGTCCTGACGCTAACCCTAGTTGAAATGACGCTAACCCTAGTTGTACTGACGCTAACCCTAGTTGTCCTGACGCTAACCCTAGTTGTCCTGACGCTAACCCTAGTTGTCCTGACGCTAACCCTAGTTGTCCTGACGCTAACCCTAGTCGTCCTGACGCTAACCCTAGTCGTCCTGACGCTAACCCTAGTCATCCTGACGCTAACCCTAGTTGTCCTAACGCTAACCCTACATGTCCTGACGCTAACCCTAGTTGTCCTGACGCTAACCCTAGTTGTCCTGACGCTAACCCTAGTTGTCCTGACGCTAACCCTACTTGTCCTGACGCTAACCCTAGTTGTCCTGACGCTAACCCTACTTGTCCTGATGCTAACTCTAGTTGTCCTGACGCTAACCCTAGTTGTCCTGACGCTAACCCTACTTGTCCTGACGCTAACCCTACTTGTCCTGACGCTAACCCTAGTTGTCCTGACGCTAACCCTACTTGTCCTGACGCTAACCCTACTTGTCCTGACGTTAACCCTAGTTGTGCTGACGCTAACCCTAGTTGTCCTGACGCTAACCCTAGTTGTCCTGACGCTAACCCTAGTTGTCCTGACGCTAACCCTAGTTGTCCTGACGCTAACTCTACTTGTCCTGACGCTAACCCTAGTTTTCCTGACGCTAACCCTAGTTGTCCTGACGCTAACCCTACTTGTCCTGACGCTAACCCTAGTTGTCTTGACGCTAACCCTAGTTGTCCTGACGCTAAACCTAGTTGTCCTGACGCTAACCCTAGTTGTCCTGACGCTAACCCTAGTTGTCCTGATGCTAACCCTACTTGTCCTGACGCTAACCCTACTTGTCCTGACGCTAACCCTAGTTGTCCTGATGCTAACCCTAGTTGTCCTGACGCTAACCCTACTTGTCCTGACGCTAACCCTACTTGTCCTGACGCTAACCCTACTTGTCCTGACGCTAACCCTAGTTGTCCTGACGCTAACCCTAGTTGTCCTGATGCTAACCCTACTTGTCCTGACGCTAACCCTACTTGTCCTGACGCTAACCCTAGTTGTCCTGATGCTAACCCTAGTTGTCCTGACGCTAACCCTACTTGTCCTGACGCTAACCCTACTTGTCCTGACGCTAACCCTAGTTGTCCTGACGCTAACCCTAGTTGTCCTGATGCTAACCCTAGTTGTCCTGACGCTAACCCTAGTTGTCCTGACGCTAACCCTAGTTGTCCTGACGCTAACCCTAGTTGTCCTGACGCTAACCCTAGTTGTCCTGACGCTAACTCTACTTGTCCTGACGCTAACCCTAGTTTTCCTGACGCTAACCCTAGTTGTCCTGACGCTAACCCTAGTTGTCCTGATGCTAACCCTAGTTGTCCTGACGCTAACCCTAGTTGTCCTGACGCTAACCCTAGTTGTCCTGACGCTAACCCTAGTTGTCCTGACGCTAACCCTAGTTGTCCTGACGCTAACTCTACTTGTCCTGACGCTAACCCTAGTTTTCCTGACGCTAACCCTAGTTGTCCTGATGCTAACCCTAGTTGTCCTGACGCTAACCCTAGTTGTCCTGACGCTAAACCTAGTTGTCCTGACGCTAACCCTAGTTGTCCTGACGCTAACCCTACTTGTCCTGACGCTAACCCTAGTTGTCCTGACGTTAACCCTAGTTGTCCTGACGCTAACTCTACTTGTCCTGACGCTAACCCTAGTTGCCCTGACGCTAACCCTAGTTGTCCTGACGCTAACCCTAGTTGTCCTGACGCTAACCCTAGTTGTCCTGATGCTAACAATAGTTGTCCTGACGCTAACCCTAGTTGTCCTGACGCTAACCCTAGTTGTCCTGATGCTAACCCTAGTTGTCCTGACGCTAACCCTAGATGTCCTGACGCTAACCCTACTTGTCCTGACGCTAACCCTGGTTGTCCTGACTCTAACCCTAGTTGTCCTGACGCTAACCCTAGTTGTCCTGACGCTAACCCTAGTTGTCCTGACGCTAACCCTAGTTGTCCTGACGCTAACACTAGTTGTCCTGACGCTAACCCTAGTTGTCCTGACGCTAACCCTAGTCGTTCTGACGCTAACCCTAGTCGTCCTGACGCTAACCCTAGTCGTCCTGATGCTAACCCTAGTCGTCCTGACACTAACCCTAGTCGTCCTGATGCTAACCCTAGTTGTCCTGACTCTAACCCTAGTTGTCCTGACTCTAACCCTACTTGTCCTGACGCTAACCCTACTTGTCCTGACGCTAACCCTAGTTGTCCTGACGCTAACCCTAGTTGTCCTGACGCTAACCCTAGTTGAAATGACGCTAACCCTAGTTGTACTGACGCTAACCCTAGTTGTCCTGACGCTAACCCTAGTTGTCCTGACGCTAACCCTAGTTGTCCTGACGCTAACCCTAGTTGTCCTGACGCTAACCCTAGTCGTCCTGACGCTAACCCTAGTCGTCCTGACGCTAACCCTAGTCATCCTGACGCTAACCCTAGTTGTCCTAACGCTAACCCTACATGTCCTGACGCTAACCCTAGTTGTCCTGACGCTAACCCTAGTTGTCCTGACGCTAACCCTAGTTGTCCTGACGCTAACCCTACTTGTCCTGACGCTAACCCTAGTTGTCCTGACGCTAACCCTACTTGTCCTGATGCTAACTCTAGTTGTCCTGACGCTAACCCTAGTTGTCCTGACGCTAACCCTAGTTGTCCTGACGCTAACCCTACTTGTCCTGACGCTAACCCTACTTGTCCTGACGCTAACCCTAGTTGTCCTGACGCTAACCCTACTTGTCCTGACGCTAACCCTACTTGTCCTGACGTTAACCCTAGTTGTGCTGACGCTAACCCTAGTTGTCCTGACGCTAACCCTAGTTGTCCTGACGCTAACCCTAGTTGTCCTGACGCTAACCCTAGTTGTCCTGACGCTAACCCTAGTTGTCCTGACGCTAAACCTAGTTGTCCTGACGCTAACCCTAGTTGTCCTGACGCTAACCCTACTTGTCCTGACGCTAACCCTAGTTGTCCTGACGCTAACCCTACTTGTCCTGACGCTAACCCTAGTTGTCCTGACGCTAACCCTAGTTGTCCTGACGTTAACCCTAGTTGTCCTGACGCTAACTCTACTTGTCCTGACGCTAACCCTAGTTGCCCTGACGCTAACCCTAGTTGTCCTGACGCTAACCCTAGTTGTCCTGACGCTAACCCTAGTTGTCCTGACGCTAACCCTAGTTGTCCTGACGCTAACCCTAGTTGTCCTGAAGCTAACCCTAGTTGTCCTGACGCTAACCCTACTTGTCCTGACGTTAACCCTACTTGTCCTGATGCTAACCCTAGTTGTCCTGACGCTAACCCTAGTTGTCCTGACGCTAACCCTAGTTGTCCTGACGCTAACCCTAGTTGTCCTGACGCTAACCCTAGTTGTCCTGATGCTAACCCTACTTGTCCTGACGCTAACCCTACTTGTCCTGACGCTAACCCTAGTTGTCCTGATGCTAACCCTAGTTGTCCTGACGCTAACCCTACTTGTCCTGATGCTAACCCTAGTTGTCCTGATGCTAACCCTACTTGTCCTGACGCTAACCCTAGTTGTCCTGATGCTAACCCTTGTTGTCCTGACGCTAACCCTACTTGTCCTGACGCTAACCCTACTTGTCCTGACGCTAACCCTAGTTGTCCTGACGCTAACCCTAGTTGTCCTGACGCTAACCCTAGTTGTCCTGACGCTAACCCTAGTTGTCCTGACGCTAACCCTAGTTGTCCTGACGCTAACTCTACTTGTCCTGACGCTAACCCTAGTTTTCCTGACGCTAACCCTAGTTGTCCTGACGCTAACCCTAGTTGTCCTGACGCTAACCCTAGTTGTCCTGACGCTAAACCTAGTTGTCCTGACGCTAACCCTAGTTGTCCTGACGCTAACCCAACTTGTCCTGACGCTAACCCTAGTTGTCCTGACGCTAACCCTACTTGTCCTGACGCTAACCCTAGTTGTCCTGACGTTAACCCTAGTTGTCCTGACGCTAACTCTACTTGTCCTGACGCTAACCCTACTTGTCCTGACGCTAACCCTAGTTGTCCTGACGTTAACCCTAGTTGTCCTGACGCTAACTCTACTTGTCCTGACGCTAACCCTAGTTGCCCTGACGCTAACCCTAGTTGTCCTGACGCTAACCCTAGTTGTCCTGACGCTAACCCTAGTTGTCCTGATGCTAACAATAGTTGTCCTGACGCTAACCCTAGTTGTCCTGACGCTAACCCTAGTTGTCCTGATGCTAACCCTAGTTGTCCTGACGCTAACCCTAGATGTCCTGACGCTAACCCTACTTGTCCTGACGCTAACCCTGGTTGTCCTGACTCTAACCCTAGTTGTCCTGACGCTAACCCTAGTTGTCCTGACGCTAACCCTAGTTGTCCTGACGCTAACCCTAGTTGTCCTGACGCTAACACTAGTTGTCCTGACGCTAACCCTAGTTGTCCTGACGCTAACCCTAGTCGTTCTGACGCTAACCCTAGTCGTCCTGACGCTAACCCTAGTCGTCCTGATGCTAACCCTAGTCGTCCTGACACTAACCCTAGTCGTCCTGATGCTAACCCTAGTTGTCCTGACTCTAACCCTAGTTGTCCTGACTCTAACCCTACTTGTCCTGACGCTAACCCTACTTGTCCTGACGCTAACCCTAGTTGTCCTGACGCTAACCCTAGTTGTCCTGACGCTAACCCTAGTTGAAATGACGCTAACCCTAGTTGTACTGACGCTAACCCTAGTTGTCCTGACGCTAACCCTAGTTGTCCTGACGCTAACCCTAGTTGTCCTGACGCTAACCCTAGTTGTCCTGACGCTAACCCTAGTCGTCCTGACGCTAACCCTAGTCGTCCTGACGCTAACCCTAGTCATCCTGACGCTAACCCTAGTTGTCCTAACGCTAACCCTACATGTCCTGACGCTAACCCTAGTTGTCCTGACGCTAACCCTAGTTGTCCTGACGCTAACCCTAGTTGTCCTGACGCTAACCCTACTTGTCCTGACGCTAACCCTAGTTGTCCTGACGCTAACCCTACTTGTCCTGATGCTAACTCTAGTTGTCCTGACGCTAACCCTAGTTGTCCTGACGCTAACCCTAGTTGTCCTGACGCTAACCCTACTTGTCCTGACGCTAACCCTACTTGTCCTGACGCTAACCCTAGTTGTCCTGACGCTAACCCTACTTGTCCTGACGCTAACCCTACTTGTCCTGACGTTAACCCTAGTTGTGCTGACGCTAACCCTAGTTGTCCTGACGCTAACCCTAGTTGTCCTGACGCTAACCCTAGTTGTCCTGACGCTAACCCTAGTTGTCCTGACGCTAACCCTAGTTGTCCTGACGCTAAACCTAGTTGTCCTGACGCTAACCCTAGTTGTCCTGACGCTAACCCTACTTGTCCTGACGCTAACCCTAGTTGTCCTGACGCTAACCCTACTTGTCCTGACGCTAACCCTAGTTGTCCTGACGCTAACCCTAGTTGTCCTGACGTTAACCCTAGTTGTCCTGACGCTAACTCTACTTGTCCTGACGCTAACCCTAGTTGCCCTGACGCTAACCCTAGTTGTCCTGACGCTAACCCTAGTTGTCCTGACGCTAACCCTAGTTGTCCTGACGCTAACCCTAGTTGTCCTGACGCTAACCCTAGTTGTCCTGACGCTAACCCTAGTTGTCCTGAAGCTAACCCTAGTTGTCCTGACGCTAACCCTACTTGTCCTGACGTTAACCCTACTTGTCCTGATGCTAACCCTAGTTGTCCTGACGCTAACCCTAGTTGTCCTGACGCTAACCCTAGTTGTCCTGACGCTAACCCTAGTTGTCCTGACGCTAACCCTAGTTGTCCTGATGCTAACCCTACTTGTCCTGACGCTAACCCTACTTGTCCTGACGCTAACCCTAGTTGTCCTGATGCTAACCCTAGTTGTCCTGACGCTAACCCTACTTGTCCTGACGCTAACCCTAGTTGTCCTGATGCTAACCCTACTTGTCCTGACGCTAACCCTAGTTGTCCTGATGCTAACCCTTGTTGTCCTGACGCTAACCCTACTTGTCCTGACGCTAACCCTACTTGTCCTGACGCTAACCCTAGTTGTCCTGACGCTAACCCTAGTTGTCCTGACGCTAACCCTAGTTGTCCTGACGCTAACCCTAGTTGTCCTGACGCTAACCCTAGTTGTCCTGACGCTAACTCTACTTGTCCTGACGCTAACCCTAGTTTTCCTGACGCTAACCCTAGTTGTCCTGACGCTAACCCTAGTTGTCCTGACGCTAACCCTAGTTGTCCTGACGCTAAACCTAGTTGTCCTGACGCTAACCCTAGTTGTCCTGACGCTAACCCAACTTGTCCTGACGCTAACCCTAGTTGTCCTGACGCTAACCCTACTTGTCCTGACGCTAACCCTAGTTGTCCTGACGTTAACCCTAGTTGTCCTGACGCTAACTCTACTTGTCCTGACGCTAACCCTAGTTGCCCTGACGCTAACCCTAGTTGTCCTGACGCTAACCCTAGTTGTCCTGATGCTAACCCTAGTTGTCCTGACGCTAACCCTAGTTGTCCTGACGCTAACCCTAGTTGTCCTGACGCTAACCCTAGTTGTCCTGAAGCTAACCCTAGTTGTCCTGACGCTAACCCTACTTGTCCTGACGCTAACCCTACTTGTCCTGATGCTAACCCTAGTTGTCCTGACGCTAACCCTAGTTGTCCTGACGCTAACCCTAGTTGTCCTGACGCTAACCCTAGTTGTCCTGACGCTAACCCTAGTTGTCCTGATGCTAACCCTACTTGTCCTGACGCTAACCCTACTTGTCCTGACGCTAACCCTAGTTGTCCTGATGCTAACCCTAGTTGTCCTGACGCTAACCCTACTTGTCCTGACGCTAACCCTACTTGTCCTGACGCTAACCCTACTTGTCCTGACGCTAACCCTAGTTGTCCTGACGCTAACCCTAGTTGTCCTGATGCTAACCCTAGTTGTCCTGACGCTAACCCTAGTTGTCCTGACGCTAACCCTAGTTGTCCTGATGCTAACCCTAGTTGTCCTGACGCTAACCCTAGTTGTCCTGACGCTAACCCTAGTTGTCCTGACGCTAACCCTACTTGTCCTGACGCTAACCCTACTTGTCCTGACGCTAACCCTAGTTGTCCTGATGCTAACCCTAGTTGTCCTGACGCTAACCCTAGTTGTCCTGACGCTAACCCTAGTTGTTCTGATACTAACCCTAATTGTCCTGACGCTAACCCTAGATGTCCTGACGCTAACCCTACTTGTCCTGACGCTAACCCTGGTTGTCCTGACGCTAACCCTAGTTGTCCTGACGCTAACCCTAGTTGTCCTGACGCTAATCCTAGTTGTCCTGACGCTAACCCTACTTATCCTGACGCTAACCCTAGTTGTCCTGACGCTAACACTAGTTGTCCTGATGCTAACCCTAGTTGTCCTGACGCTAACCCTAGTCGTCCTGACGCTAACCCTAGTTGTCCTGACGCTAACCCTACTTGTCCTGACGCTAACCCTACTTGTCCTGACGCTAACCCTACTTGTCCTGACGCTAACCCTAGTTGTCCTGACGCTAACTCTAGTTGTCCTGACGCTAACCCTAGTTGTCCTGACGCTAACCCTAGTTGTCCTGACGCTATCCCTAGTTGAAATGACGCTAACCCTAGTTGTAATGATGCTAACCCTAGTTGTTCTGACGCTAACGCTAGTTGTCCTGACGATAACCCTAGTTGTCCTGACGCTAACCCTAGTTGTCCTGACGCTAACCCTAGTTGTCCTAACGCTAACCCTAGTTGTCTTGACGCTAACCCTAGTTGTCCTGACGCTAACCCTAGTTGTCCTGACTCTAACCCTACTTGTCCTGACGCTAACCCTAGTTGTCTTGACGCTAACCCTACATGTCCTGACGCTAACCCTAGTTGTCCTGACGCTAACCCTAGTTGTCCTGACGCTAACCCTACTTGTCCTGACGCTAACCCTAGTTGTCCTGACGCTAACCCTAGTTGTCCTGATGCTAACCCTACTTGTCCTGACGCTAACCCTAGTTGTCCTGACGCTAACCCTAGTTGTCCTGACGCTAACCCTACTTGTCCTGACGCTAACCCTAGTTGTCCTGACGCTAACCCTACTTGTCCTGACGCTAACCCTAGTTGTCCTGACGCTAACCCTAGTTGTCCTGGCGCTAACACTACTTGTCCTGACGCTAACCCTAGTTGTCCTGACGCTAACCCTAGTTGTCCTGACGCTAACCCTAGTTGTCCTGACGCTAACTCTACTTGTCCTGACGCTAACCCTAGTTTTCCTGACGCTAACCCTAGTTGTCCTGACGCTAACCCTACTTGTCCTGACGCTAACCCTAGTTGTCCTGACGCTAACCCTAGTTGTCCTGACGCTAACCCTACTTGTCCTGACGCTAACCCTAGTTGTCCTGACGCTAACCCTACTTGTCCTGACGCTAACCCTAGTTGTCCTGACGCTAACCCTAGTTGTCCTGACGCTAACCCTACTTGTCCTGACGCTAACCCTACTTGTCCTGATGCTAACCCTAGTTGTCCTGACGCTAACCCTAGTTGTCCTGACGCTAACCCTAGTTGTCCTGACGCTAACCCTAGTTGTCCTGACGCTAACCCTACTTGTCCTGACGCTAACCCTAGTTGTCCTGACGCTAACCATAGTTGTCCTGATGCTAACCCTAGTTGTCCTGACGCTAACCCTAGCTGTCCTGACGCTAACCCTATTTGTCCTGACGCTAACACTAATTGTCCTGACGCTAACCCTAGTTGTCCTGACGCTAACCCTAGTTGTCCTGACGCTAACCCTAGTTGTCCTGACGCTAACCCTAGTCGTCCTGATGCTAACCCTAGTCGTCCTGACGCTAACCCTAGTCGTCCTGACGCTAACCCTAGTCGTCCTGACGCTAACCCTAGTTGTCCTGACGCTAACCCTACTTGTTCTGACGCTAACCCTACTTGTCCTGACGCTAACCCTAGTTGTCCTGACGCTAACCCTACTTGTCCTGACGCTAACCCTAGTTGTCCTGACGCTAACCCTAGTTGTCCTGACGCTTACCCTAGTTGTCCTGACGCTAACTCTACTTGTCCTGACGGTAACCCTAGTTTTCCTGACGCTAACCCTAGTTGTCCTGACGCTAACCCTAGTTGTCCTGACGCTAACCCTAGTTGTCCTGACGCTAACCCTAGTTGTCCTGACGCTAACCCTACTTGTCCTGATGCTAACCCTAGTTGTCCTGACGCTAACCCTACTTGTCCTGACGCTAACCCTAGTTGTCCTGACGCTAACCCTAGTTGTCCTGACGCTAACCCTAGTTGTCCTGACGCTAAACCTACTTGTCCTGACGCTAACCCTAGTTGTCCTGACGCTAACCTTAGTTGTCCTGACGCTAACCCTACTTGTCCTGACGCTAACCCTAGTTGTCCTGACGCTAACCCTAGTTGTCCTGACGCTAACCCTAGTTGTCTTGACGCTAACCCTACTTGTCCTGACGCTAACCCTACTTGTCCTGACGCTAACCCTACTTGTCCTGACGCTAACCCTAGTTGTCCTGACGCTAACCATAGTTGTCCTGACGCTAACCCTAGTTGTCCTGACGCTAACCCTAGTTGTCCTGACGCTAACCCTATTTGTCCTGACGCAAACACTAATTGTCCTGACGCTAACCCTAGTTGTCCTGACGCTAACCCTAGTTGTCCTGACGCTAACCCTACTTGTCCTGACGCTAACCCTAGTTGTCCTGACGCTAACCCTAGTTGTCCTGACTCTAACCCTAGTTGTCCTGACGCTAACACTAGTTGTCCTGACGCTAACCCTAGTTGTCCTGACGCTAACCCTAGTTGTCCTGACGCTAACCCTAGTCGTCCTGATGCTAACCCTAGTCGTCCTGACGCTAACCCTAGTCGTCCTGACGCTAACCCTAGTCGTCCTGACGCTAACCCTAGTTGTCCTGACGCTAACCCTACTTGTTCTGATGCTAACCCTAGTTTTCCTGACGCTAACCCTAGTTGTCCTGACGCTAACCCTAGTTGTCCTGACGCTAACCCTAGTTGTCCTGACGCTAACTCTACTTGTCCTGACGCTAACCCTAGTTTTCCTGACGCTAACCCTAGTTGTCCTGACGCTAACCCTACTTGTCCTGACGCTAACCCTAGTTGTCCTGACGCTAACCCTACTTGTCCTAACGCTAACCCTAGTTGTCCTGACGCTAACCCTAGTTGTCCTGACGCTAACCCTACTTGTCCTGACGCTAACCCTAGTTGTCCTGACGCTAACCCTAGTTGTCCTGACGCTAACCCTACTTGTCCTGACGCTAAACCTAGTTGCCCTGAAGCTAACCCTAGTTGTCCTGACGCTAACCCTAGTTGTCCTGACGCTGACTCTACTTGTCCTGACGCTAACCCTAGTTGTCCTGACGCTAACCCTAGTTGTCCTGACGCTAACCCTACTTGTCCTGATGCTAACCCTAGTTGTCCTGATGCTAACCCTAGTTGTCCTGACGCTAATCCTAGTTGTCATGACGCTAACCCTAGTTGTCCTGAGGCTAACCCTACTTGTCCTGACGCTAACCCTAGTTGTCCTGACGCTAACCCTACTTGTCCTGACGCTAACCCTAGTTGTCCTGACGCTAACCCTAGTTGTCCTGACGCTAACCCTAGTTGTCCTGACGCTAACCCTACTTGTCCTGACGCTAACCCTAGTTGCCCTGACGCTAACCCTAGTTGTCCTGACGCTAACCCTAGTTGTCCTGACGCTAACCCTATTTGTCCTGACGCTAACCCTACTTGTCCTGACGCTAACCCTAGTTGTCCTGATGCTAACCCTACTTGTCCTGACGCTAACCCTACTTGTCCTGACGCTAACCCTAGTTGTCCTGACGCTAACCCTAGTTGTCCTGACGCTAACCCTACATGTCCTGACGCTAACCCTAGTTGTCCTGACGCTAACCCTAGTTGTCCTGATGCTAACCCTAGTTGTCCTGACGCTAACCCTAGATGTCCTGACGCTAACCCTACTTGTCCTGACGCTAACCCTGGTTGTCCTGACGCTAACCCTAGTTGTCCTGACGCTAACCCTAGTTGTCCTGATGCTAACCCTACTTGTCCTGACGCTAACCCTAGTTGTCCTGACGCTAACCCTAGTTGTCCTGACGCTAACCCTACTTGTCCTGACGCTAACCCTAGTTGTCCTGACGCTAACCCTAGTTGTCCTGACGCTAACCCTAGTTGTCCTGACGCTAACCCTATTTGTACTGACGCTATCCCTAGTTATCCTGACGCTAACCCTAGTTGTCCTGACGCTAACCCTAGTTGTCCTGACGCTAACCCTAGTTGTCCTGATGCTAACCCTAGTTGTCCTGACGCTAACCCTACTTGTCCTGACGCTAACCCTAGTTGTCCTGACGCTAACCCTAGTTGTCCTGACGCTAACCCTACTTGTCCTGACGCTAACCCTAGTTGTCCTGACGCTAACCCTAGTTGTCCTGACGCTAACCCTAGTTGTCCTGACGCTAACCCTACTTGTCCTGACGCTAAACCTAGTTGCCCTGACGCTAACCCTAGTTGTCCTGACGCTAACCCTAGTTGTCCTGACGCTGACTCTACTTGTCCTGACGCTAACCCTAGTTGTCCTGACGCTAACCCTAGTTGTCCTGACGCTAACCCTACTTGTCCTGATGCTAACCCTAGTTGTCCTGATGCTAACCCTAGTTGTCCTGACGCTAATCCTAGTTGTCCTGACGCTAACCCTAGTTGTCCTGACGCTAACCCTACTTGTCCTGACGCTAACCCTAGTTGTCCTGACGCTAACCCTACTTGTCCTGACGCTAACCCTAGTTGTCCTGACGCTAACCCTAGTTGTCCTGACGCTAACCCTACTTGTCCTGACGCTAACCCTAGTTGCCCTGACGCTAACCCTAGTTGTCCTGACGCTAACCCTAGTTGTCCTGACGCTAACCCTATTTGTCCTGACGCTAACCCTACTTGTCCTGACGCTAACCCTAGTTGTCCTGACGCTAACCCTACTTGTCCTGACGCTAACCCTAGTTGTCCTGACGCTAACCCTAGTTGTCCTGACGCTAACCCTAGTTGTCCTGATGCTAACCCTACTTGTCCTGACGCTAACCCTAGTTGTCCTGACGCTAACCCTAGTTGTCCTGACGCTAACCCTACTTGTCTTGACGCTAACCCTAGTTGTCCTGACGCTAACCCTAGTTGTCCTGACGCTAACCCTATTTGTCCTGACGCTAACCCTAGTTGTCCTGACGCTAACCCTACTTGTACTGACGCTATCCCTAGTTATCCTGACGCTAACCCTAGTTGTCCTGACGCTAACCCTAGTTGTCCTGACGCTAACCCTAGTTGTCCTGACGCTAACCCTACTTGTCCTGACCCTAATCCTAGTTGTCCTGACGCTAACCCTAGTTGTCCTGACGCTAACCCTACTTGTCCTGATGCTAACCCTAGTTGTCCTGACGCTAACCCTAGTTGTCCTGATGCTAACCCTACTTGTCCTGACGCTAACCCTAGTTGTCCTGACGCTAACCCTACTTGTCCTGACGCTAACCCTAGTTGTCCTGACGCTAACCCTAGTTGTCCTGACGCTAACCCTAGTTGTCCTGACGCTAACCCTACTTGTACTGACGTTATCCCTAGTTGTCCTGACGCTAACCCTAGTTGTCCTGACGCTAACCCTACTTGTCCTGATGCTAACCCTAGTTGTCCTGACGCTAACCCTAGTTGTCCTGACGCTAACCCTAGTTGTCCTGACGCTAACCCTACTTGTCCTGACGCTATCCCTAGTTGTCCTGACGCTAACCCTAGTTGTCCTGACGCTAACCTTACTTGTCCTGACGCTATGCCTAGTTGTCCTGACGCTAACCCTAGTTGTCCTGACGCTAACCCTAGTTGTCCTGACGCTAACAATACTTGTCCTGACGCTAACCCTAGTTGTCCTGACGCTAACCCTAGTTGTCCTGACGCTAACCCTACTTGTCCTGACGCTATCCCTAGTTGTCCAGACGCTAACCCTAGTTGTCCTGACGCTAACCCTAGTTGTCCTGACGCTAACCCTACTTGTCCTGACGCTAACCCTAGTTGTCCTCATGCTAACCCTAGTTGTCCTGACGCTAACCCTACTTGTCCTGACGCTAACCCTAGTTGTCCTGACGCTAACCCTAGTTGTCCTGACGCTAACCCTACTTGTCCTGACGCTAACCCTACTTGTCCTGACGCTAACCCTAGTTGTCCTGACGCTAACCCTACTTGTCCTGATGCTAACCCTAGTTGTCCTGACGCTAACCCTAGTTGTCATGACGCTAACCCTAGTTGTCCTGACGCTAACCCTACTTGTCCTGACGCTATCCCTAGTTGTCCTGACGCTAACCCTAGTTGTCCTGACGCTAACCCTAGTTGTCCTGACGCTAACCCTACTTGTCCTGACGCTAACCCTAGTTGTCCTGACGCTAACCCTAGTTGTCCTGACGCTAACCCTAGTTGCCCTGACGCTAACCCTACTTGTCCTGACGCTAACCCTAGTTGTCCTGACGCTAACCCTAGTTGTCCTGACGCTAACCCTAGTTATCCTGATGCTAACCCTACTTGTCCTGACGCTAACCCTACTTGTCCTGACGCTAACCCTAGTTGTCCTGACGCTAACCCTACTTGTCCTGACGCTAACCCTACTTGTCCTGATGCTAACCCTAGTTGTCCTGACGCTAACCCTAGTTGTCCTGACGCTAACCCTAGTTGTCCTGATGCTAACCCTAGTTGTCCTGACGCTAACCCTAGATGTCCTGACGCTAACCCTACTTGTCCTGACTCTAATCCTGGTTGTCCTGACGCTAACCCTAGTTGTCCTGACGCAAACCCTAGTTGTCCTGACGCTAACCCTAGTTGTCCTGACGCTAACCCTAGTTGTCCTGACGCTAACCCTACTTGTCCTGACGCTAAGCCTAGTTGTCCTGACGCTAACCCTACTTGTCCTGACGCTAACCCTAGTTGTCCTGACGCTAACCCTAGTTGTCCTGACGCTAACCCTAGTTGTCCTGACGCTAACCCTAGTTGTCCTGATGCTAACCCTACTTGTCCTGACGCTAACCCTAGTTGTCCTGACGCTAACCCTACTTGTCCTGACGCTAACCCTAGTTGTCCTGACGCTAACCCTAGTTGTCCTGACGCTAACCCTAGTTGTCCTGACGCTAACCCTACTTGTACTGACGCTATCCCTAGTTATCCTGACGCTAACCCTAGTTGTCCTGACGCTAACCCTAGTTGTCCTGACGCTAACACTAGTTGTCCTGATGCTAACCCTACTTGTCCTGACGCTAACCCTAGTTGTCCTGACGCTAACCCTAGTTGTCCTGACGCTAACCCTACTTGTCCTGATGCTAACCCTAGTTGTTCTGACGCTAACCCTAGTTGTCCTGACGCTAACCCTAGTTGTCCTGACGCTAACCCTAGTTGTCCTGACGCTAACCCTACTTGTCCTGACGCTAACCCTAGTTGTCCTGACGCTAACCCTACTTGTCCTGACGCTAACCCTACTTGTCCTGACGCTAACCCTAGTTGTCCTGACGCTAACCCTAGTTGTCCTGACGCTAACCCTACTTGTACTGACGCTATCCCTAGTGGTCCTGACGCTAACACAAGTTGTCCTGACGCTAACCCTAGTTGTCCTGACGCTAACCCTAGTTGTCCTGACGCTAACCCTAGTTGTCCTGACGCTAACCCTAGTTGTCCTGACGCTAACCCTACTTGTCCTGACGCTAACCCTAGTTGTCCTGACGCTAACCCTAGTTGTCCTGACGCTAACCCTAGTTGTCCTGACGCTAACCCTAGTTGTCCTGACCCTAACCCTAGTTGTCCTGACGCTAACCCTAGTTGTCCTGATGCTAACCCTACTTGTCCTGATGCTAACCCTAGTTGTTCTGACGCTAACCCTAGTTGTCCTGACGCTAACCCTAGTTGTCCTGACGCTAACCCTAGTTGTCCTGACTCTAACCCTACTTGTCCTGACGCTAACCCTAGTTGTCCTGACGCTAACCCTACTTGTCCTGACGCTAACCCTAGTTGTCCTGACGCTAACCCTAGTTGTCCTGACGCTAACCCTAGTTGTCCTGACGCTAACCCTTCTTGTACTCACGCTATCCCTAGTTGTCCTGACGCTAACCCTAGTTGTCCTGATGCTAACCCTACTTGTCCTGACGCTAACCCTAGTTGTCCTGACGCTAACCCTAGTTGTCCTGACGCTAACCCTAGTTGTCCTGACGCTAACCCTACTTGTCCTGACGCTATCCCTAGTTGTCCTGACGCTAACCCTAGTTGTCCTGACGCTAACCCTACTTGTCCTGACGCTATCCCTAGTTGTCCTGACGCTAACCCTAGTTGTCCTGACGCTAACCCTAGTTGTCCCGATGTTAACCCTACTTGTCCTGACGCTAACCCAAGTTGTCCTGACGCTAACCCTATTTGTCCTGACGCTAACCCTACTTGCCCTGACGCTAACCCTAGTTGCCCTGACGCTAACCCTAGTTGTCCTGACGCTAACCCTAGTTGTCCTGACGCTAACCCTATTTGTCCTGACGCTAACCCTACTTGTCCTGACGCTAACCCTAGTTGTCCTGACGCTAACCCTACTTGTCCTGACGCTAACCCTACTTGTCCTGACGCCAACCCTAGTTGTCCTGATGCTAACCCTAGTTGTCCTGACGCTAACCCTAGTTGTCCTGACGCTAACCCTACATGTCCTGACGCTAACCCTAGTTGTCCTGACGCTAACCCTAGTTGTCCTGATGCTAACCCTAGTTGTCCTGACGCTAACCCTAGATGTCCTGACGCTAACCCTACTTGTCCTGACGCTAACCCTGGTTGTCCTGACGCTAACCCTAGTTGTCTTGACGCTAACCCTAGTTGTCCTGACGCTAACCCTAGTTGTCCTGATGCTAACCCTAGTTGTCCTGACGCTAACCCTACTTGTCCTGACGCTAAGCCTAGTTGTCCTGACGCTAACCCTAGTTGTCCTGACGCTAACCCTACTTGTCCTGACGCTAACCCTAGTTGTCCTGACGCTAACCCTAGTTGTCCTGACGCTAACCCTATTTGTCCTGACGCTAACCCTACTTGTCCTGACGCTAACCCTAGTTGTCCTGACGCTAACCCTACTTGTCCTGACGCTAACCCTACTTGTCCTGACGCCAACCCTAGTTGTCCTGATGCTAACCCTAGTTGTCCTGACGCTAACCCTAGTTGTCCTGACGCTAACCCTACATGTCCTGACGCTAACCCTAGTTGTCCTGACGCTAACCCTAGTTGTCCTGACGCTAACCCTAGTTGTCCTGATGCTAAACCTAGTTGTCCTGACGCTAACCCTACTTGTCCTGACGCTAACCCTAGTTGTCCTGACGCTAACCCTACTTGTCCTGACGCTAACCCTAGTTGTCCTGACGCTAACCCTACTTGTCCTGACGCTAACCCTAGTTGTCCTGACGCTAACCCTAGTTGTCCTGACGCTAACCCTAGTTGTCCTGACGCTAACCCTACTTGTCCTGACGCTATCCCTAGTTGTCCTGACGCTAACCCTAGTTGTCCTGACGCTAACCCTACTTGTCCTGACGCTATCCCTAGTTGTCCTGTCGCTAACCCTAGTTGTCCTGACGCTAACCCTAGTTGTCCTGATGCTAACCCTACTTGTCCTGACGCTAACCCTAGTTGTCCTGACGCTAACCCTATTTGTCCTGACACTAACCCTACTTGTCCTGACGCTAACCCTAGTTGCCCTGACGCTAACCCTAGTTGTCCTGACGCTAACCCTAGTTGTCCTGACGCTAACCCTATTTGTCCTGACGCTAACCCTACTTGTCCTGACGCTAAACCTAGTTGTCCTGACGCTAACCCTAGTTGTCCTGACGCTAACCCTACTTGTCCTGACGCTAACCCTACTTGTCCTGACGCTAACCCTAGTTGTCCTGACGCTAACCCTAGTTGTCCTGACGCTAACCCTACATGTCCTGACGCTAACCCTAGTTGTCCTGACGCTAACCCTAGTTGTCCTGACGCTAACCCTAGTTGTCCTGATGCTAACCCTAGTTGTCCTGACGCTAACCCTACTTGTCCTGACGCTAAGCCTAGTTGTCCTGACGCTAACCCTAGTTGTCCTGACGCTAACCCTACTTGTCCTGACGCTAACCCTAGTTGTCCTGACGCTAACCCTAGTTGTCCTGACGCTAACCCTAGTTGTCCTGACGCTAACCCTACTTGTCCTGACGCTAACCCTAGTTGTCCTGACGCTAACCCTACTTGTCCTGACGCTAACCCTAGTTGTCCTGACGCTAACCCTAGTTGTCCTGACGCTAACCCTAGTTGTCCTGACGCTAACCCTACTTGTCCTGACGCTATCCCTAGTTGTCCTGACGCTAACCCTAGTTGTCCTGACGCTAACCCTACTTGTCCTGACGCTATCCCTAGTTGTCCTGTCGCTAACCCTAGTTGTCCTGACGCTAACCCTAGTTGTCCTGATGCTAACCCTACTTGTCCTGACGCTAACCCTAGTTGTCCTGACGCTAACCCTATTTGTCCTGACGCTAACCCTACTTGTCCTGACGCTAACCCTAGTTGCCCTGACGCTAACCCTAGTTGTCCTGACGCTAACCCTAGTTGTCCTGACGCTAACCCTATTTGTCCTGACGCTAACCCTACTTGTCCTGACGCTAAACCTAGTTGTCCTGACGCTAACCCTAGTTGTCCTGACGCTAACCCTACTTGTCCTGACGCTAACCCTACTTGTCCTGACGCTAACCCTAGTTGTCCTGACGCTAACCCTAGTTGTCCTGACGCTAACCCTAGTTGTCCTGACGCTAACCCTACATGTCCTGACGCTAACCCTAGTTGTCCTGACGCTAACCCTAGTTGTCCTGACGCTAACCCTAGTTGTCCTGACGCTAACCCTACTTGTCCTGACGCTAAGCCTAGTTGTCCTGACGCTAACCCTAGTTGTCCTGACGCTAACCCTACTTGTCCTGACGCTAACCCTAGTTGTCCTGACGGTAACCCTAGTTGTCCTGACGCTAACCCTAGTTGTCCTGACGCTAACCCTAGTTGTCCTGACGCTAACCCTACTTGTCCTGACGCTAACCCTAGTTGTCCTGACGCTAACCCTAGTTGTCCTGACGCTAACCCTAGTTGTCCTGACGCTAACCCTAGTTGTCCTGACGCTAACCCTACATGTCCTGACGCTAACCCTAGTTGTCCTGACGCTAACCCTAGTTGTCCTGACGCTAACCCTAGTTGTCCTGACGCTAACCCTACTTGTCCTGACGCTAAGCCTACTTGTCCTGACGCTAACCCTAGTTGTCCTGACGCTAACCCTACTTGTCCTGACGCTAACACTAGTTGTCCTGACGGTAACCCTAGTTGTCCTGACGCTATCCCTAGTTGTCCTGACGCTAACCCTAGTTGTCCTGACGCTAACCCTACTTGTCCTGACGCTAAGCCTACTTGTCCTGACGCTAACCCTATTTGTCCTGACGCTAACCCTAGTTGTCCTGACGCTAACCCTACTTGTACTGACGCTATCCCTAGTTATCCTGACGCTAACCCTAGTTGTCCTGACGCTAACCCTAGTTGTCCTGACGCTAACCCTAGTTGTCCTGACGCTAACCCTACTTGTCCTGACCCTAACCCTAGTTGTCCTGACGCTAACCTTAGTTGTCCTGACGCTAACCCTACTTGTCCTGATGTTAACCCTAGTTGTCCTGACGCTAACCCTAGTTGTCCTGACGCTAACCCTACTTGTCCTGACGCTAACCCTAGTTGTCCTGACGCTAACCCTACTTGTCCTGACACTAACCCTAGTTGTCCTGACGCTAACCCTAGTTGTCCTGACGCTAACCCTAGTTGTCCTGACGCTAACCCTACTTGTACTGACGCTATCCCTAGTTGTCCTGACGCTAACCCTAGTTGTCCTGACGCTAACCCTACTTGTCCTGACGCTAACCCTAGTTGTCCTGACGCTAACCCTAGCTGTCCTGATGCTAACCCTAGTTGTCCTGACGCTAACCCTACTTGTCCTGACGCTATCCCTAGTTGTCCTGACGCTAACCCTAGTTGTCCTGACGCTAACCCTACTTGTCCTGACGCTATCCCTAGTTGTCCTGACGCTAACCCTAGTTGTCCTGACGCTAACCCTAGTTGTCCTGACGCTAACCCTACTTGTCCTGACGCTAACCCTACTTGTCCTGACGCTAACCCTAGTTGTCATGACGCTAACCCTACTTGTCCTGACGCTATCCCTAGTTGTCCAGACGCTAACCCTAGTTGTCCTGACGCTAACCCTAGTTGTCCTGACGCTAACCCTACTTGTCCTGACGCTAACCCTAGTTGTCCTGATGCTAACCCTAGTTGTCCTGACGCTAACCCTAGTTGTCCTGACGCTAACCATAGTTGTCCTGACGCTAACCCTACTTGTCCTGACGCTATCCCTAGTTGTCCTGACGCTAACCCTAGTTGTCCTGACGCTAACCCTACTTTTCCTGACACTAACCCTAGTTGTCCTGACGCTAACCCTAGTTGTCCTGACGCTAACCCTAGTTGTCCTGACGCTAACCCTAGTTGTCCTGACGCTAACCCTACTTGTCCTGACGCTAACCCTACTTGTCCTGACGCTAACCCTAGTTGTCATGACGCTAACCCTACTTGTCCTGACGCTAACCCTACTTGTCCTGACGCTAACCCTAGTTGTCCTGACGCTAACCCTAGTTGTCCTGACGCTAACCCTAGTTGTCCTGACGCTAACCCTACATGTCCTGACGCTAACCCTAGTTGTCCTGACGCTAACCCTAGTTGTCCTGATGCTAACCCTAGTTGTCCTGACGCTAACCCTAGATGTCTTGACGCTAACCCTACTTGTCCTGACGCTAACCCTACTTGTCCTGACGCTAACCCTGGTTGTCCTGACGCTAACCCTAGTTGTCCTGACGCTAACCCTAGTTGTCCTGACGCTAACCCTAGTTGTCCTGACGTTAACCCTAGTTGTCCTGACGTTAACCCTAGTTGTCCTGACCCTAACCCTAGTTGTCCTGACGCTAACCCTAGTTGTCCTGACACTAACCCTACTTGTCCTGACGCTAAGCCTAGTTGTCCTGACGCTAACCCTACTTGTCCTGACGCTAACCCTAGTTGTCCTGACGCTAACCCTAGTTGTCCTGACGCTAACCCTAGTTGTCCTGATGCTAACCCTACTTGTCCTGACGCTAACCCTAGTTGTCCTGATGCTAACCCTAGTTGTCCTGACGCTAACCCTAGTTGTCCTGACGCTAACCCTACTTGTCCTGACGCTAACCCTAGCTGTCCTGACGCTAACCCTAGTTGTCCTGACGCTAACCCTACTTGTCCTGACGCTAACCCTAGTTGTCCTGACGCTAACCCTAGTTGTCCTGACGCTAACCCTAGTTGTCCTGACGCTAACCCTACTTGTACTGACGCTATCCCTAGTTATCCTGACGCTAATCCTAGTTGTCCTGACGCTAACCCTAGTTGTCCTGACGCTAACCCTAGTTGTCCTGACGCTAACCCTACTTGTCCTGACGCTATCCCTAGTTGTCCTGACGCTAACCCTAGTTGTCCTGACGCTAACCCTACTTGTCCTGACGCTAACCCTAGATGTCTTGACGCTAACTCTACTTGTCCTGACGCTAACCCTACTTGTCCTGACACTAACCCTGGTTGTCCTGACGCTAACCCTAGTTGTCCTGACGCTAACAAAAGTTGTCCTGACGTTAACCCTAGTTGTCCTGACGTTAACCCTAGTTGTCCTGACCCTAACCCTAGTTGTCCTGACGTTAACCCTAGTTGTCCTGACCCTAACCCTAGTTGTCCTGATGCTAACCCTAGTTGTCCTGACGCTAACCCTAGATGTCCTGACGCTAACCCTACTTGTCCTGACGCTAACCCTGGTTGTCCTGACGCTAACCCTAGTTGTCCTGATGCTAACCCTAGTTGTCCTGACGCTAACCCTAGTTGTCCTTACGCTAACCCAAGTTGTCCTGACCATAACCCTAGTTGTCCTGACGCTAACCCTAGTTGTCCTGACGCTAACCCTACTTGTCCTGACGCTAAGCCTAGTTGTCCTGACGCTAACCCTACTTGTCCTGACGCTAACCCTACTTGTCCTGACGCTAACCCTAGTTGTCCTGACGCTAACCCTAGTTGTCCTGACGCTAACCCTACTTGTCCTGACGCTAACCCTAGTTGTCCTAACGCTAACCCTAGTTGTCCTGACGCTAACCCTAGTTGTCCTGACGCTAACCCTAGTTGTCCTGACGCTAACCCTAGTTGTCCTGACGCTAACCCTAGTTGTCCTGACGCTAACCCTACTTGTCCTGACGCTAACCCTAGTTGTCCTGACGCTAACCCTAGTTGTCCTGACGCTAACCCTACTTGTCCTGACGCTAACCCTAGATGTCTTGACGCTAACCCTACTTGTCCTGACGCTAACCCTACTTGTCCTGACACTAACCCTGGTTGTCCTGACGCTAACCCTAGTTGTCCTGACCCTAACCCTAGTTGTCCTGACGTTAACCCTAGTTGTCCTGACCCTAACCCTAGTTGTCCTGATGCTAACCCTAGTTGTCCTGACGCTAACCCTAGATGTCCTGACGCTAACCCTACTTGTCCTGACGCTAACCCTGGTTGTCCTGACGCTAACCCTAGTTGTCCTGACGCTAACCCTAGTTGTCCTGACGCTAACCCTAGTTGTCCTTACGCTAACCCTAGTTGTCCTGACCATAACCCTAGTTGTCCTGACGCTAACCCTAGTTGTCCTGACGCTAACCCTACTTGTCCTGACGCTAAGCCTAGTTGTCCTGACGCTAACCCTACTTGTCCTGACGCTAACCCTACTTGTCCTGACGCTAACCCTAGTTGTCCTGACGCTAACCCTAGTTGTCCTGACGCTAACCCTACTTGTCCTGACGCTAACCCTAGTTGTCCTGACGCTAACCCTAGTTTTCCTGACGCTAACCCTACTTGTCCTGACGCTAACCCTAGTTGTCCTGACGCTAACCCTAGTTGTCCTGACGCTAACACTAGTTGTCCTGACGCTAACCCTAGTTGTCCTGACGCTAACCCTACTTGTCCTGACGCTAACCCTAGTTGTCCTGACGCTAACCCTACTTGTCCTGACGCTAACCCTAGTTGTCCTGACGCTAACCCTAGTTGTCCTGACGCTAACCCTACTTGTACTGACGCTATCCCTAGTTGTCCTGACGCTAACCCTAGTTGTCCTGATGCTAACCCTAGTTGTCCTGACGCTAACCCTAGTTGTCCTGACGCTAACCCTACTTGTCCTGACGCTAACCCTAGTTGTCCTGACGCTAACCCTAGTTGTCCTGACGCTAACCCTACTTGTCCTGACCCTAACCCTAGTTGTCCTGACGCTAACCCTAGTTGTCCTGATGCTAACCCTAGTTGTCCTGACGCTAACCCTAGTTGTCCTGACGCTAACCCTACTTGTCCTGACGCTAACCCTAGTTGTCCTGACGCTAACCCTAGTTGTCCTGACGCTAACCCTACTTGTCCTGACCCTAACCCTAGTTGTCCTGACGCTAACCCTACTCGTCCTGACGCTAACCCTACTTGTCCTGACGCTAACCCTGGTTGTCCTGACGCTAACCCTAGTTGTCCTGACGCTAACCCTAGTTGTCCTGACGTTAACCCTAGTTGTCCTGACGTTAACCCTAGTTGTCCTGACCCTAACCCTAGTTGTCCTGACGCTAACCCTAGTTGTCCTGACGCTAACCCTACTTGTCCTGACGCTAAGCCTAGTTGTCCTGACGCTAACCCTACTTGTCCTGACGCTAACCCTAGTTGTCCTGACGCTAACCCTAGTTGTCCTGACGCTAACCCTAGTTGTCCTTACGCTAACCCTACTTGTACTGACGCTATCCCTAGTTATCCTGACGCTAACCCTAGTTGTCCTGACGCTAACCCTAGTTGTCCTGACGCTAACCCTAGTTGTCCTGACGCTAACCCTACTTGTCCTGACGCTAACCCTACTTGTCCTGACGCTAACCCTAGTTGTCCTGACGCTAACCCTAGTTGTCCTGACGCTAACACTAGTTGTCCTGACGCTAACCCTAGTTGTCCTGACGCTAACCCTACTTGTCCTGACGCTAACCCTAGTTGTCCTGACGCTAACCCTACTTGTCCTGACGCTAACCCTAGTTGTCCTGACGCAAACCCTAGTTGTCCTGACGCTAACCCTACTTGTACTGACGCTATCCCTAGTTGTCCTGACGCTAACCCTAGTTGTCCTGATGCTAACCCTAGTTGTCCTGACGCTAACCCTAGTTGTCCTGACGCTAACCCTACTTGTCCTGACGCTAACCCTAGTTGTCCTGACGCTAACCCTAGTTGTCCTGACGCTAACCCTACTTGTCCTGACCCTAACCCTAGTTGTCCTGACGCTAACCCTAGTTGTCCTGATGCTAACCCTAGTTGTCCTGACGCTAACCCTAGTTGTCCTGACGCTAACCCTACTTGTCCTGACGCTAACCCTAGTTGTCCTGACGCTAATCCTAGTTGTCCTGACACTAACCCTACTTGTCCTGACCCTAACCCTAGTTGTCCTGACGCTAACCCTACTCGTCCTGACGCTAACCCTACTTGTCCTGACGCTAACCCTGGTTGTCCTGACGCTAACCCTAGTTGTCCTGACGCTAACCCTAGTTGTCCTGACGCTAACCCTAGTTGTCCTGACGTTAACCCTAGTTGTCCTGACGTTAACCCTAGTTGTCCTGACCCTAACCCTAGTTGTCCTGACGCTAACCCTAGTTGTCCTGACGCTAACCCTACTTGTCCTGACGCTAAGCCTAGTTGTCCTGACGCTAACCCTACTTGTCCTGACGCTAACCCTAGTTGTCCTGACGCTAACCCTAGTTGTCCTGACGCTAACCCTAGTTGTCCTGATGCTAACCCTACTTGTCCTGACGCTAACCCTAGTTGTCCTGATGCTAACCCTACTTGTCCTGACGCTAACCCTAGTTGTCCTCATGCTAACCCTAGTTGTCCTGATGCTAACCCTAGATGTCCTGACGCTAACCCTACTTGTCCTGATGCTAACCCTGGTTGTCCTGACGCTAACCCTAGTTGTCCTGACGCTAACCCTAGTTGTCCTGACGCTAACCCTAGTTGTCCTTACGCTAACCCTAGTTGTCCTGACCCTAACCCTAGTTGTCCTGACGCTAACCCTAGTTGTCCTGACGCTAACCCTACTTGTCCTGACGCTAAGCCTAGTTGTCCTGACGCTAACCCTACTTGTCCTGACGCTAACCCTACTTGTCCTGACGCTAACCCTAGTTGTCCTGACGCTAACCCTAGTTGTCCTGACGCTAACCCTAGTTGTCCTGACGCTAACCCTACTTGTCCTGACGCTAACCCTAGTTGTCCTGATGCTAACCCTAGTTGTCCTGACGCTAACCCTACTTGTCCTGACGCTAACCCTAGTTGTTCTGTCGCTAACCCTAGTTGTCCTGACGCTAACCCTAGTTGTCCTGACGCTAACCCTACTTGTCCTGACGCTAACCCTAGTTGTCCTGACGCTAACCCTAGTTGTCCTGACGCTAACCCTAGTTGTCCTGACGCTAACCCTAGTTGTCCTGACGCTAACCCTACTTGTCCTGACGCTAACCCTAGTTGTCCTGACCCTAACCCTAGTTGTCCTGACGCTAACCCTAGTTGTCCTGATGCTAACCCTAGTTGTCCTGACGCTAACCCTAGTTGTCCTGACGCTAACCCTACTTGTCCTGACGCTAACCCTAGTTGTCCTGACGCAAACCCTAGTTGTCCTGACGCTAACCCTACTTGTCCTGACCCTAACCCTAGTTGTCCTGACGCTAACCCTACTTGTCCTGACGCTAACCCTACTTGTCCTGACGCTAACCCTGGTTGTCCTGACGCTAACCCTAGTTGTCCTGACGCTAACCCTAGTTGTCCTGACGCTAACCCTAGTTGTCCTGACGTTAACCCTAGTTGTCCTGACGTTAACCCTAGTTGTCCTGACCCTAACCCTAGTTGTCCTGACGCTAACCCTAGTTGTCCTGACGCTAACCCTACTTGTCCTGACGCTAACCCTAGTTGTCCTGACGCTAACCTTAGTTGTCCTGACGCTAACCCTAGTTGTCCTGATGCTAACCCTACTTGTCCTGACGCTAACCCTAGTTGTCCTGATGCTAACCCTACTTGTCCTGACGCTAACCCTAGTTGTCCTGATGCTAACCCTAGTTGTCCTGATGCTAACCCTAGATGTCCTGACGCTAACCCTACTTGTCCTGATGCTAACCCTGGTTGTCCTGACGCTAACCCTAGTTGTCCTGACGCTAACCCTAGTTGTCCTGACGCTAACCCTAGTTGTCCTTACGCTAACCCTAGTTGTCCTGACCCTAACCCTAGTTGTCCTGACGCTAACCCTAGTTGTCCTGACGCTAACCCTACTTGTCTTGACGCTAAGCCTAGTTGTCCTGACGCTAACCCTACTTGTCCTGACGCTAACCCTACTTGTCCTGACGCTAACCCTAGTTGTCCTGACGCTAACCCTAGTTGTCCTGACGCTAACCCTAGTTGTCCTGACGCTAACCCTACTTGTCCTGACGCTAACCCTAGTTGTCCTGACGCTAACCCTAGTTGTCCTGACGCTAACCCTACTTGTCCTGACGCTAACCCTAGTTGTCCTGACGCTAACCCTAGTTGTCCTGATGCTAACCCTAGTTGTCCTGACGCTAACCCTACTTGTACTGACGCTATCCCTAGTTATCCTGACGCTAACCCTAGTTGTCCTGACGCTAACCCTAGTTGTCCTGACGCTAACCCTAGTTGTCCTGACGCTAACCCTACTTGTCCTGACGCTAACCCTAGTTGTCCTGACGCTAACCCTAGTTGTCCTGACGCTAACCCTACTTGTCCTGACGCTAACCCTAGATGTCTTGACGCTAACCCTACTTGTCCTGACGCTAACCCTACTTGTCCTGACGCTAACCCTGGTTGTCCTGACGCTAACCCTAGTTGTCCTGACGCTAACCCTAATTGTCCTGACGCTAACAAAAGTTGTCCTGACGCTAACCCTAGTTGTCCTGACGCTAACCCTACTTGTCCTGACGCTAACCCTAGATGTCTTGACGCTAACCCTACTTGTCCTGACGCTAACCCTACTTGTCCTGACGCTAACCCTGGTTGTCCTGACGCTAACCCTAGTTGTCCTGACGCTAACCCTAATTGTCCTGACGCTAACAAAAGTTGTCCTGACGTTAACCCTAGTTGTCCTGACGTTAACCCTAGTTGTCCTGACCCTAACCCTACTTGTACTGACGCTATCCCTAGTTATCCTGACCCTAACCCTAGTTGTCCTGACGCTAACCCTAGTTGTCCTGACGCTAACCCTAGTTGTCCTGACGCTAACCCTACTTGTCCTGACGCTAACCCTAGTTGTCCTGACGCTAACCCTAGTTGTCCTGACGCTAACCCTACTTGTCCTGATGCTAACCCTAGTTGTCCTGACGCTAACCCTAGTTGTCCTGACGCTAACCCTAGTTGTCCTGACGCTAACCCTACTTGTCCTGACGCTAACCCTAGTTGTCCTGACGCTAACCCTACTTGTCCTGACGCTAACCCTAGTTGTCCTGACGCTAACCCTAGTTGTCCTGACGCTAACCCTACTTGTACTGACGCTATCCCTAGTTGTCCTGACGCTAACCCTAGTTGTCCTGATGCTAACCCTAGTTGTCCTGACGCTAACCCTAGTTGTCCTGATGCTAACCCTACTTGTCCTGACGCTAACCCTAGTTGTCCTGACGCTAACCCTAGTTGTCCTGACGCTAACCCTACTTGTCCTGACCCTAGCCCTAGTTGTCCTGACGCTAACCCTAGTTGTCCTGATGCTAACCCTAGTTGTCCTGACGCTAACCCTAGTTGTCCTGACGCTAACACTAGTTGTCCTGACGTTAACCCTAGTTGTCCTGACCCTAACCCTAGTTGTCCTGACGCTAACCCTAGTTGTCCTGACGCTAACCCTACTTGTCCTGACGCTAAGCCTAGTTGTCCTGACGCTAACCCTACTTGTCCTGACGCTAACCCTAGTTGTCCTGACGCTAACCCTAGTTGTCCTGACGCTAACCCTAGTTGTCCTGGTGCTAACCCTACTTGTCCTGACGCTAACCCTAGTTGTCCTGATGCTAACCCTACTTGTCCTGACGCTAACCCTAGTTGTCCTGATGCTAACCCTAGTTGTCCTGACGCTAACCCTAGATGTCCTGACGCTAACCCTACTTGTCCTGACGCTAACCCTGGTTGTCCTGACGCTAACCCTAGTTGTCCTGACGCTAACCCTAGTTGTCCTTACGCTAACCCTAGTTGTCCTGACCCTAACCCTAGTTGTCCTGACGCTAACCCTAGTTGTCCTGACGCTAACCCTACTTGTCCTGACGCTAAGCCTAGCTGTCCTGACGCTAACCCTACTTGTCCTGACGCTAACCCTACTTGTCCTGACGCTAACCCTAGTTGTCCTGACGCTAACCCTAGTTGTCCTGACGCTAACCCTAGTTGTCCTGACGCTAACCCTACTTGTCCTCACGCTAACCCTACTTGTCCTGACGCTAACCCTAGTTGTCCTGACGCTAACCCTACTTGTCCTGACGCTAACCCTAGTTGTCCTGACGCTAACCCTAGTTGTCCTGACGCTAACCCTAGTTGTCCTGACGCTAACCCTACTTGTACTGACGCTATCCCTAGTTATCCTGACGCTAACCCTAGTTGTCCTGACGCTAACCCTAGTTGTCCTGACGCTAACCCTACTTGTCCTGACGCTAACCCTAGTTGTCCTGACGCTAACCCTAGTTGTCCTGACGCTAACCCTACTTGTCCTGACGCTAACCCTAGATGTCTTGACGCTAACCCTACTTGTCCTGACGCTAACCCTACTTGTCCTGACGCTAACCCTGGTTGTCCTGACGCTAACCCTAGTTGTCCTGACGCTAACAAAAGTTGTCCTGACCCTAACCCTAGTTGTCCTGACGCTAACCCTAGTTGTCCTGACGCTAACCCTACTTGTCCTGACGCTAAGCCTAGTTGTCCTGACGCTAACCCTACTTGTCCTGACGCTAACCCTAGTTGTCCTGACGCTAACCCTAGTTGTCCTGACGCTAACCCTAGTTGTCCTGATGCTAACCCTACTTGTCCTGACGCTAACCCTAGTTGTCCTGATGCTAACCCTAGTTTTCCTGACGCTAACCCTAGATGTCCTGACGCTAACCCTACTTGTCCTGACGCTAACCCTGGTTGTCCTGACGCTAACCCTAGTTGTCCTGACGCTAACCCTAGTTGTCCTGACGCTAACCCTAGTTGTCCTTACGCTAACCCTAGTTGTCCTGACCATAACCCTAGTTGTCCTGACGCTAACCCTAGTTGTCCTGACGCTAACCCTACTTGTCCTGACGCTAAGCCTAGTTGTCCTGACGCTAACCCTACTTGTCCTGACGCTAACCCTACTTGTCCTGACGCTAACCCTAGTTGTCCTGACGCTAACCCTAGTTGTCCTGACGCTAACCCTAGTTGTCCTGACGCTAACCCTACTTGTCCTGACGCTAACCCTAGTTGTCCTGACGCTAACCCTAGTTGTCCTGACGCTAACCCTACTTGTCCTGACGCTAACCCTAGTTGTCCTGACGCTAACCCTAGTTGTCCTGACGCTAACTCTACTTGTACTGACGCTATCCCTAGTTATCCTGACGCTAACCCTAGTTGTCCTGACGCTAACCCTAGTTGTCCTGACGCTAACCCTAGTTGTCCTGACGCTAACCCTACTTGTCCTGACGCTAACCCTAGTTGTCCTGACGCTAACCCTAGTTGTCCTGACGCTAACCCTACTTGTCCTGACGCTAACCCTAGTTGTCCTGACGCTAACCCTACTTGTCCTGACGCTAACCCTAGTTGTCCTGACGCTAACCCTAGTTGTCCTGACGCTAACCCTACTTGTACTGACGCTATCCCTAGTTGTCCTGACGCTAACCCTAGTTGTCCTGATGCTAACCCTAGTTGTCCTGACGCTAACCCTAGTTGTCCTGACGCTAACCCTACTTGTCCTGACGCTAACCCTAGTTGTCCTGACGCTAACCCTACTTGTCCTGACCCTAACCCTAGTTGTCCTGACGCTAAACCTAGTTGTCCTGATGCTAACCCTAGTTGTCCTGACGCTAACCCTAGTTGTCCTGACGCTAACCCTACTTGTCCTGATGCTAACCCTAGTTGTCCTGACGCTAACCCTAGTTGTCCTGACGCTAACCCTACTTGTCCTGACCCTAACCCTAGTTGTCCTGACGCTAACCCTACTTGTCCTGACGCTAACCCTACTTGTCCTGACGCTAACCCTGGTTGTCCTGACGCTAACCCTAGTTGTCCTGACGCTAACCCTAGTTGTCCTGACGCTAACCCTAGTTGTCCTGACGTTAACCCTAGTTGTCCTGACGTTAACCCTAGTTGTCCTGACCCTAACCCTAGTTGTCCTGACGCTAACCCTAGTTGTCCTGACGCTAACCCTACTTGTCCTGACGCTAAGCCTAGTTGTCCTGACGCTAACCCTACTTGTCCTGACGCTAACCCTAGTTGTCCTGACGCTAACCCTAGTTGTCCTGACGCTAACCCTAGTTGTCCTGATGCTAACCCTACTTGTCCTGACGCTAACCCTAGTTGTCCTGATGCTAACCCTACTTGTCCTGACGCTAACCCTAGTTGTCCTGATGCTAACCCTAGTTGTCCTGACGCTAACCCTAGATGTCCTGACGCTAAACCTACTTGTCCTGATGCTAACCCTGGTTGTCCTGACGCTAACCCTAGTTGTCCTGACGCTAACCCTAGTTGTCCTGACGCTAACCCTAGTTGTCCTTACGCTAACCCTAGTTGTCCTGACCCTAACCCTAGTTGTCCTGACGCTAACCCTACTTGTCCTGACGCTAACCCTAGTTGTCCTGACGCTAACCCTACTTGTCCTGACGCTAAGCCTAGTTGTCCTGACGCTAACCCTACTTGTCCTGACGCTAACCCTACTTGTCCTGACGCTAACCCTAGTTGTCCTGACGCTAACCCTAGTTGTCCTGACGCTAACCCTACTTGTCCTGACGCTAACCCTAGTTGTCCTGACGCTAACCCTAGTTGTCCTGACGCTAACCCTACTTGTCCTGACGCTAACCCTAGTTGTCCTGACGCTAACCCTAGTTGTCCTGACGCTAACCCTAGTTGTCCTGACGCTAACCCTACTTGTACTGACGCTATCCCTAGTTATCCTGACGCTAACCCTAGTTGTCCTGACGCTAACCCTAGTTGTTCTGACGCTAACCCTAGTTGTCCTGACGCTAACCCTACTTGTCCTGACGCTAACCCTAGTTGTCCTGACGCTAACCCTAGTTGTCCTGACGCTAACCCTACTTGTCCTGACGCTAACCCTAGATGTCTTGACGCTAACCCTACTTGTCCTGACGCTAACCCTACTTGTCCTGACGCTAACCCTGGTTGTCCTGACGCTAACCCTAGTTGTCCTGACGCTAACCCTAGTTGTCCTGACGCTAACAAAAGTTGTCCTGACGTTAACCCTAGTTGTCCTGACGTTAACCCTAGTTGTCCTGACCCTAACCCTAGTTGTCCTGACGCTAACCCTAGTTGTCCTGACGCTAACCCTACTTGTCCTGACGCTAAGCCTAGTTGTCCTGACGCTAACCCTACTTGTCCTGACGCTAACCCTAGTTGTCCTGACGCTAACCCTAGTTGTCCTGACGCTAACCCTAGTTGTCCTGATGCTAACCCTACTTGTCCTGACGCTAACCCTAGTTGTCCTGATGCTAACCCTACTTGTCCTGACGCTTACCCTAGTTGTCCTGATGCTAACCCTAGTTGTCCTGACGCTAACCCTAGATGTCCTGACGCTAACCCTACTTGTCCTGACGCTAACCCTGGTTGTCCTGACGCTAACCCTAGTTGTCCTGACGCTAACCCTAGTTGTCCTGACGCTAACCCTAGTTGTCCTTACGCTAACCCTAGTTGTCCTGACCCTAACCCTAGTTGTCCTGACGCTAACCCTAGTTGTCCTGACGCTAACCCTACTTGTCCTGACGCTAAGCCTAGTTGTCCTGACGCTAACCCTACTTGTCCTGACGCTAACCCTAGTTGTCCTGACGCTAACCCTAGTTGTCCTGACGCTAACCCTAGTTGTCCTGACGCTAACCCTACTTGTCCTGACGCTAACCCTAGTTGTCCTGACGCTAACCCTAGTTGTCCTGACGCTAACCCTACTTGTCCTGACGCTAACCCTAGTTGTCCTGACGCTAACCCTAGTTGTCCTGACGCTAACCCTATTCATCCTGATGCTAACCCTACTTGTCCTGATGCTACGCCTAGTTGTCCTGACGCTAACCCTAGTTGTCCTGACGCTAACCCTAGTGGTCCTGACGCTAACCCTACTTGTCCTGACGCTAACCCTAGTTGTCATGATGCTAACCCTAGTTGTCCTGACGCTAACCCTACTTGTCCTGACGCTAACCCTAGTTGTCCTGACGCTAACCCTAGTTGTCATGACGCTAACCCTACTTGTCCTGACGCTATCCCTAGTTGTCCAGACGCTAACCCTAGTTGTCCTGACGCTAACCCTAGTTGTCCTGACGCTAACCCTACTTGTCCTGACGCTAACCCTAGTTGTCCTGATGCTAACCCTAGTTGTCCTGACGCTAACCCTACTTGTCCTGACGCTAACCCTAGTTGTCCTGACGCTAACCCTAGTTGTCCTGACGCTAACCCTACTTGTCCTGACGCTAACCCTACTTGTCCTGACGCTAACCCTAGTTGTCCTGACGCTAACCCTACTTGTCCTGACGCTAACCCTAGTTGTCCTGACGCTAACCCTAGTTGTCCTGACGCTAACCCTAGTTGTCCTGACGCTAACCCTACTTGTCCTGACGCTATCCCTAGTTGTCCTGACGCTAACCCTAGTTGTCCTGACGCTAACCCTACATGTCCTGACGCTAACCCTAGTTGTCCTGACGCTAACCCTAGTTGTCCTAACGCTAACCCTACTTGTCCTGACGCTAACCCTAGTTGTCCTGACGCTAAGCCTAGTTGTCCTGACGCTAACCCTACTTGTCCTGAAGCTAACCCTACTTGTCCTGACGCTAACCCTAGTTGTCCTGACGCTAACCCTAGTTATCCTGACGCTAACCCTAGTTGTCCTGATGCTAACCCTACTTGTCCTGACGCTAACCCTAGTTGTCCTGACGCTAACCCTAGTTGTCCTGACGCTAACCCTACTTGTCCTGATGCTAACCCTAGTTGTCCTGACGCTAACCCTAGTTGTCCTGACGCTAACCCTAGTTGTCCTGACGCTAACCCTACTTGTACTGACGCTATCCCTAGTTATCCTGACGCTAACCCTAGTTGTCCTGACGCTAACCCTAGTTGTCCTGACGCTAACCCTAGTTGTCCTGACGCTAACCCTAGTTGTCCTGACGCTAACCCTAGTTGTCCTGACGCTAACCCTACTTGTCCTGATGCTAACCCTTGTTGTCCTGATGCTAAAACTAGTTGTCCTGACGCTAACCCTAGTTGTCCTGATGCTAACCCTACTTGTCCTGACGCTAACCCTAGTTGTCCTGACGCTAACCCTAGTTGTCCTGACGCTAACCCTAGTTGTCCTGACGCTAACCCTAGTTGTCCTGACGCTAACCCTACTTGTACTGACGCTATCCCTAGTTGTCCTGACGCTAACCCTACTTGTCCTGACGCTAACCCTACTTGTCCTGACGCTAACCCTAGTTGTCCTGACGCTAACCCTACTTGTCCTGACGCTAACCCTAGTTGTCCTGACGCTAACCCTAGTTGTCCTGACGCTAACCCTACTTGTCCTGACGCTAACCCTAGTTGTCCTGACGCTAACCCTAGTTGTCCTGACGCTAACCCTAGTTGTCCTGACGCTAACCCTACTTGTACTGACGCTATCCCTAGTTATCCTGACGCTAACCCTAGTTGTCCTGACGCTAACCCTAGTTGTCCTGACGCTAACCCTAGTTGTCCTGACGCTAACCCTACTTGTCCTGACGCTAACCCTAGTTGTCCTGACGCTAACCCTAGTTGTCCTGACGCTAACCCTACTTGTCCTGACGCTAACCCTAGATGTCTTGACGCTAACCCTACTTGTCCTGACGCTAACCCTACTTGTCCTGACGCTAACCCTGGTTGTCCTGACGCTAACCCTAGTTGTCCTGACGGTAACCCTAGTTGTCCTGACGCTAACAAAAGTTGTCCTGACGTTAACCCTAGTTGTCCTGACGTTAACCCTAGTTGTCCTGACCCTAACCCTAGTTGTCCTGACGCTAACCCTAGTTGTCCTGACGCTAACCCTACTTGTCCTGACGCTAAGCCTAGTTGTCCTGACGCTAACCCTACTTGTCCTGACGCTAACCCTAGTTGTCCTGACGCTAACCCTAGTTGTCCTGACGCTAACCCTAGTTGTCCTGATGCTAACCCTACTTGTCCTGACGCTAACCCTAGTTGTCCTGATGCTAACCCTACTTGTCCTGACGCTTACCCTAGTTGTCCTGATGCTAACCCTAGTTGTCCTGACGCTAACCCTAGATGTCCTGACGCTAACCCTACTTGTCCTGACGCTAACCCTGGTTGTCCTGACGCTAACCCTAGTTGTCCTGACGCTAACCCTAGTTGTCCTGACGCTAACCCTAGTTGTCCTTACGCTAACCCTAGTTGTCCTGACCCTAACCCTAGTTGTCCTGACGCTAACCCTAGTTGTCCTGACGCTAACCCTACTTGTCCTGACGCTAAGCCTAGTTGTCCTGACGCTAACCCTACTTGTCCTGACGCTAACCCTAGTTGTCCTGACGCTAACCCTAGTTGTCCTGACGCTAACCCTAGTTGTCCTGACGCTAACCCTAGTTGTCCTGACGCTAACCCTACTTGTCCTGACGCTAACCCTAGTTGTCCTGTCGCTAACCCTAGTTGTCCTGACGCTAACCCTACTTGTCCTGACGCTAACCCTAGTTGTCCTGACGCTAACCCTAGTTGTCCTGACGCTAACCCTATTTGTCCTGACGCTAACCCTACTTGTCCTGATGCTACGCCTAGTTGTCCTGACGCTAACCCTAGTTGTCCTGACGCTAACCCTAGTGGTCCTGACGCTAACCCTACTTGTCCTGACGCTAACCCTAGTTGTCCTGATGCTAACCCTAGTTGTCCTGACGCTAACCCTACTTGTCCTGACGCTAACCCTAGTTGTCCTGACGCTAACCCTAGTTGTCATGACGCTAACCCTACTTGTCCTGACGCTATCCCTAGTTGTCCAAACGCTAACCCTAGTTGTCCTGACGCTAACCCTAGTTGTCCTGACGCTAACCCTAGTTGTCATGACGCTAACCCTACTTGTCCTGACGCTATCCCTAGTTGTCCAGACGCTAACCCTAGTTGTCCTGACGCTAACCCTACTTGTCCTGACGCTAACCCTACTTGTCCTGACGCTAACCCTAGTTGTCCTGACGCTAACCCTACTTGTCCTGACGCTAACCCTAGTTGTCCTGACGCTAACCCTAGTTGTCCTGACGCTAACCCTAGTTGTCCTGACGCTAACCCTACTTGTCCTGACGCTATCCCTAGTTGTCCTGACGCTAACCCTAGTTGTCCTGACGCTAACCCTACTTGTCCTGACGCTAACCCTAGTTGTCCTGACGCTAACCCTAGTTGTCCTAACGCTAACCCTACTTGTCCTGACGCTAACCCTAGTTGTCCTGACGCTAACCCTAGTTGTCCTGACGCTAAGCCTAGTTGTCCTGATGCTAACCCTACTTGTCCTGAAGCTAACCCTACTTGTCCTGACGCTAACCCTAGTTGTCCTGACGCTAACCCTAGTTATCCTGACGCTAACCCTAGTTGTCCTGATGCTAACCCTACTTGTCCTGACGCTAACCCTAGTTGTCCTGACGCTAACCCTAGTTGTCCTGACGCTAACCCTACTTGTCCTGACGCTAACCCTAGTTGTCCTGACGCTAACCCTAGTTGTCCTGACGCTAACCCTAGTTGTCCTGACGCTAACCCTACTTGTACTGACGCTATCCCTAGTTATCCTGACGCTAACCCTAGTTGTCCTGACGCTAACCCTAGTTGTCCTGACGCTAACCCTAGTTGTCCTGACGCTAACCCTAGTTGTCCTGACGCTAACCCTAGTTGTCCTGACGCTAACCCTACTTGTCCTGATGCTAACCCTTGTTGTCCTGACGCTAAAACTAGTTGTCCTGACGCTAACCCTAGTTGTCCTGACGCTAACCCTACTTGTCCTGACGCTAACCCTAGTTGTCCTGACGCTAACCCTACTTGTCCTGACGCTATCCCTAGTTGTCCTGACGCTAACCCTAGTTGTCCTGATGATAACCCTAGTTGTCCTGACGCTAACCCTAGTTGTCCTGACGCTAACCCTAGTTGTCCTGACGCTAACCCTACTTGTCCTGACGCTAACCCTAGTTGTCCTGACGCTAACCCTAGTTGTCCTGACGCTAACCCTAGTTGTCCTGACGCTAACCCTAGTTGTCCTGACCCTAACCCTAGTTGTCCTGACGCTAACCCTAGTTGTCCTGATGCTAACCCTACTTGTCCTGATGCTAACCCTAGTTGTCCTGACGCTAACCCTAGTTGTCCTGACGCTAACCCTACTTGTCCTGACGCTAACCCTAGTTGTCCTGACGCTAACCCTACTTGTCCTGACGCTAACCCTAGTTGTCCTGATGCTAACCCTACTTGTCCTGACGCTAACCCTAGTTGTCCTGACGCTAACCCTAGTTGTCCTGACGCTAACCCTAGTTGTCCTGACGCTAACCCTACTTGTACTGACGCTATCCCTAGTTGTTCTGACGCTAACCCTAGTTGTCCTGACGCTAACCCTACTTGTCCTGACGCTAACCCTAGTTGTCCTGATGCTAACCCTAGTTGTCCTGATGCTAACCCTAGTTGTCCTGACGCTAACCCTACTTGTCCTGACGCTATCCCTAGTTGTCCTGACGCTAACCCTAGTTGTCCTGACGCTAACCCTACTTGTCCTGACGCTATCCCTAGTTGTCCTGACGCTAACCCTAGTTGTCCTGACGCTAACCCTAGTTGTCCTGATGCTAACCCTACTTGTCCTGACGCTAACCCTAGTTGTCCTGACGCTAACCCTATTTGTCCTGACGCTAACCCTACTTGTCCTGACGCTACGCCTAGTTGTCCTGACGCTAACCCTAGTTGTCCTGACGCTAACCCTAGTTGTCCTGACGCTAACCCTACTTGTCCTGACGCTAACCCTAGTTGTCCTGATGCTAACCCTAGTTGTCCTGACGCTAACCCTGATTGTCCTGACGCTAACCCTACTTGTCCTGACGCTAACCCTAGTTGTCCTGACGCTAACCCTAGTTGTCCTGACGCTAACCCTAGTTGTCCTGACGCTAACCCTAGTTGTCCTGACGCTAACCCTAGTTGTCCTGACCCTAACCCTAGTTGTCCTGACGCTAACCCTAGTTGTCCTGATGCTAACCCTACTTGTCCTGATGCTAACCCTAGTTGTCCTGACGCTAACCCTAGTTGTCCTGACGCTAACCCTACTTGTCCTGACGCTAACCCTAGTTGTCCTGACGCTAACCCTACTTGTCCTGACGCTAACCCTAGTTGTCCTGACGCTAACCCTACTTGTCCTGACGCTAACCCTAGTTGTCCTGACGCTAACCCTAGTTGTCCTGACGCTAACCCTACTTGTACTGACGCTATCCCTAGTTGTTCTGACGCTAACCCTAGTTGTCCTGACGCTAACCCTACTTGTCCTGACGCTAACCCTAGTTGTCCTGATGCTAACCCTAGTTGTCCTGACGCTAACCCTAGTTGTCCTGACGCTAACCCTACTTGTCCTGACGCTATCCCTAGTTGTCCTGACGCTAACCCTAGTTGTCCTGACGCTAACCCTACTTGTCCTGACGCTATCCCTAGTTGTCCTGACGCTAACCCTAGTTGTCCTGACGCTAACCCTAGTTGTCCTGATGCTAACCCTAGTTGTCCTGACGCTAACCCTAGTTGTCCTGACGCTAACCCTACTTGTCCTGACGCTAACCCTAGTTGTCCTGACGCTAACCCTAGTTGTCCTGACGCTAACCCTAGTTGTCCTGACGCTAACCCTAGTTGTCCTGACGCTAACCCTACTTGTCCTGACCCTAACCCTAGTTGTCCTGACGCTAACCCTAGTTGTCCTGATGCTAACCCTACTTGTCCTGATGGTAACCCTAGTTGTCCTGACGCTAACCCTAGTTGTCCTGACGCTAACCCTACTTGTCCTGACGCTAACCCTAGTTGTCCTGACGCTAACCCTACTTGTCCTGACGCTAACCCTAGTTGTCCTGACGCTAACCCTACTTGTCCTGACGCTAACCCTAGTTGTCCTGACGCTAACCCTAGTTGTCCTGACGCTAACCCTAGTTGTCCTGACGCTAACCCTACTTGTACTGACGCTATCCCTAGTTGTTCTGACGCTAACCCTAGTTGTCCTGACGCTAACCCTACTTGTCCTGACGCTAACCCTAGTTGTCCTGATGCTAACCCTAGTTGTCCTGACGCTAACCCTAGTTGTCCTGACGCTAACCCTACTTGTCCTGACGCTATCCCTAGTTGTCCTGACGCTAACCCTAGTTGTCCTGACGCTAACCCTACTTGTCCTGACGCTATCCCTAGTTGTCCTGACGCTAACCCTAGTTGTCCTGACGCTAACCCTAGTTGTCCTGATGCTAACCCTACTTGTCCTGACGCTAACCCTAGTTGTCCTGACGCTAACCCTATTTGTCCTGACGCTAACCCTACTTGTCCTGACGCTACGCCTAGTTGTCCTGACGCTAACCCTAGTTGTCCTGACGCTAACCCTAGTTGTCCTGACGCTAACCCTACTTGTCCTGACGCTAACCCTAGTTGTCCTGATGCTAACCCTAGTTGTCCTGACGCTAACCCTAATTGTCCTGACGCTAACCCTACTTGTCCTGACGCTAACCCTAGTTGTCCTGACGCTAACCCTAGTTGTCCTGACGCTAACCCTAGTTGTCCTGACGCTAACCCTAGTTGTCCTGACGCTAACCCTACTTGTCCTGACCCTAACCCTAGTTGTCCTGACGCTAACCCTAGTTGTCCTGATGCTAACCCTACTTGTCCTGATGCTAACCCTAGTTGTCCTGACGCTAACCCTAGTTGTCCTGACGCTAACCCTACTTGTCCTGACGCTAACCCTAGTTGTCCTGACGCTAACCCTACTTGTCCTGACGCTAACCCTAGTTGTCCTGACGCTAACCCTACTTGTCCTGACGCTAACCCTAGTTGTCCTGACGCTAACCCTAGTTGTCCTGACGCTAACCCTAGTTGTCCTGACGCTAACCCTACTTGTCCTGACGCTATCCCTAGTTGTCCTGACGCTAACCCTACTTGTCCTGACGCTAACCCTAGTTGTCCTGACGCTAACCCTACTTGTCCTGACGCTAACCCTAGTTGTCCTGACGCTAACCCTAGTTGTCCTGACGCTAACCCTACTTGTACTGACGCTATCCCTAGTTGTTCTGACGCTAACCCTAGTTGTCCTGACGCTAACCCTACTTGTCCTGACGCTAACCCTAGTTGTCCTGATGCTAACCCTAGTTGTCCTGACGCTAACCCTAGTTGTCCTGACGCTAACCCTACTTGTCCTGACGCTATCCCTAGTTGTCCTGACGCTAACCCTAGTTGTCCTGACGCTAACCCTACTTGTCCTGACGCTATCCCTAGTTGTCCTGACGCTAACCCTAGTTGTCCTGACGCTAACCCTAGTTGTCCTGATGCTAACCCTAGTTGTCCTGACGCTAACCCTAGTTGTCCTGACGCTAACCCTACTTGTCCTGACGCTAACCCTAGTTGTCCTGACGCTAACCCTAGTTGTCCTGACGCTAACCCTAGTTGTCCTGACGCTAACCCTAGTTGTCCTGACGCTAACCCTACTTGTCCTGACCCTAACCCTAGTTGTCCTGACGCTAACCCTAGTTGTCCTGATGCTAACCCTACTTGTCCTGATGGTAACCCTAGTTGTCCTGACGCTAACCCTAGTTGTCCTGACGCTAACCCTACTTGTCCTGACGCTAACCCTAGTTGTCCTGACGCTAACCCTACTTGTCCTGACGCTAACCCTAGTTGTCCTGACGCTAACCCTACTTGTCCTGACGCTAACCCTAGTTGTCCTGACGCTAACCCTAGTTGTCCTGACGCTAACCCTAGTTGTCCTGACGCTAACCCTACTTGTACTGACGCTATCCCTAGTTGTTCTGACGCTAACCCTAGTTGTCCTGACGCTAACCCTACTTGTCCTGACGCTAACCCTAGTTGTCCTGATGCTAACCCTAGTTGTCCTGACGCTAACCCTAGTTGTCCTGACGCTAACCCTACTTGTCCTGACGCTATCCCTAGTTGTCCTGACGCTAACCCTAGTTGTCCTGACGCTAACCCTACTTGTCCTGACGCTATCCCTAGTTGTCCTGACGCTAACCCTAGTTGTCCTGACGCTAACCCTAGTTGTCCTGATGCTAACCCTACTTGTCCTGACGCTAACCCTAGTTGTCCTGACGCTAACCCTATTTGTCCTGACGCTAACCCTACTTGTCCTGACGCTACGCCTAGTTGTCCTGACGCTAACCCTAGTTGTCCTGACGCTAACCCTAGTTGTCCTGACGCTAACCCTACTTGTCCTGACGCTAACCCTAGTTGTCCTGATGCTAACCCTAGTTGTCCTGACGCTAACCCTAATTGTCCTGACGCTAACCCTACTTGTCCTGACGCTAACCCTAGTTGTCCTGACGCTAACCCTAGTTGTCCTGACGCTAACCCTAGTTGTCCTGACGCTAACCCTAGTTGTCCTGACGCTAACCCTACTTGTCCTGACCCTAACCCTAGTTGTCCTGACGCTAACCCTAGTTGTCCTGATGCTAACCCTACTTGTCCTGATGCTAACCCTAGTTGTCCTGACGCTAACCCTAGTTGTCCTGACGCTAACCCTACTTGTCCTGACGCTAACCCTAGTTGTCCTGACGCTAACCCTACTTGTCCTGACGCTAACCCTAGTTGTCCTGACGCTAACCCTACTTGTCCTGACGCTAACCCTAGTTGTCCTGACGCTAACCCTAGTTGTCCTGACGCTAACCCTACTTGTACTGACGCTATCCCTAGTTGTTCTGACGCTAACCCTAGTTGTCCTGACGCTAACCCTACTTGTCCTGACGCTAACCCTAGTTGTCCTGATGCTAACCCTAGTTGTCCTGACGCTAACCCTAGTTGTCCTGACGCTAACCCTACTTGTCCTGACGCTATCCCTAGTTGTCCTGACGCTAACCCTAGTTGTCCTGACGCTAACCCTACTTGTCCTGACGCTATCCCTAGTTGTCCTGACGCTAACCCTAGTTGTCCTGACGCTAACCCTAGTTGTCCTGATGCTAACCCTACTTGTCCTGACGCTAACCCTAGTTGTCCTGACGCTAACCCTATTTGTCCTGACGCTAACCCTACTTGTCCTGACGCTACGCCTAGTTGTCCTGACGCTAACCCTAGTTGTCCTGACGCTAACCCTAGTTGTCCTGACGCTAACCCTACTTGTCCTGACGCTAACCCTAGTTGTCCTGATGCTAACCCTAGTTGTCCTGACGCTAACCCTACTTGTCCTGACGCTAACCCTAGTTGTCCTGACGCTAACCCTAGCTGTCCTGACGCTAACCCTACTTGTCCTGACGCTAACCCTACTTGTCCTGACGCTAACCCTAGTTGTCCTGACGCTAACCCTACTTGTCCTGACGCTAACCCTAGTTGTCCTGACGCTAACCCTAATTGTCCTGACGCTAACCCTAGTTGTCCTGACGCTAACCCTACTTGTCCTGACGCTATCCCTAGTTGTCCTGACGCTAACCCTAGTTGTCCTGACGCTAACCCTAGTTGTCCTGACGCTAACCCTACTTGTCCTGACGCTAACCCTAGTTGTCCTGATGCTAACCCTAGTTGTCCTGATGCTAACCCTAGTTGTCCTGACGCTAACCCTACTTGTCCTGACGCTAACCCTAGTTGTCCTGACGCTAACCCTAGTTGTCCTGACGCTAACCCTAGTTGTCCTGACGCTAACCCTAGTTGTCCTGACGCTAACCCTACTTGTCCTGACGCTAACCCTACTTGTCCTGACGCTAACCCTACTTGTCCTGACGCTAACCCTACTTGTCCTGACGCTAACCCTAGTTGTCCTGACGCTAACCCTAGTTGTCCTGACGCTAACCCTACATGTCCTGACGCTAACCCTAGTTGTCCTGACGCTAACCCCAGTTGTCCTGATGCTAACCCTAGTTGTCCTGACGCTAACCCTAGATGTCCTGACGCTAACCCTACTTGTCCTGACGCTAACCCTGGTTGTCCTGACGCTAACCCTAGTTGTCCTGACGCTAACCCTAGTTGTCCTGACGCTAACCCTAGTTGTCCTGACGCTAACCCTAGTTGTCCTGATGCTAACCCTAGTTGTCCTGACCCTAACCCTAGTTGTCCTGATGCTAACCATAGTTGTCCTGACGCTAACCCTACTTGTCCTGACGCTAAGCCTAGTTGTCCTGACTCTAACCCTAGTTGTCCTGACGCTAACCCTGCTTGTCCTGACGCTAACCCTAGTTGTCCTGACGCTAACCCTAGTTGTCCTGACGCTAACCCTAGTTGTCCTGATGCTAACGCAACTTGTCCTGACGCTAACCCTAGTTGTCCTGACGCTAACCCTAGTTGTCCTGACGCTAACCCTACTTTTCCTGACGCTAACCCTAGTTGTCCTGACGCTAACCCTAGTTGTCCTGACGCTAACCCTACTTGTACTGACGCTATCCCTAGTTATCCTGACGCTAACCCTAGTTGTCCTGACGCTAACCCTAGTTGTCCTGACGCTAACCCTACTTGTCCTGACGCTAACCCTAGTTGTCCTGACGCTAACCCTAGTTGTCTTGACGCTAACCCTACTTGTCCTGATGCTAACCCTAGTTGTCCTGACGCTAACCCTAGTTGTCCTGACGCTAACCCTAGTTGTCCTGACGCTAACCCTACTTGTCCTGACGCTAACCCTACTTGTCCTGACGCTAACCCTACTTGTCCTGACGCTAACCCTAGTTGTCCTGACGCTAACCCTACTTGTACTGACGCTATCCCTAGTTGTCCTGACGCTAACCCTAGTTGTCCTGACGCTAACCCTAGTTGTCCTGATGCTAACCCTAGTTGTCCTGACGCTAACCCTAGTTGTCCTGACGCTAACCCTAGTTGTCCTGACGCTAACCCTACTTGTCCTGACGCTAACCCTAGTTGTCCTGACGCTAACCCTAGTTGTCCTGACGCTAACCCTACTTGTCCTGACGCTATCCCTAGTTGTCCTGACGATAACCCTAGTTGTCCTGACGCTAACCCTAGTTGTCCTGACGCTAACCCTACTTGTCCTGACGCTAACCCTACTTGTCCTGACGCTATCCCTAGTTGTCCTGACGCTAACCCTAGTTGTCCTGACGCTAACCCTACTTGTCCTGACGCTATCCCTAGTTGTCCTGACGCTAACCCTAGTTGTCCTGACGCTAACCCTAGTTGTCCTGACGCTAACCCTACTTGTCCGGACGCTAACCCTAGTTGTCCTGACGCTAACCCTATTTGTCCTGACGCTTACCCTACTTGTCCTGATGCTACGCCTAGTTGTCCTGACGCTAACCCTAGTTGTCCTGACGCTAACCCTAGTTGTCCTGACGCTAACCCTACTTGTCCTGACGCTAACCCTAGTTGTCCTGATGCTAACCCTAGTTGTGCTGACGCTAACCCTACTTGTCCTGACGCTAACCCTAGTTGTCCTGACGCTAACCCTAGTTGTCATGACGCTAACCCTACTTGTCCTGACGCTATCCCTAGTTGTCCAGACGCTAACCCTAGTTGTCCTGACGCTAACCCTAGTTGTCCTGACGCTAACCCTACTTGTCCTGACGCTAACCCTACTTGTCCTGACGCTAACCCTAGTTGTCCTGACGCTAACCCTAGTTGTCCTGACGCTAACCCTACATGTCCTGACGCTAACCCTAGTTGTCCTGACGCTAACCCCAGTTGTCCTGATGCTAACCCTATTTGTCCTGACGCTAACCCTAGATGTCCTGACGCTAACCCTACTTGTCCTGACGCTAACCCTGGTTGTCCTGACGCTAACCCTAGTTGTCCTGACGCTAACCCTAGTTGTCCTGACGCTAACCCTAGTTGTCCTGACGCTAACCCTAGTTGTCCTGATGCTAACCCTAGTTGTCCTGACCCTAACCCTAGTTGTCCTGATGCTAACCATAGTTGTCCTGACGCTAACCCTACTTGTCCTGACGCTAAGCCTAGTTGTCCTGACGCTAACCCTAGTTGTCCTGACGCTAACCCTGCTTGTCCTGACGCTAACCCTAGTTGTCCTGACGCTAACCCTAGTTGTCCTGACGCTAACCCTAGTTGTCCTGATGCTAACCCAACTTGTCCTGACGCTAACCCTAGTTGTCCTGACGCTAACCCTAGTTGTCCTGACGCTAACCCTACTTTTCCTGACGCTAACCCTAGTTGTCCTGACGCTAACCCTAGTTGTCCTGACGCTAACCCTACTTGTACTGACGCTATCCCTAGTTATCCTGACGCTAACCCTAGTTGTCCTGACGCTAACCCTAGTTGTCCTGACGCTAACCCTACTTGTCCTGACGCTAACCCTAGTTGTCCTGACGCTAACCCTAGTTGTCTTGACGCTAACCCTACTTGTCCTGATGCTAACCCTAGTTGTCCTGACGCTAACCCTAGTTGTCCTGACGCTAACCCTAGTTGTCCTGACGCTAACCCTACTTGTCCTGACGCTAACCCTACTTGTCCTGACGCTAACCCTACTTGTCCTGACGCTAACCCTAGTTGTCCTGACGCTAACCCTACTTGTACTGACGCTATCCCTAGTTGTCCTGACGCTAACCCTAGTTGTCCTGACGCTAACCCTAGTTGTCCTGATGCTAACCCTAGTTGTCCTGACGCTAACCCTAGTTGTCCTGACGCTAACCCTAGTTGTCCTGACGCTAACCCTAGTTGTCCTGACGCTAACCCTACTTGTCCTGACGCTAACCCTAGTTGTCCTGACGCTAACCCTAGTTGTCCTGACGCTAACCCTACTTGTCCTGACGCTATCCCTAGTTGTCCTGACGATAACCCTAGTTGTCCTGACGCTAACCCTAGTTGTCCTGACGCTAACCCTACTTGTCCTGACGCTAACCCTACTTGTCCTGACGCTATCCCTAGTTGTCCTGACGCTAACCCTAGTTGTCCTGACGCTAACCCTACTTGTCCTGACGCTATCCCTAGTTGTCCTGACGCTAACCCTAGTTGTCCTGACGCTAACCCTAGTTGTCCTGACGCTAACCCTACTTGTCCGGACGCTAACCCTAGTTGTCCTGACGCTAACCCTATTTGTCCTGACGCTTACCCTACTTGTCCTGATGCTACGCCTAGTTGTCCTGACGCTAACCCTAGTTGTCCTGACGCTAACCCTAGTTGTCCTGACGCTAACCCTACTTGTCCTGACGCTAACCCTAGTTGTCCTGATGCTAACCCTAGTTGTCCTGACGCTAACCCTACTTGTCCTGACGCTAACCCTAGTTGTCCTGACGCTAACCCTAGTTGTCATGACGCTAACCCTACTTGTCCTGACGCTATCCCTAGTTGTCCAGACGCTAACCCTAGTTGTCCTGACGCTAACCCTAGTTGTCCTGACGATAACCCTACTTGTCCTGACGCTAACCCTAGTTGTCCTGATGCTAACCCTAGTTGTCCTGACGCTAACCCTAGTTCTCCTGACGCTAACCCTAGTTGTCCTGACGCTAACCCTACTTGTCCTGACGCTAACCCTACTTGTCCTGACGCTAACTCTAGTTGTCCTGACGCTAACCCTACTTGTCCTGACGCTAACCCTAGTTGTCCTGACGCTAACCCTAGTTGTCCTGACGCTAACCCTAGTTGTCCTGACGCTAACCCTAGTTGTCCTGATGCTAACCCTACTTGTCCTGACGCTATCCCTAGTTGTCCTGACGCTAACCCTAGTTGTCCTGACGCTAACCCTACTTGTCCTGATGCTAACCCTAGTTGTCCTGACGCTAACCCTACTTGTCCTGACGCTAACCCTAGTTGTCCTGACGCTAACCCTAGTTGTCCTGACGCTAACCCTACTTGTCCTGACGCTAACCCTAGTTGTCCTGACGCTAACCCTACTTGTCCTGACGCTAACCCTACTTGTCCTGACGCTAACCCTAGTTGTCCTGACGCTAACCCTAGTTGTCCTGATACTAACCCTAGTTGTCCTGACGCTAACCCTACATGTCCTGACGCTAACCCTAGTTGTCCTGACGCTAACCCTAGTTGTCCTGATGCTAACCCTAGTTGTCCTGACGCTAACCCTAGATGTCCTGACGCTAACCCTACTTGTCCTGACGCTAACCCTGGTTGTCCTGACGCTAACCCTAGTTGTCCTGACGCTAACCCTAGTTGTCCTGACGCTAACCCTAGTTCTCCTGACGCTAACCCTAGTTGTCCTGACCCTAACCCTAGTTGTCCTGACGCTAACCCTAGTTGTCCTGACGCTAACCCTACTTGTCCTGACGCTTAGACTAGTTGTCCTGACGCTAACCCTACTTGTCCTGACGCTAACCCTACTTGTCCTGACGCTAACCCTAGTTGTCCTGACGCTAACCCTAGTTGTCCTGACGCTAACCCTAGTTGTCCTGATGCTAACCCTACTTGTCCTGACGCTAACCCTAGTTGTCCTGACGCTAACCCTAGTTGTCCTGACGCTAACCCTACTTGTCCTGACGCTAACCCTAGTTGTCCTGACGCTAACCCTAGTTGTCCTGACGCTAACCCTAGTTGTCCTGACGCTAACCCTACTTGTACTGACGCTATCCCTAGTTATCCTGACGCTAACCCTAGTTGTCCTGACGCTAACCCTAGTTGTCCTGACGCTAACCCTAGTTGTCCTGACGCTAACCCTACTTGTCCTGACGCTAACCCTAGTTGTCCTGACGCTAACCCTAGTTGTCCTGACGCTAACCCTACTTGTCCTGATGCTAACCCTAGTTGTCCTGACGCTAACCCTAGTTGTCCTGACGCTAACCCTAGTTGTCCTGATGCTAACCCTAGTTGTCCTGACGCTAACCCTACTTGTCCTGATGCTAACCCTAGTTGTCCTGACGCTAGCCCTACTTGTCCTGACGCTAACCCTAGTTGTCCTGACGCTAACCCTAGTTGTCCTGACGCTAACCCTACTTGTACTGACGCTATCCCTAGTTGTCCTGACGCTAACCCTAGTTGTCCTGATGCTAACCCTAGTTGTCCTGACGCTAACCCTAGTTGTCCTGACGCTAACCCTACTTGTCCTGACCCTAACCCTAGTTGTCCTGACGCTAACCCTACTTGTACTGACGCTATCCCTAGTTGTCCTGACGCTAACCCTAGTTGTCCTGACGCTAACCCTAGTTGTCCTGACGCTAACACTAGTTGTCCTGACGCTAACCCTAGTTGTCCTGACGCTAACCCTACTTGTCCTGACGCTAACCCTAGTTGTCCTGACGCTAACCCTACTTGTCCTGACGCTAACCCTAGTTGTCCTGACGCTAACCCTAGTTGTCCTGACGCTAACCCTACTTGTCCTGACCCTAACCCTAGTTGTCCTGACGCTAACCCTAGTTGTCCTGATGCTAACCCTACTTGTCCTGATGCTAACCCTAGTTGTCCTGACGCTAACCCTAGTTGTCCTGATGCTAACCCAACTTGTCCTGACGCTAACCCTAGTTGTCCTGACGCTAACCCTAGTTGTCCTGACGCTAACCCTACTTTTCCTGACGCTAACCCTAGTTGTCCTGACGCTAACCCTAGTTGTCCTGACGCTAACCCTACTTGTACTGACGCTATCCCTAGTTATCCTGACGCTAACCCTAGTTGTCCTGACGCTAACCCTAGTTGTCCTGACGCTAACCCTACTTGTCCTGACGCTAACCCTAGTTGTCCTGACGCTAACCCTAGTTGTCTTGACGCTAACCCTAGTTGTCCTGATGCTAACCCTAGTTGTCCTGACGCTAACCCTAGTTGTCCTGACGCTAACCCTAGTTGTCCTGACGCTAACCCTACTTGTCCTGACGCTAACCCTACTTGTCCTGACGCTAACCCTAGTTGTCCTGACGCTAACCCTACTTGTACTGACGCTATCCCTAGTTGTCCTGACGCTAACCCTAGTTGTCCTGCACGCTAACCCTAGTTGTCCTGATGCTAACCCTAGTTGTCCTGACGCTAACCCTAGTTGTCCTGACGCTAACCCTAGTTGTCCTGACGCTAACCCTAGTTGTCCTGACGCTAACCCTACTTGTCCTGACGCTAACCCTAGTTGTCCTGACGCTAACCCTAGTTGTCCTGACGCTAACCCTACTTGTCCTGACGCTATCCCTAGTTGTCCTGACGATAACCCTAGTTGTCCTGACGCTAACCCTAGTTGTCCTGACGCTAACCCTACTTGTCCTGACGCTAACCCTACTTGTCCTGACGCTATCCCTAGTTGTCCTGACGCTAACCCTACTTGTCCTGACGCTATCCCTAGTTGTCCTGACGCTAACCCTAGTTGTCCTGACGCTAACCCTAGTTGTCCTGACGCTAACCCTACTTGTCCGGACGCTAACCCTAGTTGTCCTGACGCTAACCCTATTTGTCCTGACGCTTACCCTACTTGTCCTGATGCTACGCCTAGTTGTCCTGACGCTAACCCTAGTTGTCCTGACGCTAACCCTAGTTGTCCTGACGCTAACCCTACTTGTCCTGACGCTAACCCTAGTTGTCCTGATGCTAACCCTAGTTGTCCTGACGCTAACCCTACTTGTCCTGACGCTAACCCTAGTTGTCCTGACGCTAACCCTAGTTGTCATGACGCTAACCCTACTTGTCCTGACGCTATCCCTAGTTGTCCAGACGCTAACCCTAGTTGTCCTGACGCTAACCCTAGTTGTCCTGACGATAACCCTACTTGTCCTGACGCTAACCCTAGTTGTCCTGATGCTAACCCTAGTTGTCCTGACGCTAACCCTAGTTCTCCTGACGCTAACCCTAGTTGTCCTGACGCTAATCCTACTTGTCCTGACGCTAACCCTACTTGTCCTGACGCTAACTCTAGTTGTCCTGACGCTAACCCTACTTGTCCTGACGCTAACCCTAGTTGTCCTGACGCTAACCCTAGTTGTCCTGACGCTAACCCTAGTTGTCCTGACGCTAACCCTAGTTGTCCTGATGCTAACCCTACTTGTCCTGACGCTATCCCTAGTTGTCCTGACGCTAACCCTAGTTGTCCTGACGCTAACCCTACTTGTCCTGATGCTAACCCTAGTTGTCCTGACGCTAACCCTACTTGTCCTGACGCTAACCCTAGTTGTCCTGACGCTAACCCTAGTTGTCCTGACGCTAACCCTACTTGTCCTGACGCTAACCCTAGTTGTCCTGACGCTAACCCTACTTGTCCTGACGCTAACCCTACTTGTCCTGACGCTAACCCTAGTTGTCCTGACGCTAACCCTAGTTGTCCTGATACTAACCCTAGTTGTCCTGACGCTAACCCTACATGTCCTGACGCTAACCCTAGTTGTCCTGACGCTAACCCTAGTTGTCCTGATGCTAACCCTAGTTGTCCTGACGCTAACCCTAGATGTCCTGACGCTAACCCTACTTGTCCTGACGCTAACCCTGGTTGTCCTGACGCTAACCCTAGTTGTCCTGACGCTAACCCTAGTTGTCCTGACGCTAACCCTAGTTCTCCTGACGCTAACCCTAGTTGTCCTGACCCTAACCCTAGTTGTCCTGACGCTAACCCTAGTTGTCCTGACGCTAACCCTACTTGTCCTGACGCTTAGACTAGTTGTCCTGACGCTAACCCTACTTGTCCTGACGCTAACCCTACTTGTCCTGACGCTAACCCTAGTTGTCCTGACGCTAACCCTAGTTGTCCTGACGCTAACCCTAGTTGTCCTGATGCTAACCCTACTTGTCCTGACGCTAACCCTAGTTGTCCTGACGCTAACCCTAGTTGTCCTGACGCTAACCCTACTTGTCCTGACGCTAACCCTAGTTGTCCTGACGCTAACCCTAGTTGTCCTGACGCTAACCCTAGTTGTCCTGACGCTAACCCTACTTGTACTGACGCTATCCCTAGTTATCCTGACGCTAACCCTAGTTGTCCTGACGCTAACCCTAGTTGTCCTGACGCTAACCCTAGTTGTCCTGACGCTAACCCTACTTGTCCTGACGCTAACCCTAGTTGTCCTGACGCTAACCCTAGTTGTCCTGACGCTAACCCTACTTGTCCTGATGCTAACCCTAGTTGTCCTGACGCTAACCCTAGTTGTCCTGACGCTAACCCTAGTTGTCCTGATGCTAACCCTAGTTGTCCTGACGCTAACCCTACTTGTCCTGATGCTAACCCTAGTTGTCCTGACGCTAGCCCTACTTGTCCTGACGCTAACCCTAGTTGTCCTGACGCTAACCCTAGTTGTCCTGACGCTAACCCTACTTGTACTGACGCTATCCCTAGTTGTCCTGACGCTAACCCTAGTTGTCCTGATGCTAACCCTAGTTGTCCTGACGCTAACCCTAGTTGTCCTGACGCTAACCCTACTTGTCCTGACCCTAACCCTAGTTGTCCTGACGCTAACCCTACTTGTACTGACGCTATCCCTAGTTGTCCTGACGCTAACCCTAGTTGTCCTGACGCTAACCCTAGTTGTCCTGACGCTAACACTAGTTGTCCTGACGCTAACCCTAGTTGTCCTGACGCTAACCCTACTTGTCCTGACGCTAACCCTAGTTGTCCTGACGCTAACCCTACTTGTCCTGACGCTAACCCTAGTTGTCCTGACGCTAACCCTAGTTGTCCTGACGCTAACCCTACTTGTCCTGACCCTAACCCTAGTTGTCCTGACGCTAACCCTAGTTGTCCTGATGCTAACCCTACTTGTCCTGATGCTAACCCTAGTTGTCCTGACGCTAACCCTAGTTGGCCTGACGCTAACACTAGTTGTCCTGACGCTAACCCTAGTTGTCCTGACGCTAACCCTACTTGTCCTGACGCTAACCCTAGTTGTCCTGACGCTAACCCTAGTTCTCCTGACGCTAACCCTAGTTGTCCTGACGCTAACCCTAGTTCTCCTGACGCTAACCCTAGTTGTCCTGACGCTAACCCTAGTTGTCCTGACCCTAACCCTAGTTGTCCTGACGCTAACCCTAGTTGTCCTGACGCTAACCCTACTTGTCCTGACGCTTAGACTAGTTGTCCTGACGCTAACCCTACTTGTCCTGACGCTAACCCTACTTGTCCTGACGCTAACCCTAGTTGTCCTGACGCTAACCCTAGTTGTCCTGACGCTAACCCTAGTTGTCCTGATGCTAACCCTACTTGTCCTGACGCTAACCCTAGTTGTCCTGACGCTAACCCTAGTTGTCCTGACGCTAACCCTACTTGTCCTGACGCTAACCCTAGTTGTCCTGACGCTAACCCTAGTTGTCCTGACGCTAACCCTAGTTGTCCTGACGCTAACCCTACTTGTACTGACGCTATCCCTAGTTATCCTGACGCTAACCCTAGTTGTCCTGACGCTAACCCTAGTTGTCCTGACGCTAACCCTAGTTGTCCTGACGCTAACCCTACTTGTCCTGACGCTAACCCTAGTTGTCCTGACGCTAACCCTAGTTGTCCTGACGCTAACCCTACTTGTCCTGATGCTAACCCTAGTTGTCCTGACGCTAACCCTAGTTGTCCTGACGCTAACCCTAGTTGTCCTGATGCTAACCCTACTTGTCCTGATGCTAACCCTAGTTGTCCTGACGCTAGCCCTACTTGTCCTGACGCTAACCCTAGTTGTCCTGACGCTAACCCTAGTTGTCCTGACGCTAACCCTACTTGTACTGACGCTATCCCTAGTTGTCCTGACGCTAACCCTAGTTGTCCTGATGCTAACCCTAGTTGTCCTGACGCTAACCCTAGTTGTCCTGACGCTAACCCTACTTGTCCTGACCCTAACCCTAGTTGTCCTGACGCTAACCCTAGTTGTCCTGACGCTAACCCTACTTGTACTGACGCTATCCCTAGTTGTCCTGACGCTAACCCTAGTTGTCCTGATGCTAACCCTAGTTGTCCTGATGCTAACCCTAGTTGTCCTGACGCTAACCCTAGTTGTCCTGACGCTAACCCTAGTTGTCCTGACGCTAACCCTAGTTGTCCTGACGCTAACCCTACTTGTCCTGACCCTAACCCTAGTTGTCCTGACGCTAACCCTAGTTGTCCTGATGCTAACCCTACTCGTCCTGATGCTAACCCTAGTTGTCCTGACGCTAACCCTAGTTGTCCTGACGCTAACCCTAGTTGTCCTGACGCTAACCCTACTTGTACTGACGCTATCCCTAGTTGTCCTGACGCTAACCCTAGTTGTCCTGACGCTAACCCTACTTGTCCTGACGCTAACCCTAGTTGTCCTGACGCTAACCCTAGTTGTCCTGACGCTAACCCTAGTTGTCCTGACGCTAACCCTACTTGTCCTGACGCTAACCCTAGTTGTCCTGACGCTAACCCTACTTGTCCTGACGCTAACCCTAGTTGTCCTGACGCTAACCCTAGTTGTCCTGACGCTAACCCTACTTGTACTGACGCTAACCCTAGTTGTCCTGACGCTAACCCTAGTTGTCCTGACGCTAACCCTACTTGTACTGACGCTATCCCTAGTTGTCCTGACGCTAACCCTAGTTGTCCTGATGCTAACCCTAGTTGTCCTGACGCTAACCCTAGTTGTCCTGACGCTAACCCTACTTGTCCTGACGCTAACCCTAGTTGTCCTGACGCTAACTCTAGTTGTCCTGACGCTAACCCTAGTTGTCCTGACGCTAACCCTACTTGTCCTGACCCTAACCCTAGTTGTCCTGACGCTAACCCTAGTTGTCCTGATGCTAACCCTACTTGTCCTGATGCTAACCCTAGTTGTCCTGACGCTAACCCTAGTTGTCCTGACGCTAACACTAGTTGTCCTGACGCTAACCCTAGTTGTCCTGACGCTAACCCTACTTGTCCTGACGCTAACCCTAGTTGTCCTGACGCTAACCCTACTTGTCCTGACGCTAACCCTAGTTGTCCTGACGCTAACTCTAGTTGTCCTGACGCTAACCCTAGTTGTCCTGACGCTAACCCTACTTGTCCTGACCCTAACCCTAGTTGTCCTGACGCTAACCCTAGTTGTCCTGATGCTAACCCTACTTGTCCTGATGCTAACCCTAGTTGTCCTGACGCTAACCCTAGTTGTCCTGACGCTAACACTAGTTGTCCTGACGCTAACCCTAGTTGTCCTGACGCTAACCCTACTTGTCCTGACGCTAACCCTAGTTGTCCTGACGCTAACCCTACTTGTCCTGACGCTAACCCTAGTTGTCCTGACGCTAACCCTAGTTGTCTTGACGCTAACCCTACTTGTCCTGATGCTAACCCTAGTTGTCCTGACGCTAACCCTAGTTGTCCTGACGCTAACCCTAGTTGTCCTGACGCTAACCCTACTTGTCCTGACGCTAACCCTACTTGTCCTGACGCTAACCCTACTTGTCCTGACGCTAACCCTAGTTGTCCTGACGCTAACCCTACTTGTACTGACGCTATCCCTAGTTGTCCTGACGCTAACCCTAGTTGTCCTGACGCTAACCCTAGTTGTCCTGATGCTAACCCTAGTTGTCCTGACGCTAACCCTAGTTGTCCTGACGCTAACCCTAGTTGTCCTGACGCTAACCCTAGTTGTCCTGACGCTAACCCTACTTGTCCTGACGCTAACCCTAGTTGTCCTGACGCTAACCCTAGTTGTCCTGACGCTAACCCTACTTGTCCTGACGCTATCCCTAGTTGTCCTGACGATAACCCTAGTTGTCCTGACGCTAACCCTAGTTGTCCTGACGCTAACCCTACTTGTCCTGACGCTAACCCTACTTGTCCTGACGCTATCCCTAGTTGTCCTGACGCTAACCCTAGTTGTCCTGACGCTAACCCTACTTGTCCTGACGCTATCCCTAGTTGTCCTGACGCTAACCCTAGTTGTCCTGACGCTAACCCTAGTTGTCCTGACGCTAACCCTACTTGTCCGGACGCTAACCCTAGTTTTCCTGACGCTAACCCTATTTGTCCTGACGCTTACCCTACTTGTCCTGATGCTACGCCTAGTTGTCCTGACGCTAACCCTAGTTGTCCTGACGCTAACCCTAGTTGTCCTGACGCTAACCCTACTTGTCCTGACGCTAACCCTAGTTGTCCTGATGCTAACCCTAGTTGTCCTGACGCTAACCCTACTTGTCCTGACGCTAACCCTAGTTGTCCTGACGCTAACCCTAGTTGTCATGACGCTAACCCTACTTGTCCTGACGCTATCCCTAGTTGTCCAGACGCTAACCCTAGTTGTCCTGACGCTAACCCTAGTTGTCCTGACGATAACCCTACTTGTCCTGACGCTAACCCTAGTTGTCCTGATGCTAACCCTAGTTGTCCTGACGCTAACCCTAGTTCTCCTGACGCTAACCCTAGTTGTCCTGACGCTAATCCTACTTGTCCTGACGCTAACCCTACTTGTCCTGACGCTAACTCTAGTTGTCCTGACGCTAACCCTACTTGTCCTGACGCTAACCCTAGTTGTCCTGACGCTAACCCTAGTTGTCCTGACGCTAACCCTAGTTGTCCTGACGCTAACCCTAGTTGTCCTGATGCTAACCCTACTTGTCCTGACGCTATCCCTAGTTGTCCTGACGCTAACCCTAGTTGTCCTGACGCTAACCCTACTTGTCCTGATGCTAACCCTAGTTGTCCTGACGCTAACCCTACTTGTCCTGACGCTAACCCTAGTTGTCCTGACGCTAACCCTAGTTGTCCTGACGCTAACCCTACTTGTCCTGACGCTAACCCTAGTTGTCCTGACGCTAACCCTACTTGTCCTGACGCTAACCCTACTTGTCCTGACGCTAACCCTAGTTGTCCTGACGCTAACCCTAGTTGTCCTGATACTAACCCTAGTTGTCCTGACGCTAACCCTACATGTCCTGACGCTAACCCTAGTTGTCCTGACGCTAACCCTAGTTGTCCTGATGCTAACCCTAGTTGTCCTGACGCTAACCCTAGATGTCCTGACGCTAACCCTACTTGTCCTGACGCTAACCCTGGTTGTCCTGACGCTAACCCTAGTTGTCCTGACGCTAACCCTAGTTGTCCTGACGCTAACCCTAGTTCTCCTGACGCTAACCCTAGTTGTCCTGACCCTAACCCTAGTTGTCCTGACGCTAACCCTAGTTGTCCTGACGCTAACCCTACTTGTCCTGACGCTTAGACTAGTTGTCCTGACGCTAACCCTACTTGTCCTGACGCTAACCCTACTTGTCCTGACGCTAACCCTAGTTGTCCTGACGCTAACCCTAGTTGTCCTGACGCTAACCCTAGTTGTCCTGATGCTAACCCTACTTGTCCTGACGCTAACCCTAGTTGTCCTGACGCTAACCCTAGTTGTCCTGACGCTAACCCTACTTGTCCTGACGCTAACCCTAGTTGTCCTGACGCTAACCCTAGTTGTCCTGACGCTAACCCTAGTTGTCCTGACGCTAACCCTACTTGTACTGACGCTATCCCTAGTTATCCTGACGCTAACCCTAGTTGTCCTGACGCTAACCCTAGTTGTCCTGACGCTAACCCTAGTTGTCCTGACGCTAACCCTACTTGTCCTGACGCTAACCCTAGTTGTCCTGACGCTAACCCTAGTTGTCCTGACGCTCACCCTACTTGTCCTGATGCTAACCCTAGTTGTCCTGACGCTAACCCTAGTTGTCCTGACGCTAACCCTAGTTGTCCTGATGCTAACCCTAGTTGTCCTGACGCTAACCCTACTTGTCCTGATGCTAACCCTAGTTGTCCTGACGCTAGCCCTACTTGTCCTGACGCTAACCCTAGTTGTCCTGACGCTAACCCTAGTTGTCCTGACGCTAACCCTACTTGTACTGACGCTATCCCTAGTTGTCCTGACGCTAACCCTAGTTGTCCTGATGCTAACCCTAGTTGTCCTGACGCTAACCCTAGTTGTCCTGACGCTAACCCTACTTGTCCTGACCCTAACCCTAGTTGTCCTGACGCTAACCCTACTTGTACTGACGCTATCCCTAGTTGTCCTGACGCTAACCCTAGTTGTCCTGACGCTAACCCTAGTTGTCCTGACGCTAACACTAGTTGTCCTGACGCTAACCCTAGTTGTCCTGACGCTAACCCTACTTGTCCTGACGCTAACCCTAGTTGTCCTGACGCTAACCCTACTTGTCCTGACGCTAACCCTAGTTGTCCTGACGCTAACCCTAGTTGTCCTGACGCTAACCCTACTTGTCCTGACCCTAACCCTAGTTGTCCTGACGCTAACCCTAGTTGTCCTGATGCTAACCCTACTTGTCCTGATGCTAACCCTAGTTGTCCTGACGCTAACCCTAGTTGTCCTGACGCTAACACTAGTTGTCCTGACGCTAACCCTAGTTGTCCTGACGCTAACCCTACTTGTCCTGACGCTAACCCTAGTTGTCCTGACGCTAACCCTAGTTCTCCTGACGCTAACCCTAGTTGTCCTGACGCTAACCCTAGTTCTCCTGACGCTAACCCTAGTTGTCCTGACGCTAACCCTAGTTGTCCTGACCCTAACCCTAGTTGTCCTGACGCTAACCCTAGTTGTCCTGACGCTAACCCTACTTGTCCTGACGCTTAGACTAGTTGTCCTGACGCTAACCCTACTTGTCCTGACGCTAACCCTACTTGTCCTGACGCTAACCCTATTTGTCCTGACGCTAACCCTAGTTGTCCTGACGCTAACCCTAGTTGTCCTGATGCTAACCCTACTTGTCCTGACGCTAACCCTAGTTGTCCTGACGCTAACCCTAGTTGTCCTGACGCTAACCCTACTTGTCCTGACGCTAACCCTAGTTGTCCTGACGCTAACCCTAGTTGTCCTGACGCTAACCCTAGTTGTCCTGACGCTAACCCTACTTGTACTGACGCTATCCCTAGTTATCCTGACGCTAACCCTAGTTGTCCTGACGCTAACCCTAGTTGTCCTGACGCTAACCCTAGTTGTCCTGACGCTAACCCTACTTGTCCTGACGCTAACCCTAGTTGTCCTGACGCTAACCCTAGTTGTCCTGACGCTAACCCTACTTGTCCTGATGCTAACCCTAGTTGTCCTGACGCTAACCCTAGTTGTCCTGACGCTAACCCTAGTTGTCCTGATGCTAACCCTACTTGTCCTGATGCTAACCCTAGTTGTCCTGACGCTAGCCCTACTTGTCCTGACGCTAACCCTAGTTGTCCTGACGCTAACCCTAGTTGTCCTGACGCTAACCCTACTTGTACTGACGCTATCCCTAGTTGTCCTGACGCTAACCCTAGTTGTCCTGATGCTAACCCTAGTTGTCCTGACGCTAACCCTAGTTGTCCTGACGCTAACCCTACTTGTCCTGACCCTAACCCTAGTTGTCCTGACGCTAACCCTAGTTGTCCTGACGCTAACCCTACTTGTACTGACGCTATCCCTAGTTGTCCTGACGCTAACCCTAGTTGTCCTGATGCTAACCCTAGTTGTCCTGATGCTAACCCTAGTTGTCCTGACGCTAACCCTAGTTGTCCTGACGCTAACCCTAGTTGTCCTGACGCTAACCCTAGTTGTCCTGACGCTAACCCTACTTGTCCTGACCCTAACCCTAGTTGTCCTGACGCTAACCCTAGTTGTCCTGATGCTAACCCTACTCGTCCTGATGCTAACCCTAGTTGTCCTGACGCTAACCCTAGTTGTCCTGACGCTAACCCTAGTTGTCCTGACGCTAACCCTACTTGTACTGACGCTATCCCTAGTTGTCCTGACGCTAACCCTAGTTGTCCTGACGCTAACCCTACTTGTCCTGACGCTAACCCTAGTTGTCCTGACGCTAACCCTAGTTGTCCTGACGCTAACCCTAGTTGTCCTGACGCTAACCCTACTTGTCCTGACGCTAACCCTAGTTGTCCTGACGCTAACCCTACTTGTCCTGACGCTAACCCTAGTTGTCCTGACGCTAACCCTAGTTGTCCTGACGCTAACCCTACTTGTACTGACGCTAACCCTAGTTGTCCTGACGCTAACCCTAGTTGTCCTGACGCTAACCCTACTTGTACTGACGCTATCCCTAGTTGTCCTGACGCTAACCCTAGTTGTCCTGATGCTAACCCTAGTTGTCCTGACGCTAACCCTAGTTGTCCTGACGCTAACCCTACTTGTCCTGACGCTAACCCTAGTTGTCCTGACGCTAACTCTAGTTGTCCTGACGCTAACCCTAGTTGTCCTGACGCTAACCCTACTTGTCCTGACCCTAACCCTAGTTGTCCTGACGCTAACCCTAGTTGTCCTGATGCTAACCCTACTTGTCCTGATGCTAACCCTAGTTGTCCTGACGCTAACCCTAGTTGTCCTGACGCTAACACTAGTTGTCCTGACGCTAACCCTAGTTGTCCTGACGCTAACCCTACTTGTCCTGACGCTAACCCTAGTTGTCCTGACGCTAACCCTACTTGTCCTGACGCTAACCCTAGTTGTCCTGACGCTAACTCTAGTTGTCCTGACGCTAACCCTAGTTGTCCTGACGCTAACCCTACTTGTCCTGACCCTAACCCTAGTTGTCCTGACGCTAACCCTAGTTGTCCTGATGCTAACCCTACTTGTCCTGATGCTAACCCTAGTTGTCCTGACGCTAACCCTAGTTGTCCTGACGCTAACACTAGTTGTCCTGACGCTAACCCTAGTTGTCCTGACGCTAACCCTACTTGTCCTGACGCTAACCCTAGTTGTCCTGACGCTAACCCTACTTGTCCTGACGCTAACCCTAGTTGTCCTGACGCTAACCCTAGTTGTCCTGACGCTAACCCTAGTTGTCCTGACGCTAACCCTACTTGTCCTGACGCTATCCCTAGTTGTCCTGACGCTAACCCTAGTTGTCCTGACGCTAACCCTACTTGTCCTGACGCTATCCCTAGTTGTCCTGACACTAACCCTAGTTGTCCTGACGCTAACCCTAGTTGTCCTGATGCTAACCCTACTTGTCCTGACGCTAACCCTAGTTGTCCTGACGCTAACCCTATTTGTCCTGACGCTAACCCTACTTGTCCTGACGCTACGCCTAGTTGTCCTGACGCAAACCCTAGTTGTCCTGGCGCTAACCCTAGTTGTCCTGACGCTAACCCTACTTGTCCTGACGCTAACCCTAGTTGTCCTGATGCTAACCCTAGTTGTCCTGACGCTAACCCTACTTGTCCTGACGCTAACCCTAGTTGTCCTGACGCTAACCCTAGTTGTCCTGACTCTAAACCTACTTGTCCTGACGCTAACCCTACTTGTCCTGACGCTAACCCTAGTTGTCCTGACGCTAACCCTACTTGTCCTGACGCTAACCCTAGTTGTCCTGACGCTAACCCTAGTTGTCCTGACGCTAACCCTACTTGTCCTGACGCTAACCCTAGTTGTCCTGACGCTAACCCTAGTTGTCCTGACGCTAACCCTACTTGTCCTGACGCTAACCCTAGTTGTCCTGACGCTAACCCTAGTTGTCCTGACGCTAACCCTAGTTGTCCTGACGCTAACCCTACTTGTCCTGACGCTAACCCTAGTTGTCCTGACGCTAACCCTAGTTGTCCTGACGCTAACCATACTTGTCCTGACGCTAACCCTAGTTGTCCTGACGCTAACCCTACTTGTCCTGACGCTAACCCTACTTGTCCTGACGCTAACCCTACTTGTCCTGACGCTAACCCTAGTTGTCCTGACGCTAACCCTAGTTGTCCTGACGCTAACCCTACATGTCCTGACGCTAACCCTAGTTGTCCTGACGCTAACCCCAGTTGTCCTGACGCTAACCCTAGTTGTCCTGACGCTAACCCTAGATGTCCTGACGCTAACCCTAGTTGTCCTGACGCTAACCCTACTTGTCCTGACGCTAACCCTAGTTGTCCTGACGCTAACCCTAGTTGTCCTGACGCTAACCCTAGTTGTCCTGACGCTAACCCTACTTGTCCTGACGCTAACCCTAGTTGTCCTGACGCTAACCCTAGTTGTCCTGACGCTAACCCTACTTGTCCTGACGCTAACCCTAGTTGTCCTGACGCTAACCCTAGTTGTCCTGACGCTAACCCTAGTTGTCCTGACGCTAACCCTACTTGTACTGACGCTATCCCTAGTTATCCTGACGCTAACCCTAGTTGTCCTGACGCTAACCCTAGTTGTCCTGACGCTAACCCTACTTGTCCTGATGCTAACCCTAGTTGTCCTGACGCTAACCCTACTTGTCCTGACGCTAACCCTAGTTGTCCTGACGCTAACCCTAGTTGTATTGACGCTAACCCTACTTGTCCTGATGCTAACCCTAGTTGTCCTGACGCTAACCCTAGTTGTCCTGATGCTAACCCTAGTTGTCCTGACGCTAACCCTAGTTGTCCTGACGCTAACCCTACTTGTCCTGACGCTAACCCTAGTTGTCCTGATGCTAACCCTAGTTGTCCTGACGCTAACCCTAGTTGTCCTGACGCTAACCCTAGTTGTCCTGACTCTAACCCTAGTTGTCCTGACGCTAACCCTACTTGTCCTGACGCTAACCCTACTTGTCCTGACGCTAACCCTAGTTGTCCTGACGCTAACCCTAGTTGTCCTGACACTAACCCTAGTTGTCCTGACGCTAACCCTATTTGTCCTGACGCTAACACTAATTGTCCTGACGCTAACCCTAGTTGTCCTGCCGCTAACCCTAGTTGTCCTGACGCTAACCCTACTTGTCCTGACGCTAACCCTAGTTGTCCTGACGCTAACCCTAGTTGTCCTGATGCTAACCCTAGTTGTCCTGACGCTAACACTAGTTGTCCTGACGCTAACCCTAGTTGTCCTGACGCTAACCCTAGTCGTCCTGACGCTAACCCTAGTCGTCCTGACGCTAACCCTAGTTGTCCTGACGCTAACCCTACTTGTCCTGACGCTAACCCTACTTGTCCTGACGCTAACCCTAGTTGTCCTGACGCTAACCCTAGTTGTCTTGACGCTAACCCTAGTTGTCCTGACGCTAACTCTAGTTGTCCTGACGCTAACCCTAGTTGTCCTGACGCTAACCCTAGTTGTCCTGACGCTAACCCTAGTTGTCCTGACGCTAACCCTAGTTGAAATGACGCTAACCTTAGTTGTAATGACGCTAACCCTAGTTGTCCTGACGCTAACCCTAGTTGTCCTGACGCTAACCCTAGTTGTCCTAACGCTAACCCTAGTTGTCCTGACGCGAACCCTAGTTGTCCTGACGCTAACCCTAGTTGTCCTGACGCTAACCCTACTTGTCCTGACGCTAACCCTAGTTGTCCTGACGCTAACCCTACATGTCCTGACGCTAACCCTAGTTGTCCTGACGCTAACCCTAGTTGTCCTGACGCTAACTCTAGTTGTCCTGACGCTAACCCTAGTTGTCCTGACGCTAACCCTAGTTGTCCTGACGCTAACCCTACTTGTCCTGACGCTAACCCTAGTTGTCCTGACGCTAACCCTACATGTCCTGACGCTAACCCTAGTTGTCCTGACGCTAACCCTAGTTGTCCTGACGCTAACTCTAGTTGTCCTGACGCTAACCCTAGTTGTCCTGACGCTAACCCTAGTTGTCCTGACGCTAACCCTAGTTGTCCTGACGCTAACCCTAGTTGAAATGACGCTAACCTTAGTTGTAATGACGCTAACCCTAGTTGTCCTGACGCTAACCCTAGTTGTCCTGACGCTAACCCTAGTTGTCCTAACGCTAACCCTAGTTGTCCTGACGCGAACCCTAGTTGTCCTGACGCTAACCCTAGTTGTCCTGACGCTAACCCTACTTGTCCTGACGCTAACCCTAGTTGTCCTGACGCTAACCCTACATGTCCTGACGCTAACCCTAGTTGTCCTGACGCTAACCCTAGTTGTCCTGACGCTAACCCTAGTTGTCCTGATGCTAACCTTACTTGTCCTGACGCTAACCCTAGTTGTCCTGACGCTAACCCTAGTTGTCTTGACGCTAACCCTACTTGTCCTGACGCTAACCCAACTTGTCCTGACGCTAACCCTAGTTGTCCTGACGCTAACCCTACTTGTCCTGACGCTAACCCTAGTTGTCCTGACGCTAACCCTACTTGTACTGACGCTAACCCTAGTTGTCCTGACGCTAACCCTAGTTGTCCTGACGCTAACCCTAGTTGTCCTGACGCTAACCCTAGTTGTCCTGACGCTAACCCTACTTGTCCTGACGCTAATCCTAGTTGTCCTGACGCTAACCCTAGTTGTCCTGACGCTAACCCTACTTGTCCTGACGCTAACCCTAGTTGTCCTGACGCTAACCCTAGTTGTCCTGATGCTAACCCTACTTGTCCTGACGCTAACCCTAGTTGTCCTGACGCTAACCCTAGTTGTCCTGACGCTAACCCTAGTTGTCCTGACGCTAACCCTAGTTGTCCTGACGCTAAACCTAGTTGTCCTGACGCTAACCCTACTTGTCCTGACGCTATCCCTAGTTGTCCTGACGCTAACCCTAGTTGTCCTGACGCTAACCCTAGTTGTCCTGACGCTAACCCTACTTGTCCTGACGCTAACCCTAGTTGTCCTGACGCTAACCCTACTTGTCCTGACGCTAACCCTAGTTGTCCTGACGCTAACCCTACTTGTCCTGACGCTAACCCTAGTTGTCCTGACGCTAACCCTAGTTGTCCTGACGCTAACCCTACTTGTCCTGACGCTAACCCTACTTGTCCTGACGCTAACCCTAGTTGTACTGACGCTAACCCTAGTTGTCCTGACGCTAACCCTATTTGTCCTGACGCTAACCCTAGTTGTCCTGACGCTAACCCTAGTTGTCCTGACGCTAACCCTAGTTGAAATGACGCTAACCCTAGTTGTAATGACGCTAACCCTAGTTGTCCTGACGCTAACCCTAGTTGTCCTGACGCTTACCCTAGTTGTCCTGACGCTAACCCTAGTTGTCCTGACGCTAATCCTATTAGTCCTGACGCTAACTCTACTTGTCCTGACGCTAACCCTAGTTTTCCTGACGCTAACCCTAGTTGTCCTGACGCTAACCCTACTTGTCCTGACGCTAACCCTAGTTGTCCTGACGCTAACCCTAGTTGTCCTGACGCTAACCCTAGTTGTCCTGACGCTAACCCTACTTGTCCTGACGCTAACCCTAGTTGTCCTGACGCTAACCCTAGTTGTCCTGACTCTAACCCTACTTGTCCTGACACTAACCCTAGTTGTCCTGACGCTAACCCTAGTTGTCCTGACGCTAACCCTAGTTGTCCTGACGCTAACCCTACTTGTCCTGACGCTAAACCTAGTTGCCCTGACGCTAACCCTAGTTGTCCTGACGCTAACCCTAGTTGTCCTGACGCTAACCCTAGTTGTCCTGACGCTAACTCTACTTGTCCTGACACTAACCCTAGTTTTCCTGATGCTAAACCTAGTTGTCCTGAAGCTAACCCTACTTGTCCTGACGCTAACCCTAGTTGTCCTGACGCTAACCCTAGTTGTCCTGACGCTAATCCTAGTTGTCCTGACGCTAACCCTAGTTGTCCTGACGCTAACCCTACTTGTCCAGACGCTAACCCTAGTTGTCCTGACGCTAACCCTAGTTGTCCTGACGCTAACCCTAGTTGTCCTGACGCTAACCCTACTTGTCCTGACGCTAACCCTAGTTGTCCTGAGTCTAACCCTAGTTGTCCTGACGCTAACCCTACTTGTCCTGACGCTAACCCTAGTTGTCCTGACGCTAACCCTAGTTGTCCTGACGCTAACCCTACTTGTCCTGACGCTAACCCTACTTGTCCTGACGCTAACCCTAGTTGTCCTGACGCTAACCCTAGTTGTATTGACGCTAACCCTACTTGTCCTGATGCTAACCCTAGTTGTCCTGACGCTAACCCTAGTTGTCCTGATGCTAACCCTAGTTGTCCTGACGCTAACCCTAGTTGTCCTGACGCTAACCCTACTTGTCCTGACGCTAACCCTAGTTGTCCTGATGCTAACCCTAGTTGTCCTGACGCTAACCCTAGTTGTCCTGACGCTAACCCTAGTTGTCCTGACTCTAACCCTAGTTGTCCTGACGCTAACCCTACTTGTCCTGACGCTAACCCTACTTGTCCTGACGCTAACCCTAGTTGTCCTGACGCTAACCCTAGTTGTCCTGACACTAACCCTAGTTGTCCTGACGCTAACCCTATTTGTCCTGACGCTAACACTAATTGTCCTGACGCTAACCCTAGTTGTCCTGCCGCTAACCCTAGTTGTCCTGACGCTAACCCTACTTGTCCTGACGCTAACCCTAGTTGTCCTGACGCTAACCCTAGTTGTCCTGATGCTAACCCTAGTTGTCCTGACGCTAACACTAGTTGTCCTGACGCTAACCCTAGTTGTCCTGACGCTAACCCTAGTCGTCCTGACGCTAACCCTAGTCGTCCTGACGCTAACCCTAGTTGTCCTGACGCTAACCCTACTTGTCCTGACGCTAACCCTACTTGTCCTGACGCTAACCCTAGTTGTCCTGACGCTAACCCTAGTTGTCTTGACGCTAACCCTAGTTGTCCTGACGCTAACTCTAGTTGTCCTGACGCTAACCCTAGTTGTCCTGACGCTAACCCTAGTTGTCCTGACGCTAACCCTAGTTGTCCTGACGCTAACCCTAGTTGAAATGACGCTAACCTTAGTTGTAATGACGCTAACCCTAGTTGTCCTGACGCTAACCCTAGTTGTCCTGACGCTAACCCTAGTTGTCCTAACGCTAACCCTAGTTGTCCTGACGCGAACCCTAGTTGTCCTGACGCTAACCCTAGTTGTCCTGACGCTAACCCTACTTGTCCTGACGCTAACCCTAGTTGTCCTGACGCTAACCCTACATGTCCTGACGCTAACCCTAGTTGTCCTGACGCTAACCCTAGTTGTCCTGACGCTAACTCTAGTTGTCCTGACGCTAACCCTAGTTGTCCTGACGCTAACCCTAGTTGTCCTGACGCTAACCCTACTTGTCCTGACGCTAACCCTAGTTGTCCTGACGCTAACCCTACATGTCCTGACGCTAACCCTAGTTGTCCTGACGCTAACCCTAGTTGTCCTGACGCTAACTCTAGTTGTCCTGACGCTAACCCTAGTTGTCCTGACGCTAACCCTAGTTGTCCTGACGCTAACCCTAGTTGTCCTGACGCTAACCCTAGTTGAAATGACGCTAACCTTAGTTGTAATGACGCTAACCCTAGTTGTCCTGACGCTAACCCTAGTTGTCCTGACGCTAACCCTAGTTGTCCTAACGCTAACCCTAGTTGTCCTGACGCGAACCCTAGTTGTCCTGACGCTAACCCTAGTTGTCCTGACGCTAACCCTACTTGTCCTGACGCTAACCCTAGTTGTCCTGACGCTAACCCTACATGTCCTGACGCTAACCCTAGTTGTCCTGACGCTAACCCTAGTTGTCCTGACGCTAACCCTAGTTGTCCTGATGCTAACCTTACTTGTCCTGACGCTAACTCTAGTTGTCCTGACGCTAACCCTAGTTGTCTTGACGCTAACCCTACTTGTCCTGACGCTAACCCAACTTGTCCTGACGCTAACCCTAGTTGTCCTGACGCTAACCCTACTTGTCCTGACGCTAACCCTAGTTGTCCTGACGCTAACCCTACTTGTACTGACGCTAACCCTAGTTGTCCTGACGCTAACCCTAGTTGTCCTGACGCTAACCCTAGTTGTCCTGACGCTAACCCTAGTTGTCCTGACGCTAACCCTACTTGTCCTGACGCTAATCCTAGTTGTCCTGACGCTAACCCTAGTTGTCCTGACGCTAACCCTACTTGTCCTGACGCTAACCCTAGTTGTCCTGACGCTAACCCTAGTTGTCCTGATGCTAACCCTACTTGTCCTGACGCTAACCCTAGTTGTCCTGACGCTAACCCTAGTTGTCCTGACGCTAACCCTAGTTGTCCTGACGCTAACCCTAGTTGTCCTGACGCTAAACCTAGTTGTCCTGACGCTAACCCTACTTGTCCTGACGCTATCCCTAGTTGTCCTGACGCTAACCCTAGTTGTCCTGACGCTAACCCTAGTTGTCCTGACGCTAACCCTACTTGTCCTGACGCTAACCCTAGTTGTCCTGACGCTAACCCTACTTGTCCTGACGCTAACCCTAGTTGTCCTGACGCTAACCCTACTTGTCCTGACGCTAACCCTAGTTGTCCTGACGCTAACCCTAGTTGTCCTGACGCTAACCCTACTTGTCATGACGCTAACCCTACTTGTCCTGACGCTAACCCTACTTGTCCTGACGCTAACCCTAGTTGTACTGACGCTAACCCTAGTTGTCCTGACGCTAACCCTATTTGTCCTGACGCTAACCCTAGTTGTCCTGACGCTAACCCTAGTTGTCCTGACGCTAACCCTAGTTGAAATGACGCTAACCCTAGTTGTAATGACGCTAACCCTAGTTGTCCTGACGCTAACCCTAGTTGTCCTGACGCTTACCCTAGTTGTCCTGACGCTAACCCTAGTTGTCCTGACGCTAATCCTATTAGTCCTGACGCTAACTCTACTTGTCCTGACGCTAACCCTAGTTTTCCTGACGCTAACCCTAGTTGTCCTGACGCTAACCCTACTTGTCCTGACGCTAACCCTAGTTGTCCTGACGCTAACCCTAGTTGTCCTGACGCTAACCCTAGTTGTCCTGACGCTAACCCTACTTGTCCTGACGCTAACCCTAGTTGTCCTGACGCTAACCCTAGTTGTCCTGACTCTAACCCTACTTGTCCTGACACTAACCCTAGTTGTCCTGACGCTAACCCTAGTTGTCCTGACGCTAACCCTAGTTGTCCTGACGCTAACCCTACTTGTCCTGACGCTAAACCTAGTTGCCCTGACGCTAACCCTAGTTGTCCTGACGCTAACCCTAGTTGTCCTGACGCTAACCCTAGTTGTCCTGACGCTAACTCTACTTGTCCTGACACTAACCCTAGTTTTCCTGATGCTAAACCTAGTTGTCCTGAAGCTAACCCTACTTGTCCTGACGCTAACCCTAGTTGTCCTGACGCTAACCCTAGTTGTCCTGACGCTAATCCTAGTTGTCCTGACGCTAACCCTAGTTGTCCTGACGCTAACCCTACTTGTCCTGACGCTAACCCTAGTTGTCCTGACGCTAACCCTAGTTGTCCTGACGCTAACCCTAGTTGTCCTGACGCTAACCCTACTTGTCCTGACGCTAACCCTAGTTGTCCTGAGTCTAACCCTAGTTGTCCTGACGCTAACCCTACTTGTCCTGACGCTAACCCTAGTTGTCCTGACGCTAACCCTAGTTGTCCTGACGCTAACCCTACTTGTCCTGACGCTAACCCTACTTGTCCTGACGCTAACCCTAGTTGTCCTGACGCTAACCCTAGTTGTCCTGACGCTAACCCTACTTGTCCTGACGCTAACCCTACTTGTCCTGACGCTAACCCTACTTGTCCTGACGCTAACCCTAGTTGTCCTGACGCTAACCCTAGTTGTCCTGACGCTAACCCTATTTGTCCTGACGCTAACACTAATTGTCCTGACGCTAACCCTAGTTGTCCTGACGATAACCCTACTTGTCCTGACGCTAACCCTAGTTGTTGTAACGGGTCCGGGAGGCGGAACCTCTGAGCTACTATACAAGGGGGCGGCCCTTGTAAGGGAGCGGGTGGCAGTCTCTGGGTGAACGGACAGGGAGTTACGGCAAGTGATCAGGGCAGTCTCTGGGTAAGGGGTAGGTACGACCTGTGATGGCAGAGCCTCCGGGTAGGCTAGCAGGCAGATGGTAGATGTGTGCTCCCAGGTGAGCAAGCGAGAGTCTCTGGAAAAGCAGGTGGTCACGGCACGTGACGGCGGAACCTCCGGGCTGGCAGGCAGGTAGGTAACGGAGAAGCGCTCCCAGGTGAGCGGGCAAGAGTCTCTGGAATAGCTGGTGGTCACCGCACGTGACAACGGGACCTCCGGGCTGGCAAGCAGGCAGGTAACGGAGATGCGCTCCCAGGTGAGCGGGCAAGAGTCTCTGAGATAGCTGGTGGTCACCGCACGTGACAACGGGACCTCCGGGCTGGCAAGCAGGCAGGTAACGGAGATGCGCTCCCAGGTGAGCAGGCAAGAGTCTCTGAGATAGCTAGTGGTCATAGCACGTGACAACGGAGCCTCCGGGCTGGCAAGCAGGCAGATAACGGAGAAGCGCTCCCAGGTGAGCGGGCAAGCTGGTCCATAGACAGACTGACCGGAGTAGTAAGGCAGACCGTCGGACCTCAGGCAAGCAGGCAGGTAGATGATATGCGCTCCCAGGTGAGCGGGCAGGCTGGTCCTTTAGACAGACTGACAGGAGTAGTAAGGCAGACCGTCGGACCTCAGACTGGCAGACAGGTAACAAGTATTCAGGCAGGAATCAGGCAGGTAACTGGCAGGTAACTAGCAGGAAACTGGCAGGAAACTGGCAGGTAACTGGCAGGTAACTGGCAACGGGACCTGAGGGCTGAAGCACAGGTGAGACACAGGTGCAAACAACATTGCTCGGGCACCTCCATTTTGGAGGAGGTGCCTTATATATGATGAAGTCCTCCAGCCATTGGCCGGGGACTCCTTAGGACGGCGCGCGCGGCCCCTTTAAGAGGAGGGGAGCGCGCGCGCGCGCGCCCTAAGCACAGGGGCCGGGAAGGAGCGCGCGCTGAGAGCAGAGCGGGAGGAGGACGCCGGGAAGGAGCGCGCGCTGACAGCAGAGCGGGGAGAGGACGCCGGGCACGGAGCAGAGCAGGAGGAGGACGCCGGGACGGAGCGCGCGCTGACAGCAGAGCGGTGAGGGGAGCAGCGTCCCTGCCTAGCAGAGGGCAGGGACGCCAGCGCTACAGTACCCCCCCCTTTAGGCCCCCCCTTTTTTAGGCCAGACAGAAATTTAGCTAGGATGAGAGGGGCATGGATATTCTCCCGGAGCTCCCACGTTCTCTCCTCAGGACCAAACCCCCTCCAATCTACCAAGAAAAAGGTCTTTCCTCTTACCCTTTTGGTGGCAAGAATGTTCTCTACCTCAAACTCGTCCTCAGCAGAAACCGGAGCAAGAGGCGTACCTGTAGACTTAGAAAAAGAGTTAAGTACCACAGGTTTGAGGAGAGATACATGGAAGGAGTTAGGGATCCGTAAGTTGGCCGGGAGTTTCAATCTATAGGCCACCGGGTTGATCTGACTGATAACCTCCAGTGGGCCGATGAACCGAGGCCCCAACTTATAGGAAGGGATCTTGAGCCGGACATATTTGGACGAGAGCCAGACTTTATCCCCAGGACGGAATTGAGGAGGATCCAGACGTCCTTTGTCAGCGTGCCTTTTCATACGCTCGGATGACAGAAGGAGTGCGGACCGGGTACTCTCCCATATGGAGGAAGACTCGCTCTTGTGATTGTTGTACGAGAATTCGGCCCATGGCAGGAGATCCACCCAGTCAGAATGGTGAGCATTAACGAAGTGCCGGAGGTAACTGGTCAGGTTCTGATTGATCCGCTCCACTTGACCATTAGACTGTGGGTGGTAAGCGGAGGAGAAGTCCAGAGTGACGTCTAGCAATTTACAAGTGGCTCTCCAGAAACGAGAAGTGAACTGTACCCCACGATCCGACACGATGTGACGGGGCAGGCCATGAAGACGGAAGATGTGGCGGATAAAGACTCTGGCCAGCTCGGGTGCAGACGGAAGACCTGGCAGGGGAATGAAGTGAGCCATCTTGGAAAAGCGGTCAGCGACCACCCAAATGACCGTACAACCGGCAGAGACGGGCAGATCAGTTACGAAGTCCATCGCTATATGCTGCCAGGGGGCAGCAGGTGCTGGCAGAGGAAGAAGTCGGCCGGCCGACAGGTGTCTCGGAACCTTGTTGCGGGCGCAGGACACACAGGCAGAAACAAAGTCCATAACATCCTTGTGCAGGTTAGGCCACCAGTAGTGCCGGGTAATAAGCTGGAGGGTCTTTTTCTGACCGGCGTGGCCAGCTAGTTTAGACGAATGCCCCCGTGTAGGATCCTCTCCCGATCAGGTACCGATACGAACGTCTTACCAGGAGGGAGACAATTTAGACTCACGGGGGCCACCTGCATTACTCTGGCGGGATCGATGGAGCAGTCACATGGTCTACGAGGTGGTAATGTCTCTGCCTCCTCCATATCAAAGACATCAGCACAAGACCAATAAGGAATCGGAAGTCCAGGTAGATTAGCTGGGATAGGAGAGGGACGGACGGAATGGACGGGAACCAGACAGGTTTTATGACAGTCTTGTCCCCAGCGAAGGACTTCTCCGGTTTGCCAGTCAAGCACGGGTGCATGTCTCTGGAGCCAAGGCAGACCTAGCAAGAGGGCGTGAGAGAGTCCAGGCAGAACGTGAAGGGAGATACTCTCTGAATGCAGCATACCCACTTGCAGAGTAATGGGTTCGGTGATGAATTGGATGGGGCGAGATAAGAGGCCCCCATCCACGGCAACAACAGACAAGGGTACAGCCAGAGGTTTGGTGGGGATGCGGTATTTCTCCACCAGGGACAGTGAAATAAGATTTCCGGCTGCTCCAGAGTCAAGTTGGGCTAGTTCGGAATAACGATTCTCCCCGCAGATGATTGAGACAGACAGCAGCAGGGATGGAGAGGATTTATTTTTGTCTAGATCAAGTCCTCTGAGCGAACCTAGACACAGGCGTTCTCTCGACCTCTCCGGGCAGGCACGGATCCGATGCTCCTTACTGCCACAGTAGAAGCAGCTCCCCTCGGCACGGCGAAAGTCCTGACGGGATTTGACCATCTTGGTCTGGTCGACCTGCATAGGCTCAGGAGAGTGTACCTGGGGAGAAACGGAAGGAGTGACGGGTTTCAGAAAAGTAGGACCCAGACGTGGAAGCCCCTTTTCACGGGTGACCTCTTTGGCACGTTCCTGGAACCGTAGGTCAATTCGGGTGGCAAGAGTTATTAGGTCATCGAGAGTGGTAGGAATGTCCCGACCAGCAAGTTCATCTTTAATACGGCCGGACAGACCCTCCCAGAAGACGGATACCAGAGCTTCGTTATCCCAGGCCAGCTCTGAGGCAAGGGTACGGAACCGTATGGCATATTGACCCACGGTGAGGCTTCCCTGACGGAGGAGTAGCAGAGATGATGCGGATGAGGTCCTCCGTCCGGGTTCGTCGAAGGCTTTCCGGAAAGCCGTGAGAAAGGCAGGCAAGTCGGACACCAGGGGGTCTCCTCTCTCCCACAGAGGATTTAGCCAGGCCAGAGCCTCCCCGGTGAGATGGGACATGATGAATGCAATTTTGGCTCGGTCGGAGTTAAACTGGTGGGACAATAGTTCAAAATGCAGGGTGCACTGATTTATGAAGCCCCGAGCCAGGACGGAGTCACCTCCGAAGCGAGGAGGTGCAGAGAGCCGGGGTCCGGAAAAGGATACCATGGTACTGGCCGTAGTTGCAGGATCAGACAGGGTGTTCAGGCGAGTATTAACATTCCGCAGATGACCCAGGATGGCCTCCTGTTGGGACTTCTGACGGGACAGTTCAAGACAGAGGTCCGAGAGCGAGGGAGCTTGGGTGCCACCGGGTTCCAGGGCCCGAGCAAACTGTAACGGGTCCGGGAGGCGGAACCTCTGAGCTACTATACAAGGGGGCGGCCCTTGTAAGGGAGCGGGTGGCAGTCTCTGGGTGAACGGACAGGGAGTTACGGCAAGTGATCAGGGCAGTCTCTGGGTAAGGGGTAGGTACGACCTGTGATGGCAGAGCCTCCGGGTAGGCTAGCAGGCAGATGGTAGATGTGTGCTCCCAGGTGAGCAAGCGAGAGTCTCTGGAATAGCAGGTGGTCACGGCACGTGACGGCGGAACCTCCGGGCTGGCAGGCAGGTAGGTAACGGAGAAGCGCTCCCAGGTGAGCGGGCAAGAGTCTCTGGAATAGCTGGTGGTCACCGCACGTGACAACGGGACCTCCGGGCTGGCAAGCAGGCAGGTAACGGAGATGCGCTCCCAGGTGAGCGGGCAAGAGTCTCTGAGATAGCTGGTGGTCACCGCACGTGACAACGGGACCTCCGGGCTGGCAAGCAGGCAGGTAACGGAGATGCGCTCCCAGGTGAGCGGGCAAGAGTCTCTGAGATAGCTGGCGGTCACAGCACGTGACAACGGAGCCTCCGGGCGGGCAAGCAGGCAGATAACGGAGAAGCGCTCCCAGGTGAGCGGGCAAGCTGGTCCATAGACAGACTGACCGGAGTAGTAAGGCAGACCGTCGGACCTCAGGCAAGCAGGCAGGTAGATGATATGCGCTCCCAGGTGAGCGGGCAGGCTGGTACTTTAGACAGACTGACAGGAGTAGTAAGGCAGACCATCGGACCTCAGACTGGCAGACAGGTAACAAGTATTCAGGCAGGAATCAGGCAGGTAACTGTCAGGTAACTAGCAGGAAACTGGCAGGAAACTGGCAGGTAACTGGCAGGTAACTGGCAACGGGACCTGAGGGCTGAAGCACAGGTGAGACACAGGTGCAAACAACATTGCTCGGGCACCTCCATTTTGGAGGAGGTGCCTTATATATGATGAAGTCCTCCAGCCATTGGCCGGGGACTCCTTAGGACGGCGCGCGCGGCCCCTTTAAGAGGAGGGGAGCGCGCGCGCGCCCTAGGCACAGGGGCCGGGAAGGAGCGCGCGCTGAGAGCAGAGCGGGAGGAGGACGCCGGGAAGGAGCGCGCGCTGACAGCAGAGCGGGGAGAGGACGCCGGGCACGGAGCAGAGCAGGAGGAGGACGCCGGGACGGAGCGCGCGCTGATAGCAGAGCGGTGAGGGGAGCAGCGTCCCTGCCTAGCAGAGGGCAGGGACGCCAGCGCTACAGTTGTCCTGATGCTAACCCTAGTTGTCCTGACGCTAACCCTAGTTGTCCTGACGCTAACCCTAGTTGTCCTGACGCTAACCCTACTTGTCCTGACGCTAACCCTAGTTGTCCTGACGCTAACCCTACATGTCCTGACGCTAACCCTAGTTGTCCTGACGCTAACCCTAGTTGTCCTGACGCTAACCCTACTTGTCCTGACGCTAACCCTAGTTGTCCTGACGCTAACCCTAGTTGTCCTGACGCTAACCCTACTTTTCCTGACGCTAACCCTAGTTGTCCTGACGCTAACCCTACTTGTCCTGACGCTAACCCTAGTTGTCCTGACGCTAACCCTACTTGTCCTGACGCTAACCCTAGTTGTCCTGACGCTAACCCTAGTTGTCCTGACGCTAACCCTAGTTGTCCTGACGCTAACTCTACTTGTCCTGACGCTAACCCTAGTTTTCCTGACGCTAACCCTAGTTGTCCTGACGCTAACCCTACTTGTCCTGACGCTAACCCTAGTTGTCCTGACGCTAACCCTAGTTGTCCTGACGCTAACCCTACTTGTCCTGACGCTAACCCTAGTTGTCCTGACGCTAACCCTAGTTGTCCTGACGCTAACCCTACTTGTCCTGACGCTAACCCTAGTTGTCCTGACGCTAACCCTAGTTGTCCTGACGCTAACCCTACTTGTCCTGACGCTAAACCTAGTTGCCCTGACGCTAACCCTAGTTGTCCTGACGCTAACCCTAGTTGTCCTGACGCTAACCCTAGTTGTCCTGATGCTAACTCTACTTGTCCTGACGCTAACCCTAGTTTTCCTGAAGCTAACCCTAGTTTCCTGACGCTAACCCTACTTGTCCTGACGCTAACCCTAGTTGTCCTGACGCTAACCCTAGTTGTCCTGACGCTAATCCTAGTTGTCCTGACGCTAACCCTAGTTGTCCTGACGCTAACCCTACTTGTCCTGACGCTAACCCTAGTTGTCCTGACGCTAACCCTACTGGTCCTGACGCTAACCCTAGTTGTCCTGACGCTAACCCTACTTGTCCTGACGCTAACCCTAGTTGCCCTGACGCTAACCCTACTTGTCCTGACGCTAACCCTAGTTGCCCTGACGCTAACCCTAGTTGTCCTGACGCTAACCCTAGTTGTCCTGACGCTAACCCTAGTTGTCCTGACGCTAACCCTACTTGTCCTGACGCTAACCCTAGTTGTCCTGACGCTAACCCTACTTGTCCTGACGCTAACCCTAGTTGTCCTGACGCTAACTCTAGTTGTCCTGACGCTAACCCTAGTTGTCCTGACGCTAACCCTACATGTCCTGACGCTAACCCTAGTTGTCCTGACGCTAACCCTAGTTGTCCTGATGCTAACCCTAGTTGTCCTGACGCTAACCCTAGATGTCCTGACGCTAACCCTAGTTGTCCTGACGCTAACCCTGGTTGTCCTGACGCTAACCCTAGTTGTCCTGACGCTAACCCTGGTTGTCCTGACGCTAACCCTAGTTGTCCTGATGCTAACCCTAGTTGTCCTGACGCTAACCCTAGTTGTCCTGACGCTAACCCTAGTTGTCCTGACGCTAACCCTAGTTGTCCTGACGCTAACCCTGGTTGTCCTGACGCTAACCCTACTTGTCCTGACGCTAACCCTGGTTGTCCTGACGCTAACCCTAGTTGTCCTGATGCTAACCCTAGTTGTCCTGACGCTAACCCTAGTTGTCCTGACGCTAACCCTAGTTGTCCTGACGCTAACCCTACTTGTCCTGACGCTAACCCTAGTTGTCCTGACGCTAACCCTACATGTCCTGACGCTAACCCTAGTTGTCCTGACGCTAACCCTAGTTGTCCTGACGCTAACCCTACTTGTCCTGACGCTAACCCTAGTTGTCCTGACGCTAACCCTACTTGTCCTGACGCTAACCCTAGTTGTCCTGACGCTAACCCTAGTTGTCCTGACGCTAACCTTAGTTGTCCTGACGCTAACCCTACTTTTCCTGACGCTAACCCTAGTTGTCCTGACGCTAACCCTAGTTGTCCTGATGCTAACCCTACTTGTCCTGACGATAACCCTAGTTGTCCTGACGCTAACCCTAGTTGTCCTGACGCTAACCCTAGTTGTCCTGACGCTAACCCTACTTGTCCTGACGCTATCCCTAGTTGTCCTGACGCTAACCCTAGTTGTCCTGACGCTAACCCTAGATGTCCTGACGTTTACCCTAGTTGTCCTGACGCTAACCCTAGTTGTCCTGACGCTAACCCTAGTTGTCCTGACGCTAACCCTAGTTGTCCTGACGCTAACTCTAGTTGTCCTGACGCTAACCCTAGTTGTCCTGATGCTAACTCTAGTTGTACTGACGCTAACCCTAGTTGTCCTGACGCTAACTCTAGTTGTCCTGACGCTAACCCTAGTTGTCCTGACGCTAACCCTAGATGTCCTGACGCTAACCCTACTTGTCCTGATGCTAACCCTGGTTGTCCTGACGCTAACCCTAGTTGTCCTGACGCTAACCCTAGTTGTCCTGATGCTAACCCTAGTTGTCCTGACGCTAACCCTAGTTGTCCTCACGCTAACCCTACTTGTCCTGACGCTAACCCTAGTTGTCCTGACGCTAACCCTACTTGTCCTGACGCTAACCCTAGTTGTCCTGACGCTAACCCTTGTTGTCCTGACGCTAACCCTAGTTGTCCTGACGCTAACCCTACTTGTCCTGACGCTAACCCAACTTGTCCTGACGCTAACCCTAGTTGTCCTGACGCTAACCATAGTTGTCCTGACGCTAACCCTAGTTGTCCTGACGCTAACCCTAGTTGTCCTGACGCTAACCCTAGTTGTCCTGACGCTAACGCTAATGGTCCTGACGCTAACCCTAGTTGTCCTGACGCTAACCCTAGTTGTCCTGACGCTAACCCTACTTGTCCTGACGCTAACCCTAGTTGTCCTGACGCTAACCCTAGTTGTCCTGACGCTAACCCTAGTTGTCCTGACGCTAACCCTAGTTGTCCTGATGCTAACCCTAGTTGTCCTGACGCTAACCCTAGTTGTCCTGACGCTAACCCTACTTGTCCTGACGCTAACCCTACTTGTCCTGACGCTAACCCTAGTTGTCCTGACGCTAACCCTAGTTGTCCTGACGCTAATCCTACTTGTCCTGACGCTAACCCTAGTTGTCCTGACGCTAACCCTAGTTGTCCTGACGCTAACCCTAGTTGTCCTGACGCTAACCCTACTTGTCCTGACGCTAACCCTAGTTGTCCTGACGCTAACCCTAGTTGTCCTGACGCTAACCCTAGTTGTCCTGACGCTAACCCTAGTTGTCCTGATGCTAACCCTACTTGTCCTGACGCTAACCCTAGTTGTCCTGATGCTAACCCTACTTGTCCTGACGCTAACCCTAGTTGTCCTGATGCTAACCCTAGTTGTCCTGACGCTAACCCTAGATGTTCTGACGCTAACCCTACTTGTCCTGACGCTAACCCTGGTTGTCCTGACGCTAACCCTAGTTGTCCTGACGCTAACCCTAGTTGTCCTGACGCTAACCCTAGTTGTCCTTACGCTAACCCTAGTTGTCCTGACCCTAACCCTAGTTGTCCTGACGCTAACCCTAGTTGTCCTGACGCTAACCCTAGTTGTCCTTACGCTAACCCTAGTTGTCCTGACCCTAACCCTAGTTGTCCTGACGCTAACCCTAGTTGTCCTGACGCTAACCCTAGTTGTCCTTACGCTAACCCTAGTTGTCCTGACCCTAACCCTAGTTGTCCTGACGCTAACCCTAGTTGTCCTGACGCTAACCCTACTTGTACTGACGCTAAGCCTAGTTGTCCTGACGCTAACCCTACTTGTCCTGACGCTAACCCTACTTGTCCTGACGCTAACCCTAGTTGTCCTGACGCTAACCCTAGTTGTCCTGACGCTAACCCTACTTGTACTGACGCTAAGCCTAGTTGTCCTGACGCTAACCCTACTTGTCCTGACGCTAACCCTACTTGTCCTGACGCTAACCCTAGTTGTCCTGACGCTAACCCTAGTTGTCCTGACGCTAACCCTTCTTGTCCTGACGCTAACCCTAGTTGTCCTGACGCTAACCCTAGTTGTCCTGACGCTAACCCTACTTGTCCTGACGCTAACCATAGTTGTCCTGACGCTAAACCTAGTTGTCCTGACGCTAACCCTAGTTGTCCTGACGCTAACCCTACTTGTACTGACGCTATCCCTAGTTATCCTGACGCTAACCCTAGTTGTCCTGACGCTAACCCTAGTTGTCCTGACGCTAACCCTAGTTGTCCTGACGCTAACCCTACTTGTCCTGACGCTAACCCTAGTTGTCCTGACGCTAACCCTAGTTGTCCTGACGCTAACCCTACTTGTCCTGATGCTAACCCTAGTTGTCCTGACGCTAACCCTAGTTGTCCTGACGCTAACCCTACTTGTCCTGACGCTAACCCTAGTTGTCCTGACGCTAACCCTACTTGTCCTGACGCTAACCCTAGTTGTCCTGACGCTAACCCTAGTTGTCCTGACGCTAACCCTACTTGTACTGACGCTATCCCTAGTTGTCCTGACGCTAACCCTAGTTGTCCTGATGCTAACCCTAGTTGTCCTGACGCTAACCCTAGTTGTCCTGACGCTAACCCTACTTGTCCTGACGCTAACCCTAGTTGTCCTGACGCTAACCCTAGTTGTCCTGACGCTAACCCTGCTTGTCCTGACCCTAACCCTAGTTGTCCTGACGCTAACCCTAGTTGTCCTGATGCTAACCCTACTTGTCCTGATGCTAACCCTAGTTGTCCTGACGCTAACCCTAGTTGTCCTGACGCTAACCCTACTTGTCCTGACGCTAACCCTAGTTGTCCTGACGCTAACCCTACTTGTCCTGACGCTAACCCTACTTGTCCTGACGCTAACCCTAGTTGTCCTGACTCTAACCCTAGTTGTCCTGACGCTAACCCTAGTTGTCCTGACGCTAACCCTACTTGTCCTGACGCTATCCCTAGTTGTCCTGACGCTAACCCTAGTTGTCCTGACGCTAACCCTACTTGTCCTGACGCTATCCCTAGTTGTCCTGACACTAACCCTAGTTGTCCTGACGCTAACCCTAGTTGTCCTGACGCTAACCCTAGTTGTCCTGACGCTAACCCTAGTTGTCCTGACGCTAACCCTACTTGTCCTGACGCTAACCCTAGTTGTCCTGACGCTAACCCTAGTTGTCTTGACGCTAACCCTAGTTGTCCTGACGCTAACCCTAGTTGTCCTGACGCTAACCCTACTTGTCCTGACGCTATCCCTAGTTGTCCTGACGCTAACCCTAGTTGTCCTGACGCTAACCCTACTTGTCCTGACGCTAACCCTAGTTGTCCTGACGCTAACCCTAGTTGTCCTGACGCTAACCCTACTTGTCCTGACGCTAACCCTAGTTGTCCTGACGCTAACCCTACTTGTCCTGACGCTAACCCTAGTTGTCCTGACGCTAACCCTACTTGTCCTGACGCTAACCCTACTTGTCCTGACGCTAACCCTAGTTGTCCTGACGCTACCCCTACTTGTCCTGACGCTAACCCTACTTGTCCTGACGCTAACCCTAGTTGTCCTGACGCTAACCCTAGTTGTCCTGACGCTAACCCTAGTTGTCCTGACGCTAACCCTACATGTCCTGACGCTAACCCTAGTTGTCCTGACGCTAACCCTAGTTGTCCTGATGCTAACCCTAGTTGTCCTGACGCTAACCCTAGATGTCCTGACGCTAACCCTACTTGTCCTGACGCTAACCCTGGTTGTCCTGATGCTAACCCTAGTTGTCCTGACGCTAACCCTAGTTGTCCTGACGCTAACCCTAGTTGTCCTGACGCTAACCCTAGTTGTCCTGACGCTAACCCTAGTTGTCCTGACCCTAACCCTAGTTGTCCTGACGCTAACCCTAGTTGTCCTGACGCTAACCCTACTTGTCCTGATGCTAAGCCTAGTTGTCCTGACGCTAACCCTACTTGTCCTGAAGCTAACCCTACTTGTCCTGACGCTAACCCTAGTTGTCCTGACGCTAACCCTAGTTATCCTGACGCTAACCCTAGTTGTCCTGATGCTAACCCTACTTGTCCTGATGCTAACCCTAGTTGTCCTGACGCTAACCCTAGTTGTCCTGACGCTAACCCTACTTGTCCTGACGCTAACCCTAGTTGTCCTGATGCTAACCCTAGTTGTCCTGACGCTAACCCTAGTTGTCCTGACGCTAACCCTACTTGTACTGACGCTATCCCTAGTTATCCTGACGCTAACCCTAGTTGTCCTGACGCTAACCCTAGTTGTCCTGACGCTAACCCTAGTTGTCCTGACGCTAACCCTACTTGTCCTGACGCTAACCCTAGTTGTCCTGACGCTAACCCTAGTTGTCCTGACGCTAACCCTACTTGTCCTGATGCTAACCCTAGTTGTCCTGACGCTAACCCTAGTTGTCCTGACGCTAACCCTAGTTGTCCTGACGCTAACCCTACTTGTCCTGACGCTAACCCTAGTTGTCCTGACGCTAACCCTACTTGTCCTGACGCTAACCCTAGTTGTCCTGACGCTAACCCTAGTTGTCCTGACGCTAACCCTACTTGTACTGACGCTATCCCTAGTTGTCCTGACGCTAACCCTAGTTGTCCTGATGCTAACCCTAGTTGTCCTGACGCTAACCCTAGTTGTCTTGACGCTAACCCTACTTGTCCTGACGCTAACCCTAGTTGTCCTGACGCTAACCCTAGTTGTCCTGACGCTAACCCTAGTTGTCCTGACGCTAACCCTACTTGTCCTGACCCTAACCCTAGTTGTCCTGACGCTAACCCTAGTTGTCCTGACGCTAACCCTAGTTGTCCTGACGCTAACCCTAGTTGTCCTGACGCTAACGCTAATGGTCCTGGCGCTAACCCTAGTTGTCCTGACGCTAACCCTAGTTGTCCTGACGCTAACCCTAGTTGTCCTGATGCTAACCCTAGTTGTCCTGACGCTAACCCTAGTTGTCCTGAAGCTAACCCTACTTGTCCTGACGCTAACCCTACTTGTCCTGATGCTAACCCTACTTGTCCTGACGCTAACCCTAGTTGTCCTGATGCTAACCCTACTTGTCCTGACGCTAACCCTAGTTGTCCTGATGCTAACCCTAGTTGTCCTGACGCTAACCCTAGATGTCCTGACGCTAACCCTACTTGTCCTGACGCTAACCCTGGTTGTCCTGACGCTAACCCTAGTTGTCCTGACGCTAACCCTAGTTGTCCTTACGCTAACCCTAGTTGTCCTGACCCTAACCCTAGTTGTCCTGACGCTAACCCTAGTTGTCCTGACGCTAACCCTACTTGTCCTGACGCTAAGCCTAGTTGTCCTGACGCTAACCCTACTTGTCCTGACGCTAACCCTACTTGTCCTGACGCTAACCCTAGTTGTCCTGACGCTAACCCTAGTTGTCCTGACGCTAACCCTTCTTGTCCTGACGCTAACCCTAGTTGTCCTGACGCTAACCCTAGTTGTCCTGACGCTAACCCTACTTGTCCTGACGCTAACCCTAGTTGTCCTGACGCTAACCCTAGTTGTCCTGACGCTAACCCTAGTTGTCCTGACGCTAACCCTACTTGTACTGACGCTATCCCTAGTTATCCTGACGCTAACCCTAGTTGTCCTGACGCTAACCCTAGTTGTCCTGATGCTAACCCTAGTTGTCCTGACGCTAACCCTACTTGTCCTGACGCTAACCCTAGTTGTCCTGACGCTAACCCTAGTTGTCCTGACGCTAACCCTACTTGTCCTGATGCTAACCCTAGTTGTCCTGACGCTAACCCTAGTTGTCCTGACGCTAACCCTAGTTGTCCTGACGCTAACCCTACTTGTCCTGACGCTAACCCTAGTTGTCCTGACGCTAACCCTACTTGTCCTGACGCTAACCCTAGTTGTCCTGACGCTAACCCTAGTTGTCCTGACGCTAACCCTACTTGTACTGACGCTATCCCTAGTTGTCCTGACGCTAACCCTAGTTGTCCTGACGCTAACCCTAGTTGTCCTGACGCTAACCCTACTTGTACTGACGCTATCCCTAGTTGTCCTGACGCTAACCCTAGTTGTCCTGATGCTAACCCTAGTTGTCCAGACGCTAACCCTAGTTGTCCTGACGCTAACCCTAGTTGTCCTGACGCTAACCCTACTTGTCCTGATGCTAACCCTAGTTGTCCTGACGCTAACCCTAGTTGTCCTGACGCTAACCCTACTTGTCCTGACGCTAACCCTAGTTGTCCTGACGCTAACCCTAGTTGTCCTGACGCTAACCCTGCTTGTCCTGACCCTAACCCTAGTTGTCCTGACGCTAACCCTAGTTGTCCTGATGCTAACCCTACTTGTCCTGATGCTAACCCTAGTTGTCCTGACGCTAACCCTAGTTGTCCTGACGCTAACCCTAGTTGTCCTGACGCTAACCCTACTTGTCCTGACGCTAACCCTAGTTGTCCTGACGCTAACCCTACTTGTCCTGACGCTAACCCTACTTGTCCTGACGCTAACCCTAGTTGTCCTGACTCTAACCCTAGTTGTCCTGACGCTAACCCTAGTTGTCCTGACGCTAACCCTACTTGTCCTGACGCTATCCCTAGTTGTCCTGACGCTAACCCTAGTTGTCCTGACGCTAACCCTACTTGTCCTGACGCTATCCCTAGTTGTCCTGACACTAACCCTAGTTGTCCTGACGCTAACCCTAGTTGTCCTGACGCTAACCCTAGTTGTCCTGACGCTAACCCTAGTTGTCCTGACGCTAACCCTACTTGTCCTGACGCTAACCCTAGTTGTCCTGACGCTAACCCTAGTTGTCCTGACGCTAACCCTAGTTGTCCTGACGCTAACCCTAGTTGTCCTGACGCTAACCCTACTTGTCCTGACGCTATCCCTAGTTGTCCTGACGCTAACCCTAGTTGTCCTGACGCTAACCCTACTTGTCCTGACGCTAACCCTAGTTGTCCTGACGCTAACCCTAGTTGTCCTGACGCTAACCCTACTTGTCCTGACGCTAACCCTAGTTGTCCTGACGCTAACCCTACTTGTCCTGACGCTAACCCTAGTTGTCCTGACGCTAACCCTACTTGTCCTGACGCTAACCCTACTTGTCCTGACGCTAACCCTAGTTGTCCTGACGCTACCCCTACTTGTCCTGACGCTAACCCTACTTGTCCTGACGCTAACCCTAGTTGTCCTGACGCTAACCCTAGTTGTCCTGACGCTAACCCTAGTTGTCCTGACGCTAACCCTACATGTCCTGACGCTAACCCTAGTTGTCCTGACGCTAACCCTAGTTGTCCTGATGCTAACCCTAGTTGTCCTGACGCTAACCCTAGATGTCCTGACGCTAACCCTACTTGTCCTGACGCTAACCCTGGTTGTCCTGATGCTAACCCTAGTTGTCCTGACGCTAACCCTAGTTGTCCTGACGCTAACCCTAGTTGTCCTGACGCTAACCCTAGTTGTCCTGACGCTAACCCTAGTTGTCCTGACCCTAACCCTAGTTGTCCTGACGCTAACCCTAGTTGTCCTGACGCTAACCCTACTTGTCCTGATGCTAAGCCTAGTTGTCCTGACGCTAACCCTACTTGTCCTGAAGCTAACCCTACTTGTCCTGACGCTAACCCTAGTTGTCCTGACGCTAACCCTAGTTATCCTGACGCTAACCCTAGTTGTCCTGATGCTAACCCTACTTGTCCTGACGCTAACCCTAGTTGTCCTGACGCTAACCCTAGTTGTCCTGACGCTAACCCTACTTGTCCTGACGCTAACCCTAGTTGTCCTGATGCTAACCCTAGTTGTCCTGACGCTAACCCTAGTTGTCCTGACGCTAACCCTACTTGTACTGACGCTATCCCTAGTTATCCTGACGCTAACCCTAGTTGTCCTGACGCTAACCCTAGTTGTCCTGACGCTAACCCTAGTTGTCCTGACGCTAACCCTACTTGTCCTGACGCTAACCCTAGTTGTCCTGACGCTAACCCTAGTTGTCCTGACGCTAACCCTACTTGTCCTGATGCTAACCCTAGTTGTCCTGACGCTAACCCTAGTTGTCCTGACGCTAACCCTAGTTGTCCTGACGCTAACCCTACTTGTCCTGACGCTAACCCTAGTTGTCCTGACGCTAACCCTACTTGTCCTGACGCTAACCCTAGTTGTCCTGACGCTAACCCTAGTTGTCCTGACGCTAACCCTACTTGTACTGACGCTATCCCTAGTTGTCCTGACGCTAACCCTAGTTGTCCTGATGCTAACCCTAGTTGTCCTGACGCTAACCCTAGTTGTCTTGACGCTAACCCTACTTGTCCTGACGCTAACCCTAGTTGTCCTGACGCTAACCCTAGTTGTCCTGACGCTAACCCTAGTTGTCCTGACGCTAACCCTACTTGTCCTGACCCTAACCCTAGTTGTCCTGACGCTAACCCTAGTTGTCCTGACGCTAACCCTAGTTGTCCTGACGCTAACCCTAGTTGTCCTGACGCTAACGCTAATGGTCCTGACGCTAACCCTAGTTGTCCTGACGCTAACCCTAGTTGTCCTGACGCTAACCCTAGTTGTCCTGATGCTAACCCTAGTTGTCCTGACGCTAACCCTAGTTGTCCTGACGCTAACCCTACTTGTCCTGACGCTAACCCTACTTGTCCTGATGCTAACCCTACTTGTCCTGACGCTAACCCTAGTTGTCCTGATGCTAACCCTACTTGTCCTGACGCTAACCCTAGTTGTCCTGATGCTAACCCTAGTTGTCCTGACGCTAACCCTAGATGTCCTGACGCTAACCCTACTTGTCCTGACGCTAACCCTGGTTGTCCTGACGCTAACCCTAGTTGTCCTGACGCTAACCCTAGTTGTCCTTACGCTAACCCTAGTTGTCCTGACCCTAACCCTAGTTGTCCTGACGCTAACCCTAGTTGTCCTGACGCTAACCCTACTTGTCCTGACGCTATCCCTAGTTATCCTGACGCTAACCCTAGTTGTCCTGACGCTAACCCTAGTTGTCCTGATGCTAACCCTAGTTGTCCTGACGCTAACCCTACTTGTCCTGACGCTAACCCTAGTTGTCCTGACGCTAACCCTAGTTGTCCTGACGCTAACCCTACTTGTCCTGATGCTAACCCTAGTTGTCCTGACGCTAACCCTAGTTGTCCTGACGCTAACCCTAGTTGTCCTGACGCTAACCCTACTTGTCCTGACGCTAACCCTAGTTGTCCTGACGCTAACCCTACTTGTCCTGATGCTAACCCTAGTTGTCCTGACGCTAACCCTAGTTGTCCTGACGCTAACCCTAGTTGTCCTGACGCTAACCCTACTTGTCCTGACGCTAACCCTAGTTGTCCTGACGCTAACCCTACTTGTCCTGACGCTAACCCTAGTTGTCCTGACGCTAACCCTAGTTGTCCTGACGCTAACCCTACTTGTACTGACGCTATCCCTAGTTGTCCTGACGCTAACCCTAGTTGTCCTGATGCTAACCCTAGTTGTCCTGACGCTAACCCTAGTTGTCCTGACGCTAACCCTACTTGTCCTGACGCTAACCCTAGTTGTCCTGACGCTAACCCTACTTGTCCTGACCCTAACCCTAGTTGTCCTGACGCTAACCCTACTTGTCCTGATGCTAACCCTAGTTGTCCTGACGCTAACCCTAGTTGTCCTGACGCTAACCCTAGTTGTCCTGACGCTAACCCTACTTGTCCTGACGCTAACCCTAGTTGTCCTGACGCTAACCCTACTTGTCCTGACGCTAACCCTAGTTGTCCTGACGCTAACCCTAGTTGTCCTGACGCTAACCCTACTTGTACTGACGCTATCCCTAGTTGTCCTGACGCTAACCCTAGTTGTCCTGATGCTAACCCTAGTTGTCCTGACGCTAACCCTAGTTGTCCTGACGCTAACCCTACTTGTCCTGACGCTAACCCTAGTTGTCCTGACGCTAACCCTACTTGTCCTGACCCTAACCCTAGTTGTCCTGACGCTAACCCTAGTTGTCCTGATGCTAACCCTACTTGTCCTGATGCTAACCCTAGTTGTCCTGACGCTAACCCTAGTTGTCCTGACGCTAACCCTAGTTGTCCTGACGCTAACCCTACTTGTCCTGACGCTAACCCTAGTTGTCCTGACGCTAACCCTACTTGTCCTGACGCTAACCCTACTTGTCCTGACGCTAACCCTAGTTGTCCTGACTCTAACCCTAGTTGTCCTGACGCTAACCCTAGTTGTCCTGACGCTAACCCTACTTGTCCTGACGCTATCCCTAGTTGTCCTGACGCTAACCCTAGTTGTCCTGACGCTAACCCTACTTGTCCTGACGCTATCCCTAGTTGTCCTGACACTAACCCTAGTTGTCCTGACACTAACCCTAGTTGTCCTGATGCTAACCCTACTTGTCCTGACGCTAACCCTAGTTGTACTGACGCTAACCCTATTTGTCCTGACGCTAACCCTACTTGTCCTGACGCTAACCCTAGTTGTCCTGATGCTAACCCTAGTTGTCCTGACGCTAACCCTACTTGTCCTGACGCTAACCCTAGTTGTCCTGACGCTAACCCTAGTTGTCATGACGCTAACCCTACTTGTCCTGACGCTATCCCTAGTTGTCCAGACGCTAACCCTAGTTGTCCTGACGCTAACCCTAGTTGTCCTGACGCTAACCCTACTTGTCCTGACGCTAACCCTAGTTGTCCTGATGCTAACCCTAGTTGTCCTGACGCTAACCCTACTTGTCCTGACGCTAACCCTAGTTGTCCTGACGCTAACCCTAGTTGTCCTGACGCTAACCCTACTTGTCCTGACGCTAACCCTAGTTGTCCTGACGCTAACCCTAGTTGTCCTGACGCTAACCCTACTTGTCCTGACGCTAACCCTAGTTGTCCTGACGCTAACCCTACTTGTCCTGATGCTAACCCTAGTTGTCCTGACGCTAACCCTACTTGTCTTGACGCTAACCCTACTTGTCCTGACGCTAACCCTAGTTGTCCTGACGCTACCCCTAGTTGTTCTGACGCTAACCCTAGTTGTCCTGACGCTAACCCTAGTTGTCCTGACGCTAACCCTAGTTGTCCTGACGCTAACCCTACTTGTCCTGACGCTAACCCTAGTTGTCCTGACGCTAACCCTAGTTGTCCTGACGCTAACCCTACTTGTCCTGATGCTAACCCTAGTTGTCCTGACGCTAACCCTAGTTGTCCTGACGCTAACCCTACTTGTCCTGACGCTAACCCTACTTGTCCTGACGCTAACCCTAGTTGTCCTGACGCTACCCCTACTTGTCCTGACGCTAACCCTAGTTGTCCTGACGCTAACCCTAGTTGTCCTGACGCTAACCCTAGTTGTCCTGACGCTAACCCTAGTTGTCCTGACGCTAACCCTACTTGTCCTGACGCTAACCCTAGTTGTCCTGACGCTAACCCTAGTTGTCCTGACGCTAACCCTACTTGTCCTGATGCTAACCCTAGTTGTCCTGACGCTAACCCTAGTTGTCCTGACGCTAACCCTAGTTGTCCTGACGCTAACCCTACTTGTCCTGACGCTAACCCTAGTTGTCCTGACGCTAACCCTACTTGTCCTGACGCTAACCCTAGTTGTCCTGACGCTAACCCTAGTTGTCCTGATGCTAACCCTACTTGTCCTGATGCTAACCCTAGTTGTCCTGACGCTAACCCTAGTTGTCCTGACGCTAACCCTAGTTGTCCTGACGCTAACCCTACTTGTCCTGACGCTAACCCTAGTTGTCCTGACGCTAACCCTACTTGTCCTGACGCTAACCCTACTTGTCCTGACGCTAACCCTAGTTGTCCTGACTCTAACCCTAGTTGTCCTGACGCTAACCCTAGTTGTCCTGACGCTAACCCTACTTGTCCTGACGCTATCCCTAGTTGTCCTGACGCTAACCCTAGTTGTCCTGACGCTAACCCTACTTGTCCTGACGCTATCCCTAGTTGTCCTGACACTAACCCTAGTTGTCCTGACGCTAACCCTAGTTGTCCTGATGCTAACCCTACTTGTCCTGACGCTAACCCTAGTTGTACTGACGCTAACCCTATTTGTCCTGACGCTAACCCTACTTGTCCTGATGCTACGCCTAGTTGTCCTGACGCTAACCCTAGTTGTCCTGACGCTAACCCTAGTTGTCCTGACGCTAACCCTCCTTGTCCTGACGCTAACCCTAGTTGTCCTGATGCTAACCCTAGTTGTCCTGACGCTAACCCTACTTGTCCTGACGCTAACCCTAGTTGTCCTGACGCTAACCCTAGTTGTCATGACGCTAACCCTACTTGTCCTGACGCTATCCCTAGTTGTCCAGACGCTAACCCTAGTTGTCCTGACGCTAACCCTAGTTGTCCTGACGCTAACCCTAGTTGTCCTGACGCTAACCCTACTTGTCCTGACGCTAACCCTAGTTGTCCTGATGCTAACCCTAGTTGTCCTGACGCTAACCCTACTTGTCCTGACGCTAAACCTAGTTGTCCTGACGCTAACCCTAGTTGTCCTGACGCTAACCCTACTTGTCCTGACGCTAACCCTACTTGTCCTGACGCTAACCCTAGTTGTCCTGACGCTAACCCTACTTGTCCTGATGCTACGCCTAGTTGTCCTGACGCTAACCCTAGTTGTCCTGACGCTAACCCTAGTTGTCCTGACGCTAACCCTACTTGTCCTGACGCTAACCCTAGTTGTCCTGATGCTAACCCTAGTTGTCCTGACGCTAACCCTACTTGTCCTGACGCTAACCCTAGTTGTCCTGACGCTAACCCTAGTTGTCATGACGCTAACCCTACTTGTCCTGACGCTATCCCTAGTTGTCCAGACGCTAACCCTAGTTGTCCTGACGCTAACCCTAGTTGTCCTGACGCTAACCCTAGTTGTCCTGACGCTAACCCTACTTGTCCTGACGCTAACCCTAGTTGTCCTGACGCTAACCCTACTTGTCCTGACGCTAACCCTAGTTGTCCTGACGCTAACCCTAGTTGTACTGACGCTAACCCTATTTGTCCTGACGCTAACCCTACTTGTCCTGATGCTACGCCTAGTTGTCCTGACGCTAACCCTAGTTGTCCTGACGCTAACCCTAGTTGTCCTGACGCTAACCCTACTTGTCCTGACGCTAACCCTAGTTGTCCTGATGCTAACCCTAGTTGTCCTGACGCTAACCCTACTTGTCCTGACGCTAACCCTAGTTGTCCTGACGCTAACCCTAGTTGTCATGACGCTAACCCTACTTGTCCTGACGCTATCCCTAGTTGTCCAGACGCTAACCCTAGTTGTCCTGACGCTAACCCTAGTTGTCCTGACGCTAACCCTAGTTGTCCTGACGCTAACCCTACTTGTCCTGACGCTAACCCTAGTTGTCCTGACGCTAACCCTACTTGTCCTGACGCTAACCCTAGTTGTCCTGACGCTAACCCTAGTTGTCCTGACGCTAACCCTACTTGTACTGACGCTATCCCTAGTTGTCCTGACGCTAACCCTAGTTGTCCTGATGCTAACCCTAGTTGTCCTGACGCTAACCCTAGTTGTCCTGACGCTAACCCTACTTGTCCTGACGCTAACCCTAGTTGTCCTGACGCTAACCCTAGTTGTCCTGATGCTAACCCTACTTGTCCTGATGCTAACCCTAGTTGTCCTGACGCTAACCCTAGTTGTCCTGACGCTAACCCTAGTTGTCCTGACGCTAACCCTACTTGTCCTGACGCTAACCCTAGTTGTCCTGACGCTAACCCTACTTGTCCTGACGCTAACCCTACTTGTCCTGATGCTAACCCTAGTTGTCCTGACGCTAACCCTAGTTGTCCTGATGCTAACCCTAGTTGTCCTGACGCTAACCCTAGTTGTCTTGACGCTAACCCTACTTGTCCTGACGCTAACCCTAGTTGTCCTGACGCTAACCCTAGTTGTCCTGACGCTAACCCTAGTTGTCCTGACGCTAACCCTACTTGTCCTGACCCTAACCCTAGTTGTCCTGACGCTAACCCTAGTTGTCCTGACGCTAACCCTAGTTGTCCTGACGCTAACCCTAGTTGTCCTGACGCTAACGCTAATGGTCCTGACGCTAACCCTAGTTGTCCTGACGCTAACCCTAGTTGTCCTGATGCTAACCCTAGTTGTCCTGACGCTAACCCTAGTTGTCCTGACGCTAACCCTACTTGTCCTGACGCTAACCCTACTTGTCCTGATGCTAACCCTACTTGTCCTGACGCTAACCCTAGTTGTCCTGATGCTAACCCTACTTGTCCTGACGCTAACCCTAGTTGTCCTGATGCTAACCCTAGTTGTCCTGACGCTAACCCTAGATGTCCTGACGCTAACCCTACTTGTCCTGACGCTAACCCTGGTTGTCCTGACGCTAACCCTAGTTGTCCTGACGCTAACCCTAGTTGTCCTTACGCTAACCCTAGTTGTCCTGACCCTAACCCTAGTTGTCCTGACGCTAACCCTAGTTGTCCTGACGCTAACCCTACTTGTCCTGACGCTAAGCCTAGTTGTCCTGACGCTAACCCTACTTGTCCTGACGCTAACCCTACTTGTCCTGACGCTAACCCTAGTTGTCCTGACGCTAACCCTAGTTGTCCTGACGCTAACCCTTCTTGTCCTGACGCTAACCCTAGTTGTCCTGACGCTAACCCTAGTTGTCCTGACGCTAACCCTACTTGTCCTGACGCTAACCCTAGTTGTCCTGACGCTAACCCTAGTTGTCCTGACGCTAACCCTAGTTGTCCTGACGCTAACCCTACTTGTACTGACGCTATCCCTAGTTATCCTGACGCTAACCCTAGTTGTCCTGACGCTAACCCTAGTTGTCCTGATGCTAACCCTAGTTGTCCTGACGCTAACCCTACTTGTCCTGACGCTAACCCTAGTTGTCCTGACGCTAACCCTAGTTGTCCTGACGCTAACCCTACTTGTCCTGATGCTAACCCTAGTTGTCCTGACGCTAACCCTAGTTGTCCTGACGCTAACCCTAGTTGTCCTGACGCTAACCCTACTTGTCCTGACGCTAACCCTAGTTGTCCTGACGCTAACCCTACTTGTCCTGACGCTAACCCTAGTTGTCCTGACGCTAACCCTAGTTGTCCTGACGCTAACCCTACTTGTACTGACGCTATCCCTAGTTGTCCTGACGCTAACCCTAGTTGTCCTGATGCTAACCCTAGTTGTCCTGACGCTAACCCTAGTTGTCCTGACGCTAACCCTACTTGTCCTGACGCTAACCCTAGTTGTCCTGACGCTAACCCTACTTGTCCTGACCCTAACCCTAGTTGTCCTGACGCTAACCCTAGTTGTCCTGATGCTAACCCTACTTGTCCTGATGCTAACCCTAGTTGTCCTGACGCTAACCCTAGTTGTCCTGACGCTAACCCTAGTTGTCCTGACGCTAACCCTACTTGTCCTGACGCTAACCCTAGTTGTCCTGACGCTAACCCTACTTGTCCTGACGCTAACCCTACTTGTCCTGACGCTAACCCTAGTTGTCCTGACTCTAACCCTAGTTGTCCTGACGCTAACCCTAGTTGTCCTGACGCTAACCCTACTTGTCCTGACGCTATCCCTAGTTGTCCTGACGCTAACCCTAGTTGTCCTGACGCTAACCCTACTTGTCCTGACGCTATCCCTAGTTGTCCTGACACTAACCCTAGTTGTCCTGACACTAACCCTAGTTGTCCTGATGCTAACCCTACTTGTCCTGACGCTAACCCTAGTTGTACTGACGCTAACCCTATTTGTCCTGACGCTAACCCTACTTGTCCTGACGCTAACCCTAGTTGTCCTGATGCTAACCCTAGTTGTCCTGACGCTAACCCTACTTGTCCTGACGCTAACCCTAGTTGTCCTGACGCTAACCCTAGTTGTCATGACGCTAACCCTACTTGTCCTGACGCTATCCCTAGTTGTCCAGACGCTAACCCTAGTTGTCCTGACGCTAACCCTAGTTGTCCTGACGCTAACCCTACTTGTCCTGACGCTAACCCTAGTTGTCCTGATGCTAACCCTAGTTGTCCTGACGCTAACCCTACTTGTCCTGACGCTAACCCTAGTTGTCCTGACGCTAACCCTAGTTGTCCTGACGCTAACCCTACTTGTCCTGACGCTAACCCTAGTTGTCCTGACGCTAACCCTAGTTGTCCTGACGCTAACCCTACTTGTCCTGACGCTAACCCTAGTTGTCCTGACGCTAACCCTACTTGTCCTGACGCTAACCCTAGTTGTCCTGACGCTAACCCTACTTGTCTTGACGCTAACCCTACTTGTCCTGACGCTAACCCTAGTTGTCCTGACGCTACCCCTAGTTGTTCTGACGCTAACCCTACTTGTCCTGACGCTAACCCTAGTTGTCCTGACGCTAACCCTAGTTGTCCTGACGCTAACCCTACTTGTCCTGATGCTAACCCTAGTTGTCCTGACGCTAACCCTAGTTGTCCTGACGCTAACCCTACTTGTCCTGACGCTAACCCTACTTGTCCTGACGCTAACCCTAGTTGTCCTGACGCTACCCCTACTTGTCCTGACGCTAACCCTAGTTGTCCTGACGCTAACCCTAGTTGTCCTGACGCTAACCCTAGTTGTCCTGACGCTAACCCTAGTTGTCCTGACGCTAACCCTACTTGTCCTGACGCTAACCCTAGTTGTCCTGACGCTAACCCTAGTTGTCCTGACGCTAACCCTACTTGTCCTGATGCTAACCCTAGTTGTCCTGACGCTAACCCTAGTTGTCCTGACGCTAACCCTAGTTGTCCTGACGCTAACCCTACTTGTCCTGACGCTAACCCTAGTTGTCCTGACGCTAACCCTACTTGTCCTGACGCTAACCCTAGTTGTCCTGACGCTAACCCTAGTTGTCCTGATGCTAACCCTACTTGTCCTGATGCTAACCCTAGTTGTCCTGACGCTAACCCTAGTTGTCCTGACGCTAACCCTAGTTGTCCTGACGCTAACCCTACTTGTCCTGACGCTAACCCTAGTTGTCCTGACGCTAACCCTACTTGTCCTGACGCTAACCCTACTTGTCCTGACGCTAACCCTAGTTGTCCTGACTCTAACCCTAGTTGTCCTGACGCTAACCCTAGTTGTCCTGACGCTAACCCTACTTGTCCTGACGCTATCCCTAGTTGTCCTGACGCTAACCCTAGTTGTCCTGACGCTAACCCTACTTGTCCTGACGCTATCCCTAGTTGTCCTGACACTAACCCTAGTTGTCCTGACGCTAACCCTAGTTGTCCTGATGCTAACCCTACTTGTCCTGACGCTAACCTTAGTTGTACTGACGCTAACCCTATTTGTCCTGACGCTAACCCTACTTGTCCTGATGCTACGCCTAGTTGTCCTGACGCTAACCCTAGTTGTCCTGACGCTAACCCTAGTTGTCCTGACGCTAACCCTACTTGTCCTGACGCTAACCCTAGTTGTCCTGATGCTAACCCTAGTTGTCCTGACGCTAACCCTACTTGTCCTGACGCTAACCCTAGTTGTCCTGACGCTAACCCTAGTTGTCATGACGCTAACCCTACTTGTCCTGACGCTATCCCTAGTTGTCCAGACGCTAACCCTAGTTGTCCTGACGCTAACCCTAGTTGTCCTGACGCTAACCCTAGTTGTCCTGACGCTAACCCTACTTGTCCTGACGCTAACCCTAGTTGTCCTGATGCTAACCCTAGTTGTCCTGACGCTAACCCTACTTGTCCTGACGCTAACCCTAGTTGTCCTGACGCTAACCCTAGTTGTCCTGACGCTAACCCTACTTGTCCTGACGCTAACCCTACTTGTCCTGACGCTAACCCTAGTTGTCCTGACGCTAACCCTACTTGTCCTGACGCTAACCCTAGTTGTCCTGACGCTAACCCTAGTTGTCCTGACGCTAACCCTACTTGTCCTGACGCTATCCCTAGTTGTCCTGACGCTAACCCTAGTTGTCCTGACGCTAACCCTACTTGTCCTGACGCTAACCCTAGTTGTCCTGACGCTAACCCTAGTTGTCCTGACGCTAACCCTAGTTGTCCTGACGCTAACCCTACATGTCCTGACGCTAACCCTAGTTGTCCTGACGCTAACCCTAGTTGTCCTGACGCTAACCCTAGTTGTCCTGACGCTAACCCTAGTTGTCCTGACGCTAACCCTAGTTGTCCTGACGCTAACCCTAGTTGTCCTGACGCTAACCCTAGTTGTCCTGACGCTAACCCTACTTGTCCTGACGCTAACCCTAGTTGTCCTGATGCTAACCCTAGTTGTCCTGACGCTAACCCTACTTGTCCTGACGCTAACCCTAGTTGTCCTGACGCTAACCCTAGTTGTCCTGACGCTAACCCTAGTTGTCCTGACGCTAACCCTAGTTGTCCTGACGCTAACCCTACTTGTCCTGACGCTATCCCTAGTTGTCCTGACGCTAACCCTAGTTGTCCTGACGCTAACCCTACTTGTCCTGACGCTAACCCTAGTTGTCCTGACGCTAACCCTAGTTGTCCTGACGCTAACCCTACTTGTCCTGATGCTAACCCTAGTTGTCCTGACGCTAACCCTACTTGTCCTGACGCTAACCCTAGTTGTCCTGACGCTAACCCTACTTGTCCTGACGCTAACCCTACTTGTCCTGACGCTAACCCTAGTTGTCCTGACGCTACCCCTACTTGTCCTGACGCTAACCCTACTTGTCCTGACGCTAACCCTAGTTGTCCTGACGCTAACCCTAGTTGTCCTGACGCTAACCCTAGTTGTCCTGACGCTAACCCTACATGTTCTGACGCTAACCCTAGTTGTCCTGACGCTAACCCTAGTTGTCCTGATGCTAACCCTAGTTGTCCTGACGCTAACCCTAGATGTTCTGACGCTAACCCTACTTGTCCTGACGCTAACCCTGGTTGTCCTGACGCTAACCCTAGTTGTCCTGACGCTAACCCTAGTTGTCCTGACGCTAACCCTAGTTGTCCTGACCCTAACCCTAGTTGTCCTGACGCTAACCCTAGTTGTCCTGACGCTAACCCTACTTGTCCTGACGCTAAGCCTAGTTGTCCTGACGCTAACCCTACTTGTCCTGAAGCTAACCCTACTTGTCCTGACGCTAACCCTAGTTGTCCTGACGCTAACCCTAGTTATCCTGACGCTAACCCTAGTTGTCCTGATGCTAACCCTACTTGTCCTGACGCTAACCCTAGTTGTCCTGACGCTAACCCTAGTTGTCCTGACGCTAACCCTACTTGTCCTGACGCTAACCCTAGTTGTCCTGATGCTAACCCTAGTTGTCCTGACGCTAACCCTAGTTGTCCTGACGCTAACCCTACTTGTACTGACGCTATCCCTAGTTATCCTGACGCTAACCCTAGTTGTCCTGACGCTAACCCTAGTTGTCCTGACGCTAACCCTAGTTGTCCTGACGCTAACCCTACTTGTACTGACGCTATCCCTAGTTGTCCTGACGCTAACCCTACTTGTCCTGACGCTAACCCTAGTTGTCCTGATGCTAACCCTAGTTGTCCTGACGCTAAGCCTAGTTGTCCTGAAGCTAACCCTAGTTGTCCTGACGCTAACCCTAGTTGTCCTGACGCTAACCCTACTTGTCCTGACGCTATCCCTAGTTGTCCTGACGCTAACCCTAGTTGTCCTGACGCTAACCCTACTTGTCCTGACGCTATCCCTAGTTGTCCTGACGCTAACCCTAGTTGTCCTGACGCTAACCCTAGTTGTCCTGATGCTAACCCTACTTGTCCTGACGCTAACCCTAGTTGTCCTGACGCTAACCCTATTTGTCCTGATGCTAACCCTACTTGTCCTGACGCTACGCCTAGTTGTCCTGACGCTAACCCTAGTTGTCCTGACGCTAACCCTAGTTGTCCTGACGCTAACCCTACTTGTCCTGACGCTAACCCTAGTTGTCCTGATGCTAACCCTAGTTGTCCTGACGCTAACCCTACTTGTCCTGACGCTAACCCTAGTTGTCCTGACGCTAACCCTAGTTGTCCTGACGCTAACCCTAGTTGTCCTGACGCTAACCCTACTTGTCCTGACGCTAACCCTACTTGTCCTGACGCTAACCCTAGTTGTCCTGACGCTAACCCTACTTGTCCTGACGCTAACCCTAGTTGTCCTGACGCTAACCCTAGTTGTCCTGACGCTAACCCTAGTTGTCCTGACGCTAACCCTACTTGTCCTGACGCTATCCCTAGTTGTCCTGACGCTAACCCTAGTTGTCCTGACGCTAACCCTAGTTGTCCTGACGCTAACCCTACATGTCCTGACGCTAACCCTAGTTGTCCTGACGCTAACCCTACTTGTCCTGACGCTAACCCTAGTTGTCCTGACGCTAACCCTAGTTGTCCTGACGCTAACCCTACATGTCCTGACGCTAACCCTAGTTGTCCTGACGCTAACCCTAGTTGTCCTGATGCTAACCCTACTTGTCCTGACGCTAACCCTAGTTGTCCTGACGCTAACCCTATTTGTCCTGACGCTAACCCTACTTGTCCTGACGCTACGCCTAGTTGTCCTGACGCTAACCCTAGTTGTCCTGACGCTAACCCTAGTTGTCCTGACGCTAACCCTACTTGTCCTGACGCTAACCCTAGTTGTCCTGATGCTAACCCTAGTTGTCCTGACGCTAACCCTACTTGTCCTGACGCTAACCCTAGTTGTCCTGACGCTAACCCTAGTTGTCCTGACGCTAACCCTAGTTGTCCTGACGCTAACCCTACTTGTCCTGACGCTAACCCTACTTGTCCTGACGCTAACCCTAGTTGTCCTGACGCTAACCCTACTTGTCCTGACGCTAACCCTAGTTGTCCTGACGCTAACCCTAGTTGTCCTGACGCTAACCCTAGTTGTCCTGACGCTAACCCTACTTGTCCTGACGCTATCCCTAGTTGTCCTGACGCTAACCCTAGTTGTCCTGACGCTAACCCTAGTTGTCCTGATGCTAACCCTACTTGTCCTGACGCTAACCCTAGTTGTCCTGACGCTAACCCTAGTTGTCCTGACGCTAACCCTAGTTGTCCTGACGCTAACCCTACTTGTCCTGACGCTAACCCTAGTTGTCCTGACGCTAACCCTAGTTGTCCTGACGCTAACCCTACTTGTCCTGACGCTAACCCTAGTTGTCCTGACGCTAACCCTAGTTGTCCTGACGCTAACCCTACATGTCCTGACGCTAACCCTAGTTGTCCTGACGCTAACCCCAGTTGTCCTGATGCTAACCCTAGTTGTCCTGACGCTAACCCTAGATGTCCTGACGCTAACCCTACTTGTCCTGACGCTAACCCTGGTTGTCCTGACGCTAACCCTAGTTGTCCTGACGCTAATCCTACTTGTCCTGACGCTAACCCTAGTTGTCCTGACGCTAACCCTAGTTGTCCTGACGCTAACCCTACTTGTACTGACGCTATCCCTAGTTATCCTGACGCTAACCCTAGTTGTCCTGACGCTAACCCTAGTTGTCCTGACGCTAACCCTACTTGTCCTGACGCTAACCCTAGTTGTCCTGACGCTAACCCTAGTTGTCTTGACGCTAACCCTACTTGTCCTGATGCTAACCCTAGTTGTCCTGACGGTAACCCTAGTTGTCCTGACGCTAACCCTACTTGTCCTGACGCTAACCCTACTTGTCCTGACGCTAACCCTAGTTGTCCTGACGCTAACCCTACTTGTACTGACGCTATCCCTAGTTGTCCTGACGCTAACCCTAGTTGTCCTGACGCTAACCCTAGTTGTCCTGATGCTAACCCTAGTTGTCCTGACGCTAACCCTAGTTGTCCTGACGCTAACCCTAGTTGTCCTGATGCTAACCCTAGTTGTCCTGACGCTAACCCTACTTGTCCTGACGCTAACCCTAGTTGTCCTGACGCTAACCCTAGTTGTCCTGACGCTAACCCTACTTGTCCTGACGCTATCCCTAGTTGTCCTGACGCTAACCCTAGTTGTCCTGACGCTAACCCTAGTTGTCCTGACGCTAACCCTACTTGTCCTGACGCTAACCCTACTTGTCCTGACGCTATCCCTAGTTGTCCTGACGCTAACCCTAGTTGTCCTGAAGCTAACCCTACTTTTCCTGACGCTATCCCTAGTTGTCCTGACGCTAACCCTAGTTGTCCTGACGCTAACCCTAGTTGTCCTGACGCTAACCCTACTTGTCCTGACGGTAACCCTAGTTGTCCTGACGCTAACCCTATTTGTCCTGACGCTAACCCTACTTGTCCTGATGCTACGCCTAGTTGTCCTGACGCTAACCCTAGTTGTCCTGACGCTAACCCTAGTTGTCCTGACGCTAACCCTACTTGTCCTGACGCTAACCCTAGTTGTCCTGATGCTAACCCTAGTTGTCCTGACGCTAACCCTACTTGTCCTGACGCTAACCCTAGTTGTCCTGACGCTAACCCTAGTTGTCATGACGCTAACCCTACTTGTCCTGACGCTATCCCTAGTTGTCCAGATGCTAACCCTAGTTGTCCAGACGCTAACCCTAGTTGTCCTGACGCTAACCCTACTTGTCCTGACGCTAACCCTAGCTGTCCTGACGCTAACCCTACTTGTCCTGACGCTAACCCTAGCTGTCCTGATGCTAACCCTAGTTGTCCTGACGCTAACCCTAGTTGTCCTGACGCTAACCCTAGTTGTCCTGATGCTAAACCTACTTGTCCTGACGCTAACCCTACTTGTCCTGACGCTAACCCTAGTTGTCCTGACGCTAACCCTACTTGTCCTGACGCTAACCCTAGTTGTCCTGACGCTAACCCTAGTTGTCCTGACGCTAACCCTACTTGTCCTGACGCTATCCCTAGTTGTCCTGACGCTAACCCTAGTTGTCCTGACGCTAACCCTACTTGTCCTGACGCTAACCCTAGTTGTCCTGACGCTAACCCTAGTTGTCCTGACGCTAACCCTACTTGTCCTGACGCTAACCCTAGTTGTCCTGACGCTAACCCTAGTTGTCCTGACGCTAACCCTACTTGTCCTGACGCTAACCCTACTTGTCCTGACGCTAACCCTAGTTGTCCTGACGCTAACCCTACTTGTCCTGACGCTAACCCTACTTGTCCTGACGCTAACCCTAGTTGTCCTGACGCTAACCCTAGTTGTCCTGACGCTAACCCTAGTTGTCCTGACGCTAACCCTACATGTCCTGACGCTAACCCTAGTTGTCCTGACGCTAACCCTAGTTGTCCTGATGCTAACCCTAGTTGTCCTGACGCTAACCCTAGATGTCCTGACGCTAACCCTACTTGTCCTGACGCTAACCCTGGTTGTCCTGACGCTAACCCTAGTTGTCCTGACGCTAACCCTAGTTGTCCTGACGCTAACCCTAGTTGTCCTGACGCTAACCCTAGTTGTCCTGACGCTGACCCTAGTTGTCCTGACCCTAACCCTAGTTGTCCTGACGCTAACCCTAGTTGTCCTGACGCTAACCCTACTTGTCCTGACGCTTAGCCTAGTTGTCCTGACGCTAACCATACTTGTCCTGACGCTAACCCTACTTGTCCTGACGCTAACCCTAGTTGTCCTGACGCTAACCCTAGTTGTCCTGACGCTAACCCTAGTTGTCCTGATGCTAACCCTACTTGTCCTGACGCTAACCCTAGTTGTCCTGACGCTAACCCTAGTTGTCCTGACGCTAACCCTACTTGTCCTGACGCTAACCCTAGTTGTCCTGACGCTAACCCTAGTTGTCCTGACGCTAACCCTAGTTGTCCTGACGCTAACCCTACTTGTACTGACGCTATCCCTAGTTATCCTGACGCTAACCCTAGTTGTCCTGACGCTAACCCTAGTTGTCCTGACGCTAACCCTAGTTGTCCTGACGCTAACCCTACTTGTCCTGACGCTAACCCTAGTTGTCCTGACGCTAACCCTAGTTGTCCTGACGCTAACCCTACTTGTCCTGATGCTAACCCTAGTTGTCCTGACGCTAACCCTAGTTGTCCTGACGCTAACCCTAGTTGTCCTGACGCTAACCCTAGTTGTCCTGACGCTAACCCTACTTGTCCTGACGCTAACCCTAGTTGTCCTGACGCTAGCCCTACTTGTCCTGACGCTAACTATAGTTGTCCTGACGCTAACCCTAGTTGTCCTGACGCTAACCCTACTTGAACTGACGCTATCCCTAGTTGTCCTGACGCTAACCCTAGTTGTCCTGATGCTAACCCTAGTTGTCCTGACGCTAACCCTAGTTGTCCTGACGCTAACCCTACTTGTCCTGACGCTAACCCTAGTTGTCCTGACGCTAACACTAGTTGTCCTGACGCTAACCCTAGTTGTCCTGACGCTAACCCTACTTGTCCTGACCCTAACCCTAGTTGTCCTGACGCTAACCCTAGTTGTCCTGACGCTAACCCTACTTGTACTGACGCTATCCCTAGTTGTCCTGACGCTAACCCTAGTTGTCCTGATGCTAACCCTAGTTGTCCTGATGCTAACCCTAGTTGTCCTGACGCTAACCCTAGTTGTCCTGACGCTAACCCTAGTTGTCCTGACGCTAACCCTAGTTGTCCTGACGCTAACCCTATTTGTCCTGACCCTAACCCTAGTTGTCCTGACGCTAACCCTAGTTGTCCTGATGCTAACCCTACTTGTCCTGATGCTAACCCTAGTTGTCCTGACGCTAACCCTAGTTGTCCTGACGCTAACCCTAGTTGTCCTGACGCTAACCCTAGTTGTCCTGACGCTAACCCTAGTTGTCCTGACGCTAACCCTACATGTCCTGACGCTAACCCTAGTTGTCCTGACGCTAACCCTAGTTGTCCTGATGCTAACCCTAGTTGTCCTGACGCTAACCCTAGATGTCCTGACGCTAACCCTACTTGTCCTGACGCTAACCCTGGTTGTCCTGACGCTAACCCTAGTTGTCCTGACGCTAACCCTAGTTGTCCTGACGCTAACCCTAGTTGTCCTGACGCTAACCCTAGTTGTCCTGACCCTAACCCTAGTTGTCCTGACGCTAACCCTAGTTGTCCTGACGCTAACCCTACTTGTCCTGACGCTTAGCCTAGTTGTCCTGACGCTAACCATACTTGTCCTGACGCTAACCCTACTTGTCCTGACGCTAACCCTAGTTGTCCTGACGCTAACCCTAGTTGTCCTGACGCTAACCCTAGTTGTCCTGATGCTAACCCTACTTGTCCTGACGCTAACCCTAGTTGTCCTGACGCTAACCCTAGTTGTCCTGACGCTAACCCTACTTGTCCTGACGCTAACCCTAGTTGTCCTGACGCTAACCCTAGTTGTCCTGACGCTAACCCTAGTTGTCCTGACGCTAACCCTACTTGTACTGACGCTATCCCTAGTTATCCTGACGCTAACCCTAGTTGTCCTGACGCTAACCCTAGTTGTCCTGACGCTAACCCTAGTTGTCCTGACGCTAACCCTACTTGTCCTGACGCTAACCCTAGTTGTCCTGACGCTAACCCTAGTTGTCCTGACGCTAACCCTACTTGTCCTGATGCTAACCCTAGTTGTCCTGACGCTAACCCTAGTTGTCCTGACGCTAACCCTAGTTGTCCTGACGCTAACCCTAGTTGTCCTGACGCTAACCCTACTTGTCCTGACGCTAACCCTAGTTGTCCTGACGCTAGCCCTACTTGTCCTGACGCTAACTCTAGTTGTCCTGACGCTAACCCTAGTTGTCCTGACGCTAACCCTACTTGTCCTGACGCTAACCCTAGTTGTCCTGACGCTAACCCTAGTTGTCCTGACGCTAACCCTAGTTGTCCTGACGCTAACCCTACTTGTCCTGACCCTAACCCTAGTTGTCCTGACGCTAACCCTAGTTGTCCTGACGCTAACCCTACTTGTACTGACGCTATCCCTAGTTGTCCTGACGCTAACCCTAGTTGTCCTGATGCTAACCCTAGTTGTCCTGATGCTAACCCTACTTGTCCTGACCCTAACCCTAGTTGTCCTGACGCTAACCCTAGTTGTCCTGACGCTAACCCTACTTGTACTGACGCTATCCCTAGTTGTCCTGACGCTAACCCTAGTTGTCCTGACGCTAACCCTACTTGTCCTGACCCTAACCCTAGTTGTCCTGACGCTAACCCTACTTGTACTGACGCTATCCCTAGTTGTCCTGACGCTAACCCTAGTTGTCCTGATGCTAACCCTAGTTGTCCTGACGCTAACCCTAGTTGTCCTGACGCTAACCCTACTTGTCCTGACGCTAACCCTAGTTGTCCTGACGCTAACCCTAGTTGTCCTGACGCTAACCCTAGTTGTCCTGACGCTAACCCTACTTGTCCTGACCCTAACCCTAGTTGTCCTGACGCTAACCCTAGTTGTCCTGACGCTAACCCTACTTGTACTGACGCTATCCCTAGTTGTCCTGACGCTAACCCTAGTTGTCCTGATGCTAACCCTAGTTGTCCTGATGCTAACCCTAGTTGTCCTGACGCTAACCCTAGTTGTCCTGACGCTAACCCTAGTTGTCCTGACGCTAACCCTAGTTGTCCTGACGCTAACCCTACTTGTCCTGACCCTAACCCTAGTTGTCCTGACGCTAACCCTAGTTGTCCTGATGCTAACCCTACTTGTCCTGATGCTAACCCTAGTTGTCCTGACGCTAACCATAGTTGTCCTGACGCTATCCCTAGTTGTCCTGACGCTAACCCTACTTGTACTGATGCTATCCCTAGTTGTCCTGACGCTAACCCTAGTTGTCCTGACGCTAACCCTACTTGTCCTGACGCTAACCCTAGTTGTCCTGACGCTAACCCTAGTTGTCCTGACGTTAACCCTAGTTGTCCTGACGCTAACCCTACTTGTCCTGACGCTAACCCTAGTTGTCCTGACGCTAACCCTACTTGTCCTTACGCTAACCCTAGTTGTCCTGACGCTAACCCTAGTTGTCCTGACGCTAACCCTACTTGTACTGACGCTAACCCTAGTTGTCCTGACGCTAACCCTAGTTGTCCTGACGCTAACCCTACTTGTACTGACGCTATCCCTAGTTGTCCTGACGCTAACCCTAGTTGTCCTGATGCTAACCCTAGTTGTCCTGACGCTAACCCTAGTTGTCCTGACGCTAAACCTAGTTGTCCTGACGCTAACCCTACTTGTCCTGACGCTATCCCTAGTTGTCCTGACGCTAACCCTAGTTGTCCTGACGCTAACCCTAGTTGTCCTGACGCTAACCCTACTTGTCCTGACCCTAACCCTAGTTGTCCTGACGCTAACCCTAGTTGTCCTGACGCTAACCCTAGTTGTCCTGACGCTAACCCTAGTTGTCCTGACGCTAACCCTACTTGTCCTGACGCTAACCCTAGTTGTCCTGAAGCTAACCCTACTTGTCCTGACGCTAACCCTAGTTGTCCTGACGCTAACCCTAGTTGTCCTGACGCTAACCCTAGTTGTCCTGACGCTAACCCTACTTGTCCTGACGCTATCCCTAGTTGTCCTGACGCTAACCCTAGTTGTCCTGACGCTAACCCTACTTGTCCTGACGCTATCCCTAGTTGTCCTGACACTAACCCTAGTTGTCCTGACGCTAACCCTAGTTGTCCTGATGCTAACCCTACTTGTCCTGACGCTAACCCTAGTTGTCCTGACGCTAACCCTATTTGTCCTGACGCTAACCCTACTTGTCCTGACGCTACGCCTAGTTGTCCTGACGCTAACCCTAGTTGTCCTGATGCTAACCCTAGTTGTCCTGACGCTAACCCTACTTGTCCTGACGCTAACCCTAGTTGTCCTGATGCTAACCCTAGTTGTCCTGACGCTAACCCTACTTGTCCTGACGCTAACCCTAGTTGTCCTGACGCTAACCCTAGTTGTCCTGACGCTAACCCTACTTGTCCTGACGCTAACCCTACTTGTCCTGACGCTAACCCTAGTTGTCCTGACGCTAACCCTACTTGTCCTGACGCTAACCCTAGTTGTCCTGACGCTAACCCTAGTTGTCCTGACGCTAACCCTAGTTGTCCTGACGCTAACCCTACTTGTCCTGACGCTATCCCTAGTTGTCCTGACGCTAACCCTAGTTGTCCTGACGCTAACCCTAGTTGTCCTGACGCTAACCCTACTTGTCCTGACGCTAACCCTAGTTGTCCTGACGCTAACCCTAGTTGTCCTGACGCTAACCCTAGTTGTCCTGACGCTAACCCTACTTGTCCTGACGCTAACCCTAGTTGTCCTGACGCTAACCCTAGTTGTCCTGACGCTAACCCTACTTGTCCTGACGCTAACCCTAGTTGTCCTGACGCTAACCCTACTTGTCCTGACGCTAACCCTACTTGTCCTGACGCTAACCCTACTTGTCCTGACGCTAACCCTAGTTGTCCTGACGCTAACCCTAGTTGTCCTGACGCTAACCCTACATGTCCTGACGCTAACCCTAGTTGTCCTGACGCTAACCCCAGTTGTCCTGACGCTAACCCTAGTTGTCCTGACGCTAACCCTAGATGTCCTGACGCTAACCCTACTTGTCCTGACGCTAACCCTGGTTGTCCTGACGCTAACCCTAGTTGTCCTGACGCTAACCCTAGTTGTCCTGACGCTAACCCTAGTTGTCCTGACGCTAACCCTAGTTGTCCTGATGCTAACCCTAGTTGTCCTGACCCTAACCCTAGTTGTCCTGATGCTAACCCTAGTTGTCCTGACGCTAACCCTACTTGTCCTGACGCTAAGCCTAGTTGTCCTGACGCTAACCCTAGTTGTCCTGACGCTAACCCTAGTTGTCCTGACGCTAACCCTAGTTGTCCTGACGCTAACCCTAGTTGTCCTGATGCTAACCCTACTTGTCCTGACGCTAACCCTAGTTGTCCTGACGCTAGCCCTAGTTGTCCTGACGCTAACCCTACTTGTCCTGACGCTAACCCTAGTTGTCCTGACGCTAACCCTAGTTGTCCTGACGCTAACCCTAGTTGTCCTGACGCTAACCCTACTTGTACTGACGCTATCCCTAGTTATCCTGACGCTAACCCTAGTTGTCCTGACGCTAACCCTACTTGTCCTGACGCTAACCCTAGTTGTCCTGACGCTAACCCTACTTGTCCTGACGCTAACCCTAGTTGTCCTGACGCTAACCCTAGTTGTCCTGACGCTAACCCTACTTGTCCTGACGCTAACCCTACTTGTCCTGACGCTATCCCTAGTTGTCCTGACGCTAACCCTAGTTGTCCTGACGCTAACCCTAGTTGTCCTGACGCTAACCCTACTTGTCCTGACGCTAACCCTAGTTGTCCTGACGCTAACCCTAGTTGTCCTGATGCTAACCCTACTTGTCCTGACGCTAACCCTAGTTGTTCTGACGCTAACCCTACTTGTCCTGACGCTAACCCTACTTGTCCTGACGCTAACCCTACTTGTCCTGACGCTAACCCTAGTTGTCCTGACGCTAACCCTAGTTGTCCTGACGCTAACCCTAGTTGTCCTGACGCTAACCCTACATGTCCTGACGCTAACCCTAGTTGTCCTGACGCTAACCCCAGTTGTCCTGATGCTAACCCTAGTTGTCCTGACGCTAACCCTAGATGTCCTGACGCTAACCCTACTTGTCCTGACGCTAACCCTGGTTGTCCTGACGCTAACCCTAGTTGTCCTGACGCTAACCCTAGCTGTCCTGACGCTAACCCTAGTTGTCCTGACGCTAACCCTAGTTGTCCTGATGCTAACCCTAGTTGTCCTGACCCTAACCCTAGTTGTCCTGATGCTAACCATAGTTGTCCTGACGCTGACCCTACTTGTCCTAACGCTAAGCCTAGTTGTCCTGACGCTAACCCTAGTTGTCCTGACGCTAACCCTGCTTGTCCTGACGCTAACCCTAGTTGTCCTGACGCTAACCCTAGTTGTCCTGACGCTAACCCTAGTTGTCCTGATGCTAACCCAACTTGTCCTGACGCTAACCCTAGTTGTCCTGACGCTAACCCTACTTGTCCTGACGCTAACCCTACTTGTCCTGACGCTAACCCTAGTTGTCCTGACGCTAACCCTAGTTGTCCTGACGCTAACCCTACTTGTACTGACGCTATCCCTAGTTATCCTGACGCTAACCCTAGTTGTCCTGACGCTAACCCTAGTTGTCCTGACGCTAACCCTACTTGTCCTGACGCTAACCCTACTTGTCCTGATGCTAACCCTAGTTGTCCTGACGCTAACCCTAGTTGTCCTGACGCTAACCCTAGTTGTCCTGATGCTAACCCTACTTGTCCTGACGCTAACCCTACTTGTCCTGACGCTAACCCTACTTGTCCTGACGCTAACCCTAGTTGTCCTGACGCTAACCCTACTTGTACTGACGCTATCCCTAGTTGTCCTGACGCTAACCCTAGTTGTCCTGACGCTAACCCTAGTTGTCCTGATGCTAACCCTAGTTGTCCTGACGCTAACCCTAGTTGTCCTGACGCTAACCCTAGTTGTCCTGACGCTAACCCTACTTGTCCTGACGCTAACCCTAGTTGTCCTGACGCTAACCCTAGTTGTCCTGACGCTAACCCTACTTGTCCTGACGCTATCCCTAGTTGTCCTGACGCTAACCCTAGTTGTCCTGACGCTAACCCTAGTTGTCCTGACGCTAACCCTACTTGTCCTGACGCTAACCCTACTTGTCCTGACGCTATCCCTAGTTGTCCTGACGCTAACCCTAGTTGTCCTGACGCTAACCCTACTTGTCCTGACGCTATCCCTAGTTGTCCTGATGCTAACCCTAGTTGTCCTGACGCTAACCCTAGTTGTCTTGACGCTAACCCTACTTGTCCTGACGCTAACCCTACTTGTCCTGACGCTAACCCTAGTTGTCCTGACGCTAACCCTACTTGTCCTGACGCTAACCCTACTTGTCCTGACGCTAACCCTAGCTGTCCTGACGCTAACCCTACTTGTCCTGACGCTAACCCTACTTGTCCTGACGCTAACCCTAGTTGTCCTGACGCTAACCCTAGTTGTCCTGACGCTAACCCTAGTTGTCCTGACGCTAACCCTACATGTCCTGACGCTAACCCTAGTTGTCCTGACGCTAACCCTAGTTGTCCTGACGCTAACCCTAGTTGTCCTGACGCTAACCCTACATGTCCTGACGCTAACCCTAGTTGTCCTGACGCTAACCCTAGTTGTCCTGATGCTAACCCTAGTTGTCCTGACGCTAACCCTAGATGTCCTGACGCTAACCCTACTTGTCCTGACGCTAACCCTGGTTGTCCTGACGCTAACCCTAGTTGTCCTGACGCTAACCCTAGTTGTCCTGACGCTAACCCTAGTTGTCCTGACGCTAACCCTAGTTGTCCTGACGCTAACCCTAGTTGTCCTGACCCTAACCCTAGTTGTCCTGACGCTAACCCTAGTTGTCCTGACGCTAACCCTACTTGTCCTGACGCTTAGCCTAGTTGTCCTGACGCTAACCCTACTTGTCCTGACGCTAACCCTACTTGTCCTGACGCTAACCCTAGTTGTCCTGACGCTAACCCTAGTTGTCCTGACGCTAACCCTAGTTGTCCTGATGCTAACCCTACTTGTCCTGACGCTAACCCTAGTTGTCCTGACGCTAACCCTAGTTGTCCTGACGCTAACCCTACTTGTCCTGACGCTAACCCTAGTTGTCCTGACGCTAACCCTATTTGTCCTGACGCTAACCCTACTTGTCCTGACGCTACGCTTAGTTGTCCTGACGCTAACCCTAGTTGTCCTGACGCTAACCCTAGTTGTCCTGACGCTAACCCTACTTGTCCTGACGCTAACCCTAGTTGTCCTGATGCTAACCCTAGTTGTCCTGACGCTAACCCTACTTGTACTGACGCTAACCCTAGTTGTCCTGACGCTAACCCTAGTTGTCCTGACGCTAACCCTAGTTGTCCTGACGCTAACCCTACTTGTCCTGACGCTAACCCTACTTGTCCTGACGCTAACCCTAGTTGTCCTGACGCTAACACTACTTGTCCTGACGCTAACCCTAGTTGTCCTGACGCTAACCCTAGTTGTCCTGACGCTAACCCTAGTTGTCCTGACGCTAACCCTACTTGTCCTGACGCTATCCCTAGTTGTCCTGACGCTAACCCTAGTTGTCCTGACGCTAACCCTACTTGTCCTGACGCTAACCCTAGTTGTCCTGACGCTAACCCTAGTTGTCCTGACGCTAACCCTACTTGTCCTGACGCTAACCCTACTTGTCCTGACGCTAACCCTAGTTGTCCTGACGCTAACCCTACTTGTCCTGACGCTAACCCTACTTGTCCTGACGCTAACCCTAGCTGTCCTGACGCTAACCCTACTTGTCCTGACGCTAACCCTACTTGTCCTGACGCTAACCCTAGTTGTCCTGACGCTAACCCTAGTTGTCCTGACGCTAACCCTAGTTGTCCTGACGCTAACCCTACATGTCCTGACGCTAACCCTAGTTGTCCTGACGCTAACCCTAGTTGTCCTGACGCTAACCCTAGTTGTCCTGACGCTAACCCTACATGTCCTGACGCTAACCCTAGTTGTCCTGACGCTAACCCTAGTTGTCCTGACGCTAACCCTACTTGTCCTGACGCTAACCCTAGTTGTCCTGACGCTAACCCTAGTTGTCCTGACGCTAACCCTAGTTGTCCTGACGCTAACCCTACATGTCCTGACGCTAACCCTAGTTGTCCTGACGCTAACCCTGGTTGTCCTGACGCTAACCCTAGTTGTCCTGACGCTAACCCTAGTTGTCCTGACGCTAACCCTAGTTGTCCTGACGCTAACCCTACTTGTCCTGACGCTATCCCTAGTTGTCCTGATGCTAACCCTAGTTGTCCTGATGCTAACCCTAGTTGTCTTGACGCTAACCCTACTTGTCCTGACGCTAACCCTAGTTGTCCTGACGCTAACCCTAGTTGTCCTGACGCTAACCCTACTTGTCCTGACGCTAACCCTACTTGTCCTGACGCTAACCCTAGCTGTCCTGACGCTAACCCTACTTGTCCTGACGCTAACCCTACTTGTCCTGACGCTAACCCTAGTTGTCCTGACGCTAACCCTAGTTGTCCTGACGCTAACCCTAGTTGTCCTGACGCTAACCCTACATGTCCTGACGCTAACCCTAGTTGTCCTGACGCTAACCCTAGTTGTCCTGACGCTAACCCTACATGTCCTGACGCTAACCCTAGTTGTCCTGACGCTAACCCTAGTTGTCCTGATGCTAACCCTAGTTGTCCTGACGCTAACCCTAGATGTCCTGACGCTAACCCTACTTGTCCTGACGCTAACCCTGGTTGTCCTGACGCTAACCCTAGTTGTCCTGACGCTAACCCTAGTTGTCCTGACGCTAACCCTAGTTGTCCTGACGCTAACCCTAGTTGTCCTGACGCTAACCCTAGTTGTCCTGACCCTAACCCTAGTTGTCCTGACGCTAACCCTAGTTGTCCTGACGCTAACCCTACTTGTCCTGACGCTTAGCCTAGTTGTCCTGACGCTAACCCTACTTGTCCTGACGCTAACCCTACTTGTCCTGACGCTAACCCTAGTTGTCCTGACGCTAACCCTAGTTGTCCTGACGCTAACCCTAGTTGTCCTGATGCTAACCCTACTTGTCCTGACGCTAACCCTAGTTGTCCTGACGCTAACCCTAGTTGTCCTGACGCTAACCCTACTTGTCCTGACGCTAACCCTAGTTGTCCTGACGCTAACCCTATTTGTCCTGACGCTAACCCTACTTGTCCTGACGCTACGCCTAGTTGTCCTGACGCTAACCCTAGTTGTCCTGACGCTAACCCTAGTTGTCCTGACGCTAACCCTACTTGTCCTGACGCTAACCCTAGTTGTCCTGATGCTAACCCTAGTTGTCCTGACGCTAACCCTACTTGTACTGACGCTAACCCTAGTTGTCCTGACGCTAACCCTAGTTGTCCTGACGCTAACCCTAGTTGTCCTGACGCTAACCCTACTTGTCCTGACGCTAACCCTACTTGTCCTGACGCTAACCCTAGTTGTCCTGACGCTAACACTACTTGTCCTGACGCTAACCCTAGTTGTCCTGACGCTAACCCTAGTTGTCCTGACGCTAACCCTAGTTGTCCTGACGCTAAACCTAGTTGTCCTGACGCTAACCCTACTTGTCCTGACGCTATCCCTAGTTGTCCTGACGCTAACCCTAGTTGTCCTGACGCTAACCCTACTTGTCCTGACGCTAACCCTAGTTGTCCTGACGCTAACCCTAGTTGTCCTGACGCTAACCCTACTTGTCCTGACGCTAACCCTAGTTGTCCTGACGCTAACCCTAGTTGTCCTGACGCTAACCCTACTTGTCCTGACGCTAACCCTACTTGTCCTGACGCTAACCCTAGCTGTCCTGACGCTAACCCTACTTGTCCTGACGCTAACCCTACTTGTCCTGACGCTAACCCTAGTTGTCCTGACGCTAACCCTAGTTGTCCTGACGCTAAACCTAGTTGTCCTGACGCTAACCCTACATGTCCTGACGCTAACCCTAGTTGTCCTGACGCTAACCCTAGTTGTCCTGACGCTAACCCTACATGTCCTGACGCTAACCCTAGTTGTCCTGACGCTAACCCTAGTTGTCCTGATGCTAACCCTAGTTGTCCTGACGCTAACCCTAGATGTCCTGACGCTAACCCTACTTGTCCTGACGCTAACCCTGGTTGTCCTGACGCTAACCCTAGTTGTCCTGACGCTAACCCTAGTTGTCCTGACGCTAACCCTAGTTGTCCTGACCCTAACCCTAGTTGTCCTGACGCTAACCCTAGTTGTCCTGACGCTAACCCTACTTGTCCTGACGCTTAGCCTAGTTGTCCTGACGCTAACCCTACTTGTCCTGACGCTAACCCTACTTGTCCTGACGCTAACCCTAGTTGTCCTGACGCTAACCCTAGTTGTCCTGATGCTAACCCTACTTGTCCTGACGCTAACCGTAGTTGTCCTGACGCAAACCCTAGTTGTCCTGACGCTAACCCTACTTGTCCTGACGCTAACCCTAGTTGTCCTGACGCTAACCCTAGTTGTCCTGACGCTAACCCTAGTTGTCCTGACGCTAACCCTAGTTGTCCTGACGCTAACCCTACTTGTACTGACGCTATCCCTAGTTGTCCTGACGCTAACCCTAGTTGTCCTGACGCTAACCCTACTTGTCCTGACGCTAACCCTAGTTGTCCTGACGCTAACCCTAGTTGTCCTGACGCTAACCCTAGTTGTCCTGATGCTAACCCTACTTGTCCTGACGCTAACCCTAGTTGTCCTGACGCTAACCCTAGTTGTCCTGACGCTAACCCTACTTGTCCTGACGCTAACCCTAGTTGTCCTGACGCTAACCCTAGTTGTCCTGACGCTAACCCTAGTTGTCCTGACGCTAACCCTACTTGTACTGACGCTATCCCTAGTTATCCTGACGCTAACCCTAGTTGTCCTGACGCTAACCCTAGTTGTCCTGACGCTAACCCTAGTTGTCCTGACGCTAACCCTAGTTGTCCTGACGCTAACCCTACTTGTCCTGACCCTAACCCTAGTTGTCCTGACGCTAACCCTAGTTGTCCTGATGCTAACCCTACTTGTCCTGATGCTAACCCTAGTTGTCCTGACGCTAACCCTAGTTGTCCTGACGCTAACCCTAGTTGTCCTGACGCTAACCCTACTTGTACTGACGCTATCCCTAGTTGTCCTGACGCTAACCCTAGTTGTCCTGACGCTAACCCTACTTGTCCTGACGCTAACCCTAGTTGTCCTGACGCTAACCCTAGTTGTCCTGACGCTAACCCTAGTTGTCCTGACGCTAACCCTACTTGTCCTGACGCTAACCCTAGTTGTCCTGACGCTAACCCTACTTGTCCTGACGCTAACCCTAGTTGTCCTGACGCTAACCCTAGTTGTCCTGACGCTAACCCTACTTGTCCTGACGCTAACCCTAGTTGTCCTGACGCTAACCCTAGGTGTCCTGACGCTAACCCTACTTGTACTGACGCTATCCCTAGTTGTCCTGACGCTAACCCTAGTTGTCCTGATGCTAACCCTAGTTGTCCTGACGCTAACCCTAGTTGTCCTGACGCTAACCCTACTTGTCCTGACGCTAACCCTAGTTGTCCTGACGCTAACCCTAGTTGTCCTGACGCTAACCCTAGTTGTCCTGACGCTAACCCTACTTGTCCTGACCCTAACCCTAGTTGTCCTGACGCTAACCCTAGTTGTCCTGATGCTATCCCTACTTGTCCTGATGCTAACCCTAGTTGTCCTGACGCTAACCCTAGTTGTCCTGACGCTAACCCTAGTTGTCCTGACGCTAACCCTACTTGTCCTGACGCTAACCCTACTTGTCCTGACGCTAACCCTACTTGTCCTGACGCTAACCCTAGTTGTCCTGACGCTAACCCTAGTTGTCCTGACGCTAACCCTAGTTGTCCTGACGCTAACCCTACTTGTCCTGACGCTATCCCTAGTTGTCCTGACGCTAACCCTAGTTGTCCTGACGCTAACCCTACTTGTCCTGACGCTATCCCTAGTTGTCCTGACACTAACCCTAGTTGTCCTGACGCTAACCCTAGTTGTCCTGACGCAAACCCTAGTTGTCCTGACGCTAACCCTACTTGTCCTGACGCTAACCCTACTTGTCCTGACGCTAACCCTACTTGTCCTGACGCTAACCCTAGTTGTCCTGACGCTAACCCTACTTGTCCTGACGCTAACCCTACTTGTCCTGACGCTAACCCTAGTTGTCCTGACGCTAACCCTAGTTGTCCTGACGCTAACCCTACTTGTCCTGACGCTATCCCTAGTTGTCCTGACGCTAACCCTAGTTGTCCTGACGCTAACCCTAGTTGTCCTGACGCTAACCCTACTTGTCCTGACGCTAACCCTAGTTGTCCTGACGCTAACCCTAGTTGTCCTGACGCTAAACCTAGTTGTCCTGACGCTAACCCTACTTGTCCTGACGCTAACCCTAGTTGTCCTGACGCTAACCCTAGTTGTCCTGACGCTAACCCTACTTGTCCTGACGCTAACCCTAGTTGTCCTGACGCTAACCCTACTTGTCCTGACGCTAACCCTACTTGTCCTGACGCTAACCCTACTTGTCCTGACGCTAACCCTAGTTGTCCTGACGCTAACCCTAGTTGTCCTGACGCTAACCCTACATGTCCTGACGCTAACCCTAGTTGTCCTGACGCTAAACCCAGTTGTCCTGACGCTAACCCTAGTTGTCCTGACGCTAACCCTAGATGTCCTGACGCTAACCCTACTTGTCCTGACGCTAACCCTGGTTGTCCTGACGCTAACCCTAGTTGTCCTGACGCTAACCCTAGTTGTCCTGATGCTAACCCTAGTTGTCCTGACGCTAACCCTTGTTGTCCTGACGCTAACCCTAGTTGTCCTGATGCTAACCCTAGTTGTCCTGACCCTAACCCTAGTTGTCCTGATGCTAACCCTAGTTGTCCTGACGCTAACCCTACTTGTCCTGACGCTAAGCCTAGTTGTCCTGACGCTAACCCTAGTTGTCCTGACGCTAACCCTACTTGTCCTGACGCTAACCCTAGTTGTCCTGACGCTAACCCTAGTTGTCCTGACGCTAACCCTAGTTGTCCTGATGCTAACCCTACTTGTCCTGATGCTAACCCTACTTGTCCTGACGCTAACCCTAGTTGTCCTGACGCTAGCCCTAGTTGTCCTGACGCTAACCCTACTTGTCCTGACGCTAACCCTAGTTGTCCTGACGCTAACCCTAGTTGTCCTGACGCTAACCCTAGTTGTCCTGACGCTAACCCTACTTGTACTGACGCTATCCCTAGTTATCCTGACGCTAACCCTAGTTGTCCTGACGCTAACCCTAGTTGTCCTGACGCTAACCCTACTTGTCCTGACGCTAACCCTAGTTGTCCTGACGCTAACCCTACTTTTCCTGACGCTAACCCTAGTTGTCCTGACGCTAACCCTAGTTGTCTTGACGCTAACCCTACTTGTCCTGATGCTAACCCTAGTTGTCCTGACGCTAACCCTAGTTGTCCTGATGCTAACCCTAGTTGTCCTGACGCTAACCCTAGTTATCCTGACGCTAACCCTACTTGTCCTGACGCTAACCCTAGTTGTCCTGACGCTAACCCTACTTGTCCTGACGCTAACTCTAGTTGTCCTGACGCTAACCCTAGTTGTCCTGACGCTAACCCTACTTGTCCTGACGCTATCCCTAGTTGTCCTGACGCTAACCCTAGTTGTCCTGACGCTAACCCTAGTTGTCCTGACGCTAACCCTACTTGTCCTGACGCTAACCCTAGTTGTCCTGACGCTAACCCTACTTGTCCTGACGCTAACCCTACTTGTCCTGACACTAACCCTACTTGTCCTGACGCTAACCCTAATTGTCCTGACGCTATCCCTAGTTGTCCTGACGCTAACCCTACTTGTCCTGACGCTAACCCTACTTGTCCTGACGCTAACCCTAGTTGTCATGACGCTAACCCTAGTTGTCCTGACACTAACCCTACTTGTCCTGACGCTAACCCTACTTGTCCTGACACTAACCCTACTTGTCCTGACGCTAACCCTAATTGTCCTGACGCTATCCCTAGTTGTCCTGACGCTAACCCTACTTGTCCTGACGCTAACCCTACTTGTCCTGACGCTAACCCTAGTTGTCATGACGCTAACCCTAGTTGTCCTGACACTAACCCTAGTTGTCCTGATGCTAACCCTACTTGTCCTGACGCTAACCCTAGTTGTCCTGACGCTAACCCTAGTTGTCCTGATGCTAACCCTACTTGTCCTGACGCTAACCCTAGTTGTCCTGACGCTAACCCTAGTTGTCCTGACGCTAACCCTAGTTGTCTTGACGCTAACCCTAGTTGTCCTGACGCTAACTCTAGTTGTCCTGACGCTAACCCTAGTTGTCCTGACGCTAACCCTAGTTGTCCTGACGCTAACCCTAGTTGTCCTGACGCTAACCCTAGTTGAAATGACGCTAACCTTAGTTGTAATGACGCTAACCCTAGTTGTCCTGACGCTAACCCTAGTTGTCCTGACGCTAACCCTAGTTGTCCTAACGCTAACCCTAGTTGTCCTGACGCGAACCCTAGTTGTCCTGACGCTAACCCTAGTTGTCCTGACGCTAACCCTACTTGTCCTGACGCTAACCCTAGTTGTCCTGACGCTAACCCTACATGTCCTGACGCTAACCCTAGTTGTCCTGACGCTAACCCTACATGTCCTGACGCTAACCCTAGTTGTCCTGACGCTAACCCTAGTTGTCCTGACGCTAACCATACTTGTCCTGACGCTAACCCTAGTTGTCCTGACGCTAACCCTACTTGTCCTGACGCTAACCCTACTTGTCCTGACGCTAACCCTACTTGTCCTGACGCTAACCCTAGTTGTCATGACGCTAACCCTAGTTGTCCTGACACTAACCCTAGTTGTCCTGACGCTAACCCTACTTGTCCTGACGCTAACCCTAGTTGTCCTGACGCTAACCCTAGTTGTCCTGACGCTAACCCTAGTTGTCCTGACGCTAACCCTAGTTGTCCTGACGCTAACCCTATTTGTCCTGACGCTAACACTAATTGTCCTGACGCTAACCCTAGTTGTCCTGCCGCTAACCCTAGTTGTCCTGACGCTAACCCTACTTGTCCTGACGCTAACCCTAGTTGTCCTGACGCTAACCCTAGTTGTCCTGACGCTAACACTAGTTGTCCTGACGCTAACACTAGTTGTCCTGACGCTAACCCTAGTTGTCCTGACGCTAACCCTAGTTGTCCTGACGCTAACCCTAGTCGTCCTGACGCTAACCCTAGTCGTCCTGACGCTAACCCTAGTTGTCCTGACGCTAACCCTACTTGTCCTGACGCTAACCCTACTTGTCCTGACGCTAACCCTAGTTGTCCTGACGCTAACCCTAGTTGTCTTGATGCTAACCCTAGTTGTCCTGACGCTAACTCTAGTTGTCCTGACGCTAACCCTAGTTGTCCTGACACTAACCCTAGTTGTCCTGACGCTAACCCTAGTTGTCCTGACGCTAACCCTAGTTGAAATGACGCTAACCTTAGTTGTAATGACGCTAACCCTAGTTGTCCTGACGCTAACCCTAGTTGTCCTGACGCTAACCCTAGTTGTCCTAACGCTAACCCTAGTTGTCCTGACGCGAACCCTAGTTGTCCTGGCGCTAACCCTAGTTGTCCTGACGCTAACCCTACTTGTCCTGACGCTAACCCTAGTTGTCCTGACGCTAACCCTACATGTCCTGACGCTAACCCTAGTTGTCCTGACGCTAACCCTAGTTGTCCTGACGCTAACCCTACTTGTCCTGACGCTAACCCTAGTTGTCCTGACGCTAACCCTACTTGTCCTGACGCTAACCCTACTTGTCCTGACGCTAACCCTACTTGTCCTGACGCTAACCCTAGTTGTCCTGACGCTAACCCTAGTTGTCCTGACGCTAACCCTACATGTCCTGACGCTAACCCTAGTTGTCCTGACGCTAAACCCAGTTGTCCTGACGCTAACCCTAGTTGTCCTGACGCTAACCCTAGATGTCCTGACGCTAACCCTACTTGTCCTGACGCTAACCCTGGTTGTCCTGACGCTAACCCTAGTTGTCCTGACGCTAACCCTAGTTGTCCTGATGCTAACCCTAGTTGTCCTGACGCTAACCCTAGTTGTCCTGACGCTAACCCTAGTTGTCCTGATGCTAACCCTAGTTGTCCTGACCCTAACCCTAGTTGTCCTGATGCTAACCCTAGTTGTCCTGACGCTAACCCTACTTGTCCTGACGCTAAGCCTAGTTGTCCTGACGCTAACCCTAGTTGTCCTGACGCTAACCCTACTTGTCCTGACGCTAACCCTAGTTGTCCTGACGCTAACCCTAGTTGTCCTGATGCTAACCCTAGTTGTCCTGATGCTAACCCTACTTGTCCTGATGCTAACCCTACTTGTCCTGACGCTAACCCTAGTTGTCCTGACGCTAGCCCTAGTTGTCCTGACGCTAACCCTACTTGTCCTGACGCTAACCCTAGTTGTCCTGACGCTAACCCTAGTTGTCCTGACGCTAACCCTAGTTGTCCTGACGCTAACCCTACTTGTACTGACGCTATCCCTAGTTATCCTGACGCTAACCCTAGTTGTCCTGACGCTAACCCTAGTTGTCCTGACGCTAACCCTACTTGTCCTGACGCTAACCCTAGTTGTCCTGACGCTAACCCTACTTTTCCTGACGCTAACCCTAGTTGTCCTGACGCTAACCCTAGTTGTCTTGACGCTAACCCTACTTGTCCTGATGCTAACCCTAGTTGTCCTGACGCTAACCCTAGTTGTCCTGATGCTAACCCTAGTTGTCCTGACGCTAACCCTAGTTATCCTGACGCTAACCCTACTTGTCCTGACGCTAACCCTAGTTGTCCTGACGCTAACCCTAGTTGTCCTGACGCTAACCCTAGTTGTCCTGACGCTAACCCTACTTGTCCTGACGCTAACTCTAGTTGTCCTGACGCTAACCCTAGTTGTCCTGACGCTAACCCTACTTGTCCTGACGCTATCCCTAGTTGTCCTGACGCTAACCCTAGTTGTCCTGACGCTAACCCTAGTTGTCCTGACGCTAACCCTACTTGTCCTGATGCTAACCCTAGTTGTCCTGACGCTAACCCTACTTGTCCTGACGCTAACCCTACTTGTCCTGACACTAACCCTACTTGTCCTGACGCTAACCCTAATTGTCCTGACGCTAACCCTAGTTGTCCTGACGCTAACCCTACTTGTCCTGATGCTATCCCTAGTTGTCCTGACGCAAACTCTAGTTGTCCTGACGCTAACCATACTTGTCCTGACGCTAACCCTAGTTGTCCTGACGCTAACCCTAGTTGTCCTGACGCTAACCCTACTTGTCCTGACGCTAACCCTACTTGTCCTGACGCTAACCCTAGTTGTCATGACGCTAACCCTAGTTGTCCTGACACTAACCCTAGTTGTCCTGATGCTAACCCTACTTGTCCTGACGCTAACCCTAGTTGTCCTGACGCTAACCCTAGTTGTCCTGATGCTAACCCTACTTGTCCTGACGCTAACCCTAGTTGTCCTGACGCTAACCCTAGTTGTCCTGACGCTAACCCTAGTTGTCTTGACGCTAACCCTAGTTGTCCTGACGCTAACTCTAGTTGTCCTGACGCTAACCCTAGTTGTCCTGACGCTAACCCTAGTTGTCCTGACGCTAACCCTAGTTGTCCTGACGCTAACCCTAGTTGAAATGACGCTAACCTTAGTTGTAATGACGCTAACCCTAGTTGTCCTGACGCTAACCCTAGTTGTCCTGACGCTAACCCTAGTTGTCCTAACGCTAACCCTAGTTGTCCTGACGCGAACCCTAGTTGTCCTGACGCTAACCCTAGTTGTCCTGACGCTAACCCTACTTGTCCTGACGCTAACCCTAGTTGTCCTGACGCTAACCCTACATGTCCTGACGCTAACCCTAGTTGTCCTGACGCTAACCCTACATGTCCTGACGCTAACCCTAGTTGTCCTGACGCTAACCCTAGTTGTCCTGACGCTAACCATACTTGTCCTGACGCTAACCCTAGTTGTCCTGACGCTAACCCTACTTGTCCTGACGCTAACCCTACTTGTCCTGACGCTAACCCTACTTGTCCTGACGCTAACCCTAGTTGTCATGACGCTAACCCTAGTTGTCCTGACACTAACCCTAGTTGTCCTGACGCTAACCCTACTTGTCCTGACGCTAACCCTAGTTGTCCTGACGCTAACCCTAGTTGTCCTGACGCTAACCCTAGTTGTCCTGACGCTAACCCTAGTTGTCCTGACGCTAACCCTATTTGTCCTGACGCTAACACTAATTGTCCTGACGCTAACCCTAGTTGTCCTGCCGCTAACCCTAGTTGTCCTGACGCTAACCCTACTTGTCCTGACGCTAACCCTAGTTGTCCTGACGCTAACCCTAGTTGTCCTGACGCTAACCCTAGTTGTCCTGACGCTAACACTAGTTGTCCTGACGCTAACACTAGTTGTCCTGACGCTAACCCTAGTTGTCCTGACGCTAACCCTAGTCGTCCTGACGCTAACCCTAGTCGTCCTGACGCTAACCCTAGTTGTCCTGACGCTAACCCTAGTTGTCCTGACGCTAACCTTACTTGTCCTGACGCTAACCCTAGTTGTCCTGACGCTAACCCTAGTTGTCTTGACGCTAACCCTACTTGTCCTGACGCTAACCCTACTTGTCCTGACGCTAACCCTAGTTGTCCTGACGCTAACCCTACTTGTCCTGACGCTAACCCTAGTTGTCCTGACGCTAACCCTACTTGTACTGACGCTAACCCTAGTTGTCCTGACGCTAACCCTAGTTGAAATGACGCTAACCTTAGTTGTAATGACGCTAACCCTAGTTGTCCTGACGCTAACCCTAGTTGTCCTGACGCTAACCCTAGTTGTCCTAACGCTAACCCTAGTTGTCCTGACGCGAACCCTAGTTGTCCTGACGCTAACCCTAGTTGTCCTGACGCTAACCCTACTTGTCCTGACGCTAACCCTAGTTGTCCTGACGCTAACCCTACATGTCCTGACGCTAACCCTAGTTGTCCTGACGCTAACCCTAGTTGTCCTGACGCTAACCCTAGTTGTACTGACGCTAACCATACTTGTCCTGACGCTAACCCTAGTTGTCCTGACGCTAACCCTACTTGTCCTGACGCTAACCCTACTTGTCCTGACGCTAACCCTACTTGTCCTGACGCTAACCCTAGTTGTCATGACGCTAACCCTAGTTGTCCTGACACTAACCCTAGTTGTCCTGACGCTAACCCTACTTGTCCTGACGCTAACCCTAGTTGTCCTGACGCTAACCCTAGTTGTCCTGACGCTAACCCTAGTTGTCCTGACGCTAACCCTAGTTGTCCTGACGCTAACCCTATTTGTCCTGACGCTAACACTAATTGTCCTGACGCTAACCCTAGTTGTCCTGCCGCTAACCCTAGTTGTCCTGACGCTAACCCTACTTGTCCTGACGCTAACCCTAGTTGTCCTGACGCTAACCCTAGTTGTCCTGATGCTAACCCTAGTTGTCCTGACGCTAACACTAGTTGTCCTGACGCTAACCCTAGTTGTCCTGACGCTAACCCTAGTTGTCCTGACGCTAACCCTAGTCGTCCTGACGCTAACCCTAGTCGTCCTGACGCTAACCCTAGTTGTCCTGACGCTAACCCTACTTGTCCTGACGCTAACCCTACTTGTCCTGACGCTAACCCTAGTTGTCCTGACGCTAACCCTAGTTGTCTTGACGCTAACCCTAGTTGTCCTGACGCTAACTCTAGTTGTCCTGACGCTAACCCTAGTTGTCCTGACACTAACCCTAGTTGTCCTGACGCTAACCCTAGTTGTCCTGACGCTAACCCTAGTTGAAATGACGCTAACCTTAGTTGTAATGACGCTAACCCTAGTTGTCCTGACGCTAACCCTAGTTGTCCTGACGCTAACCCTAGTTGTCCTAACGCTAACCCTAGTTGTCCTGACGCGAACCCTAGTTGTCCTGACGCTAACCCTAGTTGTCCTGACGCTAACCCTACTTGTCCTGACGCTAACCCTAGTTGTCCTGACGCTAACCCTACATGTCCTGACGCTAACCCTAGTTGTCCTGACGCTAACCCTAGTTGTCCTGACGCTAACCCTAGTTGTCCTGATGCTAACCTTACTTGTCCTGACGCTAACCCTAGTTGTCCTGACGCTAACCCTAGTTGTCTTGACGCTAACCCTACTTGTCCTGACGCTAACCCTACTTGTCCTGACGCTAACCCTAGTTGTCCTGACGCTAACCCTACTTGTCCTGACGCTAACCCTAGTTGTCCTGACGCTAACCCTACTTGTACTGACGCTAACCCTAGTTGTCCTGACGCTAACCCTAGTTGTCCTGACGCTAACCCTAGTTGTCCTGATGCTAACCCTACTTGTCCTGACGCTAACCCTAGTTGTCCTGACGCTAACCCTAGTTGTCCTGACGCTAACCCTACTTGTCCTGACGCTAACCCTAGTTGTCCTGACGCTAACCCTAGTTGTCCTGACGCTAAACCTAGTTGTCCTGATGCTAACCCTACTTGTCCTGACGCTATCCCTAGTTGTCCTGACGCTAACCCTAGTTGTCCTGACGCTAACCCTAGTTGTCCTGACGCTAACCCTAGTTGTCCTGACGCTAACCCTACTTGTCCTGACGCTAACCCTAGTTGTCCTGACGCTAACCCTACTTGTCCTGACGCTAACCCTAGTTGTCCTGACGCTAACCCTACTTGTCCTGACGCTAACCCTAGTTGTCCTGACGCTAACCCTAGTTGTCCTGACGCTAACCCTACTTGTCATGACGCTAACCCTACTTGTCCTGACGCTAACCCTACTTGTCCTGACGCTAACCCTAGTTGTCCTGACGCTAACCCTAGTTGTCCTGATGCTAACCCTATTTGTCCTGACGCTAACCCTAGTTGTCCTGACGCTAACCCTACTTGTCCTGACGCTAACCCTAGTTGTCCTGACGCTAACCCTAGTTGTCCTGACGCTAACCCTAGTTGTCCTGACGCTAAACCTAGTTGTCCTGACGCTAACCCTACTTGTCCTGACGCTATCCCTAGTTGTCCTGACGCTAACCCTAGTTGTCCTGACGCTAACCCTAGTTGTCCTGACGCTAACCCTAGTTGTCCGGACGCTAACCCTACTTGTCCTGACGCTAACCCTAGTTGTCCTGACGCTAACCCTACTTGTCCTGACGCTAACCCTAGTTGTCCTGACGATAACCCTACTTGTCCTGACGCTAACCCTAGTTGTCCTGACGCTAACCCTAGTTGTCCTGACGCTAACCCTACTTGTCATGACGCTAACCCTACTTGTCCTGACGCTAACCCTACTTGTCCTGACGCTAACCCTAGTTGTCCTGACGCTAACCCTAGTTGTCCTGACGCTAACCCTATTTGTCCTGACGCTAACCCTAGTTGTCCTGACGCTAACCCTAGTTGAAATGACGCTAACCCTAGTTGTAATGACGCTAACCCTAGTTGTCCTGACGCTAACCCTAGTTGTCCTGACGCTTACCCTAGTTGTCCTGACGCTAACCCTAGTTGTCCTGACGCTAATCCTATTAGTCCTGACGCTAACTCTACTTGTCCTGACGCTAACCCTAGTTTTCCTGACGCTAACCCTACTTGTCCTGACGCTAACCCTAGTTGTCCTGACGCTAACCCTACATGTCCTGACGCTAACCCTAGTTGTCCTGACGCTAACCCTAGTTGTCCTGACGCTAACCCTAGTTGTCCTGATGCTAACCTTACTTGTCCTGACGCTAACCCTAGTTGTCCTGACGCTAACCCTAGTTGTCTTGACGCTAACCCTACTTGTCCTGACGCTAACCCTACTTGTCCTGACGCTAACCCTAGTTGTCCTGACGCTAACCCTACTTGTCCTGACGCTAACCCTAGTTGTCCTGACGCTAACCCTACTTGTACTGACGCTAACCCTAGTTGTCCTGACGCTAACCCTAGTTGTCCTGACGCTAACCCTAGTTGTCCTGATGCTAACCCTACTTGTCCTGACGCTAACCCTAGTTGTCCTGACGCTAACCCTAGTTGTCCTGACGCTAACCCTACTTGTCCTGACGCTAACCCTAGTTGTCCTGACGCTAACCCTAGTTGTCCTGACGCTAAACCTAGTTGTCCTGATGCTAACCCTACTTGTCCTGACGCTATCCCTAGTTGTCCTGACGCTAACCCTAGTTGTCCTGACGCTAACCCTAGTTGTCCTGACGCTAACCCTAGTTGTCCTGACGCTAACCCTACTTGTCCTGACGCTAACCCTAGTTGTCCTGACGCTAACCCTACTTGTCCTGACGCTAACCCTAGTTGTCCTGACGCTAACCCTACTTGTCCTGACGCTAACCCTAGTTGTCCTGACGCTAACCCTAGTTGTCCTGACGCTAACCCTACTTGTCATGACGCTAACCCTACTTGTCCTGACGCTAACCCTACTTGTCCTGACGCTAACCCTAGTTGTCCTGACGCTAACCCTAGTTGTCCTGATGCTAACCCTATTTGTCCTGACGCTAACCCTAGTTGTCCTGACGCTAACCCTACTTGTCCTGACGCTAACCCTAGTTGTCCTGACGCTAACCCTAGTTGTCCTGACGCTAACCCTAGTTGTCCTGATGCTAAACCTAGTTGTCCTGACGCTAACCCTACTTGTCCTGACGCTATCCCTAGTTGTCCTGACGCTAACCCTAGTTGTCCTGACGCTAACCCTAGTTGTCCTGACGCTAACCCTAGTTGTCCGGACGCTAACCCTACTTGTCCTGACGCTAACCCTAGTTGTCCTGACGCTAACCCTACTTGTCCTGACGCTAACCCTAGTTGTCCTGACGATAACCCTACTTGTCCTGACGCTAACCCTAGTTGTCCTGACGCTAACCCTAGTTGTCCTGACGCTAACCCTACTTGTCATGACGCTAACCCTACTTGTCCTGACGCTAACCCTACTTGTCCTGACGCTAACCCTAGTTGTCCTGACGCTAACCCTAGTTGTCCTGACGCTAACCCTATTTGTCCTGACGCTAACCCTAGTTGTCCTGACGCTAACCCTAGTTGAAATGACGCTAACCCTAGTTGTAATGACGCTAACCCTAGTTGTCCTGACGCTAACCCTAGTTGTCCTGACGCTTACCCTAGTTGTCCTGACGCTAACCCTAGTTGTCCTGACGCTAATCCTATTAGTCCTGACGCTAACTCTACTTGTCCTGACGCTAACCCTAGTTTTCCTGACGCTAACCCTACTTGTCCTGACGCTAACCCTAGTTGTCCTGACGCTAACCCTAGTTGTCCTGACGCTAACCCTACTTGTCCTGACGCTAACCCTAGTTGTCCTGACGCTAACCCTAGTTGTCCTGACTCTAACCCTACTTGTCCTGACACTAACCCTAGTTGTCCTGACGCTAACCCTAGTTGTCCTGACGCTAACCCTAGTTGTCCTGACGCTAACCCTACTTGTCCTGACGCTAAACCTAGTTGCCCTGACGCTAACCCTAGTTGTCCTGACGCTAACCCTAGTTGTCCTGACGCTAACCCTAGTTGTCCTGACGCTAACTCTACTTGTCCTGACACTAACCCTAGTTTTCCTGATGCTAAACCTAGTTGTCCTGACGCTAACCCTACTTGTCCTGACGCTAACCCTAGTTGTCCTGACGCTAATCCTAGTTGTCCTGACGCTAACCCTAGTTGTCCTGACGCTAACCCTACTTGTCCTGACGCTAACCCTAGTTGTCCTGAGTCTAACCCTAGTTGTCCTGACGCTAACCCTACTTGTCCTGACGCTAACCCTAGTTGTCCTGACGCTAACCCTAGTTGTCCTGACGCTAACCCTACTTGTCCTGACGCTAACCCTACTTGTCCTGACGCTAACCCTAGTTGTCCTGACGCTAACCCTAGTTGTCCTGACGCTAACCCTACTTGTCCTGACGCTAACCCTACTTGTCCTGACGCTAACCCTAGTTGTCCTGACGCTAACCCTAGTTGTCCTGACGCTAACCCTATTTGTCCTGACGCTAACACTAATTGTCCTGACGCTAACCCTAGTTGTCCTGACGCTAACCCTACTTGTCCTGACGCTAACCCTAGTTGTCCTGATGCTAACCCTAGTTGTCCTGACGCTAACCCTAGTTGTCCTGACGCTAACCCTAGTTGTCCTGACGCTAACCCTACTTGTCCTGACGCTAACCCTAGTTGTCCTGACGCTAACCCTACATGTCCTGACGCTAACCCTAGTTGTCCTGACGCTAACCCTAGTTGTCCTGACGCTAACCCTACTTGTCCTGACGCTAACCCTAGTTGTCCTGACGCTAACCCTAGTTGTCCTGACGCTAACCCTACTTGTCCTGACGCTAACCCTAATTGTCCTGACGCTAACCCTACTTGTCCTGACGCTAACCCTAGTTGTCCTGACGCTAACCCTAGTTGTCCTGACGCTAACCCTAGTTGTCCTGACGCTAACGCTAGTTGTCCTGACGCTAACCCTACTTGTCCTGACGCTAAACCTAGTTGCCCTGACGCTAACCCTAGTTGTCCTGACGCTAACCCTAGTTGTCCTGACGCTAACCCTAGTTGTCCTGACGCTAACTCTACTTGTCCTGACACTAACCCTAGTTTTCCTGATGCTAAACCTAGTTGTCCTGACACTAACCCTACTTGTCCTGACGCTAACCCTAGTTGTCCTGACGCTAACCCTAGTTGTCCTGACGCTAATCCTAGTTGTCCTGACGCTAACCCTAGTTGTCCTGACGCTAACCCTACTTGTCCTGACGCTAACCCTAGTTGTCCTGACGCTAACCCTAGTTGTCCTGACGCTAACCCTAGTTGTCCTGATGCTAACCCTACTTGTCCTGACGCTAACCCTAGTTGTCCTGAGTCTAACCCTAGTTGTCCTGACGCTAACCATACTTGTCCTGACGCTAACCCTAGTTGTCCTGACGCTAACCCTAGTTGTCCTGACACTAACCCTACTTATCCTGACGCTAACCCTACTTGTCCTGACGCTAACCCTAGTTGTCCTGACGCTAACCCTAGTTGTCCTGACGCTAACCCTACTTGTCCCGACGCTAACCCTACTTGTTCTGACGCTAACCCTAGTTGTCCTGACGCTAACCCTAGTTGTCCTGACGCTAACCCTATTTGTCCTGACGCTAACACTAATTGTCCTGACGCTAACCCTAGTTGTCCTGACGCTAACCCTACTTGTCCTGACGCTAACCCTAGTTGTCCTGATGCTAACCCTAGTTGTCCTGACGCTAACCCTAGTTGTCCTGACGCTAACCCTAGTTGTCCTGACGCTAACCCTACTTGTCCTGACGCTAACCCTAGTTGTCCTGACGCTAACCCTACATGTCCTGACGCTAACCCTACTTGTCCTGACGCTAACCCTAGTTGTCCTGACGCTAACCCTAGTTGTCCTGACGCTAACCCTAGTTGTCCTGACGCTAACCCTACTTGTCCTGACGCTAACCCTAGTTGTCCTGACGCTAACCCTACTTGTCCTGACGCTAACCCTAGTTGTCCTGACGCTAACCCTAGTTGTCCTGACGCTAACCCTAGTTGTCCTGACGCTAACCCTAGTTGTCCTGACGCTAACTCTACTTGTCCTGACGCTAACACTAGTTTTCCTGACGCTAACCCTAGTTGTCCTGACGCTAACCCTACTTGTCCTGACGCTAACCCTAGTTGTCCTGACGCTAACCCTAGTTGTCCTGACGCTAACCCTACTTGTCCTGACGCTAACCCTAGTTGTCCTGACGCTAACCCTAGTTGTCCTGACGCTAACCCTAGTTGTCCTGACGCTAACCCTAGTTGTCCTGACGCTAACCCTAGTTGTCCTGACGCTAACCCTACTTGTCCTGACGCTAAACCTAGTTGCCCTGACGCTAACCCTAGTTGTCCTGACGCTAACCCTAGTTGTCCTGACGCTAACCCTAGTTGTCCTGATGCTAACTCTACTTGTCCTGACGCTAACCCTAGTTTTCCTGACGCTAACCCTACTTGTCCTGACGCTAACCCTAGTTGTCCTGACGCTAACCCTACTTGTCCTGACGCTAACCCTAGTTGTCCTGACGCTAACCCTAGTTGTCCTGACGCTAACCCTAGTTGTCCTGACGCTAACCCTACATGTCCTGACGCTAACCCTAGTTGTCCTGATGCTAACCCTAGATGTCCTGACGCTAACCCTAGTTGTCCTGACGCTAACCCTAGATGTCCTGACGCTAACCCTACTTGTCCTGACGCTAACCCTGGTTGTCCTGACGCTAACCCTAGTTGTCCTGACGCTAACCCTAGTTGTCCTGACGCTAACCCTAGTTGTCCTGACGCTAACCCTAGTTGTCCTGACGCTAACCCTAGTTGTTCTGACGCTAACCCTACTTGTCCTGACGCTAACCCTACTTGTCCTGACGCTAACCCTAGTTGTCCTGACGCTAACCCTACTTGTCCTGACGCTAACCCTAGTTGTCCTGACGCTAACCCTAGTTGTCTTGACGCTAACCCTAGTTGTCCTAACGCTAACCCTACTTGTCCTGACGCTAACCCTAGTTGTCCTGACGCTAACCCTAGTTGTCCTGATGCTAACCCTACTTGTCCTGACGCTAACCCTAGTTGTCCTGACGCTAACCCTAGTTGTCCTGACGCTAACCCTAGTTGTCCTGACGCTAACCCTACTTGTCCTGACGCTATCCCTAGTTGTCCTGACGCTAACCCTAGTTGTCCTGACGCTAACCCTAGTTGTCCTGACGCTAACCCTAGTTGTCCTGACGCTAACCCTAGTTGTCCTGACGCTAACTCTAGTTGTCCTGACGCTAACCCTAGTTGTCCTGACGCTAACTCTAGTTGTACTGACGCTAACCCTAGTTGTCCTGACGCTAACTCTAGTTGTCCTGACGCTAACCCTAGTTGTCCTGACGCTAACCATAGATGTCCTGACGCTAACCATACTTGTCCTGATGCTAACCCTGGTTGTCCTGACGCTAACCCTAGTTGTCCTGACGCTAACCCTAGTTGTCCTGATGCTAACCCTAGTTGTCCTGACGCTAACCCTAGTTGTCCTGACGCTAACCCTACTTGTCCTGACGCTAACCCTAGTTGTCCTGACGCTAACCCTACTTGTCCTGACGCTAACCCTAGTTGTCCTGACGCTAACCCTAGTTGTCCTGACGCTAACCCTAGTTGTCCTGACGCTAACCCTACTTGTCCTGACGCTAACCCAACTTGTCCTGACGCTAACCCTAGTTGTCCTGACGCTAACCATAGTTGTCCTGACGCTAACCCTAGTTGTCCTGACGCTAACCCTAGTTGTCCTGACGCTAACCCTAGTTGTCCTGACGCTAACACTAATGGTCCTGACGCTAACCCTAGTTGTCCTGACGCTAACCCTAGTTGTCCTGACGCTAACCCTACTTGTCCTGACGCTAACCCTAGTTGTCCTGACGCTAACCCTAGTTGTCCTGACGCTAACCCTAGTTGTCCTGATGCTAACCCTAGTTGTCCTGACGCTAACCCTAGTTGTCCTGACTCTAACCCTAGTTGTCCTGACGCTAACCCTACTTGTCCTGACGCTAACCCTAGTTGTCCTGACGCTAACCCAAGTTGTCCTGACGCTAACCCTAGTTGTCCTGACGCTAACCCTACTTGTCCTGACGCTAACCCTAGTTGTCCTGACGCTAACCCTAGTTGTCCTGACGCTAACCCTACTTGTCCTGACGCTAACCCTAGTTGTCCTGACGCTAACCCTAGTTGTCCTGACGCTAACCCTACTTGTCCTGACGCTAACCCTACTTGTCCTGACGCTATCCCTAGTTGTCCTGACGCTAACCCTAGTTGTCCTGACGCTAACCCTAGATGTCCTGACGCTAACCCTAGTTGTCCTGACGCTAACCCTAGTTGTCCTGACGCTAACCCTACTTGTCCTGACGCTAACCCTAGTTGTCCTGATGCTAACTCTAGTTGTACTGACGCTAACCCTAGTTGTCCTGACGCTAACTCTAGTTGTCCTGACGCTAACCCTAGTTGTCCTGACGCTAACCATAGATGTCCTGACGCTAACCATACTTGTCCTGATGCTAACCCTGGTTGTCCTGACGCTAACCCTAGTTGTCCTGACACTAACCCTAGTTGTCCTGATGCTAACCCTAGTTGTCCTGACGCTAACCCTAGTTGTCCTGACGCTAACCCTACTTGTCCTGACGCTAACCCTAGTTGTCCTGACGCTAACCCTACTTGTCCTGACGCTAACCCTAGTTGTCCTGACGCTAACCCTAGTTGTCCTGACGCTAACCCAAGTTGTCCTGACGCTAACCCTAGTTGTCCTGACGCTAACCCTACTTGTCCTGACGCTAACCCTAGTTGTCCTGACGCTAACCCTACATGTCCTGACGCTAACCCTAGTTGTCCTGACGCTAACCCTAGTTGTCCTGACGCTAACCCTACTTGTCCTGACGCTAACCCTAGTTGTCCTGACGCTAACCCTAGTTGTCCTGACGCTAACCCTAGTTGTCCTGACGCTAACCCTACTTGTCCTGACGCTAACCCTAGTTGTCCTGACGCTAACCCTACTTGTCCTGACGCTAACCCTAGTTGTCCTGACGCTAACCCTAGTTGTCCTGACGCTAACCCTAGTTGTCCTGACGCTAACTCTACTTGTCCTGACGCTAACACTAGTTTTCCTGACGCTAACCCTAGTTGTCCTGACGCTAACCCTACTTGTCCTGACGCTAACCCTAGTTGTCCTGACGCTAACCCTAGTTGTCCTGACGCTAACCCTACTTGTCCTGACGCTAACCCTAGTTGTCCTGACGCTAACCCTAGTTGTCCTGACGCTAACCCTACTTGTCCTGACGCTAACCCTAGTTGTCCTGACGCTAACCCTAGTTGTCCTGACGCTAACCCTAGTTGTCCTGACGCTAACCCTACTTGTCCTGACGCTAAACCTAGTTGCCCTGACGCTAACCCTAGTTGTCCTGACGCTAACCCTAGTTGTCCTGACGCTAACCCCAGTTGTCCTGATGCTAACTCTACTTGTCCTGACGCTAACCCTAGTTTTCCTGACGCTAACCCTACTTGTCCTGACGCTAACCCAAGTTGTCCTGACGCTAACCCTAGTTGTCCTGACGCTAACCCTAGTTGTCCTGACGCTAACCCTACATGTCCTGACGCTAACCCTAGTTGTCCTGATGCTAACCCTAGTTGTCCTGATGCTAACCCTAGTTGTCCTGACGCTAACCCTAGATGTCCTGACGCTAACCCTACTTGTCCTGACGCTAACCCTGGTTGTCCTGACGCTAACCCTAGTTGTCCTGACGCTAACCCTAGTTGTCCTGACGCTAACCCTAGTTGTCCTGACGCTAACCCTAGTTGTCCTGACGCTAACCCTAGTTGTCCTGACGCTAACCCTACTTGTCCTGACGCTAACCCTAGTTGTCCTGACGCTAACCCTACTTGTCCTGACGCTAACCCTAGTTGTCCTGACGCTAACCCTAGTTGTCCTGACGCTAACCCTAGTTGTCCTGACGCTAACCCTACTTGTCCTGACGCTAACCCTAGTTGTCCTGACGCTAACCCTAGTTGTCCTGATGCTAACCCTACTTGTCCTGACGCTAACCCTAGTTGTCCTGACGCTAACCCTAGTTGTCCTGACGCTAACCCTAGTTGTCCTGACGCTAACCCTAGTTGTCCTGACGCTAACCCTACTTGTCCTGACGCTATCCCTAGTTGTCCTGACGCTAAACCTAGTTGTCCTGACGCTAACCCTAGTTGTCCTGACGCTAACCCTAGTTGTCCTGACGCTAACCCTAGTTGTCCTGACGCTAACTCTAGTTGTCCTGACGCTAACCCTAGTTGTCCTGACGCTAACTCTAGTTGTACTGACGCTAACCCTAGTTGTCCTGACGCTAACTCTAGTTGTCCTGACGCTAACCCTAGTTGTCCTGACGCTAACCATAGATGTCCTGTAGCTAACCATACTTGTCCTGATGCTAACCCTGGTTGTCCTGACGCTAACCCTAGTTGTCCTGACGCTAACCCTAGTTGTCCTGATGCTAACCCTAGTTGTCCTGACGCTAACCCTAGTTGTCCTGACGCTAACCCTACTTGTCCTGACACTAACCCTAGTTGTCCTGACGCTAACCCTACTTGTCCTGACGCTAACCCTAGTTGTCCTGACGCTAACCCTAGTTGTCCTGACGCTAACCCTAGTTGTCCTGACGCTAACCCTACTTGTCCTGACGCTAACCCAACTTGTCCTGACGCTAACCCTAGTTGTCCTGACGCTAACCATAGTTGTCCTGACGCTAACCCTAGTTGTCCTGACGCTAACCCTAGTTGTCCTGACGCTAACCCTACTTGTCCTGACGCTAACCCTAGTTGTCCTGACGCTAACCCTAGTTGTCCTGACGCTAACCCTACTTGTCCTGACGCTAACCCTAGTTGTCCTGACGCTAACCCTAGTTGTCCTGACGCTAACCCTAGTTGTCCTGACGCTAACCCTAGTTGTCCTGACGCTAACCCTACTTGTCCTGACGCTAACCCTAGTTGTCCTGACGCTAACCCTAGTTGTCCTGACGCTAACCCTACTTGTCCTGACGCTATCCCTAGTTGTCCTGACGCTAACCCTAGTTGTCCTGACGCTAACCCTAGATGTCCTGACGCTAACCCTAGTTGTCCTGACGCTAACCCTAGTTGTCCTGACGCTAACCCTACTTGTCCTGACGCTAACCCTAGTTGTCCTGACGCTAACTCTAGTTGTACTGACGCTAACCCTAGTTGTCCTGACGCTAACTCTAGTTGTCCTGACGCTAACCCTAGTTGTCCTGACGCTAACCATAGATGTCCTGACGCTAACCATACTTGTCCTGATGCTAACCCTGGTTGTCCTGACGCTAACCCTAGTTGTCCTGACACTAACCCTAGTTGTCCTGATGCTAACCCTAGTTGTCCTGACGCTAACCCTAGTTGTCCTGACGCTAACCCTACTTGTCCTGACGCTAACCCTAGTTGTCCTGACGCTAACCCTACTTGTCCTGACGCTAACCCTAGTTGTCCTGACGCTAACCCTAGTTGTCCTGACGCTAACCCTAGTTGTCCTGACGCTAACCCTACTTGTCCTGACGCTAACCCAACTTGTCCTGACGCTAACCCTAGTTGTCCTGACGCTAACCATAGTTGTCCTGACGCTAACCCTAGTTGTCCTGACGCTAACCCTAGTTGTCCTGACGCTAACACTAATGGTCCTGACGCTAACCCTAGTTGTCCTGACGCTAACCCTAGTTGTCCTGACGCTATCCCTACTTGTCCTGACGCTAACCCTAGTTGTCCTGATGCTAACCCTAGTTGTCCTGACGCTAACCCTAGTTGTCCTGATGCTAACCCTAGTTGTCCTGACGCTAACCCTAGTTGTCCTGACGCTAACCCTACTTGTCCTGACGCTAACCCTACTTGTCCTGACGCTAACCCTAGTTGTCCTGACGCTAACCCTAGTTGTCCTGACGCTAACCCTACTTGTCCTGACGCTAACCCTAGTTGTCCTGACGCTAACCCAAGTTGTCCTGACGCTAACCCTAGTTGTCCTGACGCTAACCCTACTTGTCCTGACGCTAACCCTAGTTGTCCTGACGCTAACCCTAGTTGTCCTGACGCTAACCCTACTTGTCCTGACGCTAACCCTAGTTGTCCTGACGCTATCCCTAGTTGTCCTGACGCTAACCCTAGTTGTCCTGACGCTAACCCTACTTGTCCTGACGCTAACCCTAGTTGTCCTGACGCTAACCCTAGTTGTCCTGACGCTAACTCTAGTTGTCCTGACGCTAACCCTAGTTGTCCTGACGCTAACTCTAGTTGTACTGACGCTAACCCTAGTTGTCCTGACGCTAACTCTAGTTGTCCTGACGCTAACCCTAGTTGTCCTGACGCTAACCATAGATGTCCTGTAGCTAACCATACTTGTCCTGATGCTAACCCTGGTTGTCCTGACGCTAACCCTAGTTGTCCTGACGCTAACCCTAGTTGTCCTGATGCTAACCCTAGTTGTCCTGACGCTAACCCTAGTTGTCCTGACGCTAACCCTACTTGTCCTGACGCTAACCCTAGTTGTCCTGACGCTAACCCTACTTGTCCTGACGCTAACCCTAGTTGTCCTGACGCTAACCCTAGTTGTCCTGACGCTAACCCTAGTTGTCCTGACGCTAACCCTACTTGTCCTGACGCTAACCCAACTTGTCCTGACGCTAACCCTAGTTGTCCTGACGCTAACCATAGTTGTCCTGACGCTAACCCAAGTTGTCCTGACGCTAACCCTAGTTGTCCTGACGCTAACCCTACTTGTCCTGACGCTAACCCTAGTTGTCCTGACGCTAACCCTAGTTGTCCTGACGCTAACCCTACTTGTCCTGACGCTAACCCTAGTTGTCCTGACGCTATCCCTAGTTGTCCTGACGCTAACCCTAGTTGTCCTGACGCTAACCCTAGTTGTCCTGACGCTAACCCTAGTTGTCCTGACGCTAACCCTAGTTGTCCTGACGCTAACTCTAGTTGTCCTGACGCTAACCCTAGTTGTCCTGACGCTAACCCTAGTTGTCCTGATGCTAACCCTACATGTCCTGACGCTAACCCTAGTTGTCCTGATGCTAACCCTAGTTGTCCTGATGCTAACCCTAGTTGTCCTGACGCTAACCCTAGATGTCCTGACGCTAACCCTACTTGTCCTGACGCTAACCCTGGTTGTCCTGACGCTAACCCTACTTGTCCTGACGCTAACCCAACTTGTCCTGACGCTAACCCTAGTTGTCCTGACGCTAACCATAGTTGTCCTGACGCTAACCCAAGTTGTCCTGACGCTAACCCTAGTTGTCCTGACGCTAACTCTAGTTGTCCTGACGCTAACCCTAGTTGTCCTGACGCTAACCATAGATGTCCTGTAGCTAACCATACTTGTCCTGATGCTAACCCTGGTTGTCCTGACGCTAACCCTAGTTGTCCTGACGCTAACCCTAGTTGTCCTGATGCTAACCCTAGTTGTCCTGACGCTAACCCTAGTTGTCCTGACGCTAACCCTACTTGTCCTGACGCTAACCCTAGTTGTCCTGACGCTAACCCTACTTGTCCTGACGCTAACCCTAGTTGTCCTGACGCTAACCCTAGTTGTCCTGACGCTAACCCTAGTTGTCCTGACGCTAACCCTACTTGTCCTGACGCTAACCCAACTTGTCCTGACGCTAACCCTAGTTGTCCTGACGCTAACCATAGTTGTCCTGACGCTAACCCAAGTTGTCCTGACGCTAACCCTAGTTGTCCTGACGCTAACCCTACTTGTCCTGACGCTAACCCTAGTTGTCCTGACGCTAACTCTAGTTGTCCTGACGCTAACCCTAGTTGTCCTGACGCTAACCATAGATGTCCTGTAGCTAACCATACTTGTCCTGATGCTAACCCTGGTTGTCCTGACGCTAACCCTAGTTGTCCTGACGCTAACCCTAGTTGTCCTGATGCTAACCCTAGTTGTCCTGACGCTAACCCTAGTTGTCCTGACGCTAACCCTACTTGTCCTGACGCTAACCCTAGTTGTCCTGACGCTAACCCTACTTGTCCTGACGCTAACCCTAGTTGTCCTGACGCTAACCCTAGTTGTCCTGACGCTAACCCTACTTGTCCTGACGCTAACCCAACTTGTCCTGACGCTAACCCTAGTTGTCCTGACGCTAACCATAGTTGTCCTGACGCTAACCCAAGTTGTCCTGACGCTAACCCTAGTTGTCCTGACGCTAACCCTACTTGTCCTGACGCTAACCCTAGTTGTCCTGACGCTAACCCTAGTTGTCCTGACGCTAACCCTACTTGTCCTGACGCTAACCCTAGTTGTCCTGACGCTATCCCTAGTTGTCCTGACGCTATCCCTAGTTGTCCTGACGCTAACCCTAGTTGTCCTGACGCTAACCCTAGTTGTCCTGACGCTAACCCTAGTTGTCCTGACGCTAACCCTAGTTGTCCTGACGCTAACTCTAGTTGTCCTGACGCTAACCCTAGTTGTCCTGACGCTAACCCTAGTTGTCCTGATGCTAACCCTACATGTCCTGACGCTAACCCTAGTTGTCCTGATGCTAACCCTAGTTGTCCTGATGCTAACCCTAGTTGTCCTGACGCTAACCCTAGATGTCCTGACGTTAACCCTACTTGTCCTGACGCTAACCCTGGTTGTCCTGACGCTAACCCTAGTTGTCCTGACGCTAACCCTAGTTGTCCTGACGCTAACCCTAGTTGTCCTGACGCTAACCCTAGTTGTCCTGACGCTAACCCTAGTTGTCCTGACGCTAACCCTACTTGTCCTGACGCTAACCCTAGTTGTCCTGACGCTAACCCTACTTGTCCTGACGCTAACCCTAGTTGTCCTGACGCTAACCCTAGTTGTCCTGACGCTAACCCTAGTTGTCCTGACGCTAACCCTAGTTGTCCTGACGCTAACCCTAGTTGTCCTGACGCTAACTCTAGTTGTCCTGACGCTAACCCTAGTTGTCCTGACGCTAACTCTAGTTGTACTGACGCTAACCCTAGTTGTCCTGACGCTAACTCTAGTTGTCCTGACGCTAACCCTAGTTGTCCTGACGCTAACCCTAGTTGTCCTGACGCTAACACTAATGGTCCTGACGCTAACCCTAGTTGTCCTGACGCTAACCCTAGTTGTCCTGACGCTAACTCTAGTTGTACTGACGCTAACCCTAGTTGTCCTGACGCTAACTCTAGTTGTCCTGACGCTAACCCTACTTGTCCTGACGCTAACCCTAGTTGTCCTGACGCTAACCCTAGTTGTCCTGACGCTAACCCTAGTTGTCCTGACGCTAACCCTACTTGTCCTGACGCTAACCCAACTTGTCCTGACGCTAACCCTAGTTGTCCTGACGCTAACCATAGTTGTCCTGACGCTAACCCAAGTTGTCCTGACGCTAACCCTAGTTGTCCTGACGCTAACCCTACTTGTCCTGACGCTAACCCTAGTTGTCCTGACGCTAACCCTAGTTGTCCTGACGCTAACCCTACTTGTCCTGACGCTAACCCTAGTTGTCCTGACGCTATCCCTAGTTGTCCTGACGCTAACCCTAGTTGTCCTGACGCTAACCCTAGTTGTCCTGACGCTAACCCTAGTTGTCCTGACGCTAACCCTAGTTGTCCTGACGCTAACTCTAGTTGTCCTGACGCTAACCCTAGTTGTCCTGACGCTAACCCTAGTTGTCCTGATGCTAACCCTACATGTCCTGACGCTAACCCTAGTTGTCCTGATGCTAACCCTAGTTGTCCTGATGCTAACCCTAGTTGTCCTGACGCTAACCCTAGATGTCCTGACGCTAACCCTACTTGTCCTGACGCTAACCCTGGTTGTCCTGACGCTAACCCTACTTGTCCTGACGCTAACCCAACTTGTCCTGACGCTAACCCTAGTTGTCCTGACGCTAACCATAGTTGTCCTGACGCTAACCCAAGTTGTCCTGACGCTAACCCTAGTTGTCCTGACGCTAACTCTAGTTGTCCTGACGCTAACCCTAGTTGTCCTGACGCTAACCATAGATGTCCTGTAGCTAACCATACTTGTCCTGATGCTAACCCTGGTTGTCCTGACGCTAACCCTAGTTGTCCTGACGCTAACCCTAGTTGTCCTGATGCTAACCCTAGTTGTCCTGACGCTAACCCTAGTTGTCCTGACGCTAACCCTACTTGTCCTGACGCTAACCCTAGTTGTCCTGACACTAACCCTACTTGTCCTGACGCTAACCCTAGTTGTCCTGACGCTAACCCTAGTTGTCCTGACGCTAACCCTAGTTGTCCTGACGCTAACCCTACTTGTCCTGACGCTAACCCAACTTGTCCTGACGCTAACCCTAGTTGTCCTGACGCTAACCATAGTTGTCCTGACGCTAACCCAAGTTGTCCTGACGCTAACCCTAGTTGTCCTGACGCTAACCCTACTTGTCCTGACGCTAACCCTAGTTGTCCTGACGCTAACTCTAGTTGTCCTGACGCTAACCCTAGTTGTCCTGACGCTAACCATAGATGTCCTGTAGCTAACCATACTTGTCCTGATGCTAACCCTGGTTGTCCTGACGCTAACCCTAGTTGTCCTGACGCTAACCCTAGTTGTCCTGATGCTAACCCTAGTTGTCCTGACGCTAACCCTAGTTGTCCTGACGCTAACCCTACTTGTCCTGACGCTAACCCTAGTTGTCCTGACGCTAACCCTACTTGTCCTGACGCTAACCCTAGTTGTCCTGATGCTAACCCTAGTTGTCCTGACGCTAACCCTAGTTGTCCTGACGCTAACCCTACTTGTCCTGACGCTAACCCAACTTGTCCTGACGCTAACCCTAGTTGTCCTGACGCTAACCATAGTTGTCCTGACGCTAACCCAAGTTGTCCTGACGCTAACCCTAGTTGTCCTGACGCTAACCCTACTTGTCCTGACGCTAACCCTAGTTGTCCTGACGCTAACCCTAGTTGTCCTGACGCTAACCCTACTTGTCCTGACGCTAACCCTAGTTGTCCTGACGCTATCCCTAGTTGTCCTGACGCTAACCCTAGTTGTCCTGACGCTAACCCTAGTTGTCCTGACGCTAACCCTAGTTGTCCTGACGCTAACCCTAGTTGTCCTGACGCTAACTCTAGTTGTCCTGACGCTAACCCTAGTTGTCCTGACGCTAACCCTAGTTGTCCTGATGCTAACCCTACATGTCCTGACGCTAACCCTAGTTGTCCTGATGCTAACCCTAGTTGTCCTGATGCTAACCCTAGTTGTCCTGACGCTAACCCTAGATGTCCTGACGCTAACCCTACTTGTCCTGACGCTAACCCTGGTTGTCCTGACGCTAACCCTAGTTGTCCTGACGCTAACCCTAGTTGTCCTGACGCTAACCCTAGTTGTCCTGACGCTAACCCTAGTTGTCCTGACGCTAACCCTAGTTGTCCTGACGCTAACCCTACTTGTCCTGACGCTAACCCTACTTGTCCTGACGCTAACCCTACTTGTCCTGACGCTAACCCTAGTTGTCCTGACGCTAACCCTAGTTGTCCTGACGCTAACCCTAGTTGTCCTGACGCTAACCCTAGTTGTCCTGACGCTAACCCTAGTTGTCCTGACGCTAACTCTAGTTGTCCTGACGCTAACCCTAGTTGTCCTGACGCTAACTCTAGTTGTACTGACGCTAACCCTAGTTGTCCTGACGCTAACTCTAGTTGTCCTGACGCTAACCCTAGTTGTCCTGACGCTAACCCTAGTTGTCCTGACGCTAACACTAATGGTCCTGACGCTAACCCTAGTTGTCCTGACGCTAACCCTAGTTGTCCTGACGCTAACTCTAGTTGTACTGACGCTAACCCTAGTTGTCCTGACGCTAACTCTAGTTGTCCTGACGCTAACCCTAGTTGTCCTGACGCTAACCATAGATGTCCTGTAGCTAACCATACTTGTCCTGATGCTAACCCTGGTTGTCCTGACGCTAACCCTAGTTGTCCTTACGCTAACCCTAGTTGTCCTGATGCTAACCCTAGTTGTCCTGACGCTAACCCTAGTTGTCCTGACGCTAACCCTACTTGTCCTGACGCTAACCCTAGTTGTCCTGACGCTAACCCTACTTGTCCTGACGCTAACCCTAGTTGTCCTGACGCTAACCCTAGTTGTCCTGACGCTAACCCTAGTTGTCCTGACGCTAACCCTACTTGTCCTGACGCTAACCCAACTTGTCCTGACGCTAACCCTAGTTGTCCTGACGCTAACCATAGTTGTCCTGACGCTAACCCAAGTTGTCCTGACGCTAACCCTAGTTGTCCTGACGCTAACCCTACTTGTCCTGACGCTAACCCTAGTTGTCCTGACGCTAACCCTAGTTGTCCTGACGCTAACCCTACTTGTCCTGACGCTAACCCTAGTTGTCCTGACGCTATCCCTAGTTGTCCTGACGCTAACCCTAGTTGTCCTGACGCTAGCCCTAGTTGTCCTGACGCTAACCCTAGTTGTCCTGACGCTAACCCTAGTTGTCCTGACGCTAACTCTAGTTGTCCTGACGCTAACCCTAGTTGTCCTGACGCTAACCCTAGTTGTCCTGATGCTAACCCTACATGTCCTGACGCTAACCCTAGTTGTCCTGATGCTAACCCTAGTTGTCCTGATGCTAACCCTAGTTGTCCTGACGCTAACACTAGATGTCCTGACGCTAACCCTACTTGTCCTGACGCTAACCCTGGTTGTCCTGATGCTAACCCTAGTTGTCCTGACGCTAACCCTAGTTGTCCTGACGCTAACCCTAGTTGTCCTGACGCTAACCCTAGTTGTCCTGACGCTAACCCTACTTGTCCTGACGCTAACCCTAGTTGTCCTGACGCTAACCCTACTTGTCCTGACGCTAACCCTAGTTGTCCTGACGCTAACCCTAGTTGTCCTGACGCTAACTCTAGTTGTACTGACGCTAACCCTAGTTGTCCTGACGCTAACTCTAGTTGTCCTGACGCTAACCCTAGTTGTCCTGACGCTAACTCTAGTTGTACTGACGCTAACCCTAGTTGTCCTGACGCTAACTCTAGTTGTCCTGACGCTAACCCTAGTTGTCCTGACGCTAACCCTAGATGTCCTGACGCTAACCCTACTTGTCCTGACGCTAACCCTGGTTGTCCTGACGCTAACCCTAGTTGTCCTGACGCTAACCCTAGTTGTCCTGACGCTAACCCTAGTTGTCCTGACGCTAACCCTAGTTGTCCTGACGCTAACCCTAGTTGTCCTGACGCTAACCCTACTTGTCCTGACGCTAACCCTAGTTGTCCTGACGCTAACCCTAGTTGTCCTGACGCTAACTCTAGTTGTACTGACGCTAACCCTAGTTGTCCTGACGCTAACTCTAGTTGTCCTGACGCTAACCCTAGTTGTCCTGACGCTAACTCTAGTTGTACTGACGCTAACCCTAGTTGTCCTGACGCTAACTCTAGTTGTCCTGACGCTAACCCTAGTTGTCCTGACGCTAACCCTAGTTGTCCTGACGCTAACACTAATGGTCCTGACGCTAACCCTAGTTGTCCTGACGCTAACCCTAGTTGTCCTGACGCTAACCCTACTTGTCCTGACGCTAACCCTAGTTGTCCTGATGCTAACCCTAGTTGTCCTGACGCTAACCCTAGTTGTCCTGATGCTAACCCTAGTTGTCCTGACGCTAACCCTAGTTGTCCTGACGCTAACCCTACTTGTCCTGACGCTAACCCTACTTGTCCTGACGCTAACCCTAGTTGTCCTGACGCTAACCCTAGTTGTCCTGACGCTAACCCTACTTGTCCTGACGCTAACCCTAGTTGTCCTGACGCTAACCCAAGTTGTCCTGACGCTAACCCTAGTTGTCCTGACGCTAACCCTACTTGTCCTGACGCTAACCCTAGTTGTCCTGACGCTAACCCTAGTTGTCCTGACGCTAACCCTACTTGTCCTGACGCTAACCCTAGTTGTCCTGACGCTATCCCTAGTTGTCCTGATGCTAACCCTAGTTGTCCTGACGCTAACCCTACTTGTCCTGACGCTAACCCTAGTTGTCCTGACGCTAACCCTAGTTGTCCTGACGCTAACTCTAGTTGTCCTGACGCTAACCCTAGTTGTCCTGACGCTAACTCTAGTTGTACTGACGCTAACCCTAGTTGTCCTGACGCTAACTCTAGTTGTCCTGACGCTAACCCTAGTTGTCCTGACGCTAACCATAGATGTCCTGTAGCTAACCATACTTGTCCTGATGCTAACCCTGGTTGTCCTGACGCTAACCCTAGTTGTCCTGACGCTAACCCTAGTTGTCCTGATGCTAACCCTAGTTGTCCTGACGCTAACCCTAGTTGTCCTGACGCTAACCCTACTTGTCCTGACGCTAACCCTAGTTGTCCTGACGCTAACCCTACTTGTCCTGACGCTAACCCTAGTTGTCCTGACGCTAACCCTAGTTGTCCTGACGCTAACCCTAGTTGTCCTGACGCTAACCCTACTTGTCCTGACGCTAACCCAACTTGTCCTGACGCTAACCCTAGTTGTCCTGACGCTAACCATAGTTGTCCTGACGCTAACCCAAGTTGTCCTGACGCTAACCCTAGTTGTCCTGACGCTAACCCTACTTGTCCTGACGCTAACCCTAGTTGTCCTGACGCTAACCCTAGTTGTCCTGACGCTAACCCTACTTGTCCTGACGCTAACCCTAGTTGTCCTGACGCTATCCCTAGTTGTCCTGACGCTAACCCTAGTTGTCCTGACGCTAACCCTAGTTGTCCTGACGCTAACCCTAGTTGTCCTGACGCTAACCCTAGTTGTCCTGACGCTAACTCTAGTTGTCCTGACGCTAACCCTAGTTGTCCTGACGCTAACCCTAGTTGTCCTGATGCTAACCCTACATGTCCTGACGCTAACCCTAGTTGTCCTGATGCTAACCCTAGTTGTCCTGATGCTAACCCTAGTTGTCCTGACGCTAACCCTAGATGTCCTGACGCTAACCCTACTTGTCCTGACGCTAACCCTGGTTGTCCTGACGCTAACCCTAGTTGTCCTGACGCTAACCCTAGTTGTCCTGACGCTAACCCTAGTTGTCCTGACGCTAACCCTAGTTGTCCTGACGCTAACCCTAGTTGTCCTGACGCTAACCCTACTTGTCCTGACGCTAACCCTAGTTGTCCTGACGCTAACCCTAGTTGTCCTGACGCTAACCCTAGTTGTCCTGACGCTAACCCTAGTTGTCCTGACGCTAACCCTAGTTGTCCTGACGCTAACCCTAGTTGTCCTGACGCTAACTCTAGTTGTCCTGACGCTAACCCTAGTTGTCCTGACGCTAACTCTAGTTGTACTGACGCTAACCCTAGTTGTCCTGACGCTAACTCTAGTTGTCCTGACGCTAACCCTAGTTGTCCTGACGCTAACCATAGATGTCCTGTAGCTAACCATACTTGTCCTGATGCTAACCCTGGTTGTCCTGACGCTAACCCTAGTTGTCCTGACGCTAACCCTAGTTGTCCTGATGCTAACCCTAGTTGTCCTGACGCTAACCCTAGTTTTCCTGACGCTAACCCTACTTGTCCTGACACTAACCCTAGTTGTCCTGACGCTAACCCTACTTGTCCTGACGCTAACCCTAGTTGTCCTGACGCTAACCCTAGTTGTCCTGACGCTAACCCTAGTTGTCCTGACGCTAACCCTACTTGTCCTGACGCTAACCCAACTTGTCCTGACGCTAACCCTAGTTGTCCTGACGCTAACCATAGTTGTCCTGACGCTAACCCTAGTTGTCCTGACGCTAACCCTAGTTGTCCTAACGCTAACCCTACTTGTCCTGACGCTAACCCTAGTTGTCCTGACGCTAACAATAGTTGTCCTGACGCTAACCCTACTTGTCCTGACGCTAACCCTAGTTGTCCTGACGCTAACCCTAGTTGTCCTGACGCTAACCCTAGTTGTCCTGACGCTAACCCTACTTGTCCTGACGCTAACCCTAGTTGTCCTGACGCTAACCCTAGTTGTCCTGACGCTAACCCTACTTGTCCTGACGCTAACCCTACTTGTCCTGACGCTATCCCTAGTTGTCCTGACGCTAACCCTAGTTGTCCTGACGCTAACCCTAGATGTCCTGACGCTAACCCTAGTTGTCCTGACGCTAACCCTAGTTGTCCTGACGCTAACCCTACTTGTCCTGACGCTAACCCTAGTTGTCCTGACGCTAACTCTAGTTGTACTGACGCTAACCCTAGTTGTCCTGACGCTAACTCTAGTTGTCCTGACGCTAACCCTAGTTGTCCTGACGCTAACCATAGATGTCCTGACGCTAACCATACTTGTCCTGATGCTAACCCTGGTTGTCCTGACGCTAACCCTAGTTGTCCTGACACTAACCCTAGTTGTCCTGATGCTAACCCTAGTTGTCCTGACGCTAACCCTAGTTGTCCTGACGCTAACCCTACTTGTCCTGACGCTAACCCTAGTTGTCCTGACGCTAACCCTACTTGTCCTGACGCTAACCCTAGTTGTCCTGACGCTAACCCTAGTTGTCCTGACGCTAACCCTAGTTGTCCTGACGCTAACCCTACTTGTCCTGACGCTAACCCAACTTGTCCTGACGCTAACCCTAGTTGTCCTGACGCTAACCATAGTTGTCCTGACGCTAACCCTAGTTGTCCTGACGCTAACCCTAGTTGTCCTGACGCTAACACTAATGGTCCTGACGCTAACCCTAGTTGTCCTGACGCTAACCCTAGTTGTCCTGACGCTAACCCTACTTGTCCTGACGCTAACCCTAGTTGTCCTGATGCTAACCCTAGTTGTCCTGACGCTAACCCTAGTTGTCCTGATGCTAACCCTAGTTGTCCTGACGCTAACCCTAGTTGTCCTGACGCTAACCCTACTTGTCCTGACGCTAACCCTACTTGTCCTGACGCTAACCCTAGTTGTCCTGACGCTAACCCTAGTTGTCCTGACGCTAACCCTACTTGTCCTGACGCTAACCCTAGTTGTCCTGACGCTAACCCAAGTTGTCCTGACGCTAACCCTAGTTGTCCTGACGCTAACCCTACTTGTCCTGACGCTAACCCTAGTTGTCCTGACGCTAACCCTAGTTGTCCTGACGCTAACCCTACTTGTCCTGATGCTAACCCTAGTTGTCCTGACGCTATCCCTAGTTGTCCTGACGCTAACCCTAGTTGTCCTGACGCTAACCCTACTTGTCCTGACGCTAACCCTAGTTGTCCTGACGCTAACCCTAGTTGTCCTGACGCTAACTCTAGTTGTCCTGACGCTAACCCTAGTTGTCCTGACGCTAACTCTAGTTGTACTGACGCTAACCCTAGTTGTCCTGACGCTAACTCTAGTTGTCCTGACGCTAACCCTAGTTGTCCTGACGCTAACCATAGATGTCCTGTAGCTAACCATACTTGTCCTGATGCTAACCCTGGTTGTCCTGACGCTAACCCTAGTTGTCCTGACGCTAACCCTAGTTGTCCTGATGCTAACCCTAGTTGTCCTGACGCTAACCCTAGTTGTCCTGACGCTAACCCTACTTGTCCTGACGCTAACCCTAGTTGTCCTGACGCTAACCCTACTTGTCCTGACGCTAACCCTAGTTGTCCTGACGCTAACCCTAGTTGTCCTGACGCTAACCCTAGTTGTCCTGACGCTAACCCTACTTGTCCTGACGCTAACCCAACTTGTCCTGACGCTAACCCTAGTTGTCCTGACGCTAACCATAGTTGTCCTGACGCTAACCCTAGTTGTCCTGACGCTAACCCTAGTTGTCCTGACGCTAACCCTACTTGTCCTGACGCTAACCCTAGTTGTCCTGACGCTAACCCTAGTTGTCCTGACGCTAACCCTACTTGTCCTGACGCTAACCCTAGTTGTCCTGACGCTATCCCTAGTTGTCCTGACGCTAACCCTAGTTGTCCTGACGCTAACCCTAGTTGTCCTGACGCTAACCCTAGTTGTCCTGACGCTAACCCTAGTTGTCCTGACGCTAACTCTAGTTGTCCTGACGCTAACCCTAGTTGTCCTGACGCTAACTCTAGTTGTACTGACGCTAACCCTAGTTGTCCTGACGCTAACTCTAGTTGTCCTGACGCTAACCCTAGTTGTCCTGACGCTAACCATAGATGTCCTGTAGCTAACCATACTTGTCCTGATGCTAACCCTGGTTGTCCTGACGCTAACCCTAGTTGTCCTGACGCTAACCCTAGTTGTCCTGATGCTAACCCTAGTTGTCCTGACGCTAACCCTAGTTGTCCTGACGCTAACCCTACTTGTCCTGACGCTAACCCTAGTTGTCCTGACGCTAACCCTACTTGTCCTGACGCTAACCCTAGTTGTCCTGACGCTAACCCTAGTTGTCCTGACGCTAACCCTAGTTGTCCTGACGCTAACCCTACTTGTCCTGACGCTAACCCAACTTGTCCTGACGCTAACCCTAGTTGTCCTGACGCTAACCATAGTTGTCCTGACGCTAACCCTAGTTGTCCTGACGCTAACCCTAGTTGTCCTGACGCTAACCCTACTTGTCCTGACGCTAACCCTAGTTGTCCTGACGCTAACCCTAGTTGTCCTGACGCTAACCCTACTTGTCCTGACGCTAACCCTAGTTGTCCTGACGCTAACCCTAGTTGTCCTGACGCTAACCCTAGTTGTCCTGACGCTAACCCTAGTTGTCCTGACGCTAACCCTACTTGTCCTGACGCTAACCCTAGTTGTCCTGACGCTAACCCTAGTTGTCCTGACGCTAACCCTACTTGTCCTGACGCTAACCCTACTTGTCCTGACGCTATCCCTAGTTGTCCTGACGCTAACCCTAGTTGTCCTGACGCTAACCCTAGATGTCCTGACGCTAACCCTAGTTGTCCTGACGCTAACCCTAGTTGTCCTGACGCTAACCCTACTTGTCCTGACGCTAACCCTATTTGTCCTGACGCTAACTCTAGTTGTACTGACGCTAACCCTAGTTGTCCTGACGCTAACTCTAGTTGTCCTGACGCTAACCCTAGTTGTCCTGACGCTAACCATAGATGTCCTGACGCTAACCATACTTGTCCTGATGCTAACCCTGGTTGTCCTGACGCTAACCCTAGTTGTCCTGACACTAACCCTAGTTGTCCTGATGCTAACCCTAGTTGTCCTGACGCTAACCCTAGTTGTCCTGACGCTAACCCTACTTGTCCTGACGCTAACCCTACTTGTCCTGACGCTAACCCTAGTTGTCCTGACGCTAACCCTAGTTGTCCTGACGCTAACCCTAGTTGTCCTGACGCTAACCCTACTTGTCCTGACGCTAACCCAACTTGTCCTGACGCTAACCATAGTTGTCCTGACGCTAACCCTAGTTGTCCTGACGCTAACCCTAGTTGTCCTGACGCTAACACTAATGGTCCTGACGCTAACCCTAGTTGTCCTGACGCTAACCCTAGTTGTCCTGACGCTAACCCTACTTGTCCTGACGCTAACCCTAGTTGTCCTGATGCAAACCCTAGTTGTCCTGACGCTAACCCTAGTTGTCCTGATGCTAACCCTAGTTGTCCTGACGCTAACCCTAGTTGTCCTGACGCTAACCCTACTTGTCCTGATGCTAACCCTACTTGTCCTGACGCTAACCCTAGTTGTCCTGACGCTAACCCTCGTTGTCCTGACGCTAACCCTACTTGTCCTGACGCTAACCCTAGTTGTCCTGACGCTAACCCAAGTTGTCCTGACGCTAACCCTAGTTGTCCTGACGCTAACCCTACTTGTCCTGACGCTAACCCTAGTTGTCCTGACGCTAACCCTATTTGTCCTGACGCTAACCCTACTTGTCCTGACGCTAACCCTAGTTGTCCTGACGCTAACCCTACTTGTCCTGACGCTAACCCTACTTGTCCTGACGCTATCCCTAGTTGTCCTGACGCTAACCCTAGTTGTCCTGACGCTAACCCTAGATGTCCTGACGCTAACCCTAGTTGTCCTGACGCTAACCCTAGTTGTCCTGACGCTAACCCTACTTGTCCTGACGCTAACCCTAGTTGTCCTGACGCTAACTCTAGTTGTCCTGACGCTAACCCTAGTTTTCCTGACGCTAACTCTAGTTGTACTGACGCTAACCCTAGTTGTCCTGACGCTAACTCTAGTTGTCCTGACGCTAACCCTAGTTGTCCTGACGCTAACCCTAGATGTCCTGACGCTAACCCTACTTGTCCTGATGCTAACCCTGGTTGTCCTGACGCTAACCCTAGTTGTCCTGACGCTAACCCTAGTTGTCCTGATGCTAACCCTAGTTGTCCTGACGCTAACCCTAGTTGTCCTGACGCTAACCCTACTTGTCCTGACGCTAACCCTAGTTGTCCTGACGCTAACCCTACTTGTCCTGACGCTAACCCTAGTTGTCCTGACGCTAACCCTAGTTGTCCTGACGCTAACCCTAGTTGTCCTGACGCTAACCCTACTTGTCCTGACGCTAACCCAACTTGTCCTGACGCTAACCCTAGTTGTCCTGACGCTAACCATAGATGTCCTGACGCTAACCATACTTGTCCTGATGCTAACCCTGGTTGTCCTGACGCTAACCCTAGTTGTCCTGACGCTAACCCTAGTTGTCCTGATGCTAACCCTAGTTGTCCTGACGCTAACCCTAGTTGTCCTGACGCTAACCCTACTTGTCCTGACGCTAACCCTAGTTGTCCTGACGCTAACCCTACTTGTCCTGACGCTAACCCTAGTTGTCCTGACGCTAACCCTAGTTGTCCTGACGCTAACCCTAGTTGTCCTGACGCTAACCCTACTTGTCCTGACGCTAACCCAACTTGTCCTGACGCTAACCCTAGTTGTCCTGACGCTAACCCTAGTTGTCCTGACGCTAACCCTAGTTGTCCTGACGCTAACCCTAGTTGTCCTGACGCTAACACTAATGGTCCTGACGCTAACCCTAGTTGTCCTGACGCTAACCCTAGTTGTCCTGACGCTAACCCTACTTGTCCTGACGCTAACCCTAGTTGTCCTGACGCTAACTCTAGTTGTCCTGACGCTAACCCTAGTTGTCCTGATGCTAACCCTAGTTGTCCTGACGCTAACCCTAGTTGTCCTGACGCTAACCCTACTTGTCCTGACGCTAACCCTACTTGTCCTGACGCTAACCCTAGTTGTCCTGACGCTAACCCTAGTTGTCCTGACGCTAACCCTACTTGTCCTGACGCTAACCCTAGTTGTCCTGACGCTAACCCAAGTTGTCCTGACGCTAACCCTAGTTGTCCTGACGCTAACCCTACTTGTCCTGACGCTAACCCTAGTTGTCCTGACGCTAACCCTAGTTGTCCTGACGCTAACCCTACTTGTCCTGACGCTAACCCTAGTTGTCCTGACGCTAACCCTAGTTGTCCTGATGCTAACCCTAGTTGTCCTGACGCTAACCCTACTTGTCCTGACGCTAACCCTACTTGTCCTGACGCTATCCCTAGTTGTCCTGACGCTAACCCTAGTTGTCCTGACGCTAACCCTAGATGTCCTGACGCTAACCCTAGTTGTCCTGACGCTAACCCTAGTTGTCCTGACGCTAACCCTACTTGTCCTGACGCTAACCCTAGTTGTCCTGACGCTAACTCTAGTTGTACTGACGCTAACCATAGATGTCCTGACGCTAACCATACTTGTCCTGATGCTAACCCTAGTTGTCCTGACGCTAACCCTACTTGTCCTGACGCTAACCCTACTTGTCCTGACGCTATCCCTAGTTGTCCTGACGCTAACCCTAGTTGTCCTGACGCTAACCCTAGATGTCCTGACGCTAACCCTAGTTGTCCTGACGCTAACCCTAGTTGTCCTGACGCTAACCCTACTTGTCCTGACGCTAACCCTAGTTGTCCTGACGCTAACTCTAGTTGTACTGACGCTAACCATAGATGTCCTGACGCTAACCATACTTGTCCTGATGCTAACTCTAGTTGTCCTGACGCTAACTCTAGTTGTCCTGACGCTAACCCTAGTTGTCCTGACGCTAACCATAGATGTCCTGACGCTAACCATACTTGTCCTGATGCTAACCCTGGTTGTCCTGACGCTAACCCTAGTTGTCCTGACACTAACCCTAGTTGTCCTGATGCTAACCCTAGTTGTCCTGACGCTAACCCTAGTTGTCCTGACGCTAACCCTACTTGTCCTGACGCTAACCCTACTTGTCCTGACGCTAACCCTAGTTGTCCTGACGCTAACCCTAGTTGTCCTGACGCTAACCCTAGTTGTCCTGACGCTAACCCTACTTGTCCTGACGCTAACCCAACTTGTCCTGACGCTAACCCTAGTTGTCCTGACGCTAACCATAGTTGTCCTGACGCTAACCCTAGTTGTCCTGACGCTAACCCTAGTTGTCCTGACGCTAACACTAATGGTCCTGACGCTAACCCTAGTTGTCCTGACGCTAACCCTAGTTGTCCTGACGCTAACCCTACTTGTCCTGACGCTAACCCTAGTTGTCCTGATGCTAACCCTAGTTGTCCTGACGCTAAACCTAGATGTCCTGACGCTAACCCTAGTTGTCCTGACGCTAACCCTAGTTGTCCTGACGCTAACCCTACTTGTCCTGACGCTAACCCTAGTTGTCCTGACGCTAACTCTAGTTGTACTGACGCTAACCCTAGTTGTCCTGACGCTAACTCTAGTTGTCCTGACGCTAACCCTAGTTGTCCTGACGCTAACCATAGATGTCCTGACGCTAACCATACTTGTCCTGATGCTAACCCTGGTTGTCCTGACGCTAACCCTAGTTGTCCTGACACTAACCCTAGTTGTCCTGATGCTAACCCTAGTTGTCCTGACGCTAACCCTAGTTGTCCTGACGCTAACCCTACTTGTCCTGACGCTAACCCTACTTGTCCTGACGCTAACCCTAGTTGTCCTGACGCTAACCCTAGTTGTCCTGACGCTAACCCTAGTTGTCCTGACGCTAACCCTACTTGTCCTGACGCTAACCCAACTTGTCCTGACGCTAACCCTAGTTGTCCTGACGCTAACCATAGTTGTCCTGACGCTAACCCTAGTTGTCCTGACGCTAACCCTAGTTGTCCTGACGCTAACACTAATGGTCCTGACGCTAACCCTAGTTGTCCTGACGCTAACCCTAGTTGTCCTGACGCTAACCCTACTTGTCCTGACGCTAACCCTAGTTGTCCTGATGCTAACCCTAGTTGTCCTGACGCTAACCCTAGTTGTCCTGATGCTAACCCTAGTTGTCCTGACGCTAACCCTAGTTGTCCTGACGCTAACCCTACTTGTCCTGATGCTAACCCTACTTGTCCTGACGCTAACCCTAGTTGTCCTGACGCTAACCCTCGTTGTCCTGACGCTAACCCTACTTGTCCTGACGCTAACCCTAGTTGTCCTGACGCTAACCCTACTTGTCCTGACGCTAACCCTAGTTGTCCTGACGCTAACCCTATTTGTCCTGACGCTAACCCTACTTGTCCTGACGCTAACCCTAGTTGTCCTGACGCTAACCCTAGTTGTCCTGACGCTAACCCTACTTGTCCTGACGCTAACCCTACTTGTCCTGACGCTATCCCTAGTTGTCCTGACGCTAACCCTAGTTGTCCTGACGCTAACCCTAGATGTCCTGACGCTAACCCTAGTTGTCCTGACGCTAACCCTAGTTGTCCTGACGCTAACCCTACTTGTCCTGACGCTAACCCTAGTTGTCCTGACGCTAACTCTAGTTGTCCTGACGCTAACCCTAGTTTTCCTGACGCTAACTCTAGTTGTACTGACGCTAACCCTAGTTGTCCTGACGCTAACTCTAGTTGTCCTGACGCTAACCCTAGTTGTCCTGACGCTAACCCTAGATGTCCTGACGCTAACCCTACTTGTCCTGATGCTAACCCTGGTTGTCCTGACGCTAACCCTAGTTGTCCTGACGCTAACCCTAGTTGTCCTGATGCTAACCCTAGTTGTCCTGACGCTAACCCTAGTTGTCCTGACGCTAACCCTACTTGTCCTGACGCTAACCCTAGTTGTCCTGACGCTAACCCTACTTGTCCTGACGCTAACCCTAGTTGTCCTGACGCTAACCCTAGTTGTCCTGACGCTAACCCTAGTTGTCCTGACGCTAACCCTACTTGTCCTGACGCTAACCCAACTTGTCCTGACGCTAACCCTAGTTGTCCTGACGCTAACCATAGATGTCCTGACGCTAACCATACTTGTCCTGATGCTAACCCTGGTTGTCCTGACGCTAACCCTAGTTGTCCTGACGCTAACCCTAGTTGTCCTGATGCTAACCCTAGTTGTCCTGACGCTAACCCTAGTTGTCCTGACGCTAACCCTACTTGTCCTGACGCTAACCCTAGTTGTCCTGACGCTAACCCTACTTGTCCTGACGCTAACCCTAGTTGTCCTGACGCTAACCCTAGTTGTCCTGACGCTAACCCTAGTTGTCCTGACGCTAACCCTACTTGTCCTGACGCTAACCCAACTTGTCCTGACGCTAACCCTAGTTGTCCTGACGCTAACCCTAGTTGTCCTGACGCTAACCCTAGTTGTCCTGACGCTAACCCTAGTTGTCCTGACGCTAACACTAATGGTCCTGACGCTAACCCTAGTTGTCCTGACGCTAACCCTAGTTGTCCTGACGCTAACCCTACTTGTCCTGACGCTAACCCTAGTTGTCCTGACGCTAACTCTAGTTGTCCTGACGCTAACCCTAGTTGTCCTGATGCTAACCCTAGTTGTCCTGACGCTAACCCTAGTTGTCCTGACGCTAACCCTACTTGTCCTGACGCTAACCCTACTTGTCCTGACGCTAACCCTAGTTGTCCTGACGCTAACCCTAGTTGTCCTGACGCTAACCCTACTTGTCCTGACGCTAACCCTAGTTGTCCTGACGCTAACCCAAGTTGTCCTGACGCTAACCCTAGTTGTCCTGACGCTAACCCTACTTGTCCTGACGCTAACCCTAGTTGTCCTGACGCTAACCCTAGTTGTCCTGACGCTAACCCTACTTGTCCTGACGCTAACCCTAGTTGTCCTGACGCTAACCCTAGTTGTCCTGATGCTAACCCTAGTTGTCCTGACGCTAACCCTACTTGTCCTGACGCTAACCCTACTTGTCCTGACGCTATCCCTAGTTGTCCTGACGCTAACCCTAGTTGTCCTGACGCTAACCCTAGATGTCCTGACGCTAACCCTAGTTGTCCTGACGCTAACCCTAGTTGTCCTGACGCTAACCCTACTTGTCCTGACGCTAACCCTAGTTGTCCTGACGCTAACTCTAGTTGTCCTGACGCTAACCCTAGTTTTCCTGACGCTAACTCTAGTTGTACTGACGCTAACCCTAGTTGTCCTGACGCTAACTCTAGTTGTCCTGACGCTAACCCTAGTTGTCCTGACGCTAACCCTAGATGTCCTGACGCTAACCCTAGTTGTCCTGACGCTAACCCTACTTGTCCTGACGCTAACCCTAGTTGTCCTGACGCTAACCCTAGTTGTCCTGACGCTAACCCTAGTTGTCCTGACGCTAACCCTAGTTGTCCTGACGCTAACCCTACTTGTCCTGACGCTAACCCAACTTGTCCTGACGCTAACCCTAGTTGTCCTGACGCTAACCATAGTTGTCCTGACGCTAACCCTAGTTGTCCTGACGCTAACCATACTTGTCCTGATGCTAACCCTGGTTGTCCTGACGCTAACCCTAGTTGTCCTGACGCTAACCCTAGTTGTCCTGATGCTAACCCTAGTTGTCCTGACGCTAACCCTAGTTGTCCTGACGCTAACCCTACTTGTCCTGACGCTAACCCTAGTTGTCCTGACGCTAACCCTACTTGTCCTGACGCTAACCCTAGTTGTCCTGACGCTAACCCTAGTTGTCCTGACGCTAACCCTAGTTGTCCTGACGCTAACCCTACTTGTCCTGACGCTAACCCAACTTGTCCTGACGCTAACCCTAGTTGTCCTGACGCTAACCATAGTTGTCCTGACGCTAACCCTAGTTGTCCTGACGCTAACCCTAGTTGTCCTGACGCTAACCCTAGTTGTCCTGACGCTAACACTAATGGTCCTGACGCTAACCCTAGTTGTCCTGACGCTAACCCTAGTTGTCCTGACGCTAACCCTACTTGTCCTGACGCTAACCCTAGTTGTCCTGACGCTAACCCTAGTTGTCCTGACGCTAACCCTAGTTGTCCTGATGCTAACCCTAGTTGTCCTGACGCTAACCCTAGTTGTCCTGACGCTAACCCTACTTGTCCTGACGCTAACCCTACTTGTCCTGACGCTAACCCTAGTTGTCCTGACGCTAACTCTAGTTGTACTGACGCTAACCCTAGTTGTCCTGACGCTAACTCTAGTTGTCCTGACGCTAACCCTAGTTGTCCTGACGCTAACCATAGATGTCCTGACGCTAACCATACTTGTCCTGATGCTAACCCTGGTTGTCCTGACGCTAACCCTAGTTGTCCTGACGCTAACCCTAGTTGTCCTGATGCTAACCCTAGTTGTCCTGACGCTAACCCTAGTTGTCCTGACACTAACCCTACTTGTCCTGACGCTAACCCTAGTTGTCCTGACGCTAACCCTACTTGTCCTGACGCTAACCCTAGTTGTCCTGACGCTAACCCTAGTTGTCCTGACGCTAACCCTAGTTGTCCTGACGCTAACCCTACTTGTCCTGACGCTAACCCAACTTGTCCTGATGCTAACCCTGGTTGTCCTGACGCTAACCCTAGTTGTCCTGACGCTAACCCTAGTTGTCCTGATGCTAACCCTAGTTGTCCTGACGCTAACCCTAGTTGTCCTGACGCTAACCCTACTTGTCCTGACGCTAACCCTAGTTGTCCTGACGCTAACCCTACTTGTCCTGACGCTAACCCTAGTTGTCCTGACGCTAACCCTAGTTGTCCTGACGCTAACCCTAGTTGTCCTGACGCTAACCCTACTTGTCCTGACGCTAACCCAACTTGTCCTGACGCTAACCCTAGTTGTCCTGACGCTAACCATAGTTGTCCTGACGCTAACCCTAGTTGTCCTGACGCTAACCCTAGTTGTCCTGACGCTAACCCTAGTTGTCCTGACGCTAACACTAATGGTCCTGACGCTAACCCTAGTTGTCCTGACGCTAACCCTAGTTGTCCTGACGCTAACCCTACTTGTCCTGACGCTAACCCTAGTTGTCCTGACGCTAACCCTAGTTGTCCTGACGCTAACCCTAGTTGTCCTGATGCTAACCCTAGTTGTCCTGACGCTAACCCTAGTTGTCCTGACGCTAACCCTACTTGTCCTGACGCTAACCCTACTTGTCCTGACGCTAACCCTAGTTGTCCTGACGCTAACTCTAGTTGTACTGACGCTAACCCTAGTTGTCCTGACGCTAACTCTAGTTGTCCTGACGCTAACCCTAGTTGTCCTGACGCTAACCATAGATGTCCTGACGCTAACCATACTTGTCCTGATGCTAACCCTGGTTGTCCCTGACGCTAACCCTAGTTGTCCTGACGCTAACCCTAGTTGTCCTGATGCTAACCCTAGTTGTCCTGACGCTAACCCTAGTTGTCCTGACACTAACCCTACTTGTCCTGACGCTAACCCTAGTTGTCCTGACGCTAACCCTACTTGTCCTGACGCTAACCCTAGTTGTCCTGACGCTAACCCTAGTTGTCCTGACGCTAACCCTAGTTGTCCTGACGCTAACCCTACTTGTCCTGACGCTAACCCAACTTGTCCTGACGCTAACCCTAGTTGTCCTGACGCTAACCATAGTTGTCCTGACGCTAACCCTAGTTGTCCTGACGCTAACCCTAGTTGTCCTGACGCTAACACTAATGGTCCTGACGCTAACCCTAGTTGTCCTGACGCTAACCCTAGTTGTCCTGACGCTAACCCTACTTGTCCTGACGCTAACCCTAGTTGTCCTGACGCTAACCCTAGTTGTCCTGACGCTAACCCTAGTTGTCCTGATGCTAACCCTAGTTGTCCTGACGCTAACCCTAGTTGTCCTGACGCTAACCCTACTTGTCCTGACGCTAACCCTACTTGTCCTGACGCTAACCCTAGTTGTCCTGACGCTAACCCTAGTTGTCCTGACGCTAACCCTACTTGTCCTGACGCTAACCCTAGTTGTCCTGACGCTAACCCAAGTTGTCCTGACGCTAACCCTAGTTGTCCTGACGCTAACCCTACTTGTCCTGACGCTAACCCTAGTTGTCCTGACGCTAACCCTAGTTGTCCTGACGCTAAACCTAGTTGTCCTGACGCTAACCCTAGTTGTCCTGACGCTAACCCTAGTTGTCCTGACGCTAACCCTACTTGTCCTGACGCTAACCCTACTTGTCCTGACGCTATCCCTAGTTGTCCTGACGCTAACCCTAGTTGTCCTGACGCTAACCCTAGATGTCCTGACGCTAACCCTAGTTGTCCTGACGCTAACCCTAGTTGTCCTGACGCTAACCCTACTTGTCCTGACGCTAACCCTAGTTGTCCTGACGCTAACTCTAGTTGTCCAGACGCTAACCCTTGTTTTCCTGACGCTAACTCTAGTTGTACTGACGCTAACCCTAGTTGTCCTGACGCTAACTCTAGTTGTCCTGACGCTAACCCTAGTTGTCCTGACGCTAACCCTAGATGTCCTGACGCTAACCCTACTTGTCCTGATGCTATCCCTGGTTGTCCTGACGCTAACCCTAGTTGTCCTGACGCTAACCCTAGTTGTCCTGATGCTAACCCTAGTTGTCCTGACGCTAACCCTAGTTGTCCTGACGCTAACCCTACTTGTCCTGACGCTAACCCTAGTTGTCCTGACGCTAACCCTACTTGTCCTGAAGCTAACCCTAGTTGTCCTGACGCTAACCCTAGTTGTCCTGACGCTAACCCTAGTTGTCCTGACGCTAACCCTACTTGTCCTGACGCTAACCCAACTTGTCCTGACGCTAACCCTAGTTGTCCTGACGCTAACCATAGATGTCCTGACGCTAACCATACTTGTCCTGATGCTAACCCTGGTTGTCCTGACGCTAACCCTAGTTGTCCTGACGCTAACCCTAGTTGTCCTGATGCTAACCCTAGTTGTCCTGACGCTAACCCTAGTTGTCCTGACGCTAACCCTACTTGTCCTGACGCTAACCCTAGTTGTCCTGACGCTAACCCTACTTGTCCTGACGCTAACCCTAGTTGTCCTGACGCTAACCCTAGTTGTCCTGACGCTAACCCTAGTTGTCCTGACGCTAACCCTACTTGTCCTGACGCTAACCCAACTTCTCCTGACGCTAACCCTAGTTGTCCTGACGCTAAACATAGTTGTCCTGATGCTAACCCTAGTTGTCCTGACGCTAACCCTAGTTGTCCTGACGCTAACCCTAGTTGTCCTGACGCTAACACTAATGGTCCTGACGCTAACCCTAGTTGTCCTGACGCTAACCCTAGTTGTCCTGACGCTAACCCTACTTGTCCTGACGCTAACCCTAGTTGTCCTGACGCTAACCCTAGTTGTCCTGACGCTAACCCTAGTTGTCCTGATGCTAACCCTAGTTGTCCTGACGCTAACCCTAGTTGTCCTGACGCTAACCCTACTTGTCCTGACGCTAACCCTACTTGTCCTGACGCTAACCCTAGTTGTCCTGACGCTAACCCTAGTTGTCCTGACGCTAACCCTACTTGTCCTGACGCTAACCCTAGTTGTCCTGACGCTAACCCAAGTTGTCCTGACGCTAACCCTACTTGTCCTGACGCTAACCCTAGTTGTCCTGACGCTAACCCTAGTTGTCCTGACGCTAACCCTACTTGTCCTGACGCTAACCCTAGTTGTCCTGACGCTAACCCTAGTTGTCCTGACGCTAACCCTAGTTGTCCTGACGCTAACCCTACTTGTCCTGACGCTAACCCTACTTGTCCTGACGCTAACCCTAGTTGTCCTGACGCTAACCCTAGTTGTCCTGACGCTAACCCTACTTGTCCTGACGCTAACCCAACTTGTCCTGACGCTAACCCCAGTTGTCCTGACGCTAACCATAGTTGTCCTGACGCTAACCCTAGTTGTCCTGACGCTAACCCTAGTTGTCCTGACGCTAACACTAATTGTCCTGACGCTAACCCTAGTTGTCCTGACGCTAACCCTAGTTGTCCTGACGCTAACCCTACTTGTCCTGACGCTAAACCTAGTTGTCCTGACGCTAACCCTAGTTGTCCTGACGCTAACCCTAGTTGTCCTGACACTAACACTAGTTGTCCTGACGCTAACCCTAGTTGTCCTGACGCTAACCCTAGTTGTCCTGACGCTAACCCTAGTCGTCCTGATGCTAACCCTAGTCGTCCTGACGCTAACCCTAGTCGTCCTGACGCTAACCCTAGTTGTCCTGACGCTAACCCTAGTTGTCCTGACGCTAACCCTACTTGTCCTGACGCTTACCCTACTTGTCCTGATGCTAACCCTACTTGTCCTGACGCTAACCCTAGTTGTCCTGACGCTAACCCTAGTTGTCCTGACGCTAACTCTAGTTGTCCTGACGCTAACCCTAGTTGTCCTGACGCTAACCCTAGTTGTCCTGACGCTAACCCTAGTTGTCCTGACGCTAACCCTAGTTGAAATGACGCTAACCCTAGTTGTCCTGACGCTAACCCTAGTTGTCCTGACGCTAACCCTAGTTGTCCTGACGCTAACCCTAGTTGTCCTGACGCTAACCCTAGTTGTCCTGACGCTAACCCTAGTTGAAATGACGCTAACCCTAGTTGTCCTGACGCTAACCCTAGTTGTCCTGACGCTAACCCTAGTTGTCCTGACGCTAACCCTACATGTCCTGACGCTAACCCTAGTTGTCCTGACGCTAACCCTAGTTGTCCTGACGCTAACCCTACTTGTCCTGACGCTATCCCTAGTTGTCCTGACGCTAACCCTAGTTGTCCTGACGCTAACCCTAGTTGTCCAGACGCTAACCCTAGTTGTCCTGATGCTAACCCTACTTGTCCTGACGCTAACCCTACTTGTCCTGACGCTAACCCTACTTGTCCTGACGCTAACCCTAGTTGTCCTGACGCTAACCCTAGTTGTCCTGACGCTAACTCTAGTTGTCCTGACGCTAACCCTAGTTGTCCTGACGCTAACCCTAGTTGTCCTGACGCTAACCCTAGTTGAAATGACGCTAACCCTAGTTGTCCTGACGCAAACCCTAGTTGTCCTGACGCTAACCCTAGTTGTCCTAACGCTAACCCTAGTTGTCCTGACACTAACCCTAGTTGTCCTGACGCTAACCCTAGTTGTCCTGACGCTAACCCTAGTTGTCCTGACGCTAACCCTAGTTGAAATGACGCTAACCCTAGTTGTACTGACGCTAACCCTAGTTGTCCTGACGCTAACCCTAGTTGTCCTGACGCTAACCCTACTTGTCCTGACGCTAACCCTACTTGTCCTGACGCTAACCCTAGTTGTCCTGACGCTAACCCTAGTTGTCCTGACGCTAACCCTAGTTGTCCTGACGCTAACCCTACTTGTCCTGACGCTATCCCTAGTTGTCCTGACGCTAACCCTAGTTGTCCTGACGCTAACCCTAGTTGTCCAGACGCTAACCCTAGTTGTCCTGATGCTAACCCTACTTGTCCTGACGCTAACCCTACTTGTCCTGACGCTAACCCTACTTGTCCTGACGCTAACCCTAGTTGTCCTGACGCTAACCCTAGTTGTCCTGACGCTAACTCTAGTTGTCCTGACGCTAACCCTAGTTGTCATGACGCTAACCCTAGTTGTCCTGACGCTAACCCTAGTTGAAATGACGCTAACCCTAGTTGTCCTGACGCAAACCCTAGTTGTCCTGACGCTAACCCTAGTTGTCCTAACGCTAACCCTAGTTGTCCTGACACTAACCCTAGTTGTCCTGACGCTAACCCTAGTTGTCCTGACGCTAACCCTACTTGTCCTGATGCTAACCCTAGTTGTCCTGACGCTAACCCTAGTTGTCCTGACGCTAACCCTACATGTCCTGACGCTAACCCTAGTTGTCCTGACGCTAACCCTAGTTGTCCTGACGCTATCCCTAGTTGTCCTGACGCTAACCCTAGTTGTCCTGACGCTAACCCTAGTTGTCCTGACGCTAAACCTAGTTGTCCTGATGCTAACCCTACTTGTCCTGACGCTAACCCTAGTTGTCCTGATGCTAACCCTAGTTGTCCTGACGCTAACCCTACTTGTCCTGACGCTAACCCTAGTTGTCCTGACGCTAACTCTACTTGTCCTGACGCTAACCCTAGTTGTCCTGATGCTAACCCTAGTTGTCCTGACGCTAACCCTACTTGTCCTGACGCTAACCCTACTTGTCTTGACGCTAACCCTACTTGTCCTGACGCTAACCCTAGTTGTCCTGACGCTAACCCTAGTTGTCCTGACGCTAACCCTAGTTGTCCTGACGCTAACCCTAGTTGTCCTGCCGCTAACCCTAGATGTCCTGACGCTAACCCTACATGTCCTGACGCTAACCCTAGTTGTCCTGACGCTAACCCTAGTTGTCCTGACGCTAACCCTACTTGTCCTGACGCTAACCCTAGTTGTCCTGACGCTAACCGTACTTGTCCTGACGCTAACCCTAGTTGTCCTGACGCTATCCCTAGTTGTCCTGACGCTAACCCTAGTTGTCCTGCCGCTAACCCTAGATGTCCTGACGCTAACCCTACATGTCCTGACGCTAACCCTACTTGTCCTGACGCTAACCCTACTTGTCCTGACGCTAACCCTAGTTGTCCTGACGCTAACCCTAGTTGTCCTGACGCTAACCCTACTTGTCCTGACGCTAACCCTAGTTGTCCTGACGCTAACCCTAGTTGTCCTGACGCTAACCATAGTTGTCCTGACGCTAACCCTAGTTGTCCTGACACTAACCCTAGTTGTCCTGACGCTAACACTAATTGTCCTGACGCTAACCCTAGTTGTCCTGACGCTAACCCTACTTGTCCTGACGCTAACCCTAGTTGTCCTGACGCTAACCCCAGTCATCCTGACGCTAACCCTAGTCGTCCTGACGCTAACCCTAGTCGTCCTGACGCTAACCCTAGTCGTCCTGATGCTAACCCTAGTTGTCCTGACGCTAACCCTAGGTGTCCTGACGCTAACCCTAGTTGTCCTGACGCTAACCCTACTTGTCCTGACGCTAACCCTACTTGTCCTGACGCTAACCCTAGTTGTCCTGACGCTAACCCTAGTTGTCCTGACGCTAACCCTAGTTGTCCTGACGCTAACTCTAGTTGTCCTGACGCTAACCCTAGTTGTCCTGACGCTAACCCTAGTTGTCCTGACGCTAACCCTAGTTGAAATGACGCTAACCCTAGTTGTCCTGACGTTAACCCTAGTTGTCCTGACGCTAACCCTAGTTGTCCTGACGCTAACCCTAGTTGTCCTGACGCTAACCCTAGTTGTCCTAACGCTAACCCTAGTTGTCCTGACGCTAACCCTAGTTGTCCTGACGCTAACCCTAGTTGTCCTGACGCTAACCCTACATGTCCTGACGCTAACCCTAGTTGTCCTGACGCTAACCCTAGTTGTCCTGACGTTAACCCTAGTTGTCTGACGCTAACCCTAGTTGTCCTGACGCTAACCCTACTTGTCCTGACGCTAACCCTAGTTGTCCTGACGCTAACCCTAGCTGTCCTGACGCTAACCCTAGTTGTCCTGACGCTAACCCTACTTGTTCTGACGCTAACCCTAGTTGTCCTGACGCTAACCCTAGTTGTCCTGACGCTAACCCTACTTGTCCTGACGCTAACCCTGGTTGTCCTGACGCTAACCCTAGTTGTCCTGACGCTAACCCTAGTTGTCCTGACGCTAACCCTAGTTGTCCTGATGCTAACCCTAGTTGTCCTGACGCTAACCCTACTTGTCCTGACGCTAACCCTACTTGTCCTGACGCTAACCCTAGTTGTCCTGACGCTAACCCTAGTTGCCCTGACGCTAACTCTAGTTCTCCTGACGCTAACCCTAGTTGTCCTGACGCTAACCCTAGTTGTCCTGACGTTAACCCTAGTTGTCCTGACGCTAACCCTAGTTGTCCTGACGCTAACCCTAGTTGTCCTGACGCTAACCCTAGTTGTCCTGACGCTAACCCTAGTTGTCCTGACGCTAACCCTAGTTGTCCTGACGCTAACCCTACATGTTCTGATGCTAACCCTAGTTGTCCTGACGCTAACCCTAGTTGTCCTGACGCTAACCCTACTTGTCCTGACGCTAACCCTAGTTGTCTGACGCTAACCCTAGTTGTCCTGACGCTAACCCTACTTGTCCTGACGCTAACCCTAGTTGTCCTGACGCTAACCCTAGATGTCCTGACGCTAACCCTACTTGTCCTGACGCTAACCCTGGTTGTCCTGACGCTAACCCTAGTTGTCCTGACGCTAACCCTAGTTGTCTTGACGCTAACCCTAGTTGTCCTGATGCTAACCCTAGTTGTCCTGACGCTAACCCTAGTTGTCCTGACGCTAACCCTACTTGTCCTGACGCTAACCCTAGTTGTCCTGACGCTAACCCTAGTTGTCCTGACGCTAACCATAGTTGTCCTGACGCTAACCCTACTTGTCCTGACGCTAACCCTAGTTGTCCTGACGCTAACCCTACTTGTCCTGACGCTAACCCTAGTTGTCCTGACGCTAACCCTAGTTGTCCTGACGCTAACCCTAGTTGTTCTAACGCTAACCCTAGTTGTCCTGACGCTAACCCTAGTTGTCCTGACGCTAACCCTACTTGTCCTGACGCTAACCCTAGTTGTCCTGACGCTAACCCTAGTTGTCCTGACGCTAACCCTACATGTCCTGACGCTAACCCTAGTTGTCCTGACGCTAACCCTAGTTATCCTGACGCTAACCCTACTTGTCCTGACGCTAACCCTAGTTGTCTGACGCTAACCCTAGTTGTCCTGACGCTAACCCTAGTTGTCCTGACGCTAACCCTAGTTGTCCTGACGCTAACCCTAGATGTCCTGACGCTAACCCTACTTGTCCTGACGCTAACCCTGGTTGTCCTGATGCTAACCCTACTTGTCCTGACGCTAACCCTAGTTGTCCTGACGCTAACCCTAGTTGTCCTGATGCTAACCCTAGTTGTCCTGACGCTAACCCTAGTTGTCCTGACGCTAACCCTACTTGTCCTGACGCTAACCCTAGTTGTCCTGACGCTAACCCTAGTTGTCCTGACGCTAACCCTACTTGTCCTGACGCTAACCCTAGTTGTCCTGACGCTAACCCTAGTTGTCCTGACGCTAACCCTAGTTGTCCTGACGCTAACCCTAGTTGATCTGACGCTAACCCTAGTTGTCCTGACGCTAACCCTACTTGTCCTGACGTTAACCCTACTTGTCCTGACGCTAACCGTACTTGTCCTGACGCTAACCATAGTTGTCCTGACGCTAACCCTAGTTGTCCTGACGCTAACCCTAGTTGTCCTGACGCTAACCCTAGTTGTCCTGACGCTAACACTAATTGTGCTGAAGCTAACCCTAGTTGTCCTGACGCTAACCCTAGTTGTCCTGACGCTACCCCTACTTGTCCTGACGCTAACCCTAGTTGTCCTGACGCTAACCCTACTTATCCTGACGCTAACCCTAGTTGTCCTGACGCTAACCCTAGTTGTCCTGACGCTTACCCTAGTTGTCCTGACGCTAACCCTAGTTGTCCTGACGTTAACCCTAGTTGTCCTGACGCTAACCCTAGTTGTCCTGACGCTAACCCTACTTGTCCTGACGCTAACCCTACTTGTCCTGACGCTAACCCTAGTTGTCCTGACGCTAACCCTAGTTGTCCTGACGCTAACCCTAGTTGTCCTGACGCTAACCCTAGTTGTCCTGACGCTAACCCTAGTTGAAATGACGCTAACCCTAGTTGTCCTGACGTTAACCCTAGTTGTCCTGACGCTAACCCTAGTTGTACTGACGCTAACCCTACTTGTCCTGACGCTAACCCTAGTTGTCCTGACGCTAACCCTAGTTGTCCTGACGCTAACCCTACATGTCCTGACGCTAACCCTAGTTGTCCTGACGCTAACCCTAGTTGTCCTGACGCTAACCCTAGTTGTCCTGACGCTAACCCTACTTGTCCTGACGCTAACCCTAGTTGTCTGATGCTAACCCTAGTTGTCCTGACGCTAACCCTACTTGTCCTGACGCTAACCCTAGTTGTCCTGACGCTAACCCTAGTTGTCCTGACGCTAACCCTACATGTCCTGACGCTAACCCTAGTTGTCCTGACGCTAACCCTAGTTGTCCTGACGCTAACCCTAGTTGTCCTGACGCTAACCCTACTTGTCCTGACGCTAACCCTAGTTGTCTGATGCTAACCCTAGTTGTCCTGACGCTAACCCTACTTGTCCTGACGCTAACCCTAGTTGTCCTGACTCTAACCCTAGTTGTCCTGACGCTAACCCTTCTTGTCCTGACGCTAACCCTAGTTGTCCTGACGTTAACCCTAGTTGTCCTGACGCTAACCCTACTTGTCCTGACGCTAACCCTAGTTGCCCTGACGCTAACCCTAGTTGTCCTAACGCTAACCCTAGTTGACCTGACGCTAACCCTAGTTGTCCTGACGCTAACCCTACTGGTCCTGACGCTAACCCTACTTGTCCTGACGCTAACCCTAGTTGTCCTGACGCTAACCCTAGTTGTCCTGACGCTAGCCCTACTTGTCCTGACGCTAACCCTAGTTGTCTGACGCTAACCCTAGTTGTCCTGATGCTAACCCTAGTTGTCCTGACGCTAACCCTAGTTGTCCTGACGCTAACCCTAGATGTCCTGACGCTAACCCTACTTGTCCTGACGCTAACCCTGGTTGTCCTGATGCTAACCCTACTTGTCCTGACGCTAACCCTAGTTGTCCTGACGCTAACCCTAGTTGTCCTGATGCTAACCCTAGTTGTCCTGACGCTAACCCTAGTTGTCCTGACGCTAACCCTACTTGTCCTGACGCTAACCCTAGTTGTCCTGACGCTAACCCTAGTTGTCCTGACGCTAACCCTACTTGTCCTGACGCTAACCCTAGTTGTCCTGACGCTAACCCTAGTTGTCCTGACGCTAACCCTAGTTGTCCTGACGCTAACCCTAGTTGATCTGACGCTAACCCTAGTTGTCCTGACGCTAACCCTAGATGTCCTGACGCTAACCCTACTTGTCCTGACGCTAACCCTGGTTGTCCTGATGCTAACCCTAGTTGTCCTGACGCTAACCCTAGTTGTCTTGACGCTAACCCTAGTTGTCCTGATGCTAACCCTAGTTGTCCTGACGCTAACCCTAGTTGTCCTGACGCTAACCCTACTTGTCCTGACGCTAACCCTAGTTGTCCTGACGCTAACCCTAGTTGTCCTGACGCTAACCCTAGTTGTCCTGACGCTAACCCTACTTGTCCTGACGCTAACCCTAGTTGTCCTGACGCTAACCCTAGTTGTCCTGACGCTAACCCTAGTTGTCCTGACGCTAACCCTAGTTGATCTGACGCTAACCCTACTTGTCCTGACGCTAACCCTACTTGTCCTGACGCTAACCCTACTTGTCCTGACGCTAACCGTACTTTTCCTGACGCTAACCATAGTTGTCCTGACGCTAACCCTAGTTGTCCTGACGCTAACCCTAGTTGTCCTAACGCTAACCCTAGTTGTCCTGACGCTAACACTAATTGTGCTGAAGCTAACCCTAGTTGTCCTGACGCTAACCCTAGTTGTCCTGACGCTAACCCTACTTGTCCTGACGCTAACCCTAGTTGTCTTGACGCTAACCCTACTTGTCCTGACGCTAACCCTAGTTGTCCTGACGCTAACCCTAGTTGTCCTGACGCTAACCCTAGTTGTCCTAACGCTAACCCTAGTTGTCCTGACGCTAACCCTAGTTGTCCTGTCGCTAACCCTAGTTGTCCTGACGCTAACCCTACTTGTCCTGACGCTAACCCTAGTTGTCCTGACGCTAACCCTAGTTGTCCTGACGCTAACCCTACATGTCCTGACGCTAACCCTAGTTGTCCTGACGCTAACCCTAGTTATCCTGACGCTAACCCTACTTGTTCTGACGCTAACCCTAGTTGTCTGACGCTAACCCTAGTTGTCCTAATGCTAACCCTAGTTGTCCTGACGCTAACCCTAGTTGTCCTGACGCTAACCCTAGATGTCCTGACGCTAACCCTACTTGTCCTGACGCTAACCCTGGTTGTCCTGATGCTAACCCTACTTGTCCTGACGCTAACCCTAGTTGTCCTGACGCTAACCCTAGTTGTCCTGACGCTAACCCTAGTTGTCCTGACGCTAACCCTAGTTGTCCTGACGCTAACCCTACTTGTCCTGACGCTAACCCTAGTTGTCCTGACGCTAACCCTAGTTGTCCTGACGCTAACCCTACTTGTCCTGACGCTAACCCTAGTTGTCCTGACGCTAACCCTAGTTGTCCTGACGCTAACCCTAGTTGTCCTGACGCTAACCCTAGTTGATCTGACGCTAACCCTAGTTGTCCTGACGCTAACCCTACTTGTCCTGACGTTAACCCTACTTGTCCTGACGCTAACCGTACTTGTCCTGACGCTAACCATAGTTGTCCTGACGCTAACCCTAGTTGTCCTGACGCTAACCCTAGTTGTCCTGACGCTAACCCTAGTTGTCCTGACGCTAACACTAATTGTGCTGAAGCTAACCCTAGTTGTCCTGACGCTAACCCTAGTTGTCCTGACGCTAACCCTACTTGTCCTGACGCTAACCCTAGTTGTCCTGACGCTAACCCTACTTGTCCTGACGCTAACCCTAGTTGTCCTGACGCTAACCCTAGATGTCCTGACGCTAACCCTACTTGTCCTGACGCTAACCCTGGTTGTCCTGACGCTAACCCTTGTTGTCCTGACGCTAACCCTAGTTGTCTTGACGCTAACCCTAGTTGTCCTGATGCTAACCCTAGTTGTCCTGACGCTAACCCAACTTGTCCTGACGCTAACCCTAGTTGTCCTGACGCTAACCATAGTTGTCCTGACGCTAACCCTAGTTGTCCTGACGCTAACCCTAGTTGTCCTGACGCTAACACTAATGGTCCTGACGCTAACCCTAGTTGTCCTGACGCTAACCCTAGTTGTCCTGACGCTAACCCTACTTGTCCTGACGCTAACCCTAGTTGTCCTGATGCTAACCCTAGTTGTCCTGACGCTAACCCTAGTTGTCCTGATGCTAACCCTAGTTGTCCTGACGCTAACCCTAGTTGTCCTGACGCTAACCCTACTTGTCCTGATGCTAACCCTACTTGTCCTGACGCTAACCCTAGTTGTCCTGACGCTAACCCTCGTTGTCCTGACGCTAACCCTACTTGTCCTGACGCTAACCCTAGTTGTCCTGACGCTAACCCTACTTGTCCTGACGCTAACCCTAGTTGTCCTGACGCTAACCCTATTTGTCCTGACGCTAACCCTACTTGTCCTGACGCTAACCCTAGTTGTCCTGACGCTAACCCTAGTTGTCCTGACGCTAACCCTACTTGTCCTGACGCTAACCCTACTTGTCCTGACGCTATCCCTAGTTGTCCTGACGCTAACCCTAGTTGTCCTGACGCTAACCCTAGATGTCCTGACGCTAACCCTAGTTGTCCTGACGCTAACCCTAGTTGTCCTGACGCTAACCCTACTTGTCCTGACGCTAACCCTAGTTGTCCTGACGCTAACTCTAGTTGTCCTGACGCTAACCCTAGTTTTCCTGACGCTAACTCTAGTTGTACTGACGCTAACCCTAGTTGTCCTGACGCTAACTCTAGTTGTCCTGACGCTAACCCTAGTTGTCCTGACGCTAACCCTAGATGTCCTGACGCTAACCCTACTTGTCCTGATGCTAACCCTGGTTGTCCTGACGCTAACCCTAGTTGTCCTGACGCTAACCCTAGTTGTCCTGATGCTAACCCTAGTTGTCCTGACGCTAACCCTAGTTGTCCTGACGCTAACCCTACTTGTCCTGACGCTAACCCTAGTTGTCCTGACGCTAACCCTACTTGTCCTGACGCTAACCCTAGTTGTCCTGACGCTAACCCTAGTTGTCCTGACGCTAACCCTAGTTGTCCTGACGCTAACCCTACTTGTCCTGACGCTAACCCAACTTGTCCTGACGCTAACCCTAGTTGTCCTGACGCTAACCATAGATGTCCTGACGCTAACCATACTTGTCCTGATGCTAACCCTGGTTGTCCTGACGCTAACCCTAGTTGTCCTGACGCTAACCCTAGTTGTCCTGATGCTAACCCTAGTTGTCCTGACGCTAACCCTAGTTGTCCTGACGCTAACCCTACTTGTCCTGACGCTAACCCTAGTTGTCCTGACGCTAACCCTACTTGTCCTGACGCTAACCCTAGTTGTCCTGACGCTAACCCTAGTTGTCCTGACGCTAACCCTAGTTGTCCTGACGCTAACCCTACTTGTCCTGACGCTAACCCAACTTGTCCTGACGCTAACCCTAGTTGTCCTGACGCTAACCCTAGTTGTCCTGACGCTAACCCTAGTTGTCCTGACGCTAACCCTAGTTGTCCTGACGCTAACACTAATGGTCCTGACGCTAACCCTAGTTGTCCTGACGCTAACCCTAGTTGTCCTGACGCTAACCCTACTTGTCCTGACGCTAACCCTAGTTGTCCTGACGCTAACTCTAGTTGTCCTGACGCTAACCCTAGTTGTCCTGATGCTAACCCTAGTTGTCCTGACGCTAACCCTAGTTGTCCTGACGCTAACCCTACTTGTCCTGACGCTAACCCTACTTGTCCTGACGCTAACCCTAGTTGTCCTGACGCTAACCCTAGTTGTCCTGACGCTAACCCTACTTGTCCTGACGCTAACCCTAGTTGTCCTGACGCTAACCCAAGTTGTCCTGACGCTAACCCTAGTTGTCCTGACGCTAACCCTACTTGTCCTGACGCTAACCCTAGTTGTCCTGACGCTAACCCTAGTTGTCCTGACGCTAACCCTACTTGTCCTGACGCTAACCCTAGTTGTCCTGACGCTAACCCTAGTTGTCCTGATGCTAACCCTAGTTGTCCTGACGCTAACCCTACTTGTCCTGACGCTAACCCTACTTGTCCTGACGCTATCCCTAGTTGTCCTGACGCTAACCCTAGTTGTCCTGACGCTAACCCTAGATGTCCTGACGCTAACCCTAGTTGTCCTGACGCTAACCCTAGTTGTCCTGACGCTAACCCTACTTGTCCTGACGCTAACCCTAGTTGTCCTGACGCTAACTCTAGTTGTCCTGACGCTAACCCTAGTTTTCCTGACGCTAACTCTAGTTGTACTGACGCTAACCCTAGTTGTCCTGACGCTAACTCTAGTTGTCCTGACGCTAACCCTAGTTGTCCTGACGCTAACCCTAGATGTCCTGACGCTAACCCTAGTTGTCCTGACGCTAACCCTACTTGTCCTGACGCTAACCCTAGTTGTCCTGACGCTAACCCTAGTTGTCCTGACGCTAACCCTAGTTGTCCTGACGCTAACCCTAGTTGTCCTGACGCTAACCCTACTTGTCCTGACGCTAACCCAACTTGTCCTGACGCTAACCCTAGTTGTCCTGACGCTAACCATAGTTGTCCTGACGCTAACCCTAGTTGTCCTGACGCTAACCATACTTGTCCTGATGCTAACCCTGGTTGTCCTGACGCTAACCCTAGTTGTCCTGACGCTAACCCTAGTTGTCCTGATGCTAACCCTAGTTGTCCTGACGCTAACCCTAGTTGTCCTGACGCTAACCCTACTTGTCCTGACGCTAACCCTAGTTGTCCTGACGCTAACCCTACTTGTCCTGACGCTAACCCTAGTTGTCCTGACGCTAACCCTAGTTGTCCTGACGCTAACCCTAGTTGTCCTGACGCTAACCCTACTTGTCCTGACGCTAACCCAACTTGTCCTGACGCTAACCCTAGTTGTCCTGACGCTAACCATAGTTGTCCTGACGCTAACCCTAGTTGTCCTGACGCTAACCCTAGTTGTCCTGACGCTAACCCTAGTTGTCCTGACGCTAACACTAATGGTCCTGACGCTAACCCTAGTTGTCCTGACGCTAACCCTAGTTGTCCTGACGCTAACCCTACTTGTCCTGACGCTAACCCTAGTTGTCCTGACGCTAACCCTAGTTGTCCTGACGCTAACCCTAGTTGTCCTGATGCTAACCCTAGTTGTCCTGACGCTAACCCTAGTTGTCCTGACGCTAACCCTACTTGTCCTGACGCTAACCCTACTTGTCCTGACGCTAACCCTAGTTGTCCTGACGCTAACTCTAGTTGTACTGACGCTAACCCTAGTTGTCCTGACGCTAACTCTAGTTGTCCTGACGCTAACCCTAGTTGTCCTGACGCTAACCATAGATGTCCTGACGCTAACCATACTTGTCCTGATGCTAACCCTGGTTGTCCTGACGCTAACCCTAGTTGTCCTGACGCTAACCCTAGTTGTCCTGATGCTAACCCTAGTTGTCCTGACGCTAACCCTAGTTGTCCTGACACTAACCCTACTTGTCCTGACGCTAACCCTAGTTGTCCTGACGCTAACCCTACTTGTCCTGACGCTAACCCTAGTTGTCCTGACGCTAACCCTAGTTGTCCTGACGCTAACCCTAGTTGTCCTGACGCTAACCCTACTTGTCCTGACGCTAACCCAACTTGTCCTGATGCTAACCCTGGTTGTCCTGACGCTAACCCTAGTTGTCCTGACGCTAACCCTAGTTGTCCTGATGCTAACCCTAGTTGTCCTGACGCTAACCCTAGTTGTCCTGACGCTAACCCTACTTGTCCTGACGCTAACCCTAGTTGTCCTGACGCTAACCCTACTTGTCCTGACGCTAACCCTAGTTGTCCTGACGCTAACCCTAGTTGTCCTGACGCTAACCCTAGTTGTCCTGACGCTAACCCTACTTGTCCTGACGCTAACCCAACTTGTCCTGACGCTAACCCTAGTTGTCCTGACGCTAACCATAGTTGTCCTGACGCTAACCCTAGTTGTCCTGACGCTAACCCTAGTTGTCCTGACGCTAACCCTAGTTGTCCTGACGCTAACACTAATGGTCCTGACGCTAACCCTAGTTGTCCTGACGCTAACCCTAGTTGTCCTGACGCTAACCCTACTTGTCCTGACGCTAACCCTAGTTGTCCTGACGCTAACCCTAGTTGTCCTGACGCTAACCCTAGTTGTCCTGATGCTAACCCTAGTTGTCCTGACGCTAACCCTAGTTGTCCTGACGCTAACCCTACTTGTCCTGACGCTAACCCTACTTGTCCTGACGCTAACCCTAGTTGTCCTGACGCTAACTCTAGTTGTACTGACGCTAACCCTAGTTGTCCTGACGCTAACTCTAGTTGTCCTGACGCTAACCCTAGTTGTCCTGACGCTAACCATAGATGTCCTGACGCTAACCATACTTGTCCTGATGCTAACCCTGGTTGTCCTGACGCTAACCCTAGTTGTCCTGACGCTAACCCTAGTTGTCCTGATGCTAACCCTAGTTGTCCTGACGCTAACCCTAGTTGTCCTGACACTAACCCTACTTGTCCTGACGCTAACCCTAGTTGTCCTGACGCTAACCCTACTTGTCCTGACGCTAACCCTAGTTGTCCTGACGCTAACCCTAGTTGTCCTGACGCTAACCCTAGTTGTCCTGACGCTAACCCTACTTGTCCTGACGCTAACCCAACTTGTCCTGACGCTAACCCTAGTTGTCCTGACGCTAACCATAGTTGTCCTGACGCTAACCCTAGTTGTCCTGACGCTAACCCTAGTTGTCCTGACGCTAACACTAATGGTCCTGACGCTAACCCTAGTTGTCCTGACGCTAACCCTAGTTGTCCTGACGCTAACCCTACTTGTCCTGACGCTAACCCTAGTTGTCCTGACGCTAACCCTAGTTGTCCTGACGCTAACCCTAGTTGTCCTGATGCTAACCCTAGTTGTCCTGACGCTAACCCTAGTTGTCCTGACGCTAACCCTACTTGTCCTGACGCTAACCCTACTTGTCCTGACGCTAACCCTAGTTGTCCTGACGCTAACCCTAGTTGTCCTGACGCTAACCCTACTTGTCCTGACGCTAACCCTAGTTGTCCTGACGCTAACCCAAGTTGTCCTGACGCTAACCCTAGTTGTCCTGACGCTAACCCTACTTGTCCTGACGCTAACCCTAGTTGTCCTGACGCTAACCCTAGTTGTCCTGACGCTAAACCTAGTTGTCCTGACGCTAACCCTAGTTGTCCTGACGCTAACCCTAGTTGTCCTGACGCTAACCCTACTTGTCCTGACGCTAACCCTACTTGTCCTGACGCTATCCCTAGTTGTCCTGACGCTAACCCTAGTTGTCCTGACGCTAACCCTAGATGTCCTGACGCTAACCCTAGTTGTCCTGACGCTAACCCTAGTTGTCCTGACGCTAACCCTACTTGTCCTGACGCTAACCCTAGTTGTCCTGACGCTAACTCTAGTTGTCCAGACGCTAACCCTTGTTTTCCTGACGCTAACTCTAGTTGTACTGACGCTAACCCTAGTTGTCCTGACGCTAACTCTAGTTGTCCTGACGCTAACCCTAGTTGTCCTGACGCTAACCCTAGATGTCCTGACGCTAACCCTACTTGTCCTGATGCTATCCCTGGTTGTCCTGACGCTAACCCTAGTTGTCCTGACGCTAACCCTAGTTGTCCTGATGCTAACCCTAGTTGTCCTGACGCTAACCCTAGTTGTCCTGACGCTAACCCTACTTGTCCTGACGCTAACCCTAGTTGTCCTGACGCTAACCCTACTTGTCCTGAAGCTAACCCTAGTTGTCCTGACGCTAACCCTAGTTGTCCTGACGCTAACCCTAGTTGTCCTGACGCTAACCCTACTTGTCCTGACGCTAACCCAACTTGTCCTGACGCTAACCCTAGTTGTCCTGACGCTAACCATAGATGTCCTGACGCTAACCATACTTGTCCTGATGCTAACCCTGGTTGTCCTGACGCTAACCCTAGTTGTCCTGACGCTAACCCTAGTTGTCCTGATGCTAACCCTAGTTGTCCTGACGCTAACCCTAGTTGTCCTGACGCTAACCCTACTTGTCCTGACGCTAACCCTAGTTGTCCTGACGCTAACCCTACTTGTCCTGACGCTAACCCTAGTTGTCCTGACGCTAACCCTAGTTGTCCTGACGCTAACCCTAGTTGTCCTGACGCTAACCCTACTTGTCCTGACGCTAACCCAACTTCTCCTGACGCTAACCCTAGTTGTCCTGACGCTAAACATAGTTGTCCTGATGCTAACCCTAGTTGTCCTGACGCTAACCCTAGTTGTCCTGACGCTAACCCTAGTTGTCCTGACGCTAACACTAATGGTCCTGACGCTAACCCTAGTTGTCCTGACGCTAACCCTAGTTGTCCTGACGCTAACCCTACTTGTCCTGACGCTAACCCTAGTTGTCCTGACGCTAACCCTAGTTGTCCTGACGCTAACCCTAGTTGTCCTGATGCTAACCCTAGTTGTCCTGACGCTAACCCTAGTTGTCCTGACGCTAACCCTACTTGTCCTGACGCTAACCCTACTTGTCCTGACGCTAACCCTAGTTGTCCTGACGCTAACCCTAGTTGTCCTGACGCTAACCCTACTTGTCCTGACGCTAACCCTAGTTGTCCTGACGCTAACCCAAGTTGTCCTGACGCTAACCCTACTTGTCCTGACGCTAACCCTAGTTGTCCTGACGCTAACCCTAGTTGTCCTGACGCTAACCCTACTTGTCCTGACGCTAACCCTAGTTGTCCTGACGCTAACCCTAGTTGTCCTGACGCTAACCCTAGTTGTCCTGACGCTAACCCTACTTGTCCTGACGCTAACCCTACTTGTCCTGACGCTAACCCTAGTTGTCCTGACGCTAACCCTAGTTGTCCTGACGCTAACCCTACTTGTCCTGACGCTAACCCAACTTGTCCTGACGCTAACCCCAGTTGTCCTGACGCTAACCATAGTTGTCCTGACGCTAACCCTAGTTGTCCTGACGCTAACCCTAGTTGTCCTGACGCTAACACTAATTGTCCTGACGCTAACCCTAGTTGTCCTGACGCTAACCCTAGTTGTCCTGACGCTAACCCTACTTGTCCTGACGCTAAACCTAGTTGTCCTGACGCTAACCCTAGTTGTCCTGACGCTAACCCTAGTTGTCCTGACACTAACACTAGTTGTCCTGACGCTAACCCTAGTTGTCCTGACGCTAACCCTAGTTGTCCTGACGCTAACCCTAGTCGTCCTGATGCTAACCCTAGTCGTCCTGACGCTAACCCTAGTCGTCCTGACGCTAACCCTAGTTGTCCTGACGCTAACCCTAGTTGTCCTGACGCTAACCCTACTTGTCCTGACGCTTACCCTACTTGTCCTGATGCTAACCCTACTTGTCCTGACGCTAACCCTAGTTGTCCTGACGCTAACCCTAGTTGTCCTGACGCTAACTCTAGTTGTCCTGACGCTAACCCTAGTTGTCCTGACGCTAACCCTAGTTGTCCTGACGCTAACCCTAGTTGTCCTGACGCTAACCCTAGTTGAAATGACGCTAACCCTAGTTGTCCTGACGCTAACCCTAGTTGTCCTGACGCTAACCCTAGTTGTCCTGACGCTAACCCTAGTTGTCCTGACGCTAACCCTAGTTGTCCTGACGCTAACCCTAGTTGAAATGACGCTAACCCTAGTTGTCCTGACGCTAACCCTAGTTGTCCTGACGCTAACCCTAGTTGTCCTGACGCTAACCCTACATGTCCTGACGCTAACCCTAGTTGTCCTGACGCTAACCCTAGTTGTCCTGACGCTAACCCTACTTGTCCTGACGCTATCCCTAGTTGTCCTGACGCTAACCCTAGTTGTCCTGACGCTAACCCTAGTTGTCCAGACGCTAACCCTAGTTGTCCTGATGCTAACCCTACTTGTCCTGACGCTAACCCTACTTGTCCTGACGCTAACCCTACTTGTCCTGACGCTAACCCTAGTTGTCCTGACGCTAACCCTAGTTGTCCTGACGCTAACTCTAGTTGTCCTGACGCTAACCCTAGTTGTCCTGACGCTAACCCTAGTTGTCCTGACGCTAACCCTAGTTGAAATGACGCTAACCCTAGTTGTCCTGACGCAAACCCTAGTTGTCCTGACGCTAACCCTAGTTGTCCTAACGCTAACCCTAGTTGTCCTGACACTAACCCTAGTTGTCCTGACGCTAACCCTAGTTGTCCTGACGCTAACCCTAGTTGTCCTGACGCTAACCCTAGTTGAAATGACGCTAACCCTAGTTGTACTGACGCTAACCCTAGTTGTCCTGACGCTAACCCTAGTTGTCCTGACGCTAACCCTACTTGTCCTGACGCTAACCCTACTTGTCCTGACGCTAACCCTAGTTGTCCTGACGCTAACCCTAGTTGTCCTGACGCTAACCCTAGTTGTCCTGACGCTAACCCTACTTGTCCTGACGCTATCCCTAGTTGTCCTGACGCTAACCCTAGTTGTCCTGACGCTAACCCTAGTTGTCCAGACGCTAACCCTAGTTGTCCTGATGCTAACCCTACTTGTCCTGACGCTAACCCTACTTGTCCTGACGCTAACCCTACTTGTCCTGACGCTAACCCTAGTTGTCCTGACGCTAACCCTAGTTGTCCTGACGCTAACTCTAGTTGTCCTGACGCTAACCCTAGTTGTCATGACGCTAACCCTAGTTGTCCTGACGCTAACCCTAGTTGAAATGACGCTAACCCTAGTTGTCCTGACGCAAACCCTAGTTGTCCTGACGCTAACCCTAGTTGTCCTAACGCTAACCCTAGTTGTCCTGACACTAACCCTAGTTGTCCTGACGCTAACCCTAGTTGTCCTGACGCTAACCCTACTTGTCCTGATGCTAACCCTAGTTGTCCTGACGCTAACCCTAGTTGTCCTGACGCTAACCCTACATGTCCTGACGCTAACCCTAGTTGTCCTGACGCTAACCCTAGTTGTCCTGACGCTATCCCTAGTTGTCCTGACGCTAACCCTAGTTGTCCTGACGCTAACCCTAGTTGTCCTGACGCTAAACCTAGTTGTCCTGATGCTAACCCTACTTGTCCTGACGCTAACCCTAGTTGTCCTGATGCTAACCCTAGTTGTCCTGACGCTAACCCTACTTGTCCTGACGCTAACCCTAGTTGTCCTGACGCTAACTCTACTTGTCCTGACGCTAACCCTAGTTGTCCTGATGCTAACCCTAGTTGTCCTGACGCTAACCCTACTTGTCCTGACGCTAACCCTACTTGTCTTGACGCTAACCCTACTTGTCCTGACGCTAACCCTAGTTGTCCTGACGCTAACCCTAGTTGTCCTGACGCTAACCCTAGTTGTCCTGACGCTAACCCTAGTTGTCCTGCCGCTAACCCTAGATGTCCTGACGCTAACCCTACATGTCCTGACGCTAACCCTAGTTGTCCTGACGCTAACCCTAGTTGTCCTGACGCTAACCCTACTTGTCCTGACGCTAACCCTAGTTGTCCTGACGCTAACCGTACTTGTCCTGACGCTAACCCTAGTTGTCCTGACGCTATCCCTAGTTGTCCTGACGCTAACCCTAGTTGTCCTGCCGCTAACCCTAGATGTCCTGACGCTAACCCTACATGTCCTGACGCTAACCCTACTTGTCCTGACGCTAACCCTACTTGTCCTGACGCTAACCCTAGTTGTCCTGACGCTAACCCTAGTTGTCCTGACGCTAACCCTACTTGTCCTGACGCTAACCCTAGTTGTCCTGACGCTAACCCTAGTTGTCCTGACGCTAACCATAGTTGTCCTGACGCTAACCCTAGTTGTCCTGACACTAACCCTAGTTGTCCTGACGCTAACACTAATTGTCCTGACGCTAACCCTAGTTGTCCTGACGCTAACCCTACTTGTCCTGACGCTAACCCTAGTTGTCCTGACGCTAACCCCAGTCATCCTGACGCTAACCCTAGTCGTCCTGACGCTAACCCTAGTCGTCCTGACGCTAACCCTAGTCGTCCTGATGCTAACCCTAGTTGTCCTGACGCTAACCCTAGGTGTCCTGACGCTAACCCTAGTTGTCCTGACGCTAACCCTACTTGTCCTGACGCTAACCCTACTTGTCCTGACGCTAACCCTAGTTGTCCTGACGCTAACCCTAGTTGTCCTGACGCTAACCCTAGTTGTCCTGACGCTAACTCTAGTTGTCCTGACGCTAACCCTAGTTGTCCTGACGCTAACCCTAGTTGTCCTGACGCTAACCCTAGTTGAAATGACGCTAACCCTAGTTGTCCTGACGTTAACCCTAGTTGTCCTGACGCTAACCCTAGTTGTCCTGACGCTAACCCTAGTTGTCCTGACGCTAACCCTAGTTGTCCTAACGCTAACCCTAGTTGTCCTGACGCTAACCCTAGTTGTCCTGACGCTAACCCTAGTTGTCCTGACGCTAACCCTACATGTCCTGACGCTAACCCTAGTTGTCCTGACGCTAACCCTAGTTGTCCTGACGTTAACCCTAGTTGTCTGACGCTAACCCTAGTTGTCCTGACGCTAACCCTACTTGTCCTGACGCTAACCCTAGTTGTCCTGACGCTAACCCTAGCTGTCCTGACGCTAACCCTAGTTGTCCTGACGCTAACCCTACTTGTTCTGACGCTAACCCTAGTTGTCCTGACGCTAACCCTAGTTGTCCTGACGCTAACCCTACTTGTCCTGACGCTAACCCTGGTTGTCCTGACGCTAACCCTAGTTGTCCTGACGCTAACCCTAGTTGTCCTGACGCTAACCCTAGTTGTCCTGATGCTAACCCTAGTTGTCCTGACGCTAACCCTACTTGTCCTGACGCTAACCCTACTTGTCCTGACGCTAACCCTAGTTGTCCTGACGCTAACCCTAGTTGCCCTGACGCTAACTCTAGTTCTCCTGACGCTAACCCTAGTTGTCCTGACGCTAACCCTAGTTGTCCTGACGTTAACCCTAGTTGTCCTGACGCTAACCCTAGTTGTCCTGACGCTAACCCTAGTTGTCCTGACGCTAACCCTAGTTGTCCTGACGCTAACCCTAGTTGTCCTGACGCTAACCCTAGTTGTCCTGACGCTAACCCTACATGTTCTGATGCTAACCCTAGTTGTCCTGACGCTAACCCTAGTTGTCCTGACGCTAACCCTACTTGTCCTGACGCTAACCCTAGTTGTCTGACGCTAACCCTAGTTGTCCTGACGCTAACCCTACTTGTCCTGACGCTAACCCTAGTTGTCCTGACGCTAACCCTAGATGTCCTGACGCTAACCCTACTTGTCCTGACGCTAACCCTGGTTGTCCTGACGCTAACCCTAGTTGTCCTGACGCTAACCCTAGTTGTCTTGACGCTAACCCTAGTTGTCCTGATGCTAACCCTAGTTGTCCTGACGCTAACCCTAGTTGTCCTGACGCTAACCCTACTTGTCCTGACGCTAACCCTAGTTGTCCTGACGCTAACCCTAGTTGTCCTGACGCTAACCATAGTTGTCCTGACGCTAACCCTACTTGTCCTGACGCTAACCCTAGTTGTCCTGACGCTAACCCTACTTGTCCTGACGCTAACCCTAGTTGTCCTGACGCTAACCCTAGTTGTCCTGACGCTAACCCTAGTTGTTCTAACGCTAACCCTAGTTGTCCTGACGCTAACCCTAGTTGTCCTGACGCTAACCCTACTTGTCCTGACGCTAACCCTAGTTGTCCTGACGCTAACCCTAGTTGTCCTGACGCTAACCCTACATGTCCTGACGCTAACCCTAGTTGTCCTGACGCTAACCCTAGTTATCCTGACGCTAACCCTACTTGTCCTGACGCTAACCCTAGTTGTCTGACGCTAACCCTAGTTGTCCTGACGCTAACCCTAGTTGTCCTGACGCTAACCCTAGTTGTCCTGACGCTAACCCTAGATGTCCTGACGCTAACCCTACTTGTCCTGACGCTAACCCTGGTTGTCCTGATGCTAACCCTACTTGTCCTGACGCTAACCCTAGTTGTCCTGACGCTAACCCTAGTTGTCCTGATGCTAACCCTAGTTGTCCTGACGCTAACCCTAGTTGTCCTGACGCTAACCCTACTTGTCCTGACGCTAACCCTAGTTGTCCTGACGCTAACCCTAGTTGTCCTGACGCTAACCCTACTTGTCCTGACGCTAACCCTAGTTGTCCTGACGCTAACCCTAGTTGTCCTGACGCTAACCCTAGTTGTCCTGACGCTAACCCTAGTTGATCTGACGCTAACCCTAGTTGTCCTGACGCTAACCCTACTTGTCCTGACGTTAACCCTACTTGTCCTGACGCTAACCGTACTTGTCCTGACGCTAACCATAGTTGTCCTGACGCTAACCCTAGTTGTCCTGACGCTAACCCTAGTTGTCCTGACGCTAACCCTAGTTGTCCTGACGCTAACACTAATTGTGCTGAAGCTAACCCTAGTTGTCCTGACGCTAACCCTAGTTGTCCTGACGCTACCCCTACTTGTCCTGACGCTAACCCTAGTTGTCCTGACGCTAACCCTACTTATCCTGACGCTAACCCTAGTTGTCCTGACGCTAACCCTAGTTGTCCTGACGCTTACCCTAGTTGTCCTGACGCTAACCCTAGTTGTCCTGACGTTAACCCTAGTTGTCCTGACGCTAACCCTAGTTGTCCTGACGCTAACCCTACTTGTCCTGACGCTAACCCTACTTGTCCTGACGCTAACCCTAGTTGTCCTGACGCTAACCCTAGTTGTCCTGACGCTAACCCTAGTTGTCCTGACGCTAACCCTAGTTGTCCTGACGCTAACCCTAGTTGAAATGACGCTAACCCTAGTTGTCCTGACGTTAACCCTAGTTGTCCTGACGCTAACCCTAGTTGTACTGACGCTAACCCTACTTGTCCTGACGCTAACCCTAGTTGTCCTGACGCTAACCCTAGTTGTCCTGACGCTAACCCTACATGTCCTGACGCTAACCCTAGTTGTCCTGACGCTAACCCTAGTTGTCCTGACGCTAACCCTAGTTGTCCTGACGCTAACCCTACTTGTCCTGACGCTAACCCTAGTTGTCTGATGCTAACCCTAGTTGTCCTGACGCTAACCCTACTTGTCCTGACGCTAACCCTAGTTGTCCTGACGCTAACCCTAGTTGTCCTGACGCTAACCCTACATGTCCTGACGCTAACCCTAGTTGTCCTGACGCTAACCCTAGTTGTCCTGACGCTAACCCTAGTTGTCCTGACGCTAACCCTACTTGTCCTGACGCTAACCCTAGTTGTCTGATGCTAACCCTAGTTGTCCTGACGCTAACCCTACTTGTCCTGACGCTAACCCTAGTTGTCCTGACTCTAACCCTAGTTGTCCTGACGCTAACCCTTCTTGTCCTGACGCTAACCCTAGTTGTCCTGACGTTAACCCTAGTTGTCCTGACGCTAACCCTACTTGTCCTGACGCTAACCCTAGTTGCCCTGACGCTAACCCTAGTTGTCCTAACGCTAACCCTAGTTGACCTGACGCTAACCCTAGTTGTCCTGACGCTAACCCTACTGGTCCTGACGCTAACCCTACTTGTCCTGACGCTAACCCTAGTTGTCCTGACGCTAACCCTAGTTGTCCTGACGCTAGCCCTACTTGTCCTGACGCTAACCCTAGTTGTCTGACGCTAACCCTAGTTGTCCTGATGCTAACCCTAGTTGTCCTGACGCTAACCCTAGTTGTCCTGACGCTAACCCTAGATGTCCTGACGCTAACCCTACTTGTCCTGACGCTAACCCTGGTTGTCCTGATGCTAACCCTACTTGTCCTGACGCTAACCCTAGTTGTCCTGACGCTAACCCTAGTTGTCCTGATGCTAACCCTAGTTGTCCTGACGCTAACCCTAGTTGTCCTGACGCTAACCCTACTTGTCCTGACGCTAACCCTAGTTGTCCTGACGCTAACCCTAGTTGTCCTGACGCTAACCCTACTTGTCCTGACGCTAACCCTAGTTGTCCTGACGCTAACCCTAGTTGTCCTGACGCTAACCCTAGTTGTCCTGACGCTAACCCTAGTTGATCTGACGCTAACCCTAGTTGTCCTGACGCTAACCCTAGATGTCCTGACGCTAACCCTACTTGTCCTGACGCTAACCCTGGTTGTCCTGATGCTAACCCTAGTTGTCCTGACGCTAACCCTAGTTGTCTTGACGCTAACCCTAGTTGTCCTGATGCTAACCCTAGTTGTCCTGACGCTAACCCTAGTTGTCCTGACGCTAACCCTACTTGTCCTGACGCTAACCCTAGTTGTCCTGACGCTAACCCTAGTTGTCCTGACGCTAACCCTAGTTGTCCTGACGCTAACCCTACTTGTCCTGACGCTAACCCTAGTTGTCCTGACGCTAACCCTAGTTGTCCTGACGCTAACCCTAGTTGTCCTGACGCTAACCCTAGTTGATCTGACGCTAACCCTACTTGTCCTGACGCTAACCCTACTTGTCCTGACGCTAACCCTACTTGTCCTGACGCTAACCGTACTTTTCCTGACGCTAACCATAGTTGTCCTGACGCTAACCCTAGTTGTCCTGACGCTAACCCTAGTTGTCCTAACGCTAACCCTAGTTGTCCTGACGCTAACACTAATTGTGCTGAAGCTAACCCTAGTTGTCCTGACGCTAACCCTAGTTGTCCTGACGCTAACCCTACTTGTCCTGACGCTAACCCTAGTTGTCTTGACGCTAACCCTACTTGTCCTGACGCTAACCCTAGTTGTCCTGACGCTAACCCTAGTTGTCCTGACGCTAACCCTAGTTGTCCTAACGCTAACCCTAGTTGTCCTGACGCTAACCCTAGTTGTCCTGTCGCTAACCCTAGTTGTCCTGACGCTAACCCTACTTGTCCTGACGCTAACCCTAGTTGTCCTGACGCTAACCCTAGTTGTCCTGACGCTAACCCTACATGTCCTGACGCTAACCCTAGTTGTCCTGACGCTAACCCTAGTTATCCTGACGCTAACCCTACTTGTTCTGACGCTAACCCTAGTTGTCTGACGCTAACCCTAGTTGTCCTAATGCTAACCCTAGTTGTCCTGACGCTAACCCTAGTTGTCCTGACGCTAACCCTAGATGTCCTGACGCTAACCCTACTTGTCCTGACGCTAACCCTGGTTGTCCTGATGCTAACCCTACTTGTCCTGACGCTAACCCTAGTTGTCCTGACGCTAACCCTAGTTGTCCTGACGCTAACCCTAGTTGTCCTGACGCTAACCCTAGTTGTCCTGACGCTAACCCTACTTGTCCTGACGCTAACCCTAGTTGTCCTGACGCTAACCCTAGTTGTCCTGACGCTAACCCTACTTGTCCTGACGCTAACCCTAGTTGTCCTGACGCTAACCCTAGTTGTCCTGACGCTAACCCTAGTTGTCCTGACGCTAACCCTAGTTGATCTGACGCTAACCCTAGTTGTCCTGACGCTAACCCTACTTGTCCTGACGTTAACCCTACTTGTCCTGACGCTAACCGTACTTGTCCTGACGCTAACCATAGTTGTCCTGACGCTAACCCTAGTTGTCCTGACGCTAACCCTAGTTGTCCTGACGCTAACCCTAGTTGTCCTGACGCTAACACTAATTGTGCTGAAGCTAACCCTAGTTGTCCTGACGCTAACCCTAGTTGTCCTGACGCTAACCCTACTTGTCCTGACGCTAACCCTAGTTGTCCTGACGCTAACCCTACTTGTCCTGACGCTAACCCTAGTTGTCCTGACGCTAACCCTAGATGTCCTGACGCTAACCCTACTTGTCCTGACGCTAACCCTGGTTGTCCTGACGCTAACCCTTGTTGTCCTGACGCTAACCCTAGTTGTCTTGACGCTAACCCTAGTTGTCCTGATGCTAACCCTAGTTGTCCTGACGCTAACCCTAGTTGTCCTGACGCTAACCCTACTTGTCCTGACGCTAACCCTAGTTGTCCTGACGCTAACCCTAGTTGTCCTGACGCTAACCATAGTTGTCCTGACGCTAACCCTACTTGTCCTGACGCTAACCCTAGTTGTCCTGACGCTAACCCTAGTTGTCCTGACGCTAACCCTAGTTGTCCTGACGCTAACCCTAGTTGATCTGACGCTAACCCTAGTTGTCCTGACGCTAACCCTACTTGTCCTGACGCTAACCCTACTTGTCCTGACGCTAACCGTACTTGTCCTGACGCTAACCATAGTTGTCCTGACGCTAACCCTAGTTGTCCTGACGCTAACCCTAGTTGTCTCAACGCTAACCCTAGTTGTCCTGACGCTAACACTAATTGTGCTGAAGCTAACCCTAGTTGTCCTGACGCTAACCCTAGTTGTCCTGACGCTAACCCTACTTGTCCTGACGCTAACCCTAGTTGTCTTGACGCTAACCCTACTTGTCCTGACGCTAACCCTAGTTGTCCTGACGCTAACCCTAGTTGTCCTGACGCTAACCCTAGTTGTCCTAACGCTAACCCTAGTTGTCCTGACGCTAACCCTAGTTGTCCTGACGCTAACCCTACTTGTCCTGACGCTAACCCTAGTTGTCCTGACGCTAACCCTAGTTGTCCTGACGCTAACCCTACATGTCCTGACGCTAACCCTAGTTGTCCTGACGCTAACCCTAGTTATCCTGACGCTAACCCTACTTGTCCTGACGCTAACCCTAGTTGTCTGACGCTAACCCTAGTTGTCCTGACGCTAACCCTAGTTGTCCTGACGCTAACCCTAGTTGTCCTGACGCTAACCCTAGATGTCCTGACGCTAACCCTACTTGTCCTGACGCTAACCCTGGTTGTCCTGATGCTAACCCTACTTGTCCTGACGCTAACCCTTGTTGTCCTGACGCTAACCCTAGTTGTCCTGATGCTAACCCTAGTTGTCCTGACGCTAACCCTAGTTGTCCTGACGCTAACCCTACTTGTCCTGACGCTAACCCTAGTTGTCCTGACGCTAACCCTAGTTGTCCTGACGCTAACCCTACTTGTCCTGACGCTAACCCTAGTTGTCCTGACGCTAACCCTAGTTGTCCTGACGCTAACCCTAGTTGTCCTGACGCTAACCCTAGTTGATCTGACGCTAACCCTAGTTGTCCTGACGCTAACCCTAGTTCATCTGACGCTAACCCTAGTTGTCCTGACGCTAACCCTACTTGTCCTGACGTTAACCCTACTTGTCCTGACGCTAACCGTACTTGTCCTGACGCTAACCATAGTTGTCCTGACGCTAACCCTAGTTGTCCTGACGCTAACCCTAGTTGTCCTGACGCTAACCCTAGTTGTCCTGACGCTAACACTAATTGTGCTGAAGCTAACCCTAGTTGTCCTGACGCTAACCCTAGTTGTCCTGACGCTACCCCTACTTGTCCTGACGCTAACCCTAGTTGTCCTGACGCTAACCCTACTTGTCCTGACGCTAACCCTAGTTGTCCTGACGCTAACCCTAGTTGTCCTGACGCTTACCCTAGTTGTCCTGACGCTAACCCTAGTTGTCCTGACGTTAACCCTAGTTGTCCTGACGCTAACCCTAGTTGTCCTGACGCTAACCCTACTTGTCCTGACGCTAACCCTACTTGTCCTGACGCTAACCCTAGTTGTCCTGACGCTAACCCTAGTTGTCCTGACGCTAACCCTAGTTGTCCTGACGCTAACCCTAGTTGAAATGACGCTAACCCTAGTTGTCCTGACGTTAACCCTAGTTGTCCTGACGCTAACCCTAGTTGTCCTGACGCTAACCCTACTTGTCCTGACGCTAACCCTAGTTGTCCTGACGCTAACCCTAGTTGTCCTGACGCTAACCCTACATGTCCTGACGCTAACCCTAGTTGTCCTGACGCTAACCCTAGTTGTCCTGACGCTAACCCTAGTTGTCCTGACGCTAACCCTACTTGTCCTGACGCTAACCCTAGTTGTCTGATGCTAACCCTAGTTGTCCTGACGCTAACCCTACTTGTCCTGACGCTAACCCTAGTTGTCCTGACTCTAACCCTAGTTGTCCTGACGCTAACCCTACTTGTCCTGACGCTAACCCTAGTTGTCCTGACGTTAACCCTAGTTGTCCTGACGCTAACCCTACTTGTCCTGACGCTAACCCTAGTTGCCCTGACGCTAACCCTAGTTGTCCTAACGCTAACCCTAGTTGACCTGACGCTAACCCTAGTTGTCCTGACGCTAACCCTACTGGTCCTGACGCTAACCCTACTTGTCCTGACGCTAACCCTAGTTGTCCTGACGCTAACCCTAGTTGTCCTGACGCTAACCCTACATGTCCTGACGCTAACCCTAGTTGTCCTGACGCTAACCCTAGTTGTCCTGACGCTAGCCCTACTTGTCCTGACGCTAACCCTAGTTGTCTGACGCTAACCCTAGTTGTCCTGATGCTAACCCTAGTTGTCCTGACGCTAACCCTAGTTGTCCTGACGCTAACCCTAGATGTCCTGACGCTAACCCTACTTGTCCTGACGCTAACCCTGGTTGTCCTGATGCTAACCCTACTTGTCCTGACGCTAACCCTAGTTGTCCTGACGCTAACCCTAGTTGTCCTGATGCTAACCCTAGTTGTCCTGACGCTAACCCTAGTTGTCCTGACGCTAACCCTACTTGTCCTGACGCTAACCCTAGTTGTCCTGACGCTAACCCTACTTGTCCTGACGCTAACCCTACTTGTCCTGACGCTAACCCTAGTTGTCCTGACGCTAACCCTAGTTGTCCTGACGCTAACCCTAGTTGTCCTGACGCTAACCCTAGTTGATCTGACGCTAACCCTAGTTGTCCTGACGCTAACCCTAGATGTCCTGACGCTAACCCTACTTGTCCTGACGCTAACCCTGGTTGTCCTGATGCTAACCCTAGTTGTCCTGACGCTAACCCTAGTTGTCTTTACGCTAACCCTAGTTGTCCTGATGCTAACCCTAGTTGTCCTGACGCTAACCCTAGTTGTCCTGACGCTAACCCTACTTGTCCTGACGCTAACCCTAGTTGTCCTGACGCTAACCCTAGTTGTCCTGACGCTAACCCTAGTTGTCCTGACGCTAACCCTACTTGTCCTGACGCTAACCCTAGTTGTCCTGACGCTAACCCTAGTTGTCCTGACGCTAACCCTAGTTGTCCTGACGCTAACCCTAGTTGATCTGACGCTAACCCTACTTGTCCTGACGCTAACCCTACTTGTCCTGACGCTAACCCTACTTGTCCTGACGCTAACCGTACTTGTCCTGACGCTAACCATAGTTGTCCTGACGCTAACCCTAGTTGTCCTGACGCTAACCCTAGTTGTCCTAACGCTAACCCTAGTTGTCCTGACGCTAACACTAATTGTGCTGAAGCTAACCCTAGTTGTCCTGACGCTAACCCTAGTTGTCCTGACGCTAACCCTACTTGTCCTGACGCTAACCCTAGTTGTCTTGACGCTAACCCTACTTGTCCTGACGCTAACCCTAGTTGTCCTGACGCTAACCCTAGTTGTCCTGACGCTAACCCTAGTTGTCCTAACGCTAACCCTAGTTGTCCTGACGCTAACCCTTGTTGTCCTGACGCTAACCCTAGTTGTCCTGACGCTAACCCTACTTGTCCTGACGCTAACCCTAGTTGTCCTGACGCTAACCCTAGTTGTCCTGACGCTAACCCTACATGTCCTGACGCTAACCCTAGTTGTCCTGACGCTAACCCTAGTTATCCTGACGCTAACCCTACTTGTTCTGACGCTAACCCTAGTTGTCTGACGCTAACCCTAGTTGTCCTAATGCTAACCCTAGTTGTCCTGACGCTAACCCTAGTTGTCCTGACGCTAACCCTAGATGTCCTGACGCTAACCCTACTTGTCCTGACGCTAACCCTGGTTGTCCTGATGCTAACCCTACTTGTCCTGACGCTAACCCTAGTTGTCCTGACGCTAACCCTAGTTGTCCTGACGCTAACCCTAGTTGTCCTGACGCTAACCCTAGTTGTCCTGACGCTAACCCTACTTGTCCTGACGCTAACCCTAGTTGTCCTGACGCTAACCCTAGTTGTCCTGACGCTAACCCTACTTGTCCTGACGCTAACCCTAGTTGTCCTGACGCTAACCCTAGTTGTCCTGACGCTAACCCTAGTTGTCCTGACGCTAACCCTAGTTGATCTGACGCTAACCCTAGTTGTCCTGACGCTAACCCTACTTGTCCTGACGTTAACCCTACTTGTCCTGACGCTAACCGTACTTGTCCTGACGCTAACCATAGTTGTCCTGACGCTAACCCTAGTTGTCCTGACGCTAACCCTAGTTGTCCTGACGCTAACCCTAGTTGTCCTGACGCTAACACTAATTGTGCTGAAGCTAACAATAGTTGTCCTGACGCTAACCCTAGTTGTCCTGACGCTAACCCTACTTGTCCTGACGCTAACCCTAGTTGTCCTGACGCTAACCCTACTTGTCCTGACGCTAACCCAAGTTGTCCTGACGCTAACCCTAGATGTCCTGACGCTAACCCTACTTGTCCTGACGCTAACCCTGGTTGTCCTGACGCTAACCCTTGTTGTCCTGACGCTAACCCTAGTTGTCTTGACGCTAACCCTAGTTGTCCTGATGCTAACCCTAGTTGTCCTGACGCTAACCCTAGTTGTCCTGACGCTAACCCTACTTGTCCTGACGCTAACCCTAGTTGTCCTGACGCTAACCCTAGTTGTCCTGACGCTAACCCTAGTTGTCCTGACGCTAACCCTACTTGTCCTGACGCTAACCCTAGTTGTCCTGACGCTAACCCTAGTTGTCCTGACGCTAACCCTAGTTGATCTGACGCTAACCCTAGTTGTCCTGACGCTAACCCTACTTGTCCTGACGCTAACCCTACTTGTCCTGACGCTAACCGTACTTGTCCTGACGCTAACCATAGTTGTCCTGACGCTAACCCTAGTTGTCCTGACGCTAACCCTAGTTGTCTCAACGCTAACCCTAGTTGTCCTGACGCTAACACTAATTGTGCTGAAGCTAACCCTAGTTGTCCTGACGCTAACCCTAGTTGTCCTGACGCTAATCCTACTTGTCCTGACGCTAACCCTAGTTGTCTTGACGCTAACCCTACTTGTCCTGACGCTAACCCTAGTTGTCCTGACGCTAACCCTAGTTGTCCTGACGCTAACCCTAGTTGTCCTAACGCTAACCCTAGTTGTCCTGACGCTAACCCTAGTTGTCCTGACGCTAACCCTACTTGTCCTGACGCTAACCCTAGTTGTCCTGACGCTAACCCTAGTTGTCCTGACGCTAACCCTACATGTCCTGACGCTAACCCTAGTTGTCCTGACGCTAACCCTAGTTATCCTGACGCTAACCCTACTTGTCCTGACGCTAACCCTAGTTGTCTGACGCTAACCCTAGTTGTCCTGACGCTAACCCTAGTTGTCCTGACGCTAACCCTAGTTGTCCTGACGCTAACCCTAGATGTCCTGACGCTAACCCTACTTGTCCTGACGCTAACCCTGGTTGTCCTGATGCTAACCCTACTTGTCCTGACGCTAACCCTAGTTGTCCTGACGCTAACCCTAGTTGTCCTGATGCTAACCCTAGTTGTCCTGACGCTAACCCTAGTTGTCCTGACGCTAACCCTACTTGTCCTGACGCTAACCCTAGTTGTCCTGACGCTAACCCTAGTTGTCCTGACGCTAACCCTACTTGTCCTGACGCTAACCCTAGTTGTCCTGACGCTAACCCTAGTTGTCCTGACGCTAACCCTAGTTGTCCTGACGCTAACCCTAGTTGATCTGACGCTAACCCTAGTTGTCCTGACGCTAACCCTAGTTCATCTGACGCTAACCCTAGTTGTCCTGACGCTAACCCTACTTGTCCTGACGTTAACCCTACTTGTCCTGACGCTAACCGTACTTGTCCTGACGCTAACCATAGTTGTCCTGACGCTAACCCTAGTTGTCCTGACGCTAACCCTAGTTGTCCTGACGCTAACCCTAGTTGTCCTGACGCTAACACTAATTGTGCTGAAGCTAACCCTAGTTGTCCTGACGCTAACCCTAGTTGTCCTGACGCTACCCCTACTTGTCCTGACGCTAACCCTAGTTGTCCTGACGCTAACCCTACTTGTCCTGACGCTAACCCTAGTTGTCCTGACGCTAACCCTAGTTGTCCTGACGCTTACCCTAGTTGTCCTGACGCTAACCCTAGTTGTCCTGACGTTAACCCTAGTTGTCCTGACGCTAACCCTAGTTGTCCTGACGCTAACCCTACTTGTCCTGACGCTAACCCTACTTGTCCTGACGCTAACCCTAGTTGTCCTGACGCTAACCCTAGTTGTCCTGACGCTAACCCTAGTTGTCCTGACGCTAACCCTAGTTGTCCTGACGCTAACCCTAGTTGAAATGACGCTAACCCTAGTTGTCCTGACGTTAACCCTAGTTGTCCTGACGCTAACCCTAGTTGTCCTGACGCTAACCCTACTTGTCCTGACGCTAACCCTAGTTGTCCTGACGCTAACCCTAGTTGTCCTGACGCTAACCCTACATGTCCTGACGCTAACCCTAGTTGTCCTGACGCTAACCCTAGTTGTCCTGACGCTAACCCTAGTTGTCCTGACGCTAACCCTACTTGTCCTGACGCTAACCCTAGTTGTCTGATGCTAACCCTAGTTGTCCTGACGCTAACCCTACTTGTCCTGACGCTAACCCTAGTTGTCCTGACTCTAACCCTAGTTGTCCTGACGCTAACCCTACTTGTCCTGACGCTAACCCTAGTTGTCCTGACGTTAACCCTAGTTGTCCTGACGCTAACCCTACTTGTCCTGACGCTAACCCTAGTTGCCCTGACGCTAACCCTAGTTGTCCTAACGCTAACCCTAGTTGACCTGACGCTAACCCTAGTTGTCCTGACGCTAACCCTACTGGTCCTGACGCTAACCCTACTTGTCCTGACGCTAACCCTAGTTGTCCTGACGCTAACCCTAGTTGTCCTGACGCTAACCCTACATGTCCTGACGCTAACCCTAGTTGTCCTGACGCTAACCCTAGTTGTCCTGACGCTAGCCCTACTTGTCCTGACGCTAACCCTAGTTGTCTGACGCTAACCCTAGTTGTCCTGATGCTAACCCTAGTTGTCCTGACGCTAACCCTAGTTGTCCTGACGCTAACCCTAGATGTCCTGACGCTAACCCTACTTGTCCTGACGCTAACCCTGGTTGTCCTGATGCTAACCCTACTTGTCCTGACGCTAACCCTAGTTGTCCTGACGCTAACCCTAGTTGTCCTGATGCTAACCCTAGTTGTCCTGACGCTAACCCTAGTTGTCCTGACGCTAACCCTACTTGTCCTGACGCTAACCCTAGTTGTCCTGACGCTAACCCTAGTTGTCCTGACGCTAACCCTACTTGTCCTGACGCTAACCCTAGTTGTCCTGACGCTAACCCTAGTTGTCCTGACGCTAACCCTAGTTGTCCTGACGCTAACCCTAGTTGATCTGACGCTAACCCTAGTTGTCCTGACGCTAACCCTAGATGTCCTGACGCTAACCCTACTTGTCCTGACGCTAACCCTGGTTGTCCTGATGCTAACCCTAGTTGTCCTGACGCTAACCCTAGTTGTCTTTACGCTAACCCTAGTTGTCCTGATGCTAACCCTAGTTGTCCTGACGCTAACCCTAGTTGTCCTGACGCTAACCCTACTTGTCCTGACGCTAACCCTAGTTGTCCTGACGCTAACCCTAGTTGTCCTGACGCTAACCCTAGTTGTCCTGACGCTAACCCTACTTGTCCTGACGCTAACCCTAGTTGTCCTGACGCTAACCCTAGTTGTCCTGACGCTAACCCTAGTTGTCCTGACGCTAACCCTAGTTGATCTGACGCTAACCCTACTTGTCCTGACGCTAACCCTACTTGTCCTGACGCTAACCCTACTTGTCCTGACGCTAACCGTACTTGTCCTGACGCTAACCATAGTTGTCCTGACGCTAACCCTAGTTGTCCTGACGCTAACCCTAGTTGTCCTAACGCTAACCCTAGTTGTCCTGACGCTAACACTAATTGTGCTGAAGCTAACCCTAGTTGTCCTGACGCTAACCCTAGTTGTCCTGACGCTAACCCTACTTGTCCTGACGCTAACCCTAGTTGTCTTGACGCTAACCCTACTTGTCCTGACGCTAACCCTAGTTGTCCTGACGCTAACCCTAGTTGTCCTGACGCTAACCCTAGTTGTCCTAACGCTAACCCTAGTTGTCCTGACGCTAACCCTAGTTGTCCTGACGCTAACCCTAGTTGTCCTGACGCTAACCCTACTTGTCCTGACGCTAACCCTAGTTGTCCTGACGCTAACCCTAGTTGTCCTGACGCTAACCCTACATGTCCTGACGCTAACCCTAGTTGTCCTGACGCTAACCCTAGTTATCCTGACGCTAACCCTACTTGTTCTGACGCTAACCCTAGTTGTCTGACGCTAACCCTAGTTGTCCTAATGCTAACCCTAGTTGTCCTGACGCTAACCCTAGTTGTCCTGACGCTAACCCTAGATGTCCTGACGCTAACCCTACTTGTCCTGACGCTAACCCTGGTTGTCCTGATGCTAACCCTACTTGTCCTGACGCTAACCCTAGTTGTCCTGACGCTAACCCTAGTTGTCCTGACGCTAACCCTAGTTGTCCTGACGCTAACCCTAGTTGTCCTGACGCTAACCCTACTTGTCCTGACGCTAACCCTAGTTGTCCTGACGCTAACCCTAGTTGTCCTGACGCTAACCCTACTTGTCCTGACGCTAACCCTAGTTGTCCTGACGCTAACCCTAGTTGTCCTGACGCTAACCCTAGTTGATCTGACGCTAACCCTAGTTGTCCTGACGCTAACCCTACTTGTCCTGACGTTAACCCTACTTGTCCTGACGCTAACCGTACTTGTCCTGACGCTAACCATAGTTGTCCTGACGCTAACCCTAGTTGTCCTGACGCTAACCCTAGTTGTCCTGACGCTAACACTAATTGTGCTGAAGCTAACCCTAGTTGTCCTGACGCTAACCCTAGTTGTCCTGACGCTAACCCTACTTGTCCTGACGCTAACCCTAGTTGTCCTGACGCTAACCCTACTTGTCCTGACGCTAACCCTAGTTGTCCTGACGCTAACCCTAGATGTCCTGACGCTAACCCTACTTGTCCTGACGCTAACCCTGGTTGTCCTGACGCTAACCCTTGTTGTCCTGACGCTAACCCTAGTTGTCTTGACGCTAACCCTAGTTGTCCTGATGCTAACCCTAGTTGTCCTGACGCTAACCCTAGTTGTCCTGACGCTAACCCTACTTGTCCTGACGCTAACCCTAGTTGTCCTGACGCTAACCCTAGTTGTCCTGACGCTAACCATAGTTGTCCTGACGCTAACCCTACTTGTCCTGACGCTAACCCTAGTTGTCCTGACGCTAACCCTAGTTGTCCTGACGCTAACCCTAGTTGATCTGACGCTAACCCTAGTTGTCCTGACGCTAACCCTACTTGTCCTGACGCTAACCCTACTTGTCCTGACGCTAACCGTACTTGTCCTGACGCTAACCATAGTTGTCCTGACGCTAACCCTAGTTGTCCTGACGCTAACCCTAGTTGTCTCAACGCTAACCCTAGTTGTCCTGACGCTAACACTAATTGTGCTGAAGCTAACCCTAGTTGTCCTGACGCTAACCCTAGTTGTCCTGACGCTAACCCTACTTGTCCTGACGCTAACCCTAGTTGTCTTGACGCTAACCCTACTTGTCCTGACGCTAACCCTAGTTGTCCTGACGCTAACCCTAGTTGTCCTGACGCTAACCCTAGTTGTCCTAACGCTAACCCTAGTTGTCCTGACGCTAACCCTAGTTGTCCTGACGCTAACCCTACTTGTCCTGACGCTAACCCTAGTTGTCCTGACGCTAACCCTAGTTGTCCTGACGCTAACCCTACATGTCCTGACGCTAACCCTAGTTGTCCTGACGCTAACCCTAGTTATCCTGATGCTAACCCTACTTGTCCTGACGCTAACCCTAGTTGTCTGACGCTAACCCTAGTTGTCCTGACGCTAACCCTAGTTGTCCTGACGCTAACCCTAGTTGTCCTGACGCTAACCCTAGTTGTCCTGACGCTAACCCTACTTGTCCTGACGCTAACCCTGGTTGACCTGATGCTAACCCTACTTGTCCTGACGCTAACCCTAGTTGTCCTGACGCTAACCCTAGTTGTCCTGATGCTAACCCTAGTTGTCCTGACGCTAACCCTAGTTGTCCTGACGCTAACCCTACTTGTCCTGACGCTAACCCTAGTTGTCCTGACGCTAACCCTAGTTGTCCTGACGCTAACCCTACTTGTCCTGACGCTAACCCTAGTTGTCCTGACGCTAACCCTAGTTGTCCTGACGCTAACCCTAGTTGATCTGACGCTAACCCTAGTTGTCCTGACGCTAACCCTACTTGTCCTGACGTTAACCCTACTTGTCCTGACGCTAACCGTACTTGTCCTGACGCTAACCATAGTTGTCCTGACGCTAACCCTAGTTGTCCTGACGCTAACCCTAGTTGTCCTGACGCTAACCCTAGTTGTCCTGACGCTAACACTAATTGTGCTGAAGCTAACCCTAGTTGTCCTGACGCTAACCCTAGTTGTCCTGACGCTAACCCTACTTGTCCTGACGCTAACCCTAGTTGTCCTGACGCTAACCCTACTTGTCCTGACGCTAACCCTAGTTGTCCTGACGCTAACCCTAGTTGTCCTGACGCTTACCCTAGTTGTCCTGATGCTAACCCTAGTTGTCCTGACGTTAACCCTAGTTGTCCTGACGCTAACCCTAGTTGTCCTGACGCTAACCCTACTTGTCCTGACGCTAACCCTACTTGTCCTGACGCTAACCCTAGTTGTCCTGACGCTAACCCTAGTTGTCCTGACGCTAACCCTAGTTGTCCTGACGCTAACCCTAGTTGTCCTGACGCTAACCCTAGTTGAAATGACGCTAACCCTAGTTGTCCTGACGTTAACCCTAGTTGTCCTGACGCTAACCCTAGTTGTCCTGACGCTAACCCTACTTGTCCTGACGCTAACCCTAGTTGTCCTGACGCTAACCCTAGTTGTCCTGACGCTAACCCTACATGTCCTGACGCTAACCCTAGTTGTCCTGACGCTAACCCTAGTTGTCCTGACGCTAACCCTAGTTGTCCTGACGCTAACCCTACTTGTCCTGACGCTAACCCTAGTTGTCTGATGCTAACCCTAGTTGTCCTGACGCTAACCCTACTTGTCCTGACGCTAACCCTAGTTGTCCTGACTCTAACCCTAGTTGTCCTGACGCTAACCCTACTTGTCCTGACGCTAACCCTAGTTGTCCTGACGTTAACCCTAGTTGTCCTGACGCTAACCCTACTTGTCCTGACGCTAACCCTAGTTGCCCTGACGCTAACCCTAGTTGTCCTAACGCTAACCCTAGTTGACCTGACGCTAACCCTAGTTGTCCTGACGCTAACCCTACTGGTCCTGACGCTAACCCTACTTGTCCTGACGCTAACCCTAGTTGTCCTGACGCTAACCCTAGTTGTCCTGACGCTAACCCTACATGTCCTGACGCTAACCCTAGTTGTCCTGACGCTAACCCTAGTTGTCCTGACGCTAGCCCTACTTGTCCTGACGCTAACCCTAGTTGTCTGACGCTAACCCTAGTTGTCCTGATGCTAACCCTAGTTGTCCTGACGCTAACCCTAGTTGTCCTGACGCTAACCCTAGATGTCCTGACGCTAACCCTACTTGTCCAGACGCTAACCCTGGTTGTCCTGATGCTAACCCTACTTGTCCTGACGCTAACCCTAGTTGTCCTGACGCTAACCCTAGTTGTCCTGATGCTAACCCTAGTTGTCCTGACGCTAACCCTAGTTGTCCTGACGCTAACCCTACTTGTCCTGACGCTAACCCTAGTTGTCCTGACGCTAACCCTAGTTGTCCTGACGCTAACCCTACTTGTCCTGACGCTAACCCTAGTTGTCCTGACGCTAACCCTAGTTGTCCTGACGCTAACCCTAGTTGTCCTGACGCTAACCCTAGTTGATCTGACGCTAACCCTAGTTGTCCTGACGCTAACCCTAGATGTCCTGACGCTAACCCTACTTGTCCTGACGCTAACCCTGGTTGTCCTGATGCTAACCCTAGTTGTCCTGACGCTAACCCTAGTTGTCTTGACGCTAACCCTAGTTGTCCTGATGCTAACCCTAGTTGTCCTGACGCTAACCCTAGTTGTCCTGACGCTAACCCTACTTGTCCTGACGCTAACCCTAGTTGTCCTGACGCTAACCCTAGTTGTCCTGACGCTAACCCTAGTTGTCCTGACGCTAACCCTACTTGTCCTGACGCTAACCCTAGTTGTCCTGACGCTAACCCTAGTTGTCCTGACGCTAACCCTAGTTGTCCTGACGCTAACCCTAGTTGATCTGACGCTAACCCTACTTGTCCTGACGCTAACCCTACTTGTCCTGACGCTAACCCTACTTGTCCTGACGCTAACCGTACTTGTCCTGACGCTAACCATAGTTGTCCTGACGCTAACCCTAGTTGTCCTGACGCTAACCCTAGTTGTCCTAACGCTAACCCTAGTTGTCCTGACGCTAACACTAATTGTGCTGAAGCTAACCCTAGTTGTCCTGACGCTAACCCTAGTTGTCCTGACGCTAACCCTACTTGTCCTGACGCTAACCCTAGTTGTCTTGACGCTAACCCTACTTGTCCTGACGCTAACCCTAGTTGTCCTGACGCTAACCCTAGTTGTCCTGACGCTAACCCTAGTTGTCCTAACGCTAACCCTAGTTGTCCTGACGCTAACCCTAGTTGTCCTGACGCTAACCCTAGTTGTCCTGACGCTAACCCTACTTGTCCTGACGCTAACCCTAGTTGTCCTGACGCTAACCCTAGTTGTCCTGACGCTAACCCTACATGTCCTGACGCTAACCCTAGTTGTCCTGACGCTAACCCTAGTTATCCTGACGCTAACCCTACTTGTTCTGACGCTAACCCTAGTTGTCTGACGCTAACCCTAGTTGTCCTGATGCTAACCCTAGTTGTCCTGACGCTAACCCTAGTTGTCCTGACGCTAACCCTAGATGTCCTGACGCTAACCCTACTTGTCCTGACGCTAACCCTGGTTGTCCTGATGCTAACCCTACTTGTCCTGACGCTAACCCTAGTTGTCCTGACGCTAACCCTAGTTGTCCTGACGCTAACCCTACTTGTCCTGACGCTAACCCTAGTTGTCCTGACGCTAACCCTAGTTGTCCTGACGCTAACCCTACTTGTCCTGACGCTAACCCTAGTTGTCCTGACGCTAACCCTAGTTGTCCTGACGCTAACCCTAGTTGTCCTGACGCTAACCCTAGTTGATCTGACGCTAACCCTAGTTGTCCTGACGCTAACCCTACTTGTCCTGACGTTAACCCTACTTGTCCTGACGCTAACCGTACTTGTCCTGACGCTAACCATAGTTGTCCTGACGCTAACTCTAGTTGTCCTGACGCTAACCCTAGTTGTCCTGACGCTAACCCTAGTTGTCCTGACGCTAACACTAATTGTGCTGAAGCTAACCCTAGTTGTCCTGACGCTAACCCTAGTTGTCCTGACGCTAACCCTACTTGTCCTGACGCTAACCCTAGTTGTCCTGACGCTAACCCTACTTGTCCTGACGCTAACCCTAGTTGTCCTGACGCTAACCCTAGTTGTCCTGATGCTTACCCTAGTTGTCCTGACGCTAACCCTAGTTGTCCTGACGTTAACCCTAGTTGTCCTGACGCTAACCCTAGTTGTCCTGACGCTAACCCTACTTGTCCTGACGCTAACCCTACTTGTCCTGACGCTAACCCTAGTTGTCCTGACGCTAACCCTAGTTGTCCTGACGCTAACCCTAGTTGTCCTGACGCTAACCCTAGTTGTCCTGACGCTAACCCTAGTTGTCCTGACGCTAACCCTAGTTGAAATGACGCTAACCCTAGTTGTCCTGACGTTAACCCTAGTTGTCCTGACGCTAACCCTAGTTGTCCTGACGCTAACCCTACTTGTCCTGACGCTAACCCTAGTTGTCCTGACGCTAACCCTAGTTGTCCTGACGCTAACCCTACATGTCCTGACGCTAACCCTAGTTGTCCTGACGCTAACCCTAGTTGTCCTGACGCTAACCCTAGTTGTCCTGACGCTAACCCTACTTGTCCTGACGCTAACCCTAGTTGTCTGATGCTAACCCTAGTTGTCCTGACGCTAACCCTACTTGTCCTGACGCTAACCCTAGTTGTCCTGACTCTAACCCTAGTTGTCCTGACGCTAACCCTACCTGTCCTGACGCTAACCCTAGTTGTCCTGACGTTAACCCTAGTTGTCCTGACGCTAACCCTACTTGTCCTGACGCTAACCCTAGTTGTCTTGACGCTAACCCTACTTGTCCTGACGCTAACCCTAGTTGTCCTGACGCTAACCCTAGTTGTCCTGACGCTATCCCTAGTTGTCCTAACGCTAACCCTAGTTGTCCTGACGCTAACCCTAGTTGTCCTGACGCTAACCCTACTTGTCCTGACGCTAACCCTAGTTGTCCTGACGCTAACCCTAGTTGTCCTGACGCTAACCCTACATGTCCTGACGCTAACCCTAGTTGTCCTGACGCTAACCCTAGTTATCCTGACGCTAACCCTACTTGTCCTGACGCTAACCCTAGTTGTCTGACGCTAACCCTAGTTGTCCTGACGCTAACCCTAGTTGTCCTGACGCTAACCCTAGTTGTCCTGACGCTAACCCTAGATGTCCTGACGCTAACCCTACTTGTCCTGACGCTAACCCTGGTTGTCCTGATGCTAACCCTACTTGTCCTGACGCTAACCCTAGTTGTCCTGACGCTAACCCTAGTTGTCCTGATGCTAACCCTAGTTGTCCTGACGCTAACCCTAGTTGTCCTGACGCTAACCCTACTTGTCCTGACGCTAACCCTAGTTGTCCTGACGCTAACCCTAGTTGTCCTGACGCTAACCCTACTTGTCCTGACGCTAACCCTAGTTGATCTGACGCTAACCCTAGTTGTCCTGACGCTAACCCTACTTGTCCTGACGTTAACCCTACTTGTCCTGACGCTAACCGTACTTGTCCTGACGCTAACCATAGTTGTCCTGACGCTAACTCTAGTTGTCCTGACGCTAACCCTAGTTGTCCTGACGCTAACCCTAGTTGTCCTGACGCTAACACTAATTGTGCTGAAGCTAACCCTAGTTGTCCTGACGCTAACCCTAGTTGTCCTGACGCTAACCCTACTTGTCCTGACGCTAACCCTAGTTGTCCTGACGCTAACCCTACTTGTCCTGACGCTAACCCTAGTTGTCCTGACGCTAACCCTAGTTGTCCTGATGCTTACCCTAGTTGTCCTGACGCTAACCCTAGTTGTCCTGACGTTAACCCTAGTTGTCCTGACGCTAACCCTAGTTGTCCTGACGCTAACCCTACTTGTCCTGACGCTAACCCTACTTGTCCTGACGCTAACCCTAGTTGTCCTGACGCTAACCCTAGTTGTCCTGACGCTAACCCTAGTTGTCCTGACGCTAACCCTAGTTGTCCTGACGCTAACCCTAGTTGTCCTGACGCTAACCCTAGTTGAAATGACGCTAACCCTAGTTGTCCTGACGTTAACCCTAGTTGTCCTGACGCTAACCCTAGTTGTCCTGACGCTAACCCTACTTGTCCTGACGCTAACCCTAGTTGTCCTGACGCTAACCCTAGTTGTCCTGACGCTAACCCTACATGTCCTGACGCTAACCCTAGTTGTCCTGACGCTAACCCTAGTTGTCCTGACGCTAACCCTAGTTGTCCTGACGCTAACCCTACTTGTCCTGACGCTAACCCTAGTTGTCTGATGCTAACCCTAGTTGTCCTGACGCTAACCCTACTTGTCCTGACGCTAACCCTAGTTGTCCTGACTCTAACCCTAGTTGTCCTGACGCTAACCCTACCTGTCCTGACGCTAACCCTAGTTGTCCTGACGTTAACCCTAGTTGTCCTGACGCTAACCCTACTTGTCCTGACGCTAACCCTAGTTGTCTTGACGCTAACCCTACTTGTCCTGACGCTAACCCTAGTTGTCCTGACGCTAACCCTAGTTGTCCTGACGCTATCCCTAGTTGTCCTAACGCTAACCCTAGTTGTCCTGACGCTAACCCTAGTTGTCCTGACGCTAACCCTACTTGTCCTGACGCTAACCCTAGTTGTCCTGACGCTAACCCTAGTTGTCCTGACGCTAACCCTACATGTCCTGACGCTAACCCTAGTTGTCCTGACGCTAACCCTAGTTATCCTGACGCTAACCCTACTTGTCCTGACGCTAACCCTAGTTGTCTGACGCTAACCCTAGTTGTCCTGACGCTAACCCTAGTTGTCCTGACGCTAACCCTAGTTGTCCTGACGCTAACCCTAGATGTCCTGACGCTAACCCTACTTGTCCTGACGCTAACCCTGGTTGTCCTGATGCTAACCCTACTTGTCCTGACGCTAACCCTAGTTGTCCTGACGCTAACCCTAGTTGTCCTGATGCTAACCCTAGTTGTCCTGACGCTAACCCTAGTTGTCCTGACGCTAACCCTACTTGTCCTGACGCTAACCCTAGTTGTCCTGACGCTAACCCTAGTTGTCCTGACGCTAACCCTACTTGTCCTGACGCTAACCCTAGTTGTCCTGACGCTAACCCTAGTTGTCCTGACGCTAACCCTAGTTGTCCTGACGCTAACCCTAGTTGATCTGACGCTAAACCTAGTTGTCCTGACGCTAACCCTACTTGTCCTGACGTTAACCCTACTTGTCCTGACGCTAACCGTACTTGTCCTGACGCTAACCATAGTTGTCCTGACGCTAACCCTAGTTGTCCTGACGCTAACCCTAGTTGTCCTGACGCTAACCCTAGTTGTCCTGACGCTAACACTAATTGTGCTGAAGCTAACCCTAGTTGTCCTGACGCTAACCCTAGTTGTCCTGACGCTAACCCTACTTGTCCTGACGCTAACCCTAGTTGTCCTGACGCTAACCCTACTTGTCCTGACGCTAACCCTAGTTGTCCTGACGCTAACCCTAGTTGTCCTGACGCTTACCCTAGTTGTCCTGACGCTAACCCTAGTTGTCCTGACGTTAACCCTAGTTGTCCTGACGCTAACCCTAGTTGTCCTGACGCTAACCCTACTTGTCCTGACGCTAACCCTACTTGTCCTGACGCTAACCCTAGTTGTCCTGACGCTAACCCTAGTTGTCCTGACGCTAACCCTAGTTGTCCTGACGCTAACCCTAGTTGTCCTGACGCTAACCCTAGTTGAAATGACGCTAACCCTAGTTGTCCTGACGTTAACCCTAGTTGTCCTGACGCTAACCCTAGTTGTCCTGACGCTAACCCTACTTGTCCTGACGCTAACCCTAGTTGTCCTGACGCTAACCCTAGTTGTCCTGACGCTAACCCTACATGTCCTGACGCTAACCCTAGTTGTCCTGACGCTAACCCTAGTTGTCCTGACGCTAACCCTAGTTGTCCTGACGCTAACCCTACTTGTCCTGACGCTAACCCTAGTTGTCTGATGCTAACCCTAGTTGTCCTGACGCTAACCCTACTTGTCCTGACGCTAACCCTAGTTGTCCTGACTCTAACCCTAGTTGTCCTGACGCTAACCCTACTTGTCCTGACGCTAACCCTAGTTGTCCTGACGTTAACCCTAGTTGTCCTGACGCTAACCCTACTTGTCCTGACGCTAACCCTAGTTGCCCTGACGCTAACCCTAGTTGTCCTAACGCTAACCCTAGTTGACCTGACGCTAACCCTAGTTGTCCTGACGCTAACCCTACTGGTCCTGACGCTAACCCTACTTGTCCTGACGCTAACCCTAGTTGTCCTGACGCTAACCCTAGTTGTCCTGACGCTAACCCTACATGTCCTGACGCTAACCCTAGTTGTCCTGACGCTAACCCTAGTTGTCCTGACGCTAGCCCTACTTGTCCTGACGCTAACCCTAGTTGTCTGACGCTAACCCTAGTTGTCCTGATGCTAACCCTAGTTGTCCTGACGCTAACCCTAGTTGTCCTGACGCTAACCCTAGATGTCCTGACGCTAACCGTACTTGTCCTGACGCTAACCCTGGTTGTCCTGATGCTAACCCTACTTGTCCTGACGCTAACCCTAGTTGTCCTGACGCTAACCCTAGTTGTCCTGACGCTAACCCTAGTTGTCCTGATGCTAACCCTAGTTGTCCTGACGCTAACCCTAGTTGTCCTGACGCTAACCCTAGTTGTCCTGACGCTAACCCTAGTTGAAATGACGCTAACCCTAGTTGTCCTGACGTTAACCCTAGTTGTCCTGACGCTAACCCTAGTTGTCCTGACGCTAACCCTACTTGTCCTGACGCTAACCCTAGTTGTCCTGACGCTAACCCTAGTTGTCCTGACGCTAACCCTACATGTCCTGACGCTAACCCTAGTTGTCCTGACGCTAACCCTAGTTGTCCTGACGCTAACCCTAGTTGTCCTGACGCTAACCCTACCTGTCCTGACGCTAACCCTAGTTGTCTGATGCTAACCCTAGTTGTCCTGACGCTAACCCTACTTGTCCTGACGCTAACCCTAGTTGTCCTGACTCTAACCCTAGTTGTCCTGACGCTAACCCTACTTGTCCTGACGCTAACCCTAGTTGTCCTGACGTTAACCCTAGTTGTCCTGACGCTAACCCTACTTGTCCTGACGCTAACCCTAGTTGCCCTGACGCTAACCCTAGTTGTCCTAACGCTAACCCTAGTTGACCTGACGCTAACCCTAGTTGTCCTGACGCTAACCCTACTGGTCCTGACGCTAACCCTACTTGTCCTGACGCTAACCCTAGTTGTCCTGACGCTAACCCTAGTTGTCCTGACGCTAACCCTACATGTCCTGACGCTAACCCTAGTTGTCCTGACGCTAACCCTAGTTGTCCTGACGCTAGCCCTACTTGTCCTGACGCTAACCCTAGTTGTCTGACGCTAACCCTAGTTGTCCTGATGCTAACCCTAGTTGTCCTGACGCTAACCCTAGTTGTCCTGACGCTAACCCTAGATGTCCTGACGCTAACCGTACTTGTCCTGACGCTAACCCTGGTTGTCCTGATGCTAACCCTACTTGTCCTGACGCTAACCCTAGTTGTCCTGACGCTAACCCTAGTTGTCCTGACGCTAACCCTAGTTGTCCTGATGCTAACCCTAGTTGTCCTGACGCTAACCCTAGTTGTCCTGACGCTAACCCTAGTTGTCCTGACGCTAACCCTAGTTGAAATGACGCTAACCCTAGTTGTCCTGACGTTAACCCTAGTTGTCCTGACGCTAACCCTAGTTGTCCTGACGCTAACCCTACTTGTCCTGACGCTAACCCTAGTTGTCCTGACGCTAACCCTAGTTGTCCTGACGCTAACCCTACATGTCCTGACGCTAACCCTAGTTGTCCTGACGCTAACCCTAGTTGTCCTGACGCTAACCCTAGTTGTCCTGACGCTAACCCTACTTGTCCTGACGCTAACCCTAGTTGTCTGATGCTAACCCTAGTTGTCCTGACGCTAACCCTACTTGTCCTGACGCTAACCCTAGTTGTCCTGACTCTAACCCTAGTTGTCCTGACGCTAACCCTACTTGTCCTGACGCTAACCCTAGTTGTCCTGACGTTAACCCTAGTTGTCCTGACGCTAACCCTACTTGTCCTGACGCTAACCCTAGTTGCCCTGACGCTAACCCTAGTTGTCCTAACGCTAACCCTAGTTGACCTGACGCTAACCCTAGTTGTCCTGACGCTAACCCTACTGGTCCTGACGCTAACCCTACTTGTCCTGACGCTAACCCTAGTTGTCCTGACGCTAACCCTAGTTGTCATGACGCTAACCCTACATGTCCTGACGCTAACCCTAGTTGTCCTGACGCTAACCCTAGTTGTCCTGACGCTAGCCCTACTTGTCCTGACGCTAACCCTAGTTGTCTGACGCTAACCCTAGTTGTCCTGATGCTAACCCTAGTTGTCCTGACGCTAACCCTAGTTGTCCTGACGCTAACCCTAGATGTCCTGACGCTAACCGTACTTGTCCTGACGCTAACCCTGGTTGTCCTGATGCTAACCCTACTTGTCCTGACGCTAACCCTAGTTGTCCTGACGCTAACCCTAGTTGTCCTGATGCTAACCCTAGTTGTCCTGACGCTAACCCTAGTTGTCCTGACGCTAACCCTACTTGTCCTGACGCTAACCCTAGTTGTCCTGACGCTAACCCTAGTTGTCCTGACGCTAACCCTACTTGTCCTGACGCTAACCCTAGTTGTCCTGACGCTAACCCTAGTTGTCCTGACGCTAACCCTAGTTGTCCTGACGCTAACCCTAGTTGATCTGACGCTAACCCTAGTTGTCCTGACGCTAACCCTAGATGTCCTGACGCTAACCCTACTTGTCCTGACGCTAACCCTGGTTGTCCTGATGCTAACCCTAGTTGTCCTGACGCTAACCCTAGTTGTCTTGACGCTAACCCTAGTTGTCCTGATGCTAACCCTAGTTGTCCTGACGCTAACCCTAGTTGTCCTGACGCTAACCCTACTTGTCCTGACGCTAACCCTAGTTGTCCTGACGCTAACCCTAGTTGTCCTGACGCTAACCCTAGTTGTCCTGACGCTAACCCTACTTGTCCTGACGCTAACCCTAGTTGTCCTGACGCTAACCCTAGTTGTCCTGACGCTAACCCTAGTTGTCCTGACGCTAACCCTAGTTGATCTGACGCTAACCCTACTTGTCCTGACGCTAACCCTACTTGTCCTGACGCTAACCCTACTTGTCCTGACGCTAACCGTACTTGTCCTGACGCTAACCATAGTTGTCCTGACGCTAACCCTAGTTGTCCTGACGCTAACCCTAGTTGTCCTAACGCTAACCCTAGTTGTCCTGACGCTAACACTAATTGTGCTGAAGCTAACCCTAGTTGTCCTGACGCTAACCCTAGTTGTCCTGACGCTAACCCTACTTGTCCTGACGCTAACCCTAGTTGTCTTGACGCTAACCCTACTTGTCCTGACGCTAACCCTAGTTGTCCTGACGCTAACCCTAGTTGTCCTGACGCTAACCCTAGTTGTCCTAACGCTAACCCTAGTTGTCCTGACGCTAACCCTAGTTGTCCTGACGCTAACCCTAGTTGTCCTGACGCTAACCCTACTTGTCCTGACGCTAACCCTAATTGTCCTGACGCTAACCCTAGTTGTCCTGACGCTAACCCTACATGTCCTGACGCTAACCCTAGTTGTCCTGACGCTAACCCTAGTTATCCTGACGCTAACCCTACTTGTTCTGACGCTAACCCTAGTTGTCTGACGCTAACCCTAGTTGTCCTGATGCTAACCCTAGTTGTCCTGACGCTAACCCTAGTTGTCCTGACGCTAACCCTAGATGTCCTGACGCTAACCCTACTTGTCCTGACGCTAACCCTGGTTGTCCTGATGCTAACCCTACTTGTCCTGACGCTAACCCTAGTTGTCCTGACGCTAACCCTAGTTGTCCTGACGCTAACCCTAGTTGTCCTGACGCTAACCCTACTTGTCCTGACGCTAACCCTAGTTGTCCTGACGCTAACCCTAGTTGTCCTGACGCTAACCCTACTTGTCCTGACGCTAACCCTAGTTGTCCTGACGCTAACCCTAGTTGTCCTGACGCTAACCCTAGTTGTCCTGACGCTAACCCTAGTTGATCTGACGCTAACCCTAGTTGTCCTGACGCTAACCCTACTTGTCCTGACGTTAACCCTACTTGTCCTGACGCTAACCGTACTTGTCCTGACGCTAACCATAGTTGCCTGACGCTAACTCTAGTTGTCCTGACGCTAACCCTAGTTGTCCTGACACTAACCCTAGTTGTCCTGACGCTAACACTAATTGTGCTGAAGCTAACCCTAGTTGTCCTGACGCTAACCCTAGTTGTCCTGACGCTAACCCTACTTGTCCTGACGCTAACCCTAGTTGTCCTGACGCTAACCCTACTTGTCCTGACGCTAACCCTAGTTGTCCTGACGCTAACTCTAGTTGTCCTGACGCTTACCCTAGTTGTCCTGACGCTAACCCTAGTTGTCCTGACGTTAACCCTAGTTGTCCTGACGCTAACCCTAGTTGTCCTGACGCTAACCCTACTTGTCCTGACGCTAACCCTACTTGTCCTGACGCTAACCCTAGTTGTCCTGACGCTAACCCTAGTTGTCCTGACGCTAACCCTAGTTGTCCTGACGCTAACCCTAGTTGTCCTGACGCTAACCCTAGTTGAAATGACGCTAACCCTAGTTGTCCTGACGTTAACCCTAGTTGTCCTGACGCTAACCCTAGTTGTCCTGACGCTAACCCTACTTGTCCTGACGCTAACCCTAGTTGTCCTGACGCTAACCCTAGTTGTCCTGACGCTAACCCTACATGTCCTGACGCTAACCCTAGTTGTCCTGACGCTAACCCTAGTTGTCCTGACGCTAACCCTAGTTGTCCTGACGCTAACCCTACTTGTCCTGACGCTAACCCTAGTTGTCTGATGCTAACCCTAGTTGTCCTGACGCTAACCCTACTTGTCCTGACGCTAACCCTAGTTGTCCTGACTCTAACCCTAGTTGTCCTGACGCTAACCCTACTTGTCCTGACGCTAACCCTAGTTGTCCTGACGTTAACCCTAGTTGTCCTGACGCTAACCCTACTTGTCCTGACGCTAACCCTAGTTGCCCTGACGCTAACCCTAGTTGTCCTAACGCTAACCCTAGTTGACCTGACGCTAACCCTAGTTGTCCTGACGCTAACCCTACTGGTCCTGACGCTAACCCAACTTGTCCTGACGCTAACCCTAGTTGTCCTGACGCTAACCCTACATGTCCTGACGCTAACCCTAGTTGTCCTGACGCTAACCCTAGTTGTCCTGACGCTATCCCTACTTGTCCTGACGCTAACCCTAGTTGTCTGACGCTAACCCTAGTTGTCCTGACGCTAACCCTACTTGTCCTGACGCTAACCCTAGTTGTCCTGACGCTAACCCTAGTTGTCCTGACGCTAACCCTAGTTGTCCTGACGCTAACCCTAGTTGATCTGACGCTAACCCTAGTTGTCCTGACGCTAACCCTAGATGTCCTGACGCTAACCCTACTTGTCCTGACGCTAACCCTGGTTGTCCTGATGCTAACCCTAGTTGTCCTGACGCTAACCCTAGTTGTCTTGACGCTAACCCTAGTTGTCCTGATGCTAACCCTAGTTGTCCTGACGCTAACCCTAGTTGTCCTGACGCTAACCCTACTTGTCCTGACGCTAACCCTAGTTGTCCTGACGCTAACCCTAGTTGTCCTGACGCTAACCCTAGTTGTCCTGACGCTAACCCTACTTGTCCTGACGCTAACCCTAGTTGTCCTGACGCTAACCCTAGTTGTCCTGACGCTAACCCTAGTTGTCCTGACGCTAACCCTAGTTGATCTGACGCTAACCCTACTTGTCCTGACGCTAACCCTACTTGTCCTGACGCTAACCCTACTTGTCCTGACGCTAACCGTACTTGTCCTGACGCTAACCATAGTTGTCCTGACGCTAACCCTAGTTGTCCTGACGCTAACCCTAGTTGTCCTAACGCTAACCCTAGTTGTCCTGACGCTAACACTAATTGTGCTGAAGCTAACCCTAGTTGTCCTGACGCTAACCCTAGTTGTCCTGACGCTAACCCTACTTGTCCTGACGCTAACCCTAGTTGTCTTGACGCTAACCCTACTTGTCCTGACGCTAACCCTAGTTGTCCTGACGCTAACCCTAGTTGTCCTGACGCTAACCCTAGTTGTCCTAACGCTAACCCTAGTTGTCCTGACGCTAACCCTAGTTGTCCTGACGCTAACCCTAGTTGTCCTGACGCTAACCCTACTTGTCCTGACGCTAACCCTAGTTGTCCTGACGCTAACCCTAGTTGTCCTGACGCTAACCCTACATGTCCTGACGCTAACCCTAGTTGTCCTGACGCTAACCCTAGTTATCCTGACGCTAACCCTACTTGTTCTGACGCTAACCCTAGTTGTCTGACGCTAACCCTAGTTGTCCTGATGCTAACCCTAGTTGTCCTGACGCTAACCCTAGTTGTCCTGACGCTAACCCTAGATGTCCTGACGCTAACCCTACTTGTCCTGACGCTAACCCTGGTTGTCCTGATGCTAACCCTACTTGTCCTGACGCTAACCCTAGTTGTCCTGACGCTAACCCTAGTTGTCCTGACGCTAACCCTAGTTGTCCTGACGCTAACCCTACTTGTCCTGACGCTAACCCTAGTTGTCCTGACGCTAACCCTAGTTGTCCTGACGCTAACCCTACTTGTCCTGACGCTAACCCTAGTTGTCCTGACGCTAACCCTAGTTGTCCTGACGCTAACCCTAGTTGTCCTGACGCTAACCCTAGTTGATCTGACGCTAACCCTAGTTGTCCTGACGCTAACCCTACTTGTCCTGACGTTAACCCTACTTGTCCTGACGCTAACCGTACTTGTCCTGACGCTAACCATAGTTGCCTGACGCTAACTCTAGTTGTCCTGACGCTAACCCTAGTTGTCCTGACACTAACCCTAGTTGTCCTGACGCTAACACTAATTGTGCTGAAGCTAACCCTAGTTGTCCTGACGCTAACCCTAGTTGTCCTGACGCTAACCCTACTTGTCCTGACGCTAACCCTAGTTGTCCTGACGCTAACCCTACTTGTCCTGACGCTAACCCTAGTTGTCCTGACGCTAACCCTAGTTGTCCTGACGCTTACCCTAGTTGTCCTGACGCTAACCCTAGTTGTCCTGACGTTAACCCTAGTTGTCCTGACGCTAACCCTAGTTGTCCTGACGCTAACCCTACTTGTCCTGACGCTAACCCTACTTGTCCTGACGCTAACCCTAGTTGTCCTGACGCTAACCCTAGTTGTCCTGACGCTAACCCTAGTTGTCCTGACGCTAACCCTAGTTGTCCTGACGCTAACCCTAGTTGTCCTGACGCTAACCCTAGTTGAAATGACGCTAACCCTAGTTGTCCTGACGTTAACCCTAGTTGTCCTGACGCTAACCCTAGTTGTCCTGACGCTAACCCTACTTGTCCTGACGCTAACCCTAGTTGTCCTGACGCTAACCCTAGTTGTCCTGACGCTAACCCTACATGTCCTGACGCTAACCCTAGTTGTCCTGACGCTAACCCTAGTTGTCCTGACGCTAACCCTAGTTGTCCTGACGCTAACCCTACTTGTCCTGACGCTAACCCTAGTTGTCTGATGCTAACCCTAGTTGTCCTGACGCTAACCCTACTTGTCCTGACGCTAACCCTAGTTGTCCTGACTCTAACCCTAGTTGTCCTGACGCTAACCCTACTTGTCCTGACGCTAACCCTAGTTGTCCTGACGTTAACCCTAGTTGTCCTGACGCTAACCCTACTTGTCCTGACGCTAACCCTAGTTGCCCTGACGCTAACCCTAGTTGTCCTAACGCTAACCCTAGTTGACCTGACGCTAACCCTAGTTGTCCTGACGCTAACCCTACTGGTCCTGACGCTAACCCAACTTGTCCTGACGCTAACCCTAGTTGTCCTGACGCTAACCCTACATGTCCTGACGCTAACCCTAGTTGTCCTGACGCTAACCCTAGTTGTCCTGACGCTATCCCTACTTGTCCTGACGCTAACCCTAGTTGTCCTGACGCTAACCCTAGATGTCCTGACGCTAACCCTACTTGTCCTGACGCTAACCCTGGTTGTCCTGATGCTAACCCTACTTGTCCTGACGCTAACCCTAGTTGTCCTGACGCTAACCCTACATGTTCTGACGCTAACCCTAGTTGTCCTGACGCTAACCCTAGTTGTCCTGACGCTAACCCTACTTGTCCTGACGCTAACCCTAGTTGTCTGACGCTAACCCTAGTTGTCCTGACGCTAACCCTACTTGTCCTGACGCTAACCCTAGTTGTCCTGACGCTAACCATAGATGTCCTGACGCTAACCCTACTTGTCCTGACGCTAACCCTGGTTGTCCTGACGCTAACCCTAGTTGTCCTGACGCTAACCCTAGTTGTCTTGACGCTAACCCTAGTTGTCCTGACGCTAACCCTAGTTGTCCTGACGCTAACCCTAGTTGTCCTGACGCTAACCCTACTTGTCCTGACGCTAACCCTAGTTGTCCTGACGCTAACCCTAGTTGTCCTGACGCTAACCCTAGTTGTCCTGACGCTAACCCTAGTTGTCCTGACGCTAACCCTACTTGTCCTGACGCTAACCCTAGTTGTCCTGACGCTAACCCTAGTTGTCCTGACGCTAACCCTAGTTGTCCTGACGCTAACCCTAGTTGTCCTGACGCTAACCCTAGTTGATCTGACGCTAACCCTAGTTGTCCTGACGCTAACCCTACTTGTCCTGACGCTAACCCTACTTGTCCTGACGCTAACCGTACTTGTCCTGACGCTAACCCTACTTGTCCTGACGCTAACCGTACTTGTCCTGACGCTAACCATAGTTGTCCTGACGCTAACCCTAGTTGTCCTGACGCTAACCCTAGTTGTCCTAACGCTAACCCTAGTTGTCCTGACGCTAACACTAATTGTGCTGAAGCTAACCCTAGTTGTCCTGACGCTAACCCTAGTTGTCCTGACGCTAACCCTACTTGTCCTGACGCTAACCCTAGTTGTCTTGACGCTAACCCTACTTGTCCTGACGCTAACCCTAGTTGTCCTGACGCTAACCCTAGTTGTCCTGACGCTAACCCTAGTTGTCCTAACGCTAACCCTAGTTGTCCTGACGCTAACCCTAGTTGTCCTGACGCTAACCCTAGTTGTCCTGACGCTAACCCCACTTGTCCTGACGCTAACCCTAGTTGTCCTGACGCTAACCCTAGTTGTCCTGACGCTAACCCTACATGTCCTGACGCTAACCCTAGTTGTCCTGACGCTAACCCTAGTTATCCTGACGCTAACCCTACTTGTCCTGACGCTAACCCTAGTTGTCTGACGCTAACCCTAGTTGTCCTGACGCTAACCCTAGTTGTCCTGACGCTAACCCTAGTTGTCCTGACGCTAACCCTAGATGTCCTGACGCTAACCCTACTTGTCCTGACGCTAACCCTGGTTGTCCTGATGCTAACCCTACTTGTCCTGAGGCTAACCCTAGTTGTCCTGACGCTAACCCTAGTTGTCCTGATGCTAACCCTAGTTGTCCTGACGCTAACCCTAGTTGTCCTGACGATAACCCTACTTGTCCTGACGCTAACCCTAGTTGTCCTGACGCTAACCCTAGTTGTCCTGACGCTAACCCTACTTGTCCTGACGCTAACCCTAGTTGTCCTGACGCTAACCCTAGTTGTCCTGACGCTAACCCTAGTTGTCCTGACGCTAACCCTAGTTGATCTGACGCTAACCCTAGTTGTCCTGACGCTAACCCTACTTGTCCTGACGTTAACCCTACTTGTCCTGACGCTAACCGTACTTGTCCTGACGCTAACCATAGTTGTCCTGATGCTAACCCTAGTTGTCCTGACGCTAACCCTAGTTGTCCTGACGCTAACCCTAGTTGTCCTGACGCTAACACTAATTGTGCTGAAGCTAACCCTAGTTGTCCTGACGCTAACCCTAGTTGTCCTGACGCTAACCCTACTTGTCCTGACGCTAACCCTAGTTGTCCTGACGCTAACCCTACTTGTCCTGACGCTAACCCTAGTTGTCCTGACGCTAACCCTAGTTGTCCTGACGCTTACCCTAGTTGTCCTGACGCTAACCCTAGTTGTCCTGACGCTTACCCTAGTTGTCCTGACGCTAACCCTAGTTGTCCTGACGCTAACCCTACTTGTCCTGACGCTAACCCTACTTGTCCTGACGCTAACCCTAGTTGTCCTGACGCTAACCCTAGTTGTCCTGACGCTAACCCTAGTTGTCCTGACGCTAACCCTAGTTGTCCTGACGCTAACCCTAGTTGTCCTGACGCTAACCCTAGTTGAAATGACGCTAACACTAGTTGTCCTGACGTTAACCCTAGTTGTCCTGACGCTAACCCTAGTTGTCCTGACGCTAACCCTACTTGTCCTGACGCTAACCCTAGTTGTCCTGACGCTAACCCTAGTTGTCCTGACGCTAACCCTACATGTCCTGACGCTAACCCTAGTTGTCCTGACGCTAACCCTAGTTGTCCTGACGCTAACCCTAGTTGTCCTGACGCTAACCCTACTTGTCCTGACGCTAACCCTAGTTGTCTGATGCTAACCCTAGTTGTCCTGACGCTAACCCTACTTGTCCTGACGCTAACCCTAGTTGTCCTGACTCTAACCCTAGTTGTCCTGACGCTAACCCTACTTGTCCTGACGCTAACCCTAGTTGTCCTGACGTTAACCCTAGTTGCCTGACGCTAACCCTACTTGTCCTGACGCTAACCCTAGTTGCCCTGACGCTAACCCTAGTTGTCCTAACGCTAACCCTAGTTGACCTGACGCTAACCCTAGTTGTCCTGACGCTAACCCTACTGGTCCTGACGCTAACCCTACTTGTCCTGACGCTAACCCTAGTTGTCCTGACGCTAACCCTAGTTGTCCTGACGCTAACCCTACATGTCCTGACGCTAACCCTAGTTGTCCTGACGCTAACCCTAGTTGTCCTGACGCTAGCCCTACTTGTCCTGACGCTAACCCTAGTTGTCTGACGCTAACCCTAGTTGTCCTGACGCTAACCCTAGTTGTCCTGACGCTAACCCTAGTTGTCCTGACGCTAACCCTAGATGTCCTGACGCTAACCCTACTTGTCCTGACGCTAACCCTGGTTGTCCTGATGCTAACCCTACTTGTCCTGACGCTAACCCTAGTTGTCCTGACGCTAACCCTAGTTGTCCTGATGCTAACCCTAGTTGTCCTGACGCTAACCCTAGTTGTCCTCACGCTAACCCTACTTGTCCTGACGCTAACCCTAGTTGTCTTGACGCTAACCCTAGTTGTCCTGACGCTAACCCTAGTTGTCCTGACGCTAACCCTAGTTGTCCTGACGCTAACCCTAGTTGATCTGACGCTAACCCTAGTTGTCCTGACGCTAACCCTACTTGTCCTGACGTTAACCCTACTTGTCCTGACGCTAACCGTACTTGTCCTGACGCTAACCATAGTTGTCCTGACGCTAACCCTAGTTGTCCTGACGCTAACCCTAGTTGTCCTGATGCTAACCCTAGTTGTCCTGACGCTAACACTAATTTTGCTGAAGCTAACCCTAGTTGTCCTGACGCTAACCCTAGTTGTCCTGACGCTAACCCTACTTGTCCTGACGCTAACCCTAGTTGTCCTGACGCTAACCCTACTTGTCCTGACGCTAACCCTAGTTGTCCTGACGCTAACCCTAGTTGTCCTGACGCTTACCCTAGTTGTCCTGACGCTAACCCTAGTTGTCCTGACGTTAACCCTAGTTGTCCTGACGCTAACCCTAGTTGTCCTGACGCTAACCCTACTTGTCCTGACGCTAACCCTAGTTGTCCTGACGCTAACCCTAGTTGTCCTGACGCTAACCCTACATGTCCTGACGCTAACCCTAGTTGTCCTGACGCTAACCCTAGTTGTCCTGACGCTAACCCTAGTTGTCCTGACGCTAACCCTACTTGTCCTGACGCTAACCCTAGTTGTCTGATGCTAACCCTAGTTGTCCTGACGCTAACCCTACTTGTCCTGACGCTAACCCTAGTTGTCCTGACTCTAACCCTAGTTGTCCTGACGCTAACCCTACTTGTCCTGACGCTAACCCTAGTTGTCCTGACGTTAACCCTAGTTGCCTGACGCTAACCCTACTTGTCCTGACGCTAACCCTAGTTGCCCTGACGCTAACCCTAGTTGTCCTAACGCTAACCCTAGTTGACCTGACGCTAACCCTAGTTGTCCTGACGCTAACCCTACTGGTCCTGACGCTAACCCTACTTGTCCTGACGCTAACCCTAGTTGTCCTGACGCTAACCCTAGTTGTCCTGACGCTAACCCTACATGTCCTGACGCTAACCCTAGTTGTCCTGACGCTAACCCTAGTTGTCCTGACGCTAGCCCTACTTGTCCTGACGCTAACCCTAGTTGTCTGACGCTAACCCTAGTTGTCCTGACGCTAACCCTAGTTGTCCTGACGCTAACCCTAGTTGTCCTGACGCTAACCCTAGATGTCCTGACGCTAACCCTACTTGTCCTGACGCTAACCCTGGTTGTCCTGATGCTAACCCTACTTGTCCTGACGCTAACCCTAGTTGTCCTGACGCTAACCCTAGTTGTCCTGATGCTAACCCTAGTTGTCCTGACGCTAACCCTAGTTGTCCTCACGCTAACCCTACTTGTCCTGACGCTAACCCTAGTTGTCTTGACGCTAACCCTAGTTGTCCTGACGCTAACCCTAGTTGTCCTGACGCTAACCCTAGTTGTCCTGACGCTAACCCTAGTTGATCTGACGCTAACCCTAGTTGTCCTGACGCTAACCCTACTTGTCCTGACGTTAACCCTACTTGTCCTGACGCTAACCGTACTTGTCCTGACGCTAACCATAGTTGTCCTGACGCTAACCCTAGTTGTCCTGACGCTAACCCTAGTTGTCCTGACGCTAACCCTAGTTGTCCTGACGCTAACACTAATTTTGCTGAAGCTAACCCTAGTTGTCCTGACGCTAACCCTAGTTGTCCTGACGCTAACCCTACTTGTCCTGACGCTAACCCTAGTTGTCCTGACGCTAACCCTACTTGTCCTGACGCTAACCCTAGTTGTCCTGACGCTAACCCTAGTTGTCCTGACGCTTACCCTAGTTGTCCTGACGCTAACCCTAGTTGTCCTGACGTTAACCCTAGTTGTCCTGACGCTAACCCTAGTTGTCCTGACGCTAACCCTACTTGTCCTGACGCTAACCCTACTTGTCCTGACGCTAACCCTAGTTGTCCTGACGCTAACCCTAGTTGTCCTGACGCTAACCCTAGTTGTCCTGACGCTAACTCTAGTTGTCCTGACGCTAACCCTAGTTGTCCCGACGCTAACCCTAGTTGTCCTGACGCTAACCCTAGTTGAAATGACGCTAACCCTAGTTGTCCTGACGTTAACCCTAGTTGTCCTGACTCTAACCCTAGTTGTCCTGACGCTAACCCTAGTTGTCCTGACGCTAACCCTAGTTGTCCTAACGCTAACCCTAGTTGTCCTGACGCTAACCCTAGTTGTCCTGATGCTAACCCTAGTTGTCCTGACGCTAACCCTACTTGTCCTGACGCTAACCCTAGTTGTCCTGACGCTAACCCTAGTTGTCCTGACGCTAACCCTACATGTCCTGACGCTAACCCTAGTTGTCCTGACGCTAACCCTAGTTGTCCTGACGCTAACCCTAGTTGTCCTGACGCTAACCCTACTTGTCCTGACGCTAACCCTAGTTGTCTGACGCTAACCCTAGTTGTCCTGACGCTAACCCTACTTGTCCTGACGCTAACCCTAGTTGTCCTGACTCTAACCCTAGTTGTCCTGACGCTAACCCTACTTGTCCTGACGCTAACCCTAGTTGTCCTGACGTTAACCCTAGTTGTCCTGACGCTAACCCTACTTGTCCTGACGCTAACCCTAGTTGCCCTGACGCTAACCCTAGTTGTCCTGACGCTAACCCTAGTTGACCTGACGCTAACCCTAGTTGTCCTGACGCTAACCCTACTGGTCCTGACGCTAACCCTAGTTGTCCTGACGCTAACCCTAGTTGTCCTGACGCTAACCCTAGTTGTCCTGTCGCTAACCCTAGTTGTCCTGAAGCTAACCCTACTTGTCCTGACGCTAACCCTAGTTGTCCTGACGCTAACCCTTGTTGTCCTGACGCTAACCCTACTTGTCCTGACGCTAACCCTAGTTGTCCTGACGCTAACCCTACTTGTCCTGACGCTAACCCTACTTGTCCTGACGCTAACCCTACTTGTCCTGATGCTAACCCTAGTTGTCTTGACGCTAACCCTACTTGTCCTGACGCTAACCCTACTTGTCTTGACGCTAACCCTACTTGTCCTGACGCTAACCCTAGTTGTCCTGACACTAACCCTAGTTGTCCTGACGCTAACCCTAGTTGTCCTGACGCTAACCCTAGTTGTCCTGACGCTAACCCTAGATGTCCTGACGCTAACCCTACTTGTCCTGACGCTAACCCTGGTTGTCCTGACGCTAACCCTAGTTGTCCTTATGCTAACCCTAGTTGTCCTGACGCTAACCCTAGTTGTCCTGACGCTAACCCTAGTTGTCCTGACGCTAACCCTACTTGTCCTGACGCTAACCCTAGTTGTCCTGACGCTAACCCTAGTTGTCCTGACGCTAACCCTACTTGTTCTGACGCTAACCCTAGTTGTCCTGACGCTAACCCTAGTTGTCCTGACGCTAACCCTACTTGTCCTGACGCTAACCCTGGTTGTCCTGACGCTAACCCTAGTTGTCCTGACGCTAACCCTAGTTGTCCTGACGCTAACCCTAGTTGTCCTGATGCTAACCCTAGTTGTCCTGACGCTAACCCTAGTTGTCCTGACGCTAACCCTACTTGTCATGACGCTAACCCTACTTGTACTGACGCTAACCCTAGTTGTCCTGACGCTAACCCTAGTTGCCCTGACGCTAACCCTAGTTCTCCTGATGCTAACCCTAGTTGTCCTGACGCTAACCCTAGTTGTCCTGACGTTAACCCTAGTTGTCCTGACGCTAACCCTAGTTGTCCTGATGCTAACCCTAGTTGTCCTGACGCTAACCCTAGTTGTCCTAACGCTAACCCTAGTTGTCCTGACGCTAACCCTAGTTGTCCTGACGCTAATCCTAGTTGTCCTGACGCTAACCCTACATGTCCTGACGCTAACCCTAGTTGTCCTGACGCTAACCCTACTTGTCCTGACGCTAACCCTAGTTGTCTGACGCTAACCCTAGTTGTCCTGACGCTAACCCTACTTGTCCTGACGCTAACCCTAGTTGTCCTGACGCTAACCCTAGATGTCCTGACGCTAACCCTACTTGTCCTGACGCTAACCCTGGTTGTCCTGACGCTAACCCTAGTTGTCCTGACGCTAACCCTAGTTGTCCTGACGCTAACCCTAGTTGTCCTGATGCTAACCCTAGTTGTCCTGACGCTAACCCTAGTTGTCCTGACGCTAACCCTACTTGTCCTGACGCTAACCCTAGTTGTCCTGACGCTAACCCTAGTTGTCCTGACGCTAACCCTAGTTGTCCTGACGCTAACCCTACTTGTCCTGACGCTAACCCTAGTTGTCCTGACGCTAACCCTAGTTGTCCTGACGCTAACCCTAGTTGATCTGACGCTAACCCTAGTTGTCCTGACGCTAACCCTACGTGTCCTGACGCTAACCCTACTTGTCCTGACGCTAACCGTACTTGTCCTGACGCTAACCATAGTTGTCCTGACGCTAACCCTAGTTGTCCTGACGCTAACCCTAGTTGTCCTGACGCTAACCGTAGTTGTCCTGACGCTAACACTAATTGTGCTGAAGCTAACCCTAGTTGTCCTGACGCTAACCCTAGTTGTCCTGACGCTAACCCTACTTGTCCTGACGCTAACCCTAGTTGTCCTGACGCTAACCCTACTTGTCCTGACGCTAACGCTAGTTGTCCTGACGCTAACCCTAGTTGTCCTGACGCCAACCCTAGTTGTCCTGACGCTAACCCTAGTTGTCCTGACGCTAACCCTACTTGTCCTGACGCTAACCCTAGTTGTCCTGACGCTAACCCTAGTTGTCCTGACGCTAACCCTACTTGTCCTGACGCTAACACTAGTTGTCCTGACGCTAACCCTAGTTGCCCTGACGCTAACCCTAGTTGCCCTGACGCTAACCCTAGTTGTCCTGACGCTAACCCTAGTTGTCCTAACGCTAACCCTAGTTGTAATGACGCTAACCCTAGTTGTCCTGACGCTAACCCTAGTTGTCCTGACGCTAACCCTACTTGTCCTGACGCTAACCCTAGTTGTCCTGACGCTAACCCTAGTTTTCCTGACGCTAACCCTACATGTCCTGACGCTAACCCTAGTTGTCCTGACGCTAACCCTAGTTGTCCTGACGCTAACCCTACTTGTCCTGACGCTAACCCTAGTTGTCTGACGCTAACCCTAGTTGTCCTGACGCTAACCCTACTTGTCCTGATGCTAACCCTTGTTGTCCTGACGCTAAAACTAGTTGTCCTGACGCTAACCCTACTTGTCCTGACGCTAACCCTAGTTGTCCTGACGCTAACCCTACTTGTCCTGACGCTAACCCTAGTTGTCCTGACGCTAACCCTAGTTGTCCTGACGCTTACCCTAGTTGTCCTGACGCTAACCCTAGTTGTCCTGACGTTAACCCTAGTTGTCCTGACGCTAACCCTAGTTGTCCTGACGCTAACCCTACTTGTCCTGATGCTAACCCTACTTGTCCTGACGCTAACCCTAGTTGTCCTGACGCTAACCCTAGTTGTCCTGACGCTAACCCTAGTTGTCCTGACGCTAACTCTAGTTGTCCTGACGCTAACCCTAGTTGTCCCGACGCTAACCCTAGTTGTCCTGACGCTAACCCTAGTTGAAATGACGCTAACCCTAGTTGTCCTGACGTTAACCCTAGTTGTCCTGACGCTAACCCTAGTTGTCCTGACGCTAACCCTAGTTGTCCTGACGCTAACCCTAGTTGTCCTAACGCTAACCCTAGTTGTCCTGACGCTAACCCTAGTTGTCCTGATGCTAACCCTAGTTGTCCTGACGCTAACCCTACTTGTCCTGACGCTAACCCTAGTTGTCCTGACGCTAACCCTAGTTGTCCTGACGCTAACCCTACATGTCCTGACGCTAACCCTAGTTGTCCTGACGCTAACCCTAGTTGTCCTGACGCTAACCCTAGTTGTCCTGACGCTAACCCTACTTGTCCTGACGCTAACCCTAGTTGTCTGACGCTAACCCTAGTTGTCCTGACGCTAACCCTACTTGTCCTGACGCTAACCCTAGTTGTCCTGACTCTAACCCTAGTTGTCCTGACGCTAACCCTACTTGTCCTGACGCTAACCCTAGTTGTCCTGACGTTAACCCTAGTTGTCCTGACGCTAACCCTACTTGTCCTGACGCTAACCCTAGTTGCCCTGACGCTAACCCTAGTTGTCCTGACGCTAACCCTAGTTGACCTGACGCTAACCCTAGTTGTCCTGACGCTAACCCTACTGGTCCTGACGCTAACCCTAGTTGTCCTGACGCTAACCCTAGTTGTCCTGACGCTAACCCTAGTTGTCCTGTCGCTAACCCTAGTTGTCCTGAAGCTAACCCTACTTGTCCTGACGCTAACCCTAGTTGTCCTGACGCTAACCCTAGTTGTCCTGACGCTAACCCTACTTGTCCTGACGCTAACCCTAGTTGTCCTGACGCTAACCCTACTTGTCCTGACGCTAACCCTACTTGTCCTGACGCTAACCCTAGTTGTCCTGATGCTAACCCTAGTTGTCTTGACGCTAACCCTACTTGTCCTGACGCTAACCCTACTTGTCTTGACGCTAACCCTACTTGTCCTGACGCTAACCCTAGTTGTCCTGACACTAACCCTAGTTGTCCTGACGCTAACCCTAGTTGTCCTGACGCTAACCCTAGTTGTCCTGACGCTAACCCTACTTGTCCTGACGCTAACCCTGGTTGTCCTGACGCTAACCCTAGTTGTCCTTATGCTAACCCTAGTTGTCCTGACGCTAACCCTAGTTGTCCTGACGCTAACCCTAGTTGTCCTGACGCTAACCCTACTTGTCCTGACGCTAACCCTAGTTGTCCTGACGCTAACCCTAGTTGTCCTGACGCTAACCCTACTTGTTCTGACGCTAACCCTAGTTGTCCTGACGCTAACCCTAGTTGTCCTGACGCTAACCCTACTTGTCCTGACGCTAACCCTGGTTGTCCTGACGCTAACCCTAGTTGTCCTGACGCTAACCCTAGTTGTCCTGACGCTAACCCTAGTTGTCCTGATGCTAACCCTAGTTGTCCTGATGCTAACTCTAGTTGTCCTGACGCTAACCCTAGTTGTCCTGACGCTAACCCTAGTTGATCTGACGCTAACCCTAGTTGTCCTGACGCTAACCCTACGTGTCCTGACGCTAACCCTACTTGTCCTGACGCTAACCGTACTTGTCCTGACGCTAACCATAGTTGTCCTGACGCTAACCCTAGTTGTCCTGACGCTAACCCTAGTTGTCCTGACGCTAACCGTAGTTGTCCTGACGCTAACACTAATTGTGCTGAAGCTAACCCTAGTTGTCCTGACGCTAACCCTAGTTGTCCTGACGCTAACCCTACTTGTCCTGACGCTAACCCTAGTTGTCCTGACGCTAACCCTACTTGTCCTGACGCTAACGCTAGTTGTCCTGACGCTAACCCTAGTTGTCCTGACGCCAACCCTAGTTGTCCTGACGCTAACCCTAGTTGTCCTGACGCTAACCCTACTTGTCCTGACGCTAACCCTAGTTGTCCTGACGCTAACCCTAGTTGTCCTGACGCTAACCCTACTTGTCCTGACGCTAACACTAGTTGTCCTGACGCTAACCCTAGTTGCCCTGACGCTAACCCTAGTTGCCCTGACGCTAACCCTAGTTGTCCTGACGCTAACCCTAGTTGTCCTGACGTTAACCCTAGTTGTCCTGACGTTAACCCTAGTTGTCCTGACGCTAACCCTAGTTGTCCTGACGCTAACCCTAGTTGTCCTGACGCTAACCCTAGTTGTCCTAACGCTAACCCTAGTTGTAATGACGCTAACCCTAGTTGTCCTGACGCTAACCCTAGTTGTCCTGACGCTAACCCTACTTGTCCTGACGCTAACACTAGTTGTCCTGACGCTAACCCTAGTTGTCCTGACGCTAACCCTACATGTCCTGACGCTAACCCTAGTTGTCCTGACGCTAACCCTAGTTGTCCTGACGCTAACCCTACTTGTCCTGACGCTAACCCTAGTTGTCTGACGCTAACCCTAGTTGTCCTGACGCTAACCCTAGTTGTCCTGACGCTAACCCTAGTTGTCCTGACGCTAACCCTAGATGTCCTGACGCTAACCCTACTTGTCCTAACGCTAACCCTGGTTGTCCTGATGCTAACCCTACTTGTCCTGACGCTAACCCTAGTTGTCCTGACGCTAACCCTAGTTGTCCTGATGCTAACCCTAGTTGTCCTGACGCTAACCCTAGTTGTCCTGACGCTAACCCTACTTGTCCTGACGCTAACCCTAGTTGTCCTGACGCTAACCCTAGTTGTCCTGACGCTAACCCTACTTGTCCTGACGCTAACCCTAGTTGTCCTGAAGCTAACCCTAGTTGTCCTGACGCTAACCCTAGTTGTCCTGACGCTAACCCTAGTTGATCTGACGCTAACCCTACTTGTCCTGACGCTAACCCTACTTGTCCTGACGCTAACCCTAGTTGTCCTGACGCTAACACTACTTGTCCTGACGCTAACCCTAGTTGACCTGACGCTAACCCTAGTTGTCCTGACGCTAACCCTACTGGTCCTGACGCTAACCCTAGTTGTCCTGACGCTAACCCTAGTTGTCCTGTCGCTAACCCTAGTTGTCCTGAAGCTAACCCTACTTGTCCTGACGCTAACCCTAGTTGTCCTGACGCTAACCCTAGTTGTCTTGACGCTAACCCTACTTGTCCTGACGCTAACCCTAGTTGTCCTGACGCTAACCCTACTTGTCCTGACGCTAACCCTACTTGTCCTGACGCTAACCCTAGTTGTCCTGATGCTAACCCTAGTTGTCCTGACGCTAACCCTACTTGTCTTGACGCTAACCCTACTTGTCCTGACGCTAACCCTAGTTGTCCTGACACTAACTCTAGTTGTCCTGACGCTAACCCTAGTTGTCCTGACGCTAACCCTAGTTGTCCTGACGCTAACCCTAGTTGTCCTGACGCTAACCCTAGATGTCCTGACGCTAACCCTACTTGTCCTGACGCTAACCCTGGTTGTCCTGACGCTAACCCTAGTTGTCCTGATGCTAACCCTAGTTGTCCTGACGCTAACCCTAGTTGTCCTGACGCTAACCCTAGTTGTCCTGACGCTAACCCTACTTGTCCTGATGCTAACCCTAGTTGTCCTGACGCTAACCCTAGTTGTCCTGACGCTAACCCTACTTGTTCTGACGCTAACCCTAGTTGTCCTGACGCTAACCCTAGTTGTCCTGACGCTAACCCTACTTGTCCTGACGCTAACCCTGGTTGTCCTGACGCTAACCCTAGTTGTCCTGACGCTAACCCTAGTTGTCCTGACGCTAACCCTAGTTGTCCTGACGCTAACCCTACTTGTCCTGACGCTAACCCTACTTGTCCTGACGCTAACCCTAGTTGTCTTGACGCTAACCCTAGTTGCCCTGATGCTAACCCTAGTTCTCCTGACGCTAACCCTAGTTGTCCTGACGCTAACCCTAGTTGTCCTGACGTTAACCCTAGTTGTCCTGACGCTAACCCTAGTTGTCCTGACGCTAACCCTAGTTGTCCTGACGCTAACCCTAGTTGTCCTAACGCTAACCCTAGTTGTCCTGACGCTAACCCTAGTTGTCCTGACGCTAACCCTAGTTGTCCTGACGCTAACCCTACATGTCCTGACGCTAACCCTAGTTGTCCTGACGCTAACCCTAGTTGTCCTGACGCTAACCCTACTTGTCCTGACGCTAACCCTAGTTGTCTGACGCTAACCCTAGTTGTCCTGACGCTAACCCTACTTGTCCTGACGCTAACCCTAGTTGTCCTGACGCTAACCCTACTTGTCCTGACGCTAACCCTAGTTGTCCTGACGCTAACCCTAGTTGTCCTGACGCTAACCCTAGTTGTCCTGACGCTAACCCTAGTTGTCCTGACGCTAACCCTAGTTGTCCTGACGTTAACCCTAGTTGTCCTGACGCTAACCCTAGTTGTCCTGACGCTAACCCTAGTTGTCCTAATGCTAACCCTAGTTGTCCTGACGCTAACCCTAGTTGTCCTGACGCTAACCCTAGTTGTCCTGACGCTAACCCTACATGTCCTGACGCTAACCCTAGTTGTCCTGACGCTAACCCTAGTTGTCCTGACGCTAACCCTACTTGTCCTGACGCTAACCCTAGTTGTCTGACGCTAACCCTAGTTGTCCTGACGCTAACCCTACTTGTCCTGACGCTAACCCTAGTTGTCCTGACGCTAACCTTACTTGTCCTGACGCTAACCCTAGTTGTCCTGACGCTAACCCTAGTTGTCCTGACGCTAACCCTACTTGTCCTGACGCTAACCCTAGTTGTCCTGACGCTAACCCTAGTTGTCCTGACGCTAACCCTAGTTGTCCTGACGCTAACCCTAGTTGATCTGACGCTAACCCTAGTTGTCCTGACGCTAACCCTACTTGTCCTGACGCTAACCCTACTTGTCCTGACGCTAACCGTACTTGTCCTGACGCTAACCATAGTTGTCCTGACGCTAACCCTAGTTGTCCTGACGCTAACCCTAGTTGTCCTGACGCTAACACTAATTGTGCTGAAGCTAACCCTAGTTGTCCTGACGCTAACCCTAGTTGTCCTGACGCTAACCCTACTTGTCTTGACGCTAACCCTAGTTGTCCTGACGCTCACCCTACTTGTCCTGACGCTAACGCTAGTTGTCCTGACGCTAACCCTAGTTGTATTGACGCCAACCCTAGTTGTCCTGACGCTAACCCTAGTTGTCCTGACGCTAACCCTAGTTGTCCTGACGCTAACCCTACTTGTCCTGACGCTAACCCTAGTTGTCCTGACGCTAACCCTAGTTGTCCTGACGCTAACCCTACATGTCCTGACGCTAACCCTAGTTGTCCTGACGCTAACCCTAGTTGTCCTGACGCTAACCCTACTTGTCCTGACGCTAACCCTAGTTGTCTGACGCTAACCCTAGTTGTCCTGACGCTAACCCTAGTTGTCCTGACGCTAACCCTAGTTGTCCTGACGCTAACCCTAGATGTCCTGACGCTAACCCTACTTGTCCTGACGCTAACCCTGGTTGTCCTGATGCTAACCCTACTTGTCCTGACGCTAACCCTAGTTGTCCTGACGCTAACCCTAGTTGTCCTGATGCTAACCCTAGTTGTCCTGACGCTAACCCTAGTTGTCCTGACGCTAACCCTACTTGTCCTGACGCTAACCCTAGTTGTCCTGACGCTAACCCTAGTTGTCCTGACGCTAACCCTACTTGTCCTGACGCTAACCCTAGTTGTCCTGACGCTAACCCTAGTTGATCTGACGCTAACCCTAGTTGTCCTGACGCTAACCCTACTTGTCCTGACGTTAACCCTACTTGTCCTGACGCTAACCGTACTTGTCCTGACGCTAACCATAGTTGTCCTGACGCTAACCCTAGTTGTCCTGACGCTAACCCTAGTTGTCCTGACGCTAACCCTAGTTGTCCTGACGCTAACACTAATTGTGCTGAAGCTAACCCTAGTTGTCCTGACGCTAACACTAGTTGTCCTGACTCTAACCCTACTTGTCCTGACGCTAACCCTAGTTGTCCTGACGCTAACCCTACTTGTCCTGACGCTAACCCTAGTTGTCCTGACGCTAACCCTAGTTGTCCTGACGCTTACCCTAGTTGTCCTGACGCTAACCCTAGTTGTCCTGACGTTAACCCTAGTTGTCCTGACGCTAACCCTAGTTGTCCTGACGCTAACCCTACTTGTCCTGACGCTAACCCTAGTTGTCCTGACGCTAACCCTAGTTGTCCTGACGCTTACCCTAGTTGTCCTGACGCTAACCCTAGTTGTCCTGACGTTAACCCTAGTTGTCCTGACGCTTACCCTACTTGTCCTGACGCTAACCCTAGTTGTCCTGACGCTAACCCTAGTTGTCCTGACGCTTACCCTAGTTGTCCTGACGCTAACCCTAGTTGTCCTGACGTTAACCCTAGTTGTCCTGACGCTAACCCTAGTTGTCCTGACGCTAACCCTACTTGTCCTGACGCTAACCCTAGTTGTCCTGACGCTAACCCTAGTTGTCCTGACGCTTACCCTAGTTGTCCTGACGCTAACCCTAGTTGTCCTGACGTTAACCCTAGTTGTCCTGACGCTTACCCTACTTGTCCTGACGCTAACCCTAGTTGTCCTGACGCTAACCCTAGTTGTCCTGACGCTTACCCTAGTTGTCCTGACGCTAACCCTAGTTGTCCTGACGTTAACCCTAGTTGTCCTGACGCTAACCCTAGTTGTCCTGACGTTAACCCTAGTTGTCCTGACGCTAACCCTACTTGTCCTGACGCTAACCCTAGTTGTCCTGACGCTAACCCTAGTTGTCCTGACGCTAACCCTAGTTGTCCTGACGCTAACCCGTGTTGTCCTGACGCTAACCCGAGTTGTCCTGACGCTAACCCTAGTTGTCGTGACGCTAACCCGAGTTGTCCTGACGCTAATCCGAGTTGTCCTGACGCTAACCCGAGTTGTCCTGACGCTAACCCGAGTTATCCTGACGCTAACCCGAGTTGTCCTGACGATAACCCGAGTTGTCCTGACGCTAACCCGAGTTGTCCTGATGCTAACCCGAGTTGTCTTGACGCTAACCCGAGTTGACCTGACGCTAACCCGAGTTGTCCTGAAGCTAACCCGAGTTGTCCTGACGCTAACCCGAGTTGTCCTGACGCTAACCCTAATTGTCCTGACGCTAACCCGAGTTGTCCTGACGCTAACCCTAGTTGTCCTGACGCTAACCCTAGTTGTCCAGACGCTAACCCTAGTTGTCCTGACGCTAACCCTACTTGTCCTGACGCTAACCCTCGCTGTCCTGACGCTAACCCTAGTTGTCCTGATGCTAAACCTAGTTGTCCTGACGCTAACCCTAGTTGTCCTGAGGCTAACCCTACTTGTCCTGACGCTAACCCTAGTTGTCCAGACGCTAACCCTAGGTGTCCTGACGCTAACCCTAGTTGTCCTGACGCTAACCCTACATGTCCTGACGCTAACCCTAGTTGTCCTGACGCTAACCCTAGTTGTCCTGACGCTAACCCTACTTGTCCTGACTCTAACCCTAGTTGTCCTGACGCTAACCCTACTTGTCCTGACGCTAACCCTACTTGTCCTGACGCTAACCCTACTTGTCCTGACGCTAACCCTAGTTGTCCTGACGCTAACCCTACTTGTCCTGACGCTAACCCTAGTTGTCCTGACGCTAACCCTAGTTGTCCTGACGCTAACCCTACTTGTCCTGACGCTAACCCTAGTTGTCCTGACGCTAACCCTAGTTGCCCTGACGCTAAACCTAGTTCTCCTGACGCTAACCCTAGTTGTCCTGACGCTAACCCTAGTTGTCCTGACGTTAACCCTAGTTGTCCTGACGCTAACCCTAGTTGTCCTGACGCTAACCCTAGTTGTCCTGACGCTAACCCTAGTTGTCCTAACGCTAACCCTAGTTGTCCTGACGCTAACCCTAGTTGTCCTGACGCTAACCCTAGTTGTCCTGACGCTAACCCTGGTTGTCCTGATGCTAACCCTACTTGTCCTGACGCTAACCCTAGTTGTCCTGACGCTAACCCTAGTTGTCCTGATGCTAACCCTAGTTGTCCTGACGCTAACCCTAGTTGTCCTGACGCTAACCCTACTTGTCCTGACGCTAACCCTAGTTGTCCTGACGCTAACCCTAGTTGTCCTGACGCTAACCCTACTTGTCCTGACGCTAACCCTAGTTGTCCTGACGCTAACCCTAGTTGATCTGACGCTAACCCTAGTTGTCCTGACGCTAACCCTACTTGTCCTGACGTTAACCCTACTTGTCCTGACGCTAACCGTACTTGTCCTGACGCTAACCATAGTTGTCCTGACGCTAACCCTAGTTGTCCTGACGCTAACCCTAGTTGTCCTGACGCTAACCCTAGTTGTCCTGACGCTAACACTAATTGTGCTGAAGCTAACCCTAGTTGTCCTGACGCTAACACTAGTTGTCCTGACTCTAACCCTACTTGTCCTGACGCTAACCCTAGTTGTCCTGACGCTAACCCTACTTGTCCTGACGCTAACCCTAGTTGTCCTGACGCTAACCCTAGTTGTCCTGACGCTTACCCTAGTTGTCCTGACGCTAACCCTAGTTGTCCTGACGTTAACCCTAGTTGTCCTGACGCTAACCCTAGTTGTCCTGACGCTAACCCTACTTGTCCTGACGCTAACCCTAGTTGTCCTGACGCTAACCCTAGTTGTCCTGACGCTTACCCTAGTTGTCCTGACGCTAACCCTAGTTGTCCTGACGTTAACCCTAGTTGTCCTGACGCTTACCCTACTTGTCCTGACGCTAACCCTAGTTGTCCTGACGCTAACCCTAGTTGTCCTGACGCTTACCCTAGTTGTCCTGACGCTAACCCTAGTTGTCCTGACGTTAACCCTAGTTGTCCTGACGCTAACCCTAGTTGTCCTGACGCTAACCCTACTTGTCCTGACGCTAACCCTAGTTGTCCTGACGCTAACCCTAGTTGTCCTGACGCTTACCCTAGTTGTCCTGACGCTAACCCTAGTTGTCCTGACGTTAACCCTAGTTGTCCTGACGCTTACCCTACTTGTCCTGACGCTAACCCTAGTTGTCCTGACGCTAACCCTAGTTGTCCTGACGCTTACCCTAGTTGTCCTGACGCTAACCCTAGTTGTCCTGACGTTAACCCTAGTTGTCCTGACGCTAACCCTAGTTGTCCTGACGTTAACCCTAGTTGTCCTGACGCTAACCCTACTTGTCCTGACGCTAACCCTAGTTGTCCTGACGCTAACCCTAGTTGTCCTGACGCTAACCCTAGTTGTCCTGACGCTAACCCGTGTTGTCCTGACGCTAACCCGAGTTGTCCTGACGCTAACCCTAGTTGTCCTGACGCTAACCCGAGTTGTCCTGACGCTAATCCGAGTTGTCCTGACGCTAACCCGAGTTGTCCTGACGCTAACCCGAGTTATCCTGACGCTAACCCGAGTTGTCCTGACGATAACCCGAGTTGTCCTGACGCTAACCCAAGTTGTCCTGATGCTAAACCGAGTTGTCTTGACGCTAACCCGAGTTGACCTGACGCTAACCCGAGTTGTCCTGAAGCTAACCCGAGTTGTCCTGACGCTAACCCGAGTTGTCCTGACGCTAACCCTAATTGTCCTGACGCTAACCCGAGTTGTCCTGACGCTAACCCTAGTTGTCCTGACGCTAACCCTAGTTGTCCAGACGCTAACCCTAGTTGTCCTGACGCTAACCCTACTTGTCCTGACGCTAACCCTCGCTGTCCTGACGCTAACCCTAGTTGTCCTGATGCTAAACCTAGTTGTCCTGACGCTAACCCTAGTTGTCCTGAGGCTAACCCTACTTGTCCTGACGCTAACCCTAGTTGTCCAGACGCTAACCCTAGGTGTCCTGACGCTAACCCTAGTTGTCCTGACGCTAACCCTACATGTCCTGACGCTAACCCTAGTTGTCCTGACGCTAACCCTAGTTGTCCTGACGCTAACCCTACTTGTCCTGACTCTAACCCTAGTTGTCCTGACGCTAACCCTACTTGTCCTGACGCTAACCCTACTTGTCCTGACGCTAACCCTACTTGTCCTGACGCTAACACTAGTTGTCCTGACGCTAACCCTACTTGTCCTGACGCTAACCCTAGTTGTCCTGACGCTAACCCTAGTTGTCCTGACGCTAACCCTACTTGTCCTGACGCTAACCCTAGTTGTCCTGACGCTAACCCTAGTTGCCCTGACGCTAAACCTAGTTCTCCTGACGCTAACCCTAGTTGTCCTGACGCTAACCCTAGTTGTCCTGACGTTAACCCTAGTTGTCCTGACGCTAACCCTAGTTGTCCTGACGCTAACCCTAGTTGTCCTGACGCTAACCCTAGTTGTCCTAACGCTAACCCTAGTTGTCCTGACGCTAACCCTAGTTGTCCTGACGCTAACCCTAGTTGTCCTGACGCTAACCCTACTTGTCCTGACGCTAACCCTAGTTGTCCTGACGCTAACCCTAGTTGTCCTGACGCTAACCCTACATGTCCTGACGCTAACCCTAGTTGTCCTTACGCTAACCCTAGTTGTCCTGACGCTAACCCTACTTGTCCTGACGCTAACCCTATTTGTCTGACGCTAACCCTAGTTGTCCTGACGCTAACCCTACTTGTCCTGACGCTAACCCTAGTTGTCCTGACGCTAACCCTAGATGTCCTGACGCTAACCCTACTTGTCCTGACGCTAACCCTGGTTGTCCTGACGCTAACCCTAGTTGTCCTGACGCTAACCCAAGTTGTCCTGACGCTAACCCTAGTTGTCCTGATGCTAACCCTAGTTGTCCTGACGCTAACCCTAGTTGTCCTGACGCTAACCCTAGTTGTCCTGACGCTAACCCTACTTGTCCTGACGCTAACCCTAGTTGTCCTGACGCTAACCCTAGTTGTCATGACGCTAACCCTACTTGTCCTGACGCTAACCCTAGTTGTCCTGACGCTAACCCTAGTTGTCCTGACGCTAACTATAGTTGTCCTGACGCTAACCCTAGTTGATCTGACGCTAACCCTAGTTGTCCTGACGCTAACCCTACTTGTCCTGACGCTAACCCCACTTGTCCTGACGCTAACCGTACTTGTCCTGACGCTAACCATAGTTGTCCTGACGCTAACCCTAGTTGTCCTGACGCTAACCCTAGTTGTCCTGACGCTAACACTAATTGTGCTGAAGCTAACCCTAGTTGTCCTGACGCTAACCCTAGTTGTCCTGACGCTAACCCTACTTGTCCTGACGCTAACCCTAGTTGTCCTGACGCTAACCCTACATGTCCTGACGCTAACCCTAGTTGTCCTGACGCTAACCCTAGTTGTCCTGATGCTAACCCTACTTGTCCTGACTCTAACCCTAGTTGTCCTGACGCTAACCCTACTTGTCCTGACGCTAACCCTACTTGTCCTGACGCTAACCCTACTTGTCCTGACGCTAACCATAGTTGTCCTGACGCTAACCCTACTTGTCCTGACGCTAACCCTAGTTGTCCTGACGCTAACCCTAGTTGTCCTGACGCTAACCCTAGTTGTCCTGACGCTTACCCTAGTTGTCCTGACGCTAACCCTAGTTGTCCTGACGTTAACCCTAGTTGTCCTGACGCTTACCCTACTTGTCCTGACGCTAACCCTAGTTGTCCTGACGCTAACCCTAGTTGTCCTGACGCTTACCCTAGTTGTCCTGACGCTAACCCTAGTTGTCCTGACGTTAACCCTAGTTGTCCTGACGCTAACCCTAGTTGTCCTGACGTTAACCCTAGTTGTCCTGACGCTAACCCTACTTGTCCTGACGCTAACCCTAGTTGTCCTGACGCTAACCCTAGTTGTCCTGACGCTAACCCTAGTTGTCCTGACGCTAACCCGTGTTGTCCTGACGCTAACCCGAGTTGTCCTGACGCTAACCCTAGTTGTCCTGACGCTAACCCGAGTTGTCCTGACGCTAATCCGAGTTGTCCTGACGCTAACCCGAGTTGTCCTGACGCTAACCCGAGTTATCCTGACGCTAACCCGAGTTGTCCTGACGATAACCCGAGTTGTCCTGACGCTAACCCGAGTTGTCCTGATGCTAACCCGAGTTGTCTTGACGCTAACCCGAGTTGACCTGACGCTAACCCGAGTTGTCCTGAAGCTAACCCGAGTTGTCCTGACGCTAACCCGAGTTGTCCTGACGCTAAACCTAATTGTCCTGACGCTAACCCGAGTTGTCCTGACGCTAAACCTAGTTGTCCTGACGCTAACCCTAGTTGTCCAGACGCTAACCCTAGTTGTCCTGACGCTAACCCTACTTGTCCTGACGCTAACCCTCGCTGTCCTGACGCTAACCCTAGTTGTCCTGATGCTAAACCTAGTTGTCCTGACGCTAACCCTAGTTGTCCTGAGGCTAACCCTACTTGTCCTGACGCTAACCCTAGTTGTCCAGACGCTAACCCTAGGTGTCCTGACGCTAACCCTAGTTGTCCTGACGCTAACCCTACATGTCCTGACGCTAACCCTAGTTGTCCTGACGCTAACCCTAGTTGTCCTGACGCTAACCCTACTTGTCCTGACTCTAACCCTAGTTGTCCTGACGCTAACCCTACTTGTCCTGACGCTAACCCTACTTGTCCTGACGCTAACCCTACTTGTCCTGACGCTAACCCTAGTTGTCCTGACGCTAACCCTACTTGTCCTGACGCTAACCCTAGTTGTCCTGACGCTAACCCTAGTTGTCCTGACGCTAACCCTAGTTGTCCTGACGCTAACCCTAGTTGTCCTGACGCTAAACCTAGTTCTCCTGATGCTAACCCTAGTTGTCCTGACGCTAACCCTAGTTGTCCTGACGTTAACCCTAGTTGTCCTGACGCTAACCCTAGTTGTCCTGACGCTAACCCTAGTTGTCCTGACGCTAACCCTAGTTGTCCTAACGCTAACCCTAGTTGTCCTGACGCTAACCCTAGTTGTCCTGACGCTAACCCTAGTTGTCCTGACGCTAACCCTACTTGTCCTGACGCTAACCCTAGTTGTCCTGACGCTAACCCTAGTTGTCCTGACGCTAACCCTACATGTCCTGACGCTAACCCTAGTTGTCCTTACGCTAACCCTAGTTGTCCTGACGCTAACCCTACTTGTCCTGACGCTAACCCTATTTGTCTGACGCTAACCCTAGTTGTCCTGACGCTAACCCTACTTGTCCTGACGCTAACCCTAGTTGTCCTGACGCTAACCCTAGATGTCCTGACGCTAACCCTACTTGTCCTGACGCTAACCCTGGTTGTCCTGACGCTAACCCTAGTTGTCCTGACGCTAACCCAAGTTGTCCTGACGCTAACCCTAGTTGTCCTGATGCTAACCCTAGTTGTCCTGACGCTAACCCTAGTTGTCCTGACGCTAACCCTAGTTGTCCTGACGCTAACCCTACTTGTCCTGACGCTAACCCTAGTTGTCCTGACGCTAACCCTAGTTGTCATGACGCTAACCCTACTTGTCCTGACGCTAACCCTAGTTGTCCTGACGCTAACCCTAGTTGTCCTGACGCTAACTATAGTTGTCCTGACGCTAACCCTAGTTGATCTGACGCTAACCCTAGTTGTCCTGACGCTAACCCTACTTGTCCTGACGCTAACCCCACTTGTCCTGACGCTAACCGTACTTGTCCTGACGCTAACCATAGTTGTCCTGACGCTAACCCTAGTTGTCCTGACGCTAACCCTAGTTGTCCTGACGCTAACACTAATTGTGCTGAAGCTAACCCTAGTTGTCCTGACGCTAACCCTAGTTGTCCTGACGCTAACCCTACTTGTCCTGACGCTAACCCTAGTTGTCCTGACGCTAACCCTACATGTCCTGACGCTAACCCTAGTTGTCCTGACGCTAACCCTAGTTGTCCTGATGCTAACCCTACTTGTCCTGACTCTAACCCTAGTTGTCCTGACGCTAACCCTACTTGTCCTGACGCTAACCCTACTTGTCCTGACGCTAACCCTACTTGTCCTGACGCTAACCATAGTTGTCCTGACGCTAACCCTACTTGTCCTGACGCTAACCCTAGTTGTCCTGACGCTAACCCTAGTTGTCCTGACGCTAACCCTAGTTGTCCTGACGTTAAACCTAGTTGTCCTGACGCTAACCCTAGTTGTCCTGACGCTAACCCTAGATGTCCTGACGCTATCCCTACTTGTCCTGACGCTAACCCTACTTGTCCTGACGCTAACTCTAGTTGTCCTGATGCTAACCCTAGTTGTCCTGACGCTAACCCTAGTTGTCCTGACGCTAACCCTAGTTGTCCTGATGCTAACCCTAGTTGTCCTGACGCTAAACCTAGTTGTCCTGACGCTAACCCTAGTTGTCCTGACGCTAACCCTAGTTGTCCTGACGCTAACCCTAGTTGTCCTGACGCTAACACTAATTGTGCTGAAGCTAACCCTAGTTGTCCTGACGCTAACACTAGTTGTCCTGACTCTAACCCTACTTGTCCTGACGCTAACCCTAGTTGTCCTGACGCTAACCCTACTTGTCCTGACGCTAACCCTAGTTGTCCTGACGCTAACCCTAGTTGTCCTGACGCTTACCCTAGTTGTCCTGACGCTAACCCTAGTTGTCCTGACGTTAACCCTAGTTGTCCTGACGCTAACCCTAGTTGTCCTGACGCTAACCCTACTTGTCCTGACGCTAACCCTAGTTGTCCTGACGCTAACCCTAGTTGTCCTGACGCTTACCCTAGTTGTCCTGACGCTAACCCTAGTTGTCCTGACGTTAACCCTAGTTGTCCTGATGCTTACCCTACTTGTCCTGACGCTAACCCTAGTTGTCCTGACGCTAACCCTAGTTGTCCTGACGCTTACCCTAGTTGTCCTGACGCTAACCCTAGTTGTCCTGACGTTAACCCTAGTTGTCCTGACGCTAACCCTAGTTGTCCTGACGCTAACCCTACTTGTCCTGACGCTAACCCTAGTTGTCCTGACGCTAACCCTAGTTGTCCTGACGCTTACCCTAGTTGTCCTGACGCTAACCCTAGTTGTCCTGACGTTAACCCTAGTTGTCCTGACGCTTACCCTACTTGTCCTGACGCTAACCCTAGTTGTCCTGACGCTAACCCTAGTTGTCCTGACGCTTACCCTAGTTGTCCTGACGCTAACCCTAGTTGTCCTGACGTTAACCCTAGTTGTCCTGACGCTAACCCTAGTTGTCCTGACGTTAACCCTAGTTGTCCTGACGCTAACCCTACTTGTCCTGACGCTAACCCTAGTTGTCCTGACGCTAACCCTAGTTGTCCTGACGCTAACCCTAGTTGTCCTGACGCTAACCCGTGTTGTCCTCACGCTAACCCGAGTTGTCCTGACGCTAACCCTAGTTGTCCTGACGCTAACCCGAGTTGTCCTGACGCTAATCCGAGTTGTCCTGACGCTAACCCGAGTTGTCCTGACGCTAACCCGAGTTATCCTGACGCTAACCCGAGTTGTCCTGACGATAACCCGAGTTGTCCTGACGCTAACCCGAGTTGTCCTGATGCTAACCCGAGTTGTCTTGACGCTAACCCGAGTTGACCTGACGCTAACCCGAGTTGTCCTGAAGCTAACCCGAGTTGTCCTGACGCTAACCCGAGTTGTCCTGACGCTAACCCTAATTGTCCTGACGCTAACCCGAGTTGTCCTGACGCTAACCCTAGTTGTCCTGACGCTAACCCTAGTTGTCCAGACGCTAACCCTAGTTGTCCTGACGCTAACCCTACTTGTCCTGACGCTAACCCTCGCTGTCCTGACGCTAACCCTAGTTGTCCTGATGCTAAACCTAGTTGTCCTGACGCTAACCCTAGTTGTCCTGAGGCTAACCCTACTTGTCCTGACGCTAACCCTAGTTGTCCAGACGCTAACCCTAGGTGTCCTGACGCTAACCCTAGTTGTCCTGACGCTAACCCTACATGTCCTGACGCTAACCCTAGTTGTCCTGACGCTAACCCTAGTTGTCCTGACGCTAACCCTACTTGTCCTGACTCTAACCCTAGTTGTCCTGACGCTAACCCTACTTGTCCTGATGCTAACCCTACTTGTCCTGACGCTAACCCTACTTGTCCTGACGCTAACCCTAGTTGTCCTGACGCTAACCCTACTTGTCCTGACGCTAACCCTAGTTGTCCTGACGCTAACCCTAGTTGTCCTGACGCTAACCCTACTTGTCCTGACGCTAACCCTAGTTGTCCTGACGCTAACCCTAGTTGCCCTGACGCTAAACCTAGTTCTCCTGACGCTAACCCTAGTTGTCCTGACGCTAACCCTAGTTGTCCTGACGTTAACCCTAGTTGTCCTGACGCTAACCCTAGTTGTCCTGACGCTAACCCTAGTTGTCCTGACGCTAACCCTAGTTGTCCTAACGCTAACCCTAGTTGTCCTGACGCTAACCCTAGTTGTCCTGACGCTAACCCTAGTTGTCCTGAAGCTAACCCTACTTGTCCTGACGCTAACCCTAGTTGTCCTGACGCTAACCCTAGTTGTCCTGACGCTAACCCTACATGTCCTGACGCTAACCCTAGTTGTCCTTACGCTAACCCTAGTTGTCCTGACGCTAACCCTACTTGTCCTGACGCTAACCCTATTTGTCTGACGCTAACCCTAGTTGTCCTGACGCTAACCCTACTTGTCCTGACGCTAACCCTAGTTGTCCTGACGCTAACCCTAGATGTCCTGACGCTAACCCTACTTGTCCTGACGCTAACCCTGGTTGTCCTGACGCTAACCCTAGTTGTCCTGACGCTAACCCAAGTTGTCCTGACGCTAACCCTAGTTGTCCTGATGCTAACCCTAGTTGTCCTGACGCTAACCCTAGTTGTCCTGACGCTAACCCTAGTTGTCCTGACGCTAACCCTACTTGTCCTGACGCTAACCCTAGTTGTCCTGACGCTAACCCTAGTTGTCATGACGCTAACCCTACTTGTCCTGACGCTAACCCTAGTTGTCCTGACGCTAACCCTAGTTGTCCTGACGCTAACTATAGTTGTCCTGACGCTAACCCTAGTTGATCTGACGCTAACCCTAGTTGTCCTGACGCTAACCCTACTTGTCCTGACGCTAACCCCACTTGTCCTGACGCTAACCGTACTTGTCCTGACGCTAACCATAGTTGTCCTGACGCTAACCCTAGTTGTCCTGACGCTAACCCTAGTTGTCCTGACGCTAACACTAATTGTGCTGAAGCTAACCCTAGTTGTCCTGACGCTAACCCTAGTTGTCCTGACGCTAACCCTACTTGTCCTGACGCTAACCCTAGTTGTCCTGACGCTAACCCTACATGTCCTGACGCTAACCCTAGTTGTCCTGACGCTAACCCTAGTTGTCCTGATGCTAACCCTACTTGTCCTGACTCTAACCCTAGTTGTCCTGACGCTAACCCTACTTGTCCTGACGCTAACCCTACTTGTCCTGACGCTAACCCTACTTGTCCTGACGCTAACCCTACTTGTCCTGACGCTAACCATAGTTGTCCTGACGCTAACCCTACTTGTCCTGACGCTAACCCTAGTTGTCCTGACGCTAACCCTAGTTGTCCTGACGCTAACCCTAGTTGTCCTGACGTTAAACCTAGTTGTCCTGACGCTAACCCTAGTTGTCCTGACGCTAACCCTAGATGTCCTGACGCTAACCCTACTTGTCCTGACGCTAACCCTACTTGTCCTGACGCTAACTCTAGTTGTCCTGATGCTAACCCTAGTTGTCCTGACGCTAACCCTAGTTGTCCTGACGCTAACCCTAGTTGTCCTGATGCTAACCCTAGTTGTCCTGACGCTAAACCTAGTTGTCCTGACGCTAACCCTAGTTGTCCTGACGCTAACCCTAGTTGTCCTGACGCTAACCATAGTTGTCCTCACGCTAACCCTAGTTGTACTGACGCTAACCCTAGTTGTCCTGACGCTAACCCTAGTTGTCCTGACGCTAACCCTAGTTGTCCTGACGCTAACACTTATTGTGCTGAAGCTAACCCTAGTTGTCCTGACGCTAACCCTAGTTGTCCTGCCGCTAACCCTACTTGTCCTGACGCTAACCCTACTTGTCCTGACGCTAACCCTAGTTGTCCTGACGCTAACCCTAGTTGTCCTGACGCTAACCCTAGTTGTCCTGACGCTAACCCTAGTTGTCCTGATGCTAACCCTAGTTGTCCTGACGCTAAACCTAGTTGTCCTGACGCTAACCCTAGTTGTCCTGATGCTAACTCTAGTTGTCCTGACGCTAACCCTAGTTGTCCTCACGCTAACCCTAGTTGTACTGACGCTAACCCTAGTTGTCCTGACGCTAACCCTAGTTGTCCTGACGCTAACCCTAGTTGTCCTGACGCTAACCCTAGTTGTCCTGACGCTAACACTAATTGTGCTGAAGCTAACCCTAGTTGTCCTGACGCTAACCCTAGTTGTCCTGACGCTAACCCTACTTGTCCTGACGCTAACCCTAGTTGTCCTGACGCTAACCCTAGTTGTCCTGACGCTAACCCTAGTTGTCCTGACGCTAACCCTAGTTGTCCTGACGCTAACCCTACTTGTCCTGACGCTAACCCTAGTTGCCCTGACGCTAACCCTAGTTGTCCTGACGCTAACCCTAGTTGTCCTGACGCTAACCCTAGTTGTCCTGACGCTAACCCTACTTGTCCTGACGCTAACCCTAGTTGTCCTGACGCTAACCCTAGTTGTCCTGACGCTAACCCTACTTGTCCTGACGCTAACCCTAGTTGTCCTGACGCTAACCCTAGTTGTCCTGACGCTAACCCTACTTGTCCTGACGCTAACCCTAGTTGTCCTTACGCTAACCCTAGTAGTCCTGACGCTAACCCTAGTTGTCCTGACGCTAACCCTAGTTGTCCTGACGCTAACCCTACTTGTCCTGACGCTAACCCTAGTTGTCCTGACGCTAACCCTAGTTGTCCTGACGCTAACCCTACTTGTCCTGACTCTAACCCTAGTTGTCCTGACGCTAACCCTACTTGTCCTGACGCTAACCCTAGTTGTCCTGACGCTAACCCTAGTTGTCCTGACGCTAACCCTAGTTGTCCTGACGCTTACCCTAGTTGTCCTGACGCTAACCCTAGTTGTCCTGACGCTAACCCTAGTTGTCCTGACGCTAACCCTAGTTGTCCTGACGCTAACCCTAGATGTCCTGACGCTAACCCTACTTGTCCTGACGCTAACCCTGGTTGTCCTGACGCTAACCCTAGTTGTCCTGACGCTAACCCTAGTTGTCCTGACGCTAACCCTAGTTGTCCTGACGCTAACCCTAGTTGTCCTGACGCTAACCCTACTTGTCCTGATGCTAACCCTAGTTGTCCTGAAGCTAACCCTAGTTGTCCTGACGCTAACCCTACTTGTCCTGACGCTAACCCTAGTTGTCCTGACGCTAACCCTAGTTGTCCTGACGCTAACTCTAGTTGATCTGACGCTAACCCTACTTGTCCTGACGCTAACCCTACTTGTCCTGACGCTAACCGTACTTGTCTTGACGCTAACCATAGTTGTCTTGACGCTAACCATAGTTGTCCTGACGCTAACCCTAGTTGTCCTGACGCTAACCCTAGTTGTCCTGACGCTAACCCTAGTTGTCCTGACGCTAACACTAATTGTGCTGAAGCTAACCCTAGTTGTCCTGACGCTAACCCTAGTTGTCCTGACGCTAACCCTACTTGTCCTGACGCTAACCCTAGTTGTCCTGACGCTAACCCTACTTGTCCTGACGCTAACCCTAGTTGTCCTGACGCTAACCCTAGTTGTCCTGACGCTAACCCTAGTTGTCCTGACGCTAACCCTAGATGTCCTGACGCTAACCCTACTTGTCCTGACGCTAACCCTGGTTGTCCTGACGCTAACCCTAGTTGTCCTGACGCTAACCCTAGTTGTCCTGACGCTAACCCTAGTTGTCCTGACGCTAACCCTACTTGTCCTGACGCTAACCCTAGTTGTCCTGACGCTAACCCTAGTTGTCCTGACGCTAACCCTACTTGTCCTGACGCTAACCCTAGTTGTCCTGACGCTAACCCTAGTTGTCCTGACGCTAACCCTAGTTGATCTGACGCTAACCCTAGTTGTCCTGACGCTAACCCTACTTGTCCTGACGCTAACCCTACTTGTCCTGACGCTAACCCTACTTGTCCTAACGCTAACCCTACTTGTCCTGACGCTAACCCTAGTTGTCCTGACGCTAACCATAGTTGTCCTGACGCTAACCCTAGTTGTCCTGACGCTAACCCTAGTTGTCCTGACGCTAACCCTAGTTGTCCTGACGCTAACACTAATTGTGCTGAAGCTAACCCTAGTTGTCCTGACGCTAACCCTAGTTGTCCTGACGCTAACCCTACTTGTCCTGACGCTAACCCTAGTTGTCCTGACGCTAACCCTACTTGTCCTGACGCTAACCCTAGTTGTCCTGACGCTAACCCTAGTTGTCCTGACGCTAACCCTAGTTGTCCTGACGCTAACCCTAGTTGTCCTGACGTTAAACCTAGTTGTCCTGACGCTAACCCTAGTTGTCCTGACGCTAACCCTAGATGTCCTGACGCTAACCCTACTTGTCCTGACGCTAACCCTGGTTGTCCTGACGCTAACCCTGGTTGTCCTGACGCTAACCCTAGTTGTCCTGACGCTAACCCTAGTTGTCCTGACGCTAACCCTAGTTGTCCTGATGCTAACCCTAGTTGTCCTGACGCTAACCCTAGTTGTCCTGACGCTAACCCTACTTGTCCTGACGCTAACCCTAGTTGTCCAGACGCTAACCCTACTTGTCCTGACGCTAACCCTAGTTGTCCTGACGCTAACCCTAGTTGTCCTGACGCTAACCCTAGTTGTCCTGATGCTAACCCTAGTTGATCTGACGCTAACCCTAGTTGTCCTGACGCTAACCCTACTTGTCCTGACGCTAACCGCACTTGTCCTGACGCTAACCATAGTTGTCCTGACGCTAAACCTAGTTGTCCTGACGCTAATCCTAGTTGTCCTGACGCTAACCCTAGTTGTCCTGACGCTAACACTAATTGTGCTGAAGCTAACCCTAGTTGTCCTGACGCTAACCCTAGTTGTCCTGACGCTAACCCTACTTGTCCTGACGCTAACCCTAGTTGTCCTGACGCTAACCCTACTTGTCCTGACGCTAACCCTAGTTGTCCTGACGCTAACCCTAGATGTCCTGACGCTTACCCTAGTTGTCCTGACGCTAACCCTAGTTGTCCTGACGTTAACCCTAGTTGTCCTGACGCTAACCCTAGTTGTCCTGACGTTAACCCTAGTTGTCCTGACGCTAACCCTACTTGTCCTGACGCTAACCCTACTTGTCCCGACGCTAACCCTACTTGTCCTGACGCTAACCCTAGTTGTCCTGACGCTAACCCTAGTTGTCCTGACGCTAACCCGAGTTGTCCTGACGCTAACCCGTGTTGTCCTGACGCTAACCCGTGTTGTCCTGACGCTAACCCGTGTTGTCCTGACGCTAACCCTAGTTGTCCTGACGCTAACCCGAGTTGTCCTGACGCTAACCCTAGTTGTCCTGACGCTAACCCGAGTTGTCCTGACGCTAACCCGAGTTATCCTGACGCTAACCCGAGTTGTCCTGACGATAACCCGAGTTGTCCTGACGTTAACCCGAGTTGTCCTGACGCTAACCCGAGTTGTCCTGACGCTAACCCGAGTTGACCTGACGCTAACCCGAGTTGTCCTGAAGCTAACCCGAGTTGTCCTGACGCTAACCCGAGTTGTCCAGACGCTAACCCTAATTGTCCTGACGCTAACCCTAATTGTCCTGACGCTAACCCGAGTTGTCCTGACGCTAACCCGAGTTGTCCTGACGCTAACCCTAGTTGTCCTGACGCTAACCCTAGTTGTCCTGACGCTAACCCTACTTGTCCTGACGCTAAACCTCGTTGTCCTGACGCTAACCCTAGTTGTCCTGATGCTAAACCTAGTTGTCCTGACGCTAACCCTACTTGTCCTGACGCTAACCCTAGTTGTCCTGACGCTAACCCTAGTTGTCCTGACGCTAACCCTAGTTATCCTGACGCTAACCCGAGTTATCCTGACGCTAACCCGAGTTGTCCTGACGATAACCCGAGTAGTCCTGACGCTAACCCGAGTTGTCCTGACGCTAACCCGAGTTGTCCTGACGCTAACCCGAGTTGACCTGACGCTAACCCGAGTTGTCCTGAAGCTAACCCGAGTTGTCCTGACGCTAACCCGAGTTGTCCTGACGCTAACCCTAATTGTCCTGACGCTAACCCGAGTTGTCCTGACGCTAACCCTAGTTGTCCTGACGCTAACCCTAGTTGTCCTGACGCTAACCCTAGTTGTCCTGACGCTAACCCTACTTGTCCTGACGCTAACCCTCGTTGTCCTGACGCTAACCCTAGTTGTCCTGATGCTAAACCTAGTTGTCCTGACGCTAACCCTAGTTGTCCTGACGCTAACCCTACTTGTCCTGACGCTAACCCTAGTTGTCCTGACGCTAACCCTAGTTATCCTGACGCTAACCCTAGTTGTCCTGACGCTAACCCTACATGTCCTGACGCTAACCCTAGTTGTCCTGACGCTAACCCTAGTTGTCCTGACGCTAACCCTACTTGTCCTGACTCTAACCCTAGTTGTCCTGACGCTAACCCTACTTGTCCTGACGCTAACCCTACTTGTCCTGACGCTAACCCTACTTGTCCTGATGCTAACCCTACTTGTCCTGACGCTAACCCTACTTGTCCTGACGATAACCATAGTTGTCCTGACGCTAACCCTACTTGTCCTGACGCTAACCCTAGTTGTCCTGACGCTAACCCTAGTTGTCCTGACGCTAACCCTAGTTGTCCTGACGTTAAACCTAGTTGTCCTGACGCTAACCCTAGTTGTCCTGACGCTAACCCTAGATGTCCTGACGCTAACCCTACTTGTCCTGACGCTAACCCTAGTTGTCCTGACGTTAAACCTAGTTGTCCTGACGCTAACCCTAGTTGTCCTGACGCTAACCCTAGATGTCCTGACGCTAACCCTACTTGTCCTGAAGCTAACCCTAGTTGTCCTGACGCTAACCCTACTTGTCCTGACGCTAACTCTAGTTGTCCTGATGCTAACCCTAGTTGTCCTCACGCTAACCCTAGTTGTACTGACGCTAACCCTAGTTGTCCTGACGCTAACCCTAGTTGTCCTGACGCTAACCCTAGTTGTCCTGACGCCAACCCTAGTTGTCCTGACGCCAACCCTAGTTGTCCTGACGCCAACCCTAGTTGTCCTGACGCTAACGCTAGTTGTCCTGACGCTAACCCTAGTTGTCCTGATGCCAACCCTAGTTGTCCTGACGCTAACCCTAGTTGTCCTGACGCTAACCCTAGTTGTCCTGATGCTAACCCTAGTTGTCCTGACGCTAACCCTACTTGTCCTGACGCTAACCCTAGTTGTCCTGACGCTAACCCTAGTTGTCCTGACGCTAACCCTAGTTGTCCTGACGCTAACTCTACTTGTCCTGACGCTAACCCTAGTTTTCCTGACGCTAACCCTAGTTGTCCTGACGCTAACCCTACTTGTCCTGACGCTAACCCTAGTTGTCCTGACGCTAACCCTAGTTGTCCTGACGCTAACCCTACTTATCCTGATGCTAACCCTAGTTGTCCTGACGCTAACCCTACTTGTCCTGACGCTAACCCTAGTTGTCCTGACGCTAACCCTAGTTGTCCTGACGCTAACCCTACTTGTCCTGACGCTAACCCTAGTTGTCCTGACGCTAACCCTAGTTGTCCTGACGCTTACCCTAGTTGTCCTGACACTAACCCTAGTTGTCCTGACGCTAACCCTAGTTGTCCTGACGCTAACCCTAGTTGTCCTGATGCTAACCCTAGATGTCCTGACGCTAACCCTACTTGTCCTGAGGCTAACCCTGGTTGTCCTGATGCTAACCCTAGTTGTCCTGACGCTAACCCTAGTTGTCCTGACGCTAACCCTAGTTGTCCTGATGCTAACCCTAGTTGTCCTGACGCTAACCCTAGTTGTCCTGACGCTAACCCTACTTGTCCTGACGCTAACCCTAGTTGTCCTGACGCTAACCCTAGTTGTCCTGACGCTAACCCTAGTTATCCTGACGCTAACCCGAGTTATCCTGACGCTAACCCGAGTTGTCCTGACGATAACCCGAGTAGTCCTGACGCTAACCCGAGTTGTCCTGACGCTAACCCGAGTTGTCCTGACGCTAACCCGAGTTGACCTGACGCTAACCCGAGTTGTCCTGAAGCTAACCCGAGTTGTCCTGACGCTAACCCGAGTTGTCCTGACGCTAACCCTAATTGTCCTGACGCTAACCCGAGTTGTCCTGACGCTAACCCTAGTTGTCCTGACGCTAACCCTAGTTGTCCTGACGCTAACCCTAGTTGTCCTGACGCTAACCCTACTTGTCCTGACGCTAACCCTCGTTGTCCTGACGCTAACCCTAGTTGTCCTGATGCTAAACCTAGTTGTCCTGACGCTAACCCTAGTTGTCCTGACGCTAACCCTACTTGTCCTGACGCTAACCCTAGTTGTCCTGACGCTAACCCTAGTTATCCTGACGCTAACCCTAGTTGTCCTGACGCTAACCCTACATGTCCTGACGCTAACCCTAGTTGTCCTGACGCTAACCCTAGTTGTCCTGACGCTAACCCTACTTGTCCTGACTCTAACCCTAGTTGTCCTGACGCTAACCCTACTTGTCCTGACGCTAACCCTACTTGTCCTGACGCTAACCCTACTTGTCCTGATGCTAACCCTACTTGTCCTGACGCTAACCCTACTTGTCCTGACGATAACCATAGTTGTCCTGACGCTAACCCTACTTGTCCTGACGCTAACCCTAGTTGTCCTGACGCTAACCCTAGTTGTCCTGACGCTAACCCTAGTTGTCCTGACGTTAAACCTAGTTGTCCTGACGCTAACCCTAGTTGTCCTGACGCTAACCCTAGTTGTCCTGACGCTAACCCTAGATGTCCTGACGCTAACCCTACTTGTCCTGACGCTAACCCTACTTGTCCTGACGCTAACCCTACTTGTCCTGACGCTAACTCTAGTTGTCCTGATGCTAACCCTAGTTGTCCTGACGCTAACCCTAGTTGTCCTGACGCTAACCCTAGTTGTCCTGATGCTAACCCTAGTTGTCCTGACGCTAAACCTAGTTGTCCTGACGCTAACCCTAGTTGTCCTGACGCTAACCCTAGTTGTCCTGACGCTAACCCTAGTTGTCCTCACGCTAACCCTAGTTGTACTGACGCTAACCCTAGTTGTCCTGACGCTAACCCTAGTTGTCCTGACGCCAACCCTAGTTGTCCTGACGCCAACCCTAGTTGTCCTGACGCTAACGCTAGTTGTCCTGACGCTAACCCTAGTTGTCCTGACGCCAACCCTAGTTGTCCTGACGCTAACCCTAGTTGTCCTGACGCTAACCCTAGTTGTCCTGATGCTAACCCTAGTTGTCCTGACGCTAACCCTACTTGTCCTGACGCTAACCCTAGTTGTCCTGACGCTAACCCTAGTTGTCCTGACGCTAACCCTAGTTGTCCTGACGCTAACCCTAGTTGTCCTGACGCTAACCCTACTTGTCCTGATGCTAACCCTACTTATCCTGATGCTAACCCTAGTTGTCCTGACGCTAACCCTACTTGTCCTGACGCTAACCCTAGTTGTCCTGACGCTAACCCTAGTTGTCCTGACGCTAACCCTACTTGTCCTGACGCTAACCCTAGTTTTCCTGACGCTAACCCTAGTTGTCCTGACGCTTACCCTAGTTGTCCTGACACTAACCCTAGTTGTCCTGACGCTAACCCTAGTTGTCCTGACGCTAACCCTAGTTGTCCTGACGCTAACCCTAGATGTCCTGACGCTAACCCTACTTGTCCTGACGCTAACCCTGGTTGTCCTGACGCTAACCCTAGTTGTCCTGACGCTAACCCTAGTTGTCCTGATGCTAACCCTAGTTGTCCTGACGCTAACCCTAGTTGTCCTGACGCTAACCCTACTTGTCCTGACGCTAACCCTAGTTGTCCTGACGCTAACCCTACTTGTCCTGATGCTAACCCTACTTATCCTGATGCTAACCCTAGTTGTCCTAACGCTAACCCTACTTGTCCTGACGCTAACCCTAGTTGTCCTGACGCTAACCCTAGTTGTCCTGACGCTAACCCTACTTGTCCTGACGCTAACCCTAGTTTTCCTGACGCTAACCCTAGTTGTCCTGATGCTAACCCTAGTTGTCCTGACGCTAACCCTACTTGTCCTGACGCTAACCCTAGTTGTCCTGACGCTAACCCTAGTTGTCCTGACGCTAACCCTAGTTGTCCTGACGCTAACCCTACTTGTCCTGATGCTAACCCTACTTATCCTGATGCTAACCCTAGTTGTCCTGACGCTAACCCTACTTGTCCTGACGCTAACCCTAGTTGTCCTGACGCTAACCCTAGTTGTCCTGACGCTAACCCTACTTGTCCTGACGCTAACCCTAGTTTTCCTGACGCTAACCCTAGTTGTCCTGACGCTTACCCTAGTTGTCCTGACACTAACCCTAGTTGTCCTGACGCTAACCCTAGTTGTCCTGACGCTAACCCTAGTTGTCCTGACGCTAACCCTAGATGTCCTGACGCTAACCCTACTTGTCCTGACGCTAACCCTGGTTGTCCTGAC